>NC_090439.1:311884917-312493771 GCF_031143425.1 Pleurodeles waltl
ACCCCCACCCACCATGTACACAGGGGCATGCACAACCAAGATAGCTCCATTTCAGGGTAGCAAACACCAGAATGATGCATTATGGGCAATGTAGTCAAGTAGGCAGTCAATAGGCAAATGTTTATTAGGAAGTGTGCAACAGATAGTAGACACTGACAGTCTGTTCCCCATGTCCCACAGGTCTCTCACAAGACACCACCACCAGTCACAGCAGCCAGGTGCCAACAGTCAGCCAGCCCCATGAGGAGCTGCCAACACTCCCACCTGCACCACCAACACCATCCCCTTGATGACTACACCTGCTGCAACAGTGGTTCCGGAGGCTGCACCAGCAACAGCCATGAGTGCCACGGTACATCCCACAGGGCATCCACCGCTGCGCAGGCGACGCAGGTTGAGGAGAGCAGGGCTGCAGGCTGAGTCCGGGCGTCCATCCACCACCATGACCGAGGCACAACTGCTACGTGGTCAGCGCCTGCAGAACCAAATGTAGGGAGGATTAGTGGGGTTCTGCACCGCTTTGTAAGGAGCAATGAGACCAGCATGCAGCAGCTCCATGCACAATTGGACGTCATAGGAAACAACACTGGGGACCTAGCCCTGTCCATGCGGGAACTGGTGGCTGGACTGCTGTCACAGAGCGAGGGTGGGCGGCGCAGGGACCGCCAGCTGCTCCAGAGGTTGGACAGGATGGCCTCATCAATTTGCAGACTGGCAGTCAACACCACTGGGCTGTCAAGAAGGACAGTCGGCCTCCAAGTGGAAATGGGCCACTTTGCTGGTGATGTGGCAAGAGGCCTGGGCCGGATCACCCATGTGATCGATCTAATGGAGGCACGGCATGTGTCCAGGGTTACAAGGGACACCCCACAGGACAGCGAAGAGGGCTCCACTGTGAGCAGTGTCTCTGCTGGTGACACCAGGGTGCTCCGGAGTGGGAGTACCAGGCAGAGCACTGCAGAACAACCTGGGACCAGCCAGGCTGGCAGAGGCCGCCGTAGGTCATAAACTAAACCCTGTCCCTGATGTTGGGGTACATGACGACAATGTGCCCCTTGCATGGTTGGCTTTCTGAACTCCCTGAACAGTTTGTCATTGTAAATAGTTCAATTTCTGCACATATTAAATAGTTTTTTTGTTCCACTTAACAAATGGAGTTTTTGGTCAATAGGTGAGTATGGTTGAAGTTGACACGTACCTTCCAAAGTATTGGGTTGCGATGTGTTGCCGTCTCAGTCTGCCTTGATTTGCGATGCTCCGATCCCCATGATGGCGATGTAGTTGCTCCTGCTCTTCATCCTCATAATCTGGGTCTGCAGGGGTGAGAGGTAGCCCACGTCGGGTGGCAATATTGTGCAGGATAGCGCATGCGACAACAATTGTGAATGCTGTAATGGGGGTATACTGGAGGGCACCTCCACTTCGGTGGAGGCATCTGAACCGTGCTTTCAGCAATCCGAAGGTGCGTTCAATCAGGTTCCTGGTCCTCTTATGTGCACTGTTGTATCGTCTCTCACATTCATTGCTGGGTGTTAAGTACGGAGTCATAATCCATGGCCGTAGTGCATATGCACTGTCACCTGTTGGGCACAAACAGTACACTGTTAGAAAGTCCTGGTTGGTGTGCACATTGATCTGTGTGTATGTCTACAAGGTGTATTCAGCTCTACCTAGGAGGTATCCGTCTCCAAACTCCCCACGTTCCAGGCGTTGGTGTATCCCACTGTGCCTAAAAATGTAGGAGTCATGCGTACTGCCTGGAAATTTTGCGACAATGTCAGTGATTACATAATGGGCATCACAAACAACCTGAATATTGAGTGAGTGGGTACACTTTCTGTTGCGGAACAGATATTCCAGGTTTGCAGGGGGGCATATTTGAATATGTGTCCCATCTACACACCCAATGGCATGGGGAAAGTTGGCAATCCGGTTAAAGTCCAACTTGGTGCTGTTAATTTCTGCCTCATTCCTGGGTAGGTATATGAAGTGAGACATGTGTGTGAGTATGGCATCTAGGAATGCCCTGAGGAACCTTGATAATGCACTTTGAGATACCCCACCTGCCACAGCAATGACCCCCTGATAGCTCCCCGAGGCCAAGAGGTGCAGTGAGCATAGCACTTGCACATGCGTAGGGATGGCGCAGCCGCGCAGAGTCTGGCGTTCTAGCTGTGGTTTGAGTAATTCAATTAATTCAAGTATAGCTGCGCTGCTAAGTCAGTATTTGTCGTAGATTTCTTCCTCAGTTTGCTGAAAAAGAGTCTGCCTTGTTCTGTAAATCTTCTCCT
This sequence comes from Pleurodeles waltl, assembly GCF_031143425.1. Lineage (NCBI taxonomy): Eukaryota > Metazoa > Chordata > Amphibia > Caudata > Salamandridae > Pleurodeles > Pleurodeles waltl. Next base: position 311,887,209 of record NC_090439.1, read on the forward strand.
GTCTCTGGCTCCTCCTCCTCCTCTGCTGGGCTGTGTGGACTCTCCTCCTCACTGCTATCAGGTATATCTCCGCCATCTTGAGTAACCCAGATGCCTTCTGAGTCTCCTTTTATACTTTGGTAATGATTACCACCTGCTCTGAGTTCGTGGTAAATGGGACAAGCAAACTGGGCTTTTTGCGACTAGTCGCAATTTGCGAGTTGCAATTGCATATGGTTTGCGACTCGCAAATTGCGACTTCCTATTTGCGGGTCGCAAAATGGGGTCGCACATTTTGCGAGTCGGTAACGGCTTGCATCGCTTTTTGCGAGTCGGAAATGGGATTTTTGCATCCCATTTCCGATTTTGCGCAGTCGCAAATAGCGATTCGGGCCATTTGCGACTCGCAAACCTTTGCTACATCTGGCCCTTAATTCCTGCATATAACTAAAGCACTTCCATTTACCTTCTTCCTCTATCTGCAGCCAAAAATGAAATGTTGCCGTTTAGCACCTAATTTAAATCTGCCATGCTGGTTTTAATAGAATCCCTCTTTCACCATCCCACCATCAGAGTTTCTGGCTGGCTAACACAATTCCCCCAAAAAAGACACAAGTCAGCCATGGAGGAGTTGCGAGAGAAATAAACTGGAAGGGTCACCCAAATATACCAAGAGTGTTCAAACAGTCATAGTGTAATAAGATGTTAAATTTGCTGAATCGTGATCGTAATTGCAATAAAGAGAAATTAATGAAACATATACAATTATCATGTAAACCCAATAAAAACCTTTATCAGAAATACACTTTTGGCATTAGACTATAATGTTCAGAATAGCCTCTAGAGGACACCACAATGAAAATAGCATTTGTAATAAACATGGTCATGTAACCATATAGCTAGCCCCTAGAGGGCATAAACACACGAAAAGAAAATGTCAGAAAGTAATGCACTGTAACCATATATTTAGCCCCTAGAGGGCATAGCGCATTACACATTTCCTGGGTTAGCAAGTTTATTGCAATTAAATTACAAACAAGCCCTTTAAAACACAAACTACTCCCAGCTGTAAAACAAAAGCTACAACCATGAGAGCACTTAAAAAGACAGTGAATGGTGGGAGTAGTTTCTTTTGGGGACCCCACTAACCTAGTGTGTAGACAGAATGAACACATTGTGGTGAATATTCTGAAGGTGGTCTCATTGTCCTAAGACCATTATAGGCTGAGTTATGAGCAAACATTGTATGTGAAAGTAATGCGCTGCAAAGCATTATGGAGTGAGTTTCCATGCTGAGAATATTGTACTATGTTGATACATTTTATGTAATGCTTAGAACTACACCTAGAGGACACCCCAGTAAAAATAGCATTTGTAAGAAAGATAGTCATGTAACCATATAGTTAGCTCTAAGAGGACATAACCACATAAAAAGAAAATGGTAGGAGCCTATGCAGTGTAACCATATATTTAGCCCCTAAAGAACATACTGCCTTACACATTTTTTCAGCTAACAAACTTACTACAATGATATCCCAAACAAGGCCCTTGAAAACACAAACTATTCACAGCTGTAAAACAAAAGTTCCAGCCATGAGCTTAAACAGACACTGAATGGTGGGAGAGGATATTATTTTGGTGTCCCCACTAACCTAGTGTGGGGACCCAGAGATGATGTAGACAGAAAGAGCACATTGTGAACATTTTGGTGGTGGTCCCATTGTCCTAGGGCCACCACAGACTGAGTTATGAGCAAAAATATTTTCTAAAAGTAATGGCCTGCAAAGCATTATGGAGCGAGTTTCCCGAGTTCAGGGAATATTGCAGTATCGGCTCTCCTGCTGTGTCGGGAGAGCCACTTTTAGGATTTCTGTGTTTTTTACATAAAGCATTCATCCATCACAAGTGTTTTTGTGAAAGCTATGGAGCGAGAATCAGAGAGCCAAAACCAATGACTCTGATTAGGTAACAGTGAGAACAATGTGGCCAGCGCTTCTATACCACCGGTGGAGTTCTCTCTCTTCTGCGCTGTTTGCGCTATAAGTGTCATGGCTTCCATGGAGCATGAAGTGGAGACACAAAAGAAAAAAATAGCTTGTCCACACTGAAGTGTATTGGCAATCGTGCAATAATTCAAGTAATAAGGTCAGTCTGCAAGGCGCTAGCAAAAAGGCCCCAAGGCGGGACAAACATGAAGTATTTACAAGTGACATCAAGGGAATTTTTTAAAGGCAAGCCCTCGAATGAGTGAAAGTGATGGGCGTGGTTAAAAGCCAACACAATACTTACAACATGTCAAAAAGTGCTTACACGCTCGACCTAAAAACCATAGAGGGAGAACACCCGCAACTGTGAGATAAAGGAATGTGAAATGTAAGACGGTTGAAGACTGAGGCATGAGGTGGAATCAAGATTAGGCAGTCTGGGTATGCAGTAACTCCAGAATTAAACAGTGCTAGGCATCTGAGAAAAAACAACGGACCCCTGCATTTTATGATTTATTTGTTTTTTTCTTTTCTTTTCTTTTCTTTTATGTTTAATTTATCAATTAAGCAAGCACTGTATATTATAATTATTGCTACTGTTTTAAAGTTAGAAGAGATAATTTGATTGCTTGGTTCCTAAATGAGGCATCACTGGCCATGTTATGGATGTAGCATACATCACGCTTCATTCTTGTTTCTGCTTGCTTACCTGGAATTTATGTGGAGCACGATGCTACTACTATAATGTGCATGCTCAAACTGCACAATAACATTATAGGGTTTAACAAATTAGGCAGTAGAATGCTATTGGTGGTAAATCAGCCCAGTGCCTAACATATTTCGCAAAGAGCAAAGTCCTGCCATGTGGTACAATAAAAGTAGGTGTAGGAAAGTTTCAATACTTTGCAGCCTTACAAAGGGTGTGAACAACTATATACTTCTACAACAGCTCCTCTTACCCTTTTGACTTGTGTGGACCCCCACTTAATCACTACTGATGCCAGAGGGCCCTCACCTGAGCAATGTGAACTTAAAAACAATGCCCACAAATACTGAGTCCAGTATACATCAAAGTGATGCACTCATTATTAAATATTGTATTTAGTTACAAAAATCAAAAATGCATCTTTTTATTTTAAAATGGAAGGCTGCAGCTTTTCATAATTTGGTTTTATTTTTAAAAGATGAAGCAAATGCTACACTTTGGGGGTCATTCCGACCCCCGCGGGCGGCGGTAGCCGCCCGCCTGGCGGGAACCGCCAGATGACCGTACCGCGGTCAAAAGACCGTGGCGGTCATTGTGACTTTCCCGCTGGGCGGGCAGGCGACCGCCAAAAGGCCGCCCGCCCGCCCAGCGGGAAAGCCACAGCAACGATGAAGCCGGCTCCGAATGGAGCCGGCGGAGTTGCTTTTGTGCGACGGGTGCAGTTGCACCCGTCGCGATTTTCAGTGTCTGCTATGCAGACACTGAAAATCAATGAGGGGCCCTGTTAGGGGGCCCCTGCAGTGCCCATGCCATTGGCATGGGCACTGCAGGGGCCCCCAGGGGCCCCACGACACCCGTTCCCGCCAGCCTGGTTCTGGCGGTCAAAACCGCCAGAACCAGGCTGGCGGGAAGGGGGTCAGAATCCCCATGGCGGCGCTGCCTGCAGCGCCGCCATGGAGGATTCTGCAGGCCAGGGGAAAAACGGCGGGAAACCGCCGGTTTCCCTTTTCTGACCGCGGCTTTACCGCCGCGGTCAGAATGGGCCTGGATGCACCGCCAGCCTGTTGGCGGTGCATCTGCGGTCCCCTACCCTGGCGGTCTCGGACCGCCAGGGTAGGAATGATCCCCTTTGTCTTTTTTGCTTCTAATGCCTACTTTCATTTTGTCAATGCATATTGGTGCTTCAAATGTGGTCATCAATCATCTGTACTAGATTACATTTGCTGTACATGTGCTGTTCTCCTGAATCCAGATAAGGATACAATCCTAATTTTGAGCCTCCAGTTTTAGATTTCTTCATATTTACATAGCATTTTAAGTTTTAGTTTAAAATTGTGTTTTTTATGTACATATACTTAATATTTTCTGCTCATATTTTTTAATTTTCTAAACGGACACGGAGTAGAAAGTCTGCAGACCCTATGTTTAGCACCACTGCTCTACAATACAAAAGATTTTTTTTTAGCTGAGTGGTACATCTCAGAATGGAGAATGTTGCATGTTAGCTGCCACTGGACTGAGATTTACATACATTTACAGCCTTTCAATGTTTGCAGTCAGTTATGTTGCAAGTTATATATACAAGATTAATATTACTTGGTCAAGAGGGTTAGTGTGTTGAATTCTGCTATACTGGCCTGGACATTTAACATATGTTATCAAAAAGACAGCAAAGCATTTGCACACTTTGATGGACATTTCCCCCTCTATACTGTGCATTGTGATCCATTTTAAATTGAATTGCTTTACTTTCAGAGAGGTTTTTGACACTCTTGGTTTTGGGACCGGCGTTATATTCCCGCGGGACCACTCTAACGGTCGATCGGACCGGGTCACTTTTTGAACTTGACGCGAATCTAACGGTCGACAGTTTATCTGGCATATAATTAGTTGCTACAATTTGACTATTGTGACTGATTGGACTCCAGTGTGCCCTGAAGAAGCCCCTCTGGTGGGCGAAACGCGTTGGCTGTCCATTCATTGTGCCATTTGCTGTATTCACGGAGCTGTGAGATTACAAAGTATTGGACTTGCAAAGAATTAAAAAGAAGGATTTTACATCTTCACTACTGGAGCACTGGACTTTTGTCTTACTCTTTACAACGTGTTTGCGTATGTGGCGGTGCACCGCCTATTTGGATTTTACTTTCAGAGTGTTTTGGTATTTTAATCTTTCTCGATAGACATTTATATATCATGTTTGAAAAAAAGGAGAGGGAAAATTAGCCATATTGTTCACCAGGAAATATTGTCTGCTCTCAATATCTTTGATTTCAGAGTCTCAGTTATTTGAGAAGCAACATCCTGTTTCTCAGTGTGCTCCCGTTATTATCTCATCCACTGCCCCATCCCAGTCTTTACAATCTTCACACCCTCCTGGTATGGCGCTAGGGTCTCATCTCTCTAGGGGGCCGTGATAAGGTACAAAGGAGTTGTGACTAAAATGTAGTCAGGGTTATAGTACCTGGAGTAGTGTAGACTCAGCCACTCTGACAATAAGGCCCATTACTCGAGGGTAGGCAGTGGGGTACCTGTCTGGGAGATATGACATGTATAGCAAGGCTTTTTATTTGTTATAATAATTTTACATACACCATAAGCCTTGATGTATGCTAAACCATAAGCCTATTCTCCAATCCTACTTCAGGATACAGTGAGATCAGCCCACCATTAACACCTCCTGATAACCACATGCCCTTCCTCACCTACACCTGAGTTCTCTAATTCACAGTCCTGCCCTTCAGTCCTATGTCATGCTACAACCAGAGCATCCCCAATCAACCCCTACCCATACCCCCTTGTCCTCTTTATTTCCCCTTATACATAGGGCTCTCAGTCCACAAGCCAACCAATCCTCCAATCCTACCTTAAGCTACAGCCAGAGCAATGCCTCTACTGCCCATTATCCCATTCCCACGGGGTATCCTGTGGAGGCCTCACATATACAACAGAAAAGGGGGGGGGGCTGAAAGCTCAGCCTGTAGCAGAAATGACGAAATGGTGAAAGATGTGCAAATGGGATAAACTAGCAGAGCCAAGACCATTCATTCTCACGTCACCAGTTTTAGAGACTTTGACCTCATAGACTATAGCAAAATATTTTTTGTTAGACGAGTGAACTTGATTGGCCCTAGTGTAAAGCAACTAAGGGGTGATTGCATGGTTATTACCAATGAGTATCCATAATTGGCACCACAACAAATTTCATATACTCTGGTTAGGACTAATGCACATACAAACATTAATTAAATTCCGTTGGGTTTCTTCTACAGACACCTTTCATCTAGAACAAACCCCCTGTGCCCCCAGTGGCACAAAAGCCCAGTCTGATTCAGTCACAGCTCGCTAAGCGCAGAAGGGGTGGGGCAGCGTGCAAGGGTGCGGGGGGCTAGACATTTAGTCAATTATAAAAAAAACACACTGACCTTGATCGCCGCCACCGTGCCGTTCCATCCGCTTCTCTGCTGCAGGCACAGGCTCCCACCCTGCCCTGCAGCCAATCAGAGCAGCCTCAGGATTGGCTGGAAGTGCCCAGCCATAGTGCTCCCAGGCAGACTGGGAGCCTGTGCAGACTCTCTCCAGCCTGGGAACTGTGTTGCTGGACTGGAGGGAGCCTACTGCGCATGGGTGTTTGGCCGGCCTGAGACGGCTGGCCAAACATACATGCGCAGTGATGGGGAGTGCTGTGCACTCCCCCACTCTACTTGTCACCCCTGTGGCCCCACCCCTTTACCACAAAACAACAATGAACTCTGTTTATTTTTATTTTCGGGTAAAGGGTTTGCAGCTAACACTGCTGGCAGGGGGCGACACTCCAGCGCCCTAATGGAGGAGTTGCCCTTGGTCTGATTAAATCTGTACATATTAAGGTCTCAAATCTCACCTCATGCCAACTCTGGGAGGACAATTGAAAACTGTTTCAGTGATCATAACCCAGATGAGTTTTTATTCCACCTGCCATCAGGCCCTGTATTCCTGGCTGAAAAAGAGATACAGGTTACAGAGATTATTGACAAAGGGCTAAGGTTGAGATGTAGGGGTGCCCATTTCCTGAACCGCTTAGCTTCCACAATTAGAGCCAATTTTGACCTAAGTAATGGTGTCTTGTTGATACTCAACCAACCCCCCACTCTTATTCTGGAAGCCTTTTCCAAACTTCATATCTCTATTAAGTTAACACTTTCAAGTCCAAACACAACTAAGAATAGTCCCTAACCAAGTTTGTCCAATAAGTACTTTAGGTTAGCTAATCACAAGTTAAGTAGTATTTTGAATTGTGTTGCTAGAAACCAAGCTTGCAAAGTCAGTGCCAGAACAGTGTATAAGATCAGTATCAGGGAGAAGAAGGCTGCCATCAGAGATGAAACATGGGATAGCTTGGTGAAAGCCTATACAAATTGGTATACAAAACCCTTCTGAAAATCAGGGACACCAATAAAATAAGAGTGACAACTCAGATGGGATTGGTACCAATATAAGTGCAGGTAGCTGGGTGGATCATTTTAGAAACATTTATTCCTTCAGCACTAATGGGGCCGATGATGCACAGGAGGCCTCTTCCACATTTCTGCTTAATATTACTTTCTCACTTGAAGAAGTTGTGGAAGTCATTACTGCTAGCCCTTCCCACAAGGTCCCGGATCGGGTCTCCATTGAATTGCATAAATAAAATGTGGAATTCCAAGGGCTAATGTCCTGAATGTCTTTGCAATACTAGCATTCTGACTTCATAGCAGATGACCACACTAGATCCAATTTACAAGAAGTGCAATAGACAGGATTCCAAGTGCTATAGGCCAAACTCCCTGCTAGATTCAGTGGTTAACGTGGAAGGGTGTTTTATACTCCATTGGATCCAGGATTAGGCCAAAGTGAACAACATGATTAGTGTGGCACAATATGGCTTCAGGGAGAGACTGGAAATCCAAAAGCAGTGGTTGAATTGCACCTAATTAGTGAAAGTACACAATTGCAAAAAGGGGCCCCACCTACTTTTCTTTTATGGACACTCATAGCACTTTCGGTCAAACCCATCAAAGCTTTATATCATTCTGTTGGGTCTATTCAAACCCTTCTAAATCTTTTAAAAGCATACACTGTGGGTGACAGCTTCTGTGAGGTACGGATCAGAGAGGGAGTGTACTGCACCAAACTCCCTAGTCAGTGGGGTTTGCCAAGGCTATGTTTATGCCCCTATTTTATTTCTCTTTTATATTGATGGTCTGAATGCTTTTTTGACTGCAAATGGCAAGAACCACCCAAAGGTGGGATCCAGTCTCAGTGCCTCTTTACTCAGATGACACTGTTCTAAGTACATGCCCCCAATGGCCTGAGAGGCCTAATTGATAACTTTGTCAAGTCTGTGGAAAACTTTGATCGCAAGACTAATATCTCAAAAACCCACTACGTGGTTTGTGGTCCTCTGTGATTTAAGGTCAGACCCATCACTATCAAGGGAAAGCCCATCATGAGAGTAAATTATTTCTTGTATTTAGGAGTGACCTTTGACACACGGAGTTCATGGTTACTTTGTATCTCTAATAGATGCTAACACAGTAAAAACACCACAAAATGACTTCATTGCTAAGTTAGAAAAATAGAGTATATTTTGATAAATAAACCAAGACCAAAATGACAAAAGCCCAATAAATAGAAGTCGAGATCTGAGTTTTTTAAATTCCTGTTGGGGTATCTGGTAATGCTGGACCAGGATCAAGAGTTCAGGCCACCCACAATGGAGCTCAGGCCAGCTAAAGGACCTGCACAGGGCCTGCAGAGCAAAGGTCCCTTTATCCTTATCACAGCATGAGCTGCGTTGATGATCCTTATGCGATGCGTCAGTTCCTTTAAGCGGAGCGCTGGTTCTCAGTGTGGCAGTTCCAAATGAGATGTGCCGGGTTAATCCATGCTGGAGGGGGCAATGCTTCGATCTTCTCCAAGCAGTGGCGGTGATTCATTGGTTCCGAAGCAGTGGTTCCGGAGGCGATATGGTGGCTTTGAGTGCGATGCACCGAGTTTTTCCATGCAAAGGTGCGCAGTTTCTGATGAAGATGCTTGTGTTCTGGTAGTCTTTGATGTTTCTGAGACTTCAGAACAGGAGGCAAGCCCTCAGAGTCATTCTGGGTTTAAGTGAGATTGGTCCAGTCGTCAACAGGTCAGAGGACAGCAGACAGCAGGGCAGCACAGCAGAAAATCCGTTCTTCCACAGCAGCAGTCCTTGTAGCAGCACAGTAGTCCTTCTTCCTGGCAGAGTTCTTCACGGGTCTAGCAGTGTTCTGAGTTGGTAGAGTTAGAGGTCCGCTTCTTATAACCAATTGTGCCGTTGAAGTGGGAGTGACTTTAAAGAAGGGTTTTTGAAGTGCACAGAGATCTTTTCTTCTTGCCCTGGCACCAGACTCACTACAGGGGGTTATGCAGCCCTTTGTGTTGAACCAGGACACTGTCTATTCAGGTGTGTCAGCTCCTCCCACCGTCCTGCCCAGGAACTGCCATCAGAATGTGATGGCCCATTGGTCACACCTAAGCTCCCTTTATGTGTGACTTTCTGGAGGGAATGCACAAAATCAGCTTATATGTTTATTGGAGAGAGGATGGAGGCACACAGGATTAGCACAGTAAAAATGCCAACTTTCGAAAAGTGGCATTTTCAAAATTGTGACAATAAATCTGACTTTACCATTGAAGAGGATTTATTATTACATTTCCATTGTTATTAAATATGACATATTTACTCCTGCTCAATTAGGGATTACAGCTTATTAAATGTTATAAGGAAGTTCCAATGTTAACCTATGAGAGGGGTAGGCCTCCCAGTAGTGAACAACAAATTTGGTGGGGGGGTTCACTAACAGAACATGTAAAAATGTAAGGTATATGTCCTGTCTTAAAATCACCTAGCCACCTTCCCTATGGGCTACCTAGGACATTCCTTAGCGGTAACTGATATAGTAAAAGGGGAGAGAAAGGTTTGGCAACAGGTTTTAAATGCCAAACTGACATGGCAGTATAACTGGCCATGCAGACTCTGCAATGGCAGGCCTGAGACATGTTTAAGGGCTTCCTGAGTAGATGGTACAAGCAGTGCTGCAGTCCCACTAGTAGAATGTAATTTATGGCCCCTGGGCACATGCAGTGCACTTTACTAGGGACTTATAAGTAAATTAAAATGCCAATTGTAGATGTACCAATCAAATCATGTTTGGGGGAGAAAACACATGCACGCTAGCACTGGTCAGCAGTGGTAAAGTGCTCAGAGCCCTAAGGCCAACAAAAATAAATCAGCAAATATGTGAGTCAAACAGGCAAAAAGATTGGGGGTAAGACCATCCTAAGGCTGACTGGTCTACACGATGTAAGAATTGTTTTCTAGGGATCATATAAAGATTATCAAAAAGGAAAAAATGGGCAGAGGACTGTAATGAAAAAGGATCACAGGGGCAACAGGATTATAAAGCAATCCAAGAGCCTTTATGTGGAAAGGCTATTAGGAAGTGCACAGTGCTCAATCTAAAATAAGTGAGATAAAATCTATATACTGGGTTGGATATCCATGACAAATAAGGTTCCAAACCTTCCAAAGATAAAATCGTCAAAAAGCTTACCAATGTAGTCAACTGTAAAACACTTGCAAGCCTAACATCTTGGCACTATTTAAACAATTGTTTTTTTAGCTGTAATTTATTATACTTTGCAAACTTGTTTGGGTGGTGATAAAGATTAGGGGTCCCACGTTTGGTAAAAGCCTGCTTAACACAGTGTATCTGTAGGATCAGTTCTGGTTTAACCTGACTCACGCAGTCCTCAAGAACCAATTGCGAAAAAGTATCCCTAGGTGTCTGCCAGATCTTTAACTATAAGAGCAGAGGCGCAGCCTCCAAAAACAGGTGCCCCAATTAAGAGTGAGTGGTGTAACTAGTTGTACTCTTAAGGGATTTCCAACACCTTACATAAAAATGTTATCTCCAGTTATGCATGATTCCTTGGTTTACATTGCCCCACAATCCTGCTTCATACAGACCGGTAGAGAGACTTTCCTTCTGCATAGTAAAATCATATCTTTTATGGGCTATGACCTAGTTTATTGGCAAATTTGATGATTGCTTTAATTTCCCCTGCAAATATAAGGGCCCTCTAAGTCAGTAACATATTCCCTTTTAGGTTGGAATCAAACATAATCCCTTAGTAATTAAAATTGTGGACTTTTGACATTGTCGACCCACCAATGTGTAAATTCTTGGACCAGTTATTTTTCGGGCCACCAGTCATAAAGAAAGATTTCTGTTCAGTTATTTTTAAATTTAAATCACTCATAGATACATTAAAAAATTACAATAAAATTTCGAGGCCATCGGCTGTGCGAGCAATTGAAACTGCATTGTCTGCATAGAGGAGAACAGAACGGGGTGATTATCTAGTAGTTCTTTCCCCTTTGTACTATGACTGAGTCCAGGGCATTTTTATAGAAAAGAAACAAATCTGGTGCTAAAATGCAGCCCAGCCTCACCCTCACCCGACTTGTCCTTGTTAATGGGGTACATTCCCATCTAGGCCATAGCAGATGTTTGTAGCCGTATACCAGTGTAAACGTCTAAGGGATCTAAGAGAGGTGTCTCCATACCTACCGTGCTCATCAAGTCCCATTAATTCACTTTATCTACCAGGTCAAGGCACAGGAAAGGTCCATGAATGCCATGTGTAATAATCCTCTCCTGGACTTTTTCATATTTCCCAGTTATTAGGGAAAAGTTTAAGGCTTGTTTTATTGTACCTAGAATGGGGCAGAAACCATATTGAACATCTGAAACTAATTTATTTGTTTCCACGCAGGCTTCCAGTTTTTGATGAATAACCCTTTCTAATATTTGGTGGATTAATCCAAGAGGGATATGAGGTAATAGCAGGTTAGTAGGTTTCTATCACCTTTTGTGAAAATTGGACCAACAGTAGATTCTCTCCATGAGCTTGGTAGTTCCCTGTTTATAGGTGCGTGGAATAGTCTTGTTAACAATGGTGCCCACAAATCCGGAAAAGGTCTAAAAACATCAACTGGGATGCCATCTGGACCTGAGACTTTGTTCTCCGGATAGCTCATAATGGGTTTACGAACATCTTTACAATCAATGGATTCACTCAAAATATGTGCACTGTTAAGTTTAAAATAATGTGTATCTTGTTTTATCAGACTCAATAGAGGGGTTATTTACTTGTTCAAAAACTGGAAAATTAAGCCACCCTCTGATCAGGTAAGATGTAACATTCGGTTTTAATATTAAAGGGGAGGTGGAAAAGAATGGTCAGTTTAAAATTACCCAGAAGGCTCTATTATCATGAACAGAGGAAGGAACTCAAGGTATTCCCATTCCTTCCTTCTTATTTCCTCCTTTCACTTGTGAATGACAGTTTTACAGTGTAATCTTGCTGCTCTAATGTCCTCAATGCTTTGTGGGGTAATATTTGTAATGAGTTTGAGGTACTTTAGAGCAGCTGTACATGCAGGGTTGAACCACTTCTGGGTGTGTGGGGTCTTTCAGGATGGGTTTGCTGTCAATATAAGGGGCATTGTTCTATATTTGGCTTCAACCCTGATTATAATCTCCCTAGGTGTTGCTTCTTCAGACAAGCAACATTCAACCTCCTCCTTGTTTCCAGGCAATAGCTCCTTAAAAACATTTTCTGCATCCACACTATTCCATTTAATCCTTAAGCCTTTGTTTGAAAAATATAATGGCTCTGTGCTACTTTTTGTATGGTTTTTACTAAGCGAAGGCCAATCCAAATTTGCAGTTCCAGGATTATGGTCAATAAAAGTGGCTGGTAGAATATATGACTCTGTAACTGCTGGTGCTAAGCCTGATGATATCAATAACACTAACCCTTCCTCATCCTGTAAAGAGTGGGTGGTGTACCATTCCCTTCTTATAAAATTCCTTTGTGGAGTAAAGGTTATGCTTGACCATGATTTTATTTAATGCCTCCTCATACGTTGGCTGTAGAAAGTGTTCAGTATTTTCTCCCAGCAAGTTAGTTGTTCCTCAGACATGAGCTCCCATTAAGAGACAGCTGGTCAATTTAAATCACCTGCCAAATTATAGCTACTTGTTCACAGCTTCTATACACATAAGCTGAGGTAAAGTATTCAAGATCTTCAATAATATCCACAGTTTGTGTAGCCCAAAAAAAAAAAAAAATTAGCAAAATATAAAAACCAGCAATAGACAATTTCTGAATCTGAAAACAAGGGACACAGGAGATTATGTCTGCCCTAATATTGGAAAGTTCTAGAGGGATCAAGACTGCAGGTCCCCCCTTCACTCTTTCTGATGTAGAGGTTGGGCCTGGGGTACAAAATGTTATAAAACCATCCAAACCATCCAGTCATTCTACTTCTTCCAGGCCAGATAAGGGAGCAAAACAATTTTGTATAACAGAAGAGACAACAAACTGTTCAGAAAGGTCTGGACCAAAAGTAGGCTTAGGAGCGGCCTTTGTTGTAGAGAATGGCCAGAAAAGAGGTTGATAAAAGAAACCTAAAGGCAGGCCTTCCATTTTGTCCTAATGAGTTGACAGATATTCCAGATGCTTTAATAAGGCACTTACAATCCCAGGATTTTTTTAATTGGCCACTGCACAATCCCCTTTATTGATATAGGTGTGTGTCCTAATCCAGCCTACTCTTTGAGCTAGTATAAAAAGTTTGACCAGCTTGTATTTTTCTTTATCCAAAGTGCAGATTTAAATTTCAAGTCAATCACGTCTTCATCTGCCCGTCCTCCAAGGAGGGAGCCCCCCCCCCAAAACAATGACATATCGGGTACATTGTAGAGGAAGTTGCAAATGAAAAGGAGAGCCCTTTCTCCTGGGTCGGGTTACTTGCTATGGCATAGAATAATGTGAATTCTTGTACATAGGTGAGGCATTTGTTGTACGATAACTTGTCATTTCTGGGTGGCTAGGTCTTGGCTTCTCTAGAGGTGGGGGAACATATGTGTAAGACAAAACTGGCGCACTTCTAGTGTTTGAAGCCAACTGATTTTGGGTCAGATCCTGTAAAAGTGTGTGTTGACTCTGTCAGGGCTTTAACTTTGGCTTCCAGACGGTTTATCTGATTTGAGAAAGTCTCTCACTAGTTCCATCATGCTGTCAAAGTATGGTTTACAGAGATTTTTTAACACAGTCTTAAACTCCTTCAGGCTAATGGTGACATTAGAGCTTGTTGGTAGCATTGTAGCACCATGAACTTTATCATCTCCTCTTTTCTGCTTGGTTGGTGGCTGCTTATGTTCAATGGGGTAGTGAATGCTGGGGCACGCTAAGATGGTTTCAAGAATTGGATCATGAGAGATACATGGATTTTCAGTACATGCCATGGCATGGGGATAGACTTTATTGTGTTCTGCTGTCAAATTACTTAAATCAGTGTCCGATTCCAGGGTGTGGGGCTTAGATGGAGGTGGAATTTGTGCTTCTTTTTGGACTACAGGGGCTTTAATTAATTTATGTGCAGTGTCAATATGATGCTCTACCAAAGTCAACCCAGTATTTATTGCTCCTATAGCTGATTTAAGTGTGAAGTTATGAGGGGAGGGGGAGAATTTCATTTGCACCTTCCTTCTTCATTTTCATTTTCTATGAATCTCTTTTTCCCCATCCTCTGACTAAATCAAAATCAGGAAATGGGGGAAGAAAAAAGAGCTTTTTCTTTCTTTCTTTGTTCTTTTTTCTTTCTTTTTCTGTTCCCTTCTTACTTCTTGCTATTCTTCTTTGCTTTTTAATTTCTTACTTCTTTCTTAAAGGCAAGAGACTGGCGGCAAGTGACAGAACTATCAGCTGTTTTAGCTCTGTGTTAGCCAAGATGTTATAATATTACTATAATTATGTATTTTATGTAGTTACTTATAGGGGGTTTCGGGCACGCTTCATCTATTTGTCTGAGGTTGTGCCATTTGAATTTTTCTCCAACCCACCCAAGCATGCATCAGTCCACTTCAGCCATTGGTTGACTTCACTATGAGTGTGGCATCACAATGAGCACTTCCATTTACAAAATAGGTTAGGGGGTACTATAGTAATTGGTGCTTTTTTTAGACCAAAATCATTTTTGCCTACAGTCAAATTATTTTTTTTATGAACACACGGTGACCTCCTAAACAATAACATTTTACAAAACCATGAAAAAACAAAGCATAAATTGATTGCCCCGCTCCTCTTCCTTTGCTACCATGGGTCTCCTGTTTCTTCAACGCAGAAGAGAGTTCCAACTCTCCCATAGCTGACCTGAATGCTCAGCAATAGGCATCCAGGTCCTGCCACTCTTTCCCCCGAGCATAATTCAGGATGGCTCTCAGCCACCGCTCTCCTTCCATCTCCGCCACCACCTAACGGACGGTGCTGGTGAGGTGAATCTTCATCCAGACACCTGAAGATGTGCTCCGCAAGGCGGTGATCCCCCAGAGCCAACCATCTTTCCATTGTGGGTAAGTGCCAGCTTCACTGCTGCGCTGCTTCGCTAATCCTCCATTCAAAACTCCTCATGGTGCCAGTGCTCCTGCGACCTGCTGCTAACTGGCCTCCATGTTCTTCTCTGACTTTTATCCAGCAAAGACATAAACGAAAGTAGGAAGCCTGCAGGAAAGAAGCAGTGAAGGTTAACGAAGAGGAGCAATAATTGAAGGAACAGATATGCCTTGAGGAGAACAGCGGAAGCAGGGGGTGAAGGTGATAAAAGCAGGCACAGGCTTCCCTCAGGTAAAGGCAAGATGGCTGTAGAACCCCTCAAACACCAAAGTAAAAGCAAATAGAGGTGAGGAAAAGTCAAGGGTCTCTCTTTCCCAAAAATTACACCCAATTTCATCAGTATTATCAGTACCATCTGACTCAGTCAGCCAAACCCCAGTGCAGAAGAGTCTCATGGGGACATCTAAAGTCTCTCCAAGTAATAAACACTATCACAAAATTAACCCCTCCCCCTGAGGTCCTTCTTTAAAGTGCAAAACAAAGCCATAACATCTGGAGATTCAGTGCCTATACTTGGCATATCTCAGTTACAGTTGATGGAGGACAGGGGGATAGGAAGAGAGGGTTCCACTTCCATAGAGGTGGCACAGAAACTCCCCGCAACACATGAGGCAAAGATTCAAGAGGCAGGGAAAGTTGGCTGTAGGAAAACCCCAATGCCCTGGGGGAGCAAACAGATTTCAGTGCCTAGCCGATGTGTATGAAGAAGGGGTTGAGGCACTGTTAAGTACGGAGGTCAGGACTAACAGAACTTTAGTGACATGAAGGCCGTTTTACCCACAAAGTGGGGACCTTTCAGATAATACACCAGCCACCCCTGATGAAGGGGTAACATCCCTCAACTGCCCTTAAATACCAGCTCACCCTGACAAACACACTGGAGCTCTTATTGAAGTCACTTCTGGGAAAGCCAAAGGTATATTCTAGGTGTATGTGAAGGGGTGGTCATAAAACTAGTCTCTCTGACACAAAGAACCCAGGCATTGGAAGAAACTGTCTTGGAATTAAAATCAAATGCTGTCCAAGACAGGGAGGAAATTAATATGTTAAAAAAAGAGCTGAAGAAACTCAGGATACATTGGAATTACTGGAGAACAATACCAGTAGAAACAATATAAGAATTCTAAATGAGGGGAGTGAGGGAGGGGATTCAAAGATTTCATTGTGGCCCGTTAAAATCTAGTAGAGTCTGGGAGGGGACGGAAGAAGTGTTGTTCAAGGATATCCAGAGAGCTCATCAGGATTAATTTTAAAAAATCACCAAATAAGAGTAAATTGCACCAAATCTTGGTAAACTTTCTTACATACTTCATCAAAGAATATATTTTGAACAAGACATTGAAACAGCTCACTGAAAGGAAATGGTTTCTCCTTCAAGATTAGATTTGATACCCCGTGCTGTACATTGAACAGGCAAAGGGAGTTTGGGAAATGAACTGAAGAATTCAGGAATTTTGGGTCCGCAGACCTGTTGAGATTCCCAGCTATTCTCAGAGTTATGTTTAATAATAAAATGTACTGCTTCAGGAGCTGCGAAGAGGCAGATCTACTGTTGGCTCAGGTTACAGCTAACCAGTAAACATAGCCTAATACTTGGTCTAATAGATGCCTCTGTTCACTTTTGATATGTATCTCTCAGAGGGGGTAAGTCTGCACCCTATCCCTTTCAGTCACAACTTTATGTGTCTTTCTTACTTTGTTCTAACTTTGCTCCTTCACATCATGGTGAGTACCAAACATGGCTTAGTAAGCCATGAAGATTCTCAGGAAGGTTCTCCAGGGAGGGGAAGTAGTGGGGATTAGTGGTGGTGTGCACTGTCTTGGAAGCATAGACGGCAAAATAGTAAAATAAAAAAGTTTTCTCAGGTACCACTTGATCTCAAGATAGCGGTTTGATCAGCATAAAAGCATAAAAGATTCCAGCAGGACTGGATATGTGAGAAGAAAACAATAGCGTGCAATTTTGTACTGGAATCTAAATTGGCTACAGCTAAGAACATATGACCTAGACTATTTAAATATTTAATGGACTCATTTATGTGGATTATAGTGTTATAAGAAACACACCTGTTCAAAGTAGGGTGGAGGTTTTTAGATCGTAGAAATGGGCTCAGCAGGTAGCATGCTCAGATCAACCGGGTCACACTAAGGTGGTGACTATACTGATAAAAAAGCATGGAGCAATTTCTATTAAGGAGTGTAAGTTTGACAAGAGGGGTAGATGGTTGGTTGTTTCTCTGAGTTTAGTTGACAATAGATATACCCTGGCGAGATGCTAAGACCCCAATGTGGATGATGTGGAACCCCGCAAAACTTATATTTAGAACTTGTTGAGTCTTCTCACCCAACAATATTACAGGAGATTTCAATGCCATTCTTGACCATTCTCTAGATAAGTCGGGAAGTAACAGGTCCAGGACTTGCTAAAAAATGCAAACATGTTAAATGTCTGATGAGACAGATGGGCCTTTGTGACATCCGTAGAGCAAGGGAAGGAACAGAGCGAAGGTACACCTATCATAATAAAAGATATAAGCATTCATCTAGAATAGACTACTTTCTGATGGACCGGGCAATTAAGGAAAACATTGTGAGTGTAAGGCACTTAGTTACCCACTTGTCTGCCAATGCTGCGATTTCCTTAGAACTGAAAATTGAGGTAGCCCAAGTGATAAAGAGGTAGATGTGGATTGCACCCTTTTAGCAGATCAAGATGTCAGAGATAGACTAAGAGTAGAAGCAGGGGACTTTTTAGAAGCCAATTTTAATTCACCACCATGGCATGCAGTCTGGGATGCCTTTAAGGCTTTTAGGCCAGATGTACAAAGAATCCAGTTTGCAATTTCCTAATTGGGAATCTTTGGGATCCGCAATTAGTAAATTGCAAACTGCGATGTACTAATGTGTCTCAGACACATTTAGCAATTCACAGTGGGTCGCAAATGGACCTGCCTCATCAATATTCATGAGGCAGGTCACAATTTGTGACCCATTGTATATGGCTATAATCACAGGGATTGTGGCCTGCTGGATTGAGCAGATCACCATGTCTGTGATTGCTCTTTCAATAAAGCAATCTTGTTTTGTCATGCAGACCGTTTTCCTTAAAGGAAAATGGGATGCATCACAAAAAGAAAAATGAATTTTTCTTTTTTGAGAGTAGGCAGTGGTCCATGAGACCACTGCCTGCTCCTTAAAATGTTTGCACCCCCATTCACAAAGTGGAAGGGGTCCTAAGTTGACCCCTTCTCGTTTGTGAATGGCTTATCACCAACTGGAAGTTGGTAGTAACAGCGAATGTTTTGCGACCGCATTCCCAGTCACAAAACATTTCTACAAACAAGTGCGAGTCCCTATAAGGAAGGGATGCCCTTGGCACGCCCCTTCCTAATACCTAATTGATACCCATTTTGTGATTCGGTACTAGATTACCGAATCACAAAATAGGGTTTTGTACATTTAAAAATGTTTTTTTCTAGTCACAAACAGACTGATTCTGCGAACTGGGCTGTTTGCAAACAGAAAAAAGGTTTGTACATCTGGCCCTTTATAAGGGGTATTCTGATCAGAATCTCTGCCCAAAAGAATAGAAATTTTAAGAAGGCAATTGGGGATCTAGAACAAGAGATTGGCCTTCTAGAAAGGACACTTTGGAGCCAACACCAGTCAGAGGAGCTCAACAAGGCTGTTCTCAAGGAACAGAAAATTAGATTGGTCTCTGTTTTGGAATCCAGGGTGAGGGCCAGGTGGGACGTGAGCAAGCTAGCTCACTTTGAATACAGTGAAAATCCAGGGAAACTTCTAGCATGTAAAACCAAGGTGGACTTAGCTAGCATTGAGGTGAGATACACTAAGGCCCATATTTATACTTTTTTAGTGCTGTTTTTGCACCGCTTTTTGATGCAAAAGCGGCCCAAACTTACAAAATACAAGTGTATGCCTAAATGTATGGTCACAGGAAAACGCTGAACAAATAGTCGGAGGTTGAAGACGTCTTTTTACACAAAAGATTTGAGCATCTCAGAAGAGCAGGTCAATAAATGGCTGGAGGGACTCCCAACAGTCAAGCTCTCAGATGGTGGGAAAAATAGTTTAGACCAGGTGAAAAAGCAGGGAGACGTCCAGTGGACAATGGATAAGGGTAAGAGAGGCAAAGCAGCAGGTCTGCATGGGTTGCCCAATGAATTATATAAGGCCCAAGGGGTTATAATAACTACTTTTTTGTCTCAGATATTTGTGGAATCTTGAAGAAGCTCCCCCCCCCCAAGCCATGGGACAAGGCTAAAGTTACCCTGGTCCCAAAACCCAACAAAGACCCCACCTTATGTGAGTCTTATAGACCTACCTCTCTTCTCAACTGCGATTATAAGGTCTTCGCAAACATTATAGTCAATAGACTGAATAGCATGGTAGGGGGAGGATAATTCTAGAAGATCAAAAAGGTCTTATGAAAGGGGAAAGGTATGCATGAATTAACCCATGAATTGATTGGGGCTATCAACCTTGCCTTGGAGGGTAAGGTGCCACTCACCATCTTAACATTGGATCCACCAGTTCTACAAATCACCTTCTGTTACAATATTACTAAGGGGACCAGCCATGGATGCCCTCTCTCATGGTCTTTTTTAATCTGTATATAGAGACCCTGGCCTGCAAGATCAAAGAAGAGAGGGAAATTAAGCCTTTTATGTGCGGCCTTTGGGAATAGAAAGTCTCTCTATATGCCAGTGACTAGGTGACTTACATGACGGATTTGAGTCCCACTTCAACAACTGTTGATCGGCTGACCAGGCGCGGCCCGTCCTTTAGGGCGAAGGGGCCATACCCCCCACCTTTTGCTTCTCATGAAGGTCAGCAAAGGTGCCTCGAGGCCCTCCCCTACGTGACGAGGAAAGCGTCACCCATTGACTTCGACCTGGGGGCTTCAGGTTTAAGCCCTGAAACGCCCAGGGCGAGTGTCAATCAGTGGCACTTCGTCACAGAGTGGGGTGGGGTGGGGCTAGCAGTCTCACTGACCCCATTCCACTCTGTGATAAGGCTGGGACTGCTGCCTTCCCTCATTGGCTGACCTAAGGTCAGCCAAAGAGGGAAGGCAGCAGTCCCAACCCTCCTGGGACCTCCGAGGCTGAAGGTAAGTGTGTGTGATCTTTTAAAATGAATGTTTGGTGCGTGCATGTTTGAATGTTATGAGTGTTGTTAATGGATGTGCGTGCATGTGTGTGTGAAAGAATTAGTGTGTGTGTGATCTTTTAAAATGAATGTTTGGTGCGTGCGTACATGTTGGAATGTTATGAGTGTTGTTAATGGATGTGGGTGCATGTGTGTGTGAAAGAATGAGTGAGTGTGTGTGACCTTTTAAAATGAATGTTTGGTGCGTGTGTGCATGTTTGAATGCTATGAGTATTGTTAATGGATGTGTGTGTGTGTGTGAAAGAATGAGTGTGTGTGATCTTTTAAAATGAATGTTTGGTGCATGCATGTTTGAATGTTATGAGTGTAGTTAATGGATGTGCGTGCGTGTGTGAAAGAATGAGTGTGTGTGTGCTTCCCACCCACCACCCTCCCTCCTAAAGCTGCCGGCCGCCACTGAATCTGACTTTGGGAAAATATCATTATATGAGTCAAATCCATCAAAGATGGAGATTACGGTTTGGAATATGGTGGAAGAGAACGGCCTAATAAAAAGAGAATTAAGAAATCTGTGCACTAGAATCGTTCGAAATCTCGATAAAAATAGCTGAACAGGGAAATGAATAGGTTATTATTGAGCTGGTCGAATATACCACTAACATTGTTTGGTACAGTAAATCTATTAAGGATGTCCATCCTACTAAAATGTACTTTCTTTTTCAATGCCATGCCACTACACTTTAGGAGATCTTGGTTAGAGAAACGACATGGGAGAGTAAATGCCTACACATGAGCCTCTAAGGGCATTAGGATCTCAAGGAAGAAATTGTGAAGGAAATACGAAAAAGATGGGGGTCGCACTAAAGGATTTCCAGCATTATGCATGTGCTTTTCAGCTTAAAACTACAGGTGCTTACTAACAAACTTAGCAAACTCAGAGAGTAGCCATATGTTCAAAGCAATGCTGAGAGAGGTGAAGGGGGGGAGTCCAAGCTTATGTACAAATTTGGCAACATGAGATATTACAAAAAGGTGAGGGTGAAAGTTCTACAAGTTATGGTTCTGCTATAGCCACAGATTAGATGAGCAAGCAACCTGTCATATTACAGTAGATACACCCAAAATGGGATTCCCTAGGCACTTCTTCGTGTTTGAAAGATATGATGGCTGTGCTTAAGGACATGGGGATAATAGAATGGGGCCCAGTTGTTCCAGATGGGGAAGCTTTGTTCTTGGGAAGACCTGCAGGAATTGACCAGGGGTTATATCTCCAAATTCAAGTACTACCAGCTGAAAAGTTGGGCAAGGGCCTTGAGGGGGGAAGAACAATAGTACAAATGATCTGGAAGAATGCTTAGTGATCAGGCCTCAACGGAAGAAGCAGGTGTCATTATGGTATTGGCTAATGCTCAACATCATCGATGGAGACTTCAGCCTACCCGACATACTGTGGGGAGAATGCTTGTCGAAGTTCTGCATAAAAAAAATATAAAAGATTTATGACAAGTACCAATGCACACTCTTTATGGCACAGTAGAACACTCTTTTTCTGGGAAGGAATCATCTGTTCTCCCTCCACATAGCCCCTTTGACACAAATCGGCCAAACTGAGAGGGTCGGACGGAGCATGAAACGTGGGCTGCGAGATACTGATGACATTCACATGTTTATGACCTGTCCTAGTGTCCAGCAGTTCTGGGGAGAGATTGGTAAGGTCCTGAGTGACATATGCCAAATCAGTATTGAGGTAAGCCTTAAAATGATTGTTTTTGGATGTCTGCCTGGGTCGGGAATCTTCCGGGGCCACAACAGCAAGTTGCTGTTTTATTTATTTTTACTGGGAAGAAGAGAAATATGTAAACAGTGGCTATCTAACTCAAGTCCCTCCAAGGCTGAGTGGCTGAGCTTGGTTGTGTATGTTTGCAAAACGGACATGAACTGTGGCCACGCACAAAAAAATCCCTAAAATGTGGGCCCCATGAGCACATGGATGGGGGGAAGAAAGTTAGGCAAACATTTTGGGAGCACAATTGATATAATAGAGAAGACCCTCTTTTCCCTCATGGTCCAATGATTATGCCTGGCTTGGTTTCAGGACCTAGTGTCAGGTAAAGTCCAGCCCACAGAAATCTGAAACTTCTTCTTCCCTAACTGAGAAAACTAGCTCTCCTCCAGGGCAGAACAAATCAGCAGTGATTGGAGATCTAAGGTGGACATTTTGGAAGAGATTGTGACAAATGAGGACTAAACAAAAAAATAAAAACAAACAAAACAACAATTTCCAAAATGCTGGTGGACATCGCCAGACTTATTGGCTTTGTCAATGCATATTTTCTATAGGAGTGTGTTTCAGTACCTGTGAATGCCAAGTGTGATGCTTGACTTACTCTAAAGCTGGGCTGGAGTGCAGTTACTACTACTGTGTCACCTTTGTGGCTCTATTAACTTTATAAGTGTGGTTTGTTAATAGCAATTTTATTTCTGGGTGGGTGTTTGTAGTAGCCTGACGCCTCCTAAATTCCCTTTCCCTCCACTCTGCCAGTACCCTCACATTTACTACTAAGTAGTAAACTTACTTGTGTGGTGAACTCCCCATACAAAAGTTGAGGTGGAGATTTCTATTTACAAGTTTGTGAATTACATTTTGTAGTAAGAAGTACTGGGGTCATACTACTTTCCTGTTAGAAACCTGAGGTGCTGGTGTTTGGGGCACAAGAATCCATTTAGACCATTACTTGGTGGCCAGTGGACTGTGGCCCTCTTCCTATCCCAGTGAAAACTGATAAATACATCAGGATTATTTTGACACCTCTGTTGGTTTTGAGATACAGGTTAAACGTACCATGAGCACACGCTTCTACATTATCAGGACTCCCAGAAAAATCTTCCTTTTTATTCTGGCAGAAATGCATAATTCACTGGTCATTGCCTTGATTTTCTCCCAACTTGACTATTGCATTACCCTTTATCTAAACATTAACTCCTCTTCCTTGAACAAACTGTAAGTGGTGCAGAATGCAGCCGCAAGTCTCATTCTCAACACTCCCTAATAGCTGTCAGTCAGAGAAGGCATTTGTGCGCTTCACTGGCTTCCTATTCTTTTAGGGTTTTTAGCTTGGCTTTCCTAGCACTCCATTATAAAAGACCTAAACATCTTTCTGCTCTCTTTAAGGGGTATGTGCCAGCCTGGATGCTCAGATCCTCCGCAGGTAGGAAAGTCTTAATTCCCAGGTTCTCTAAAGTCAGATGGGTCGGCCATTTCAGTTCTGTGGCTGTCGCCAGGCTATGGAACACTTTGCCTGCCCACATCTCTCAGTTAGATTCTTTTGTTTTGTTAAAAAAAAATCCCTGAAAACCTGGGTATTTTCATTTTAGTCTTTTGACCCGGGCATTGTATACGATTATGGATTCCGCTCTTGGTTTAGCTCTTAGATACCCTCAAATGTATGTGCTCTATAAAAACAAATTTCATTTAATTTCATTAGGTAGTGATAGAGCGTTCCGTCCTAATAAATTACCTGTATTTGGACGCTCTTGGGTCGATGAATCTTTTGACCAAGTGGGGCTCTCTTCATCCGAGATTAGTCAATTTAACCAAATCAATAATCAATAACGAACATAAGCAATGCCCTGATCAACATAACACTTCACAATTAATCCAGAAAACATTTCGGCGAACCATGACCTTCCGGCCATGAATAACCACACCAGTTTATTCAAAGTTAATGAATTTATTTCCCTATATTAACAAAGCTAGCACGATATAAATGTGTCTCAACACCAAATGATATATGTAAATGAACATTAATAGCTGTCCATAACGGCGAAAAAGATGCAATCTATGCAGCATTTGAATAACAATGCATTCGATGATAGCAACGCAAACCACTAAAACTATAATCTGTAATGGGCTAATTGCATACATTAGTCAGCATAACAAGGTCTCAAATTGCATCGTGCAACAAATGAATCCTCATCTAACCTCAAATTAGCATCTGCATGTGGGATTTCATGCAAAAACAATTTAGCAACATTGATTTGGAAAACTCCTAACTAGGGCTCTTACCAAAAATCAGCAGTTGGTTACCTAAAAAGAAACACAATGCAATTGTACATTTTCCTTTCATATTTACCAAATTCAATCAGCATTCAAGGAAGTCTTCGTCTCACAGGTACCGGATTCATCAGCATGGGGCGGGGGCAAAGGGGCAGGGTGGACGGGGCAATTGCCTCACAGCGGCAAGATAAAAGGACAAAACTACTACTTTATGCAAAGGGGCAAATCAAAGTTAAAGTCTTTAGGGCGAGAATTATTTAAAGTCTCTTTCTCTCGATTAGAGAAAGCATCAAAGTCTCATTCAAAATGGCGTCGAACATCAATTGGCATCGTAGAAGATGGCAAAATGACGAGGTCGGCAAGATGGGCCATAATGGCTGCAATGGGCAATAATGTCCTCAATGGGTGCAATGGGTAATGGCCAATGTCCGATGGGTAATGTCCGATGGGTAATGTCCGATGGGTAATGTCCTGCAAATGGCGGGTAATTGCTGCTTTCTTCTTGTGCACCAGGTTTAAATAATCAACAGTTCAAATCCAGTAGGGTCTTCCATTGGAGGGTTCATAGGTTGGCTTCAAATTGTCCAATCAAAAACAACAATTTACAAGCTTCTACCTAGGCATACATTATCCTTGGAGTCGGGAACGTAAGTTGCAACATATTTTACCAATTAACTCACTTTCAGAGCTTCCATTGTCTGCACCTGCAGATTGACCTTGGAGCAAAGAAGAAGATGCCAGGCTGGCACGAAACCTTAAAGATAAGCATGTGAACCGATCTCACTGGAAAAGTACAGCTTCAAGCAAGAATACACGTTTTATTAGCACATTAGAAAAACACGAGCATCTAAACCGTGAGACAAGGCAACTAGGCCGAAGCCTCCACTAAAGTTATGCTAAGTTAAAACATTTCAAACAAGCAAATCATGGCACACGTTTACGGTTATGTCAAATTAGTACAATTCTAATACATCACGTTATATAAAGCACGCTTATAAATGTTGGCGAACTACTCTGAGGGCACATTTGTCCCCGTACAATCTTTATTAGTTCGGTTAAAGTCACACTTGATTATTGCGGCACTACATTTATGCGCTAATAAATGTAAAACCTTTGTTTCTGCGTCATCAATCCCTCTGATGACTATTTGTCATCACACAAAACTATTCCCACAAATTTTATTCCATTAAAATTCTGTCAGTTCTCTTTGCCTTTTAGTTCCCCTTGTTCTTGCCTTGTATTCTTCTGCCATTCTTTTCATTACTTTCTCTTCCTTCCTTCTTTTAATTCTTGCCATGATCATTAATATTCCCCTCTTTATTCCCCAAATCCCAAAGATGCAAATTAGTACTATTAGTATTCCCTGTAATATTTTTAGTAACATTCCATTCCAAATGCCACCAAGCCAATTTCCCACTGAAGCAACTCCCTTTCCAACCTTCTCCCAAACTCCTGGCTCTTTCAATTCCTTCAAGTCTGCACTCTCTTTTGTTAGATTTGCAAGCATTGTTTTAATCTTCACACTGTTGTCCGGTATATATGTGCAACAGTGACGCGCACCAAGCATTTTGCAAACGCCGCCATCCTTTGCTAAAAGAATGTCTAGAGCAAGCCTGTTTTGAAGAGTCATAGCTCTTTCTGCTGCAAGTTCAGCATCCATCAGGATTATAGCACCTGAAAACTTTGTCAACATGTTATCCACTATAGTAGACAACTTTCTTATTTTGATGGAATTCAACACAACTCCCAATGAAGGAATCATGGCTCCAAATATATCTCCTACCACAGCAGCTGCGGTCTCTCTTTTCTGGATACGATGAGATCCAGGCGTCTTTGGAATCACCGATAGGTCATCCAGTTGATAAACCTTTGGGAACACTATACCCAAATAACATCTCCCCCACCATCCCTTTGGAAGACGATAATAGGCATTATGCCCGCAAATGTAATATACACCAGGTATGACAGGGTCAAGTCCGTTCAGCATGAATGTCCATTTGGCCTTAAAGATAAACGTATGTTTACATTCACTCGCTCCCACGAAAATTTTATCATAATAAGACTCACCACGATATATACAAAATTTCCCTACATGCCAAGCGTCTAAAGCTATTTTCCCTTGTGTTTTTATTGCGGCAAAAGCATAATTATCTACTGAAGTCCTCTTACTTAGCTCTTTTTCTAATTTCGCATTCATTTGTGCCCTTCTATCATCTGTGCGATCTAAAAAGCTAATTTCTACTGCAGAGAGCGAGCAGGTAAGGTTTTCCCTATGAGCGTGAGCTGTTTCAAATGGTTGCATTGGCTCGAAAAATTCCCTCATTATTTTAGCATCCCAATCTTTAGCAATCTGGCTTAGTTGCGTTATTATAGGAACATATGCAAAGGTAACATCATAATTTGAGTAAAAATACTGTATGTTAGTTTGACCATAAAATCTAGAAGTTACTAAACTACATGTAATCCCATATGTAAGAGGCATGTGATGATAAGTCACCCCTTCCGTTACCGATGTCGGTATCTGTGTACACACATAACAATCTTTCACATCCATAGTCTCAACATATTCTGTTAGTAGACGATAGAAAACATTATACGAAAGTTCCTTCTTATCATGCAAGTGTCTCTCATCTAATTCTAGTCTTTTCAATGCGGTTAGTTCAGTGACAGTAACAGGAGCAGAAGTAGAAGCATCAATTTTCTCATTCTCACCCTTACCACGCATTCCAAGCACTATTGCCATTATTATTAGTACACATGCAGTTATCAAGCCTATACACGCATATTTACAATATTTCACTCTACTGTTTTGTGTAGCGTACTTAGTCATGATCTGTATAGAATCAGAGAGCTAGAAGCACTTATAAAGAAACGATTTAGCAATTAGTTACAAAGCTGAATGAGCGCAATGTTCACACAGTTTTCTTCAGGAGCCCAGTCACTTATCGGTTAGCAGCATTTGTCTCAATTCGGCAATAACTCAGTCTTTTATCAGTTAGCAACGTTGTCTCAAATCGGGTTTAAGAGTCAATCAGGTTATCAAAGTCTTATCAAGTTAGCAAATGTCTCATCCGGTTTAGCAATGTCTCGGCTGGTTGTATCACGTTAGATTATAGCAAGCAATGTCATTTATCAGTTTTTCAGTGAATAGTGTCCATAAAACTTTTCTTTTCTATTGGTATCTCTTCTTCTTCGTTCTCGAGGCTAAGAGATACAAATTCGTCGGTCCAATCGTCATTGACTACATATGCCCATTCTGGACCGGAATATCTCCTGTTTGGTATCCTTTTCCTTTTCAATTTTGCATCTCTCTTTGATTCTGCCTCACTGGTACTTTCCTCTTTGGCCAAATCTTTTTCTTCACTTGATGTTGGTACCACGACAGACTCTTCCTTTCTTTTCTCTTTCACTCTTGGCCCTTCACTGTCGTTCAACGTTTCTCTAGTTCTTAGTTTTACTGGTGATATACTTGGTCTTCTCTTTGCACTGTGTCCACTTGATGGACCTGCGATCTCTTCTGAAGAAGTTTGAACAGTTTCGTTCTGTTCTGCCTTGTCCCCTCCTTCTGGGGAGTCAATCAGGTTTTCCTTTTCTTTTTCTGTACCGTCTGCTTCTGGGAAAGCCCTCCTCTGATCAGGCTCTCCTGCTTCTCCACCTCTTTCGAGCCCTTTGTCACCGTTACTTTCTTCAGGCTCTTTGTCACTTTCAGCTGCTTCAGGCTCTTTGTTACCTTCAGCTGCTTCGTCGCTGTCTGAGGTTTCTCCTTGGTCTTCCCCAAGTGAATCGGTTGTTTCGTCCTCAGAGAATATTTCTCTCTCCTTTATTTCTGCCTGTTCGCTTCTAGTTCTGTTTTGCTCTGTCTCAGCGCTCGGCACTTTGTTATCAGGTACTGGCAGTTTCAGCGCTTCAACTTCCTCATCTGTGGGATACAACACTTTCTTTGTATGACTGGCGTGGATCCAGTTGGGAACTCCCGCACACTTCACAGCGGTAGTGGTCGTCAGGATCACTTGGAAAGGGCCTTTCCAACGGGGTTCCAGACACGACTTCCTCACGTGCTTCTTTATCACGACCCAGTCACCTGCTTTCAGTGTGTGTCCTGGACCTTGGATCGGTGACAAGGTGCTTGCTTCCACCTGGTGAGAGAAAGAGCGAACCACGTCAGCCAGACCTTTGCAGTAGTCCAACACCATATCATCTGTAATATTCAAAAGCGCGTTTGCGGGAACTGCAGGAAGTCTCATGGCCCTGCCCATGAGAATTTCGTGCGGGGACAATCCAGTCTTTCTGTCAGGGGTGTTTCTCATTGACATTAACACCAAAGGCAATGCGTCAGGCCATTTCAAATTTGTCGATGCACATATTTTCGCCATTCTTGATTTCAGTGTACCATTCATTTGTTCCACCAGTCCTGAGGCTTCAGGGCGATAGCTACAATGCAGTTTTTGCTCAATGTTCAGCGCTGCGCAAAGTAACTTTATCACCTCGTTATTGAAGTGACTTCCCCTATCTGACTCTAAAGAGATCGGGAATCCGAAACGTGGTATCAACTCCCTCAACAATAGTTTTGCAACTGTAAGGCTGTCATTTCTACGTGTGGGGTATGCTTCAATCCAGTGACTAAAAATGCACACAATCACCAACACATACTTCAGACCTCCATGCACAGGCATCTCAATAAAGTCCATCTGCATTCTGCTGAACGGGCCACCCGCCCTGCCAATGTGGCTCACGTTCACAACCGTTCCCTTTCCTGGGTTCATCTGCTGACAAATGACACAACGATGGCAAACTGCTTCTGCAACTTGACGGAATCTGGGGTTAAACCAATCAGTTTTGAACAATCTTATCATGGCATCTCTCCCTAGGTGAGCCTGCCCATGATAGAACCGCGCTAGCTGCGATAAGAGACTATTTGGTAAAACAAATTTTCCTTCATTTGAAACCCATAACTCATCTGGTCTCCTTGTACATTGTGACTTAATCCAGGAAACTCTTTCATCCTCCCTGACGCTATTCTGTAATGCTTTTAGCTCATCCATTGTATCCACGACCTTCAAGGCAAATGCTTCAGCTGGTTCGAGCTCTGGCTCACTTATCAAATTCCATTCATCCCTGAGCAATATACAGTTCAAGGCACAAAATCTTGCGACCTGATCCGCATATGCATTTCCCAGGGAAACATAGTCCTGTCCTTTTGTATGAGCACTACACTTTGCCACTGCAATTTCAGCTGGCATCTGAATGGCGTGTAACAATTCCCTTATTCTCTCCCCGTTTTTCACTGGGGACCCTGAAGAGGTCAAGAAACCTCTCTGTGACCATAGTTGCCCAAAGTCGTGCACAATTCCAAACCCGTACTGACTGTCAGTGTAAATGGTAACCTTCATCAATGTAGACAGTTGGCATGCTCTTGTAAGGGCTACAAGCTCTGCTACTTGTGCGGAATAGACTCCTTGAAGCCAGGACGCTTCCAAGACACCTGTTACAGTACATACAGCATATCCTGCTTTCAATATTCCCAATGCATCTCTTAAACATGACCCATCAACAAAAACAATTTGGTCATTTTCATCAAGCTTAGTATCCTTAATGTCAGGTCGGGGTTTTGTGCAAAATTCAGTCACCTGAAGGCAGTCGTGCTCGACGTCTTCAGCGTTCTCAATTTCAGCATTTTCACCGGGAAGCAAGGTTGCTGGATTCAACGTAGTGCACCTTTTCAGCTGCACATTCGGTGAGCCCAGAATTATTGTTTCATACCTTGTGAGTCTTGCTCCAGTCATGTGTTGCGTTCGGGAGCGGGTCAAAAGTATCTCAACTGAGTGAGGGACCATGACTGTTAATGGGTGTCCCATCACTATTCCTTCACTCTGAGTGAGGCTGATACCAACTGCTGCTACGGCGCGCAAACACCCTGGCAGTGCTGCTGCGACCGGATCCAAAGTAGCTGAAAAATACGCTACTGGTCTGTTTATGCCACCATGGGCTTGGGTCAAGACAGACAAAGAACATGCATCACGTTCATGACAAAACAATGTGAAAGGCTTTGTGTAATCAGGCATACCTAAAGCTGGAGCCCTGCACATGCATTCTTTCAATTCAATAAAAGCATCCATCTCATCTCCTTTCAGCTCAATTTCATCCAAGGCATCCTTCTGGGTCAGTTTCAGTAAAGGCTTTGCTAGAGTTGAGAAGTTGGGAATCCACTGGCGACAGTAGCTCACCATCCCCAAAAACTTCCTCACCTCCCTCCTCGTCTTTGGTGGACTCATTTGAAGTACACTTGTTATTCTTTCCTTCATTATTCTCCGTGACCCTTTCTCTATTTGATGACCCAAGTATTTCACTTTCTTCTGACAGAACTGCAACTTTGAAGGAGACACCTTGTGTCCATTCCTTCCCAAATGGTTCAGTAGAGCAATGGTATCGGCTGTGCAGCCACTTTCTGTCTTAGATGCAATCAGTAAGTCATCAATGTACTGTACTAGGGTTGACTCGAATGGCAATTCTAACGCTTCCAAGTTTTTCTTTAGAATCTGATTGAAAATTGACGGTGACTCAGAAAACCCTTGAGGAATTCGACACCAACTGTAAACTCTGTCTAAGAATTTGAAACAAAAGAGAAATTGGCTGTCCTCATGAAGAGGCACCGAAAAGAATGCTTGTGACAAGTCGATGACTGAGAACCACTCGGCATCGCAAGGGACTTGAAACATTATCACAGCTGGATTCGGTACTACAGGGCAGCATTTAATTATGATGTCATTTATTTTCCTCAAGTCCTGCACGATTCGGACCTTTCCACTCGGCTTTATTAGTCCCATGATTGGTGAATTACATGGACTGCTTAACACTTCTTTCAGTACTCCCTGTTTTACAAACTCGTCAATGAGTTGGGCGACTTTCATGAGGGTGTCTTGTGCCATGTGGTATTGTGGGGTCTGGGGAAAGGTTACATTGGGTTTTACGGTCACTTTCACTGGTTCCACTCCTTTCACCAATCCCACCTCTTTTCCTGTCATATCCCACACTTCCTTTCCGACTGTTTCCCGTAATTCAGCTGGAATATCTTCTTCAGTTATCATCGGAAAAAGGTTAATCAGAGGATATTCTTCATCGACAGTTTCCATCTCATCCCCTTCTACACTGTCCTCTTCTTCCTCATCACTGCTCGTCTGAATTCTAATTCCATCGTTCGAACACATAATCGAACATCCCAATTTGCACAATAGGTCTCTCCCTAACAGTGCTATCGGGCTTGAGTCACATACCACAAATCTATGTGACCCTTGATAGTTACCAATTCTGACTTGTACTGGATCTGTGATTGGGTTCGTCAGGTGCCTGTTTGCTACTCCCACTACTTGAACTGTTCTCCCTGAAAGTGGCAAATTTGGTACTTCAATGCTCCTAACAGTTGAACGTGTGGCTCCTGTGTCAACCAAGAATGAAACACGATGACCCATAACTCTTCCCTCCACATATGGACCCTTTTGATCAACTTCCAAGGATGCTGCAAGCACACAATTTCCCTCCTCATCTGAACTTTCACTCTCCCATACATTGTTTATTCCATTCTCACTGTGTAATGGGAACTGTTGTACTGTGCCATTTGTATTCATCACCTGACCCGAGACCTGTGGAGGAACCATCACTTGCTGCTGACTCATTGGTGCCAAAGGTATTTGCATTTGCTGATTAGGTACCATGGGAAACTGCTGTTGCATTGGCTGCATTTGCGTCATCTGCATACGGCGGGGCATCTGCATCTGCTGCGGCTGCACGGGCTGTAATCCCTGCAGCTGATTTATGGTCTGGAAATTTGGGTTTGGACCTCTCATTTTCGGTCCCCTCATTGTCTGGAATGCATTGACATCATTGTTTTGCTGACCAACACCTGCACCTTCCTGCACCACCATCGGGCACTTGCGTTTCCAATGCCCGACTATTCCGCACACGTGACACGGTATCACCCTTTTCATTGCCTGCACACCATTCGGAATCGCAACAGTGTTCAAATCCGGACCATTACTCCCAAAGCCTCCTCTGCCTCTGCCTCTCGCCTGTGGCTGAAACACCATATTTCCCTGCGGCTGCGGCTGCGGTATCTGCTGTTGAAACCCTTGCAACCCTTGCAAACCTGTCTGAGCTGCTTTAAGTTGCATCACCATGACTTTCTCTTTCAACCTTTTCTGTTTCACTTCAATTTCGTCGCTACAGTATTTCGCATAATTCAACACCTCATCAATAGGTTTCGACTGCCAACAAATCGAATGCGTCTTTATCATCTGACTTATCTCTGGTCTTAGCCCTTCCACAAATCTAAACACAAAATGAAGCATGTCCTTCGCCTCTATTGTTTCCGTGCCACTGTAGTTCTTGAACGCCTTCAACAACCTCTCATAGTAACCATGAATTGACTCTTTAGCCTCTTGGGCAGTTCGATCAATCTTCTGCCAATCCACATTTTTCGCGGCAACCTTCGTCTTCAAATGCTCAATCACCTTATAGTACAAGCTCATTACCATAGGTGATGGTGCACCCGTATCCCTGTCTCTCTCTGGTTCACTTGTCGGCCAACCTACAGCCCTTTTGCAGTCTTCCCACAAATCTGCCGGAACCACAATCTCAAAGAGGGTGTTCAGGTCTTCCCAAAGACATTTTGCAAGCTTCACAAACCTATCAGTCTGTTGATACCATTCAATCGGTTTCTCTCTCAGTTTGGGAAAATCATCCGTAAAAGACTGAATGTTGCTTCTGTGCCACGGTGCATGTATTAATTTTCCCCCTGCTGTCTCCCTCATTGGTAACATGGTTATTGCATCACTACTCTGTGATCTTTTCTCGTTGTGCTCTGGGACACTGCCTTTCCTCTTTTCCTTTTTCTTTGCCCATCTGCTTTCCCATTTGTCTAAGCACCTCCACACTTGTGCACTCTGCAGCAATTCTCTAAGGTGCGTTTTCATGCCTGCTGACCTCATATGTTCAAAGTCTGTGGTCCTGAAATCCAATCTATAGCTCCTGCTCAAGTGTTTTGTCTTGTCTATCTCAACCCCGTTTTTGTCAGCTATTTCTTGCAACCTTCTATGTACCTAGTTCACTTCTCTCGTAATCCTAGGACATAGATACCTCAGCTCTTCTTCCGAGTAGGACTCTAACCTATTCAAACCCATAGTCCCTTCCACCAATTCTTCTGCTTCCATGTTCAACCTTACCCTATTCAGATAGTCTTCTCCCTTCCCACTGGCTGAGCTTTGTGTGGAATTCAGACTGTTGAACCACTGTGTCAGCTGTTGCGCATTCAACCCCATCAGTGTAGCATTCACATCGACTGCCATTGATGGTTGCGGCAACTTTTCAGTGTTCGATGATAGCGGTATCATCAGTGGGGGACTCGACCTCACCACTGTTGACTGAGCACATATGGGACTAAACTCCATCAAGGACCCAGATCCAGTTGGCTGAGCCGCTATCGGAGTTGTCTCTGGAGTGTTTTCTATGCACCTCCTTTCCGTCCCATTCTGCACCACTGATCCTTGACCGCTCATACCTGAGTTAGGCTGAATGTACAAAGGTACCGGTGGACCTACAGTAATGGGTAGGGATATCGCATCTGGGTTCTGTCCATTCCCCAGGTTCTGAGGCATGTTCATTCCCACACTATGGGTCATCATTGCCGGCATGCCCGTCTGACTCCCCGTCATCTGAGCATGTGCGGTTCCCCCCTGCATCTGCTTTTGAGGCATCAAAAACTGGGTTGATTCCGCTTGTGCCAATGTTGGGTTGCGACCATTCTGAACTCCCATTACGGTTGGATCTAGAATCATTCCCGTACTGTTGTCACTGCTGTAGTACCTTGGGACCTGCGGCTGATAATTTTCTGCTGTTTTCAATATAGGCACATCTGGATATATTCTCCTAACCTGCGGTATCTGCGGGGTGAACAGTAAACTCGGGTCCTTAGATCCCGATGGTGTTTCTGAATTCGGAGTTTCATTATTCTGTACCGGTGCCGGAGGGGCAGAACTGGTACTTGGACCTTGTTCACTCTCTACATAAGGTGGTGGACGGTCGTTCAGCAATTGCATGATGAACTCCTCATCCTCTGACTCTTCTTCTCTCCTTAACTTTTCCTCGTCCTCTCTATCTTTGGAACACCTCCTGTTTGTCTTACAGGTAGCTTTCTTGCCTGTCGCCTCTTCTTCCTTAGCAATTGCGGGAAACAATTTTATCCCCTGCAATATATCTGACCTCCACACCTTCTGTGCATTATCCCACCTAGCGTCCGCTAGTGTCTTTTCTACCTTTCTTATCCTGGTCTCGAACTTCTTTTGCTGTTGCTGTCTAGCCATTAGTTCCCAAATCGCTAGAGCCTCAAACTGTGCTGGCCTTGGAGGTACCTTCATGTCGTACATCACGAATCTCAAATTCTCTAGGATCCTTATATTGAATGTCCCATGGATTGGGAACGCTACGCTCCCATGTCTCTCTGTCAGCTTGTGCCATTGCTTTAGCCAAAGGCACGGAGCTACCCCCCTTTCCTCCATTACAATGTAAGCTGGTGTACCTTCGGGTGGCGTCTCCTCTCCTACGCTCGCTTTAATGTAAGACTCCCCCTTCATCACACTCTTTAATGCTTTCAAAAATTTCATTTTCTCGTCTTTTATTTCACAAAATTTGTAATCAATAAGTGACTTTAATTCCCGGAATACTCTTCGCTTGCCTTTCCCCTTCCAATCGAGCCCCACGGACTGCGTCGAATCCGTGCGCGACCCTTCTCTGCAACCAACCTATCCCAGCGCGGCTCCTAGTGACGTCACACTCACACACACTGCGGCTGACAAAGCCTCGCGGCTTGTCCTCCTTCACTCAGCTCCTCTCGTAACAACTTCTGGCATGTATCGCGAGCAACCAAATAATAATAAAACAGATCTGTCGGTTTACTACAGGAAGGGTAACACAATCTCTTCAGGACCTTAGGGATTTTTCACTAGCCTCGGCAGTTATTCCATCTTTCTCGGTCCTCACTTTCGCAAGCAAATTCTGACCCGCAGACTCTGCTCTCAACTTGTCAGTGATCTATTCTAGTGCACTTAGAATTTGTCAAAGCCCGAAGTCGAAGTTTTCTTCCACTCCCTTAACACACGTACCGACTCGTTGACCACGCCCGGTCAACCTATTAAACCAACCAGACCACAACATAAACAAGTGTCTCATACACTTTTCAACATACTCCGGAGTCTCTTGACCTCGCAGGGCCCGTCTCAACAACAACCACGTGGACCTTTTTCTGCACAAAGCGCCACATGCACATGAAGTTCGATGCCTTCCCTACTCTCACACTCGGAGTCGCACCTCCGCTATTCTCTAAAATCCTCGCAACCTTTTCAAACAATCTGCGGCAATAAGCTGTGCAAGCGCAAAATCCTGACTTCACTCATACCGTCACTAGTACCGCCAACGCCGATTTCACACCTCCATTCTCTCCATTCGCAAGCTCCGAGATCCCGGGAAAGTCGCGGGGGACTTAGGGCATCATCATTCTCTCAATCTGTTTTACCCAAGAAAAATCTAATTCAACACCATATACTTCTCGAGTGGGGTCCCAAAGGGCGTAACCGTCAATTCAACACCATATACCTCTCGAGTGGGGTCCCAAACGGCGAAACCGTTACCTCTCGAATGGGGTCCCAAGGGCGAAACCGTTACCTCTCGAATGGGGTCCCAAGGGCGAAACCGTTACCTCTCGAATGGGGTCCCAAAGGGCGAAACCGTCCTCTGCTACCATCTACTGATAGAGCGTTCCGTACTAATAAATTACCTGTATTTGGACGCTCTTGGGTCGATGAATCTTTTGACCAAGTGGGGCTCTCTTCATCCGAGATTAGTCAATTTAACCAAATCAATAATCAATAACGAACATAAGCAATGCCCTGATCAACATAACACTTCACAATTAATCCAGAAAACTTTTCGGCGAACCATGACCTTCCGGCCATGAATAACCACACCAGTTTATTCAAAGTTAATGAATTTATTTCCCTATATTAACAAAGCTAGCACGATATAAATGTGTCTCAACACCAAATGATATATGTAAATGAACATTAATAGCTGTCCATAACGGCGAAAAAGATGCAATCTATGCAGCATTTGAATAACAATGCATTCGATGATAGCAACGCAAACCACTAAAACTATAATCTGTAATGGGCTAATTGCATACATTAGTCAGCATAACAAGGTCTCAAATTGCATCGTGCAACAAATGAATCCTCATCTAACCTCAAATTAGCATCTGCATGTGGGATTTCATGCAAAAACAATTTAGTAACATTGATTTGGAAAACTCCTAACTAGGGCTCTTACCAAAAATCAGCAGTTGGTTACCTAAAAAGAAACACAATGCAATTGTACATTTTCCTTTCATATTTACCAAATTCAATCAGCATTCAAGGAAGTCTTTGTCTCACAGGTACCGGATTCATCAGCATGGGGCGGGGGCAAAGGGGCAGGGTGGACGGGGCAATTGCCTCACAGCGGCAAGATAAAAGGACAAAACTACTACTTTATGCAAAGGGGCAAATCAAAGTTAAAGTCTCTAGGGCGAGAATTATTTAAAGTCTCTTTCTCTCGATTAGAGAAAGCATCAAAGTCTCATTCAAAATGGCGTCGAACATCAATTGGCATCGTAGAAGATGGCAAAATGACGAGGTCGGCAAGATGGGCCATAATGGCTGCAATGGGCAATAATGTCCTCAATGGGTGCAATGGGTAATGGCCAATGTCCGATGGGTAATGTCCGATGGGTAATGTCCGATGGGTAATGTCCTGCAAATGGCGGGTAATGGCTGCTTTCTTCTTGTGCACCAGGTTTAAATAATCAACAGTTCAAATCCAGTAGGGTCTTCCATTGGAGGGTTCATAGGTTGGCTTCAAATTGTCCAATCAAAAACAACAATTTACAAGCTTCTACCTAGGCATACATTATCCTTGGAGTCGGGAACGTAAGTTGCAACATATTTGACCAATTAACTCACTTTCAGAGCTTCCATTGTCTGCACCTGCAGATTGACCTTGGAGCAAAGAAGAAGATGCCAGGCTGGCACGAAACCTTAAAGATAAGCATGTGAACCAATCTCACTGGAAAAGTACAGCTTCAAGCAAGAATACACGTTTTATTAGCACATTAGAAAAACACGAGCATCTAAACCGTGAGACAAGGCAACTAGGCCGAAGCCTCCACTAAAGTTATGCTAAGTTAAAACATTTCAAACAAGCAAATCATGGCACACGTTTACGGTTATGTCAAATTAGTACAATTCTAATACATCACGTTATATAAAGCACGCTTATAAATGTTGGCGAACTACTCTGAGGGCACATTTGTCCCCGTACAATCTTTATTAGTTCGGTTAAAGTCACACTTGATTATTGTGGCACTACGTTTATGCGCTAATAAATGTAAAACCTTCGTTTCTGCGTCATCAGTAGTACAAAAATGCAGTTTGTAAATGTGTCCCATAGTGTATAATAAATAATCATGCAGTATACAATTCCAATATTTGCGTGTGTACTGGTTTCAGGGATTGCGCTGGGCTCTA
This sequence comes from Pleurodeles waltl, assembly GCF_031143425.1. Classification (NCBI taxonomy): domain Eukaryota; kingdom Metazoa; phylum Chordata; class Amphibia; order Caudata; family Salamandridae; genus Pleurodeles; species Pleurodeles waltl. Next base: position 311,925,183 of record NC_090439.1, read on the forward strand.
ATAATCATCTGCAGATAAGAGATCCTTTGACATGTTTTATCTGATTGACAACACTCCGCGGAGAAGGGTTCGGGAAATCTACCAGTTTTCATTTTCTCTGAAAAAGTCGCAGTGTACTTTATGGGGCTTAAGAAATCTACGGGTGTAAAATCAATGATTTGGGGGTCATGCAACAAGTACAAATAGCTCACCTTAGTAAGAATTGGCAAGAGGTAGATGGAATCATAGTAAAAATATTATAAGTAATTAAGCAAACAGTGTTTTCTTTCTTTTTTCTTTCTTTCCTTCTTTTTTGCTTTTGTTTCATTCGTAGTAATGGGACTACGGTAAGTAATCAAAACTTTAGCGCCCTTTGAAACGATTCAAATCTATGCACATCCCTGCCAGGCAAAGAGATCAGTACCACTGCCTATTTCTACAGATATATTTGTAAAATAAATGCTGGCCCCTCAGCTATCTAATAATATCTCACTGACTTTTCAGCACACATACCTATTAATAATAATAATGAGATGAGGAGACAGCGTGTTTTTAGACCACTCAGTGTCTGCGAAGCGTCCACTCCTTGCTTGATGGAGGTTGAACAGGAAATTATAACCCACTGCTTTGGGAGGGTTGAAACTAGTAATTTAATGAGCACGAGATATCTCCACAGATGTCTGGGTGTGTTGTCATGATAAAGGAATGGCTCTAGCGTTTCTTTCTGCTTCACCTTTTTTCTGTAGCGCGACAGGGGAACTTCCGTCCTAATGTTATATTTTATTAGGGACGATTTCTTAAAAACCTATGAGCTTGTAACCTTAAGGCTTTCAGATAGCGCCTTTAAAAACTTCTAAAAAGAACATATATTTTTTTCCAAATTCAGCACTAGCGTTGTCATCTTTACTTAAAGGAAAATCTAGAGTAATCCAGAGTGTAAAAGCCCCCAAGTCAGTGGCACTTCCCTTCGCAGGAGCCCTTTTTAAAAAAAACAAACATTGACAAAAACAATATTGGCTTTAAAGGGTCTATCTTACAGTTGTAGCTTCAGGGTGGTGTATGGAATGGAACACTCTCCTGATAATTTCTTAGTCAGTCTTGGGCTCGGAGTGTCAGTCGGATCGGTTGTCTGCAGCAACAGTGACAGGAGTCATTGTTGCTGCAGGCTGATTACAGGTGGGTGAGCCAACATACTAACAGGGAGAGTCGAGCCAAACAGTGCCAAGGGTCGCGCTTAACTCTAAAACTCTAATGTAAATTATGCAAAATGTGACGATATAATAAAGTCACTTTCAAAAAAGTATATTTCTTGCGAATGGATTTTACCTTAACTTCAGACTTTATCACTACATTGAGAGGCATTTATTAAAGGTGATAGTTTTAAAACATAAACTTAGAAACATTCCTGCCTTCCCCACATAGCACTCAACTTGTTCATTTGGTCAAGCGAGGAAGCAGGATTGACACCACATTTTTTGGTTTCATATTGTGCAATTCAGCTACTAGATGGGTATCTCTTTCTCTTGCCCATTTTATATCAAAGGTCACTTCTTGTAGATAATTCTAGGTGAATGAGGTGAGAACATGGGAGCAGGAAGATGCCATAAAAAGCTCAACTCATTTTGGGTGTCCAAGAGGACTTTGTGATGTGCCAGACTAGACATCTTGCTTGGGAATTCAGTAGCTCTTCCACCTCTAAAATTGGTCCTGGTATTGCACAGTGACCTATGAAGATGTGTGTGATGCGCAAGGAGGATGGAGGACATTGATCTGACTGGGACTCTGCCCATCATTCACTCCATGTCAATGAGCTGCTTGCAGGGATTTAAGTGGGTCGGGTGCTGCCAGGTCTCAGATGTGGTAGTAGTTAAAAACGATAGGTCTCTATCGGATCAAACAAATAATGACCTTAAAGCAAACACAATGCTCAAATTCATGACAACAATGGAAAGCCTTGAGGTAACTGATAACAGGGTTGCAGTCCCTATTTACATGACATTTTAACTTCATTTTGCATTCCCTAAGATAATGGCCCTCATTACAACCCTGGCGGTCAGTGATAAAGCAGCGGTGATACCGTCAACAAGCTGGAGGTAAAAAAATGGAATTATGACCACGGCAGAAACCTCCAACACAGACAGCCACTTCAACACACCGACCGCCATGGCGGTAGCAACAAGCACCGCAGCGGTAACCGCCAACAGCCAGGCGGAAGACAATGTACTGCCCACTCTATTATGACAGGCCTATCTGCCACCTTTTTCGGGGCGGTACCAACAACATCAAAAGCACAGCAGAAACAGAACACAGAAGTCAAAGGACTCACATCTGCAGACTTGGGGAACAACCACGACGCCAGGGAGCCCGAACTGCAGATCTTCCCCATGGTGGTCTACCCCCTCCTACACCAGGAATACTAATGCCGGTGACGACAACCACGGTGAGTACTGCCGCCTAGTACACAGGGGAGGGCGGAGAAAAAAGAGAGTGACACACACATACAACACCCCCAACACCATACACACAAACAGATGCAGTAACATTACATATTCACCCATACCCCTCATGAATAATGCAAGGACAAAAGGAATTGATTAAAGTGAGTGTAATAAGATAAAAATCCAGAAAAACTTCCTCTAAATTCAAAACAGTATTTACAGATATACAAATTGAGGGACACTGCCCAGTTCATAATGTCCGTGGGCCACAGGGCCACATCACATAGGCCAAGGCCCCACTTGACTCCTGCTTCAACATCGAGAGAATACTGCTGGGGCATCAGGTCGAAAATACACAGGCACCTCAGGGGGTCGGGGAATGGGGGGGCACCTCAGCCGAAGATGGTAGAACACCACTTGTCCTGGAGGGGGCAACATGCCCTGTGCGATGTCCTGGGGAGTGCAAAGACTACTTGGTCCTGGGCAGTGCAAAGTCACAGTCTCTCTAGTGGGTGGTTTGCCCACTGCTTGGTCCTGAGGTGTGCAAAGCTACAGTCTCTCTAGTGGGTGGTTTGCCCACTGCCTGGTCCTGGGGAGTGCAAAGCCACAGTCTTTTTAGTGGGTGGTTTGCCCACTGCTTGGTCCTGGGGAGTGCAAGGCCACAGTCTCTCAAGTGGGTGGTTTGCCCACTGCTTGGTCCTGGGGAGTGCAAGGCAACAGTCTCTCAAGTGGGTGGTTTGCCCACTGGTTCTGGAGGGGGCTTTGTGCCCAGTGTGCTTCATCTTGGCAAGGATGCGGTGAGTGAATGGCTTCTTCCACTGGTTCGGGAGGGGGCATTGTGCCCAGTGTGCTTCATCCTGACAAGGATGCGGTGAGTAGATGCCTTCTTCCTCTGGTTCTGGGGGGGGCCTTGTGCCCAGTGTGCTTCATCCTGTCAAGGAAGTGGTGGGTGGTTGCCTTCTTCCACTGGTTCTGGAGGGGGGCATTGTGCCCTATGTGCTTCATCCTGGCAAGAATGCGGTGAGTGGATGCTTTCTTCCACTGGTTCTGGAGGGGGCATTGTGTGATCTTTGGGAGTGCAAGGCCACAGTCTCTCACCTGGGTGTCACACCCACAGGATTTGCAGGTGCCAGGAAGCCCTACAGTTCATGGAGGCAGGACTACACACTGCCCGCCAGCGGTGACGGCTGCTTAGTGGTGGCAGTGCGGGGCTTGTGTCAGTGCTGGCAGTGGTGGAGGGAGGCTACCTTCCCTTGCAGCCTCGGATGGCTGCCCACTGGGCCTGCTGGCAGTGATAGCAGTGGTGGGGGGAGGCTCCTGCCCGTCCCCTGCAGCCTTAGACGGCTGCCCACTGGAGCTGCTGGCAGTGCTAGCAGTGGTGGGGGGAGGCTCCTGCCGTTCCCCTGCAGCCTCGGATGGCTGCCCACTGGGGCTGCTGCTGCTGGCAGTGGTGATGGTGGTGCAGGTGGCGGTGCTGATGGTGGTGCAGGTAGTCGTTCTGACGGCCATACTGGTGTCAGTGCTGCAGGGGTGGGGGGAGGCTCCTGCCCTTCCCCTGAAGCCTCTGACGACTGCCCACTGGGGCTGCTGCTGCTGGCAGTGGTGCTGGTGGCGGTGCAGGTGGCAGTGCTGATGGTGGTGCAGGTGGCGGTGCTGATGGCGGTGCTGGTGTTGGTGCTGCAGTGGTGAGGGGAGGCTCCAGCCCTTCCCCTGAAGCCTCTGACGGAAGAAGCACCATGGTTGTTTTTGTGGGCTCAGATTCTGTCACAGCACCAGGCCTCCTGCCTGCAGGCCCTTTGCCCTTACCGAGTGGTGGTGCCTCCTTGCCATCTGGTGGTGCCTCCTTGCCGTCTGGTGATGCCTCCTTGCCCTTGCTGTGTGGTGGTGCCTCCTTGACCTTGCCGTGTGGTGGTGCCTCCTTGCCTTTGCCGAGTGGTTGTGCCACCTTGCCCTTCCCCTTGGCAGCTGGTGCAAGCACACTGCCAGTGCTGATGGGTGTCTGCTTGGAGCCTCTCACACCTGCAGTAGCTGCTGAAACTACATTGGCTGCGGACTGGGTGGATGAGGTGCTGGCCTGGGTTCTTCCCACCCTGGCCTGACCTGAAGGTTGGGGGTGGTGGGGAGAGGTAGGGCAGAGGTCAACGACGGAGAGGAAAAGCTTCTTAGGGACACTGGGGCGGGAAGAGGGCGAAGGTTTGGGAGTGGAAGAAGAGGGAGTGGTTGTAGGAGGTGTCTGTCTGCTGTGTTTGGGTGCAGGTGCATGGGCTGGATGTTGTTGTGAGGTGGATGGCTGTTGTGTGTCTGAGTGCTTGCATTTGTGTACTTTGGGAGGAGGGGGCACAGACACAGTGGGAGAGGACACAGGGGATGTGTGCATGGATGTGGGGTTGGTGACTGCCAGTGAGGAGTGTGTATGGAGGCAGTGGGTGTGGTGCATGCAGGTGTGAGTGGAGACGCAACTGGGAGGGGAGGTGGACGAGGAGGAGGAGGGGGACACAGTGGAGGCAGTGGATGTTGTTATGTCGGCATCAGGATGGTGTTTGTGTGAGTGCCCCTGGGATTATGTGTGGTGCTTGTGTTTGCCTGAGCCACTCCTGTGAGTTGTCTTGGGTGCATGCTGGTCTGAATGTGTGTTTGGGATAGGTTGAGGTTCAAGGGCATGGGACTGGGCAGAGGAAGTTGGAGGGGGGAAGGCTAGAGACTGGAACAATGGCTGCCATCAGGGAGGAGGCCAGAGCCTGGAATGATCTCTGTTGGGCCACCACGCCAGAGTGAATGCCCCTCCAGGAATGCATTTGTATGTTGCAAATGCCCTGCTAGGCCCTGGATGGCATTCACTATGGTTGACTGCCCAACAGAGATGGATCGCAGGAGGTCAATAGCCTTCTCACTCAGGGCAGCCGGGCTAACTGGGGCAGGGCCTGAGGTGCCTGGGGCGAAGGAGATGCCCACCCTCCTGGGTGAGCGGGCACGGGAAACTCGCTGAGGAGCTGCTGGGAGGGCGGTGCTGGTATGGGGGCTGGCGGCTGTACCTGTCCTTGGGGTGGCCACAGAGCTGTCCGCCACCACTAGGGAGCTTCCATCGGAGGAGGTATCACTGTCCGAACTGTCCCCTCCTGTCTCCGCCGTGGTGCTCCCCTCGCCCTCCGTCCCACTGGTGCCCTCACCGTCAGTGGATTCGGCCTCCTGGGCCCTGCGGGATGCAGCTCCCTCTGTCGCAGGTGCCTCTGCTCCTCCGCCAGATGATGATAATGCACAAAAGAAAAGGGTGACAAAACAAAAAGGGGGGAGAGAGAGAGAGGATACACTTGGTCAATGGCAGCAACAACACCACCGTTGGCGTACACGACACACAGGGAACAGCCTTATGCACTAGACAATGCACTACCAGTCACAATGCTTGTCACCTACCCTGCAATGTGCGGCCTGGCCTAGGGGCGCCAACAGGTGCACATCCCCCGCCTGTAGGCCACACGCAAGTAGTATATTGGGAAATGTACTCACCCCCTTGTGGCTGCTGTGATAGGCCACCGCCAGTATGCGGAACATCAGGGGGGTCAGGGTTCGATGGGCAACCCTTCCTCATTGGGAGGCCATCCCCAGCTGGGCCTCCGCCGTCTTCCTTGCCCAGTGTCTCAGGTCCTCCCACCGTTTGCTACAGTGGGTGCTCGCCTGCTGTAGACCCCCAGGGTCTGCACGTTCTTGGCGATGGCATGCCATATACCCCTTTTCGGTTGGGCACTGACCTGCAGAGAAATAAACATGGAAAAAGGTATCAGTCATCCCGTCTGGCCTGTTACACTCATGGCCCACCATATCCCTCCCATCCCCTTACGCACAGACATTGCCCACCATACATGGAGCACTCTGCCCAGGACCCCTCAACCACCCCTACCTTACACGAGGCCCTCACATACAGCACTCCATGCATTCATGCCCCATGCATCGTGCTCACAGTGTACTCACCTGTTGGTCTGGAGGCCCATACAGCATTCGGTACTGGGGTAGGACCCCATCTACTAGTCTCTCCAGCCCTGCAGTGGTGAAGGCAAGGGCCCTTTCCCCAGTGATACGAGCCATGGTCGGTTCTAGACACAAGTCACAGCAGCACTTGCAATGTCGGTCCTCTCCTGTTGAAGGTGAGGCAGCAAGTGAGTGAACAGATAGAAAATGTCAGTGACATCTGTGGCGGTGTGTACCGTCACCACCAGCGTACATCACCATTGACTACCCATAGGGCCCAATGTTAACCAAAGAGGAGTTGCACGGCGGTACACGTCCGCCTCCCGCAACGGCGCACAACGTCAGCAGCATTACCTCATTTCCACCTGTCCATCCACACAGGACAGGTATCCGCCATTTCAGGGCACACATAGGCACATTTTGGGGCTTAAACATCAACATACTGTTTCTGTAACAACATGCAATGCACTGTACATTTAGGAAATGTTGAGAACTGAACAGATGCTCATCGTTTTTCCCCCTAGATTACAACCACTGTGGATGAATAGGAGATGGAGACATCCCACCGTGTACAAGCCTCCGGTGGATTTGGCAACAATGGAGGACAGGCATATTACCCTCACCTACAGACTTGATAGGGCCACAATCCAAGAGCTGTGTGCCCAATTGGAGCCAGACCTGATCTCAGCTATCCGTCACCCCACTGGGATCCCCCTCTTGTGCAAGTCCTGTCTGTGCTCCATTTCTTGGCAACTTGCTCCTTCCAAGTGACAGTGGGCATGGCAGTTGGAATGTCACAGCCAATGTTCTCAAAAGTGCTGATCAGAGTGTTGTCTGCACTGATGAAACACATGCACAGCTACATCGTTTTCCCCCAGGTGGATGGTTTGGCCACAGTGAAAGGATTAGTGTCTGGCTAACAGTTATCTCTCGGTATTTGCAGGTGACTTTGGTTACCCCAACCTCTCATGGCTACTGACCCCAGTGAGGAATGTCAGGACAAGGGCAGAGAAACGTTGCAATGAGGCACATGGGCGAACAAGAACAATTATAGAGCAAACCTTTTGCCTCCTGAAGGCCAGGTTTCAGTCACTCCATCTAACAGGTGGTTCCCTGTGCTACTCACCCAAGAAGGTGTGCCAGATCATTGTGCCATGCTGTATGCTGCACAACCTTGCCTTGATACGCCAGGTGCCTTTTCTGCAGGAGGATGAGGCTGGAGATGGGCATGTGACAGCAGTGGAGCCTGTGGACAGTGACGAAGATGAGGCAGAAGATGAGGATGTGGACAACAGAACAGCAATCATTCAACAGTACTTCCAGTGACACACAGGTAAGACACTGTAACTTCACCCACCATTGATAAGTTTTCACTGGCAGGCTGATGTTCCGACTACTATGGCCACTTACTGTACCCTTTGGCATGTCTATTCACAGATATCTGTGCCCCACTCTGGCTCCTGGTGTATTGACTGCAACAAACTACAAGTCATACCTGAGTATACATGACTGTACAGTTGAGTTGCATTGTCTGCAGACTGTGAAACAAATACATAGTTCAATCACTTGACAGACTCAATACTTGTATTTTTTACAAGGATTTTTATTCATGTGCTAATAAGTGGATGGGGTATTGGTATAGGCTGGGGGCCTGGTGGAGGAGATTCCAGGATAGAGTCCAGTCCATTTGTATCACAGGTGCATTGTCCAAGGGGGCATAGGAAGTGGAGCAATGGCAGTTCAAGGTGGACAGGGTGACAGAGTGGGACACAAGGGTGACAATCAGGAGAGTCTTATATCCTGGTGGGGGTCTTGCCAATAGTCTCTGGCTTCTGCCTGGATCGGAGGGACTGTTTTCGTGGTGGTTCTCCTTGTGCAGGGGGTGGGATACGGGTGGCCTGTTGTTCCTGTGGGGGGCCTCCTGTCCACTAGCGTCAGCGGAGGTGGAAGGCTGTTCATAGGTGTGGCTAGTGTCAGGGGCCTGTTGGTGTGCCACTGCCTCCCTCCTGGTGTAGGCCATGTCTGCCAGCACCCCTGCAATGGTGACCAGGGCGGTCTTAATGACTTCAATCCTCCCTGATCCTCAGGTACTGTCCCTCCTGCAGCCGCTGGGTCTCCTGCAACTTGTCCAGTATCTGGCCCATTGTCTTCTGGGAATGGTGGTATGCTCCCAGGATGTTGGTGAGTGCCTCGTGGAGAGTCGGTTCCATGAGCCTTTCCTCCCCCTGTTGCACAGCAGTCCTCCCAGCTTCTCTGTTGTCCTGTTCCTCTGTCCCCTGAACCGTGTTCCCACTGCCACTGACCCCAGGTCCCTGATCGTCCTGTGTTTGTGGGGTTGCCTGGGGTCCCTGTAGTGGTGGACACACTGCTGATTGACGTGTCCTGGGGACAGAAGTATGGGCCTGCTGGGTGGGTGGTGTGGTGGTGTTTCCTGAGGGGGGAGGCTCTGTGGTGGTATGGGACTGTGCCTGGGTAACCAACTGTCTGGAGGTCCCTGATGGGCCAGGTAGTTCATCCTGATCCATGCGTGCAGAGCTGCTGTCTTCACTGCGGGCCGCTTCTGTGGGGGGACTTGATGTTGCTGGCACCTCCTCTCTGGTGACATTGGGTGTGGGGCCTGTGGGGATGTAAATGCAGTGTTATTGTTTCTGCGTGTGACATGTTGTGCATGGGTGTGTTGCCCTGTATGATTGTGTCACCTGGCAGCTTTGCCTTGTGTGAGTAGTTATTTTGTGGCCTAGGGGATTTTCTCTAATGTGCATGCTTTAGTGATGGGTGTCCATGCAGGGCTGTGACTTATGTCCATGCATTGGTGGTGCATGCAGGGCTTGGTATTGGGATGGGTGGGGTGTGATGGTGGGGTGTATGTGAGGTGGTGGGGTGATGGCGGTGAGGGTTGGGGTGGGGGTTTGTGATGGCATGCAGGTAGGGGGGGTGATAGTAAGAGAGATTTGACTTACCAGAGTCCAGTCCTCCAGCTACCTCTGCCAGGCCCTCAGGATGCAGTATTGCCAAGACTTGCTCCTCCCATGTTGTTGGTTGTGTGGGAGGTGGTGGGGGTCCACTGCCAGTCCTCGGTACAGCTATCTGGTGTATTGCTACCACAGAACACACCTTCCCCTGTAGGTCGTTCCACCTCTTCCTGATGTCGTCCCTTATTCTTGGGTGCTGTCCCACGGCATTGACCCTGTCCACAATTCTCCACCATAGCTCCATCTTCCTAGCGATGGATGTCTGCTGCACATGTGATCCGAATAGCTGTGGCTCTACCTGGATGATTTTCTCCACCATGAACCTTAGCTCCTCCTCTGAGAACCTGGGGTGTCTTTGTGGTGCCATGGGTGTAGTGTGTGTGGTGTGTGAGGTGATGTGTTGGGGTGTGTGCTGTGAGGTGCGTGGATGGTATATGGGTGATGGTGTTCTGTGGCTCTGTTTCTGTGGGTGACTCTCTCTGTTGTCAATTTTTTTGAGTCATAAAGGGTTGTGGGTAGTGTGTGTGTGTGTTTTATATTGGTGTGGTGTCTGTATGTGTGTCAGGTGTGTGTAGTTTGAATTGTCCCACGTGTTGTTTTTTTGTATGTGTGTGTGTATTTTGAGTGCAGCGGTATATACCACCAATGGTTTACCGTGGTTGAATGTCCGCCACGGTGATTCGTGGGTCATAATGCTGTGGGCGTAGTTCTGTTGGCTTAACTGTGTGGGTTTTGGTACCGCCAGTTTATCACTGACCTTTGGGCTGGGGGACTTGTGTGTGTGGGTGTATAGTGATGGATTGCTATGTGTATGTCATGATATGGGTAACGGTACACCACCGCAGTCGCTGTATGTTGGCGGCAGTCGACATGGCGGTAAGCGGGATTTACCGCCAATGTTATAATGCGGGCCTATGTTTTTGTTCAAATGTTTTGTAGTTTTTTCTTTCAATATATGACTTTTTTATGGGAACCTAGTCATCTCTAGGTGTCTGGGTGAGTTCTGATTGTGGGGAATGTTCATGACTTGACACAAGTGAGGGCTTTGGAGATATGTCTGAAGGCAATGTGAATTTCTTATACTGCCTGTGAGTGTGTTATGAGGGTGTTCAGACTTCATGCACATGCAGTCCTTGGCCTCTCCACAAAGCACATTTTGCGCACACTTAATAAGGGTCCCAAATGTGGCAAGTGTGTGAATGAGGTATGCAGCATCAACACACACAAAAACAAACATGCAAAAGGTAAAGGGAGGAGTGCTTACAATAAATCTAACCACTGCCAATTGCTAAGGGTAATATTGTAACCCATTAATGCCAACTGAGGTGGAATGGTGTGCAAAAGAATGACGGTCTGGATTGCTTACCTGAGCAATTGCCAGCAGTTCGACTTATTGCAAGCATTCTTTCCATCACGTTTTGTGTGATTGATTTACAACTCTAAGTAGCAAGAGTATGACCATGCGTATGTTCTGTGCTCACTATGCCACTGGAACCAAGCTAACCCTGACTGGTGAGTCCCAATCATAGTGATACTGGTCTTGGGTTGCTTGTGTTCTAGTTCAGGGAGGACCTGGCCTGCCTGTTGGGGCTTAACTGTTCCTTTTGCAGCAGAATCAGGATTGATTTGCATATAGTTAGTTCCAAACTAAGGTGGTATGATTGGCAAAAGAATGATGGGTTTGAAAGCTCTTCAACTGATTGCCAGTGGTTAGACTTATTACAAGTGTCCCTCCCATCAACTTTTGCATGTTTGATGTACTGCCCTAAGTGGCAAGAGTATGCTTATTCATGGGTCCTGTGCTCATTGTGCCACTGGAAGCAAGCTACCCCTGACAAAGAAACCAAATAAGAGCAAAACTGGTTTTGGATTGCTTGTGTTCCGGTTTACAGAGGATCCGGTTTGGCATTTTCTGAATGGACTGCTCCTATTGGAGCAAGGTCCAAACTGAGGTGGCATGGCAGGTAAAAGAACGATGGTTTGGAATACTACCCAAGCAATTGTTTATGTTAAGACTTATTTCAAGAACGCCTCCAATCACAATTTGCCTGTATGATATACCACCGTAAGTGGCAAAGGGATGCTCAGATGTGCCCAGCCAGATGTGGGTCCAGTGCTCACTGTGACACTGGAAACAAGTGACACCAGACTGATGAGTCCCAATCAAGGCAAAACCATTCTTGGGTTGCTTGTGTTTAGTGAGGACCTAATCTGACAGTTCAGGCTGGAATGTGCCTATTTAGGTAGGGTCAAGACTGATTTGCATAAGGTTAGAACTAAACTGAGGTCTCATGGTGAGCAAAAAAAGGATTACAATGGTATCCTGAGTGAGTGCCATCACCTTTTACAATTTGGATGAATACATTGGTCAACATATTTACAATTCTATAGGAAAATAAAATGCAGCGCTGAAAACTGATTTTGTAGTCTGTGTGTGGAGGAATGGTGAAGTAAGGAGATGAACAGAAGTACTTGTAGAACATAAGTGATTCAAGTCGGTGCGAAGAGAAAAGATGATGTGTGAAATATGCAGATGAAGGATTTCACAAAGGTGCGATGTGAAAAGGAAAGTAAGCGTCTAACAGAGTGAGAGTCTACTGAAGAATAACCAAGATGGTCTCAGTGGGACAAGCACATGATAGGTAGGAAAGCCACAGAATCAAGAGCAGAGAACTAAGATAGAGAATGATCCTATAATACTGTTATGAACCAAGGGCTACCCCAAAGATCATTCTAAGTATATGTTAGAATTGGAAACAATTGGTCCGATAGCAGACCGTCAAAACTGTCTCTAGGCGAGACTTAAAAATTAGTGCATACATACAGCTTTAGGTGTACTTTTATATAATACTTGCTACTAAAGTCTTGGGGGCCTGATTCACAAAGGTAAACGTACACTTTTGTGTAAGTTTACAAGTATTTGCTATTTGCAAAGGGATTTACGAGTAGTATTTTTATGAATGCAGCATCTCCACACATAAAAAGACCTATCTTTCTATATGCGGAGACTGTACTCGTAAAGATACTACATGTATCTTATACAAAAGTGTAAGTTTACCTTTGTGGATCATATATGCATCATGAAGCATGGGTGTATGCGCATCATGACGCAGGCACATACATGCACCATGATGCATGGTGGCAATTTGTAATTTACTGTTCTAACACGGAAGATGACTGTATTAGAATGATAGATTAAAATTAAACTAAAGTGAGAAACAAGTGTGTGACACCACAGAAAAGGAAGCAACTGTCCCAGGAGGATGTTGAATTTAGCCAGTTCTTGTAAAAAGTGCAAAAAAGCAAATATTTCAAAGGGGAAGTGTATAGAGGAGCAGGATGGGGAGCACTGATGAGCAGGATAAGGGAGGAAAAAGAGAACTTGTTGGTGGGGAGGGGGGGCACCAGGAGAAATAAAACACAGGCACCCACAAGGAGGGCCTCTGCTAAAGTCCCTTCAAGTCAACGTTGGAAAGAGACTACACAGTGAGGGCGATATGCTCTGAGTGGAACAAACACATAAATAGGTAGGAAAGCCACAGAATCAAGAACCGACAACTAAGATAGACAATTATGAACCAGGGGCTGTCCCAAAGATGGCTCTAACTATATGTTAGATATCGGAAATAATAGGTCCAAAAGCAGACAGCCAAAATTGTCTCCAGGTGTTACTTGCTACTAAGGTCTTTGAGCCTGATTCACAAAGTTAAACTTACACTTTTGTGTATGTTTACAATCGATTGCTATTTGCAAAGGGATTTACAAGTAGTGCCTTTAGGAGTGCGGGGTCTCCGCACATAAAAAGACCTCTCTTTTTCTGAATTTTTGTGACCCTCAACTTCTCTGTCCCCTAAAACAGCCCAGTGAGCAAAAGACATAGAAAGTGGTAATGTTGTGTAGTTATAGCTCCATATATGGTATTTTAGCAAACTAAGCCTGCTGCTGTGTACTTTAACCTAGATATATTTTATTCAGCTCTGTTTATTATTTTAACAATAGCCACACTTGCGGTCTTGTTTTATTTCTCTCTATCTAGCTGTTCTTTGCCTAGGTCAGCACTGCATTCTTAAACAAGACATTTCTTTCACTCTGTGCTTTTCTCAAGGCTGCAGTAAGATAGGTTGCCGGTAAACGTGGTAATACTTTGTCTCTAGTGTTCATAGAAACATACACATCCTTACATAGAGACATTTTCTTAGAACATCAGTTGTTTCAATATAAAAACACTTCGCTGTCCCATACACATTAGAGGGAGATTACAGCCAGATGACCACAACTGTATGCTGATTGCTGAATGCTTCGCTACAGCTGCTTATGTAGGCTACAGGCCTCTTGCTCAGGTATGAGGGATGATGTCTTTCCAAGGAAACCCGAAGGGCAGAACTAGAGCTTCACATGATGTGCTCTAAGGTAGCCTAGGTAGGAACTATTTTAATGACTCTAGTGACAACATGGTAGCATTATATTTATGCTTTACTGTCCTTGCCACAATTTTAATCCAGTCATGCTTTATCGTCCTGGTTATTGCAGTACATGCTTTATTATCTAAGATGCAGTTGCTTCATTAAAACCTTATTGAAACATATACTGCCTCTGATTGTCCTTGTATATGTGAGACTAATGTAAATGAGAGAAATGGATGAGATCTGACTGAATACGATTTCCCTGAGGAGACAATTGTGTCATGCACTTGGCTGCCCAATCATCCTTGCTCTTGTTAGCCGGAGCAAAACCCAGATTAGGCCAACAGGTGTCTCCTGTAGTGGGTTAGACTCAGTCCCCCACAGCGCAAGTGATTCTGCTGCCCAAATCCAGTAGTCTCATTAGGATATTAAGAGCCCCTACGCGACAGTAAGAACACAGTTTTAATGCTGTGCATTCTTGACATTTTAAAAGTGACTGTTTAAATTTACCTCTTGGTTTTTGTGCATTTTGTACTTTTGAACTACTGTTTTGTTCTGCCTGTGACCGTTTAAACTGGTTTTCTCCCATGCTGTTCTAAGCCCCCCCACAGTGTGTTTAAGAGACTGCCTAATCTGCGTTATGATTTAAACTGTATTTGGAGTGTACAGAGTGCTCAGTTTTGGCTTGGAAAAGTGATGTGTTTAGGTGCGCAAAAAGCAGTATTTTAGTGGCTTAAGAATTGGGCCTTACCTGCAGAGCTGAGAAGGAAGCTACAACGTGTGGATTGTGCCTGTCTGTCTCCAAAGAGATTCTGAATTCAGGAGCACCTCCATGTCCCCTACCAAGCAGCCTGTGCTTAAGGTCACTTGCCCCTTATATACGTTTTTATTGGTTGTTGCATCTGTGATCTGATTGGTTGCTAGGGCTAGGGTTTCTATTGGACTAAGAGCATAGGGTTTGAGTTTGGATTGCCTCTTAGGACTAAGGTTCTAATTGGTTGCTGGGGTTAGGGTTTCTTTCAGACTAAGGGCTTAGAGTTTGAGTTCTGATTGGCTGTTAGGGCTAGGGCACTAATTGGTTGCTGGGACTAGGCTGTCTATTGGACTAAAGGCTTTGGGCTTGGGTTTTATTTGGCTAATAGGGCTAGGGCTGTGATTGATTAGTAGGACCAGGTCTCCCATTGGCTCTAAGGCATAGGGCTAGGGTTCTGATTGGTTAGGGTTTGGGCTAGGTTTCTGAATGACCAATAGGGCTATTTAAACCTAGGGTTCAGGGAGTCTCATCGTGGGCATCAAGGCTAAGGGTGCAGATAACAAGGACAGTTGACTGTTTGGGCCTGTTCGGGCCAGGTCAGGCGTAGGGCCAGAAAAGCTGTCCTTTTGCTGTTCTCCGCAACCACCTTAATAAATCCACAAAATAGTAACATTCTCTCAGAAAATGTTCACTTATCACTAACAAACCCTATCCACATTAAAATGTCTCACTGACCACTAAAACCTCACCACAAGACAAACCTATACACCCTTCTGAGCCAACTACCAAACTATGGCACCTTGTTTCTCACACCAAACACCATTCTATCCTATACCACTAACAAATCCACACATCAGCAAGACACACCACAAAGCCACATTATACATAACTTTAATGCATCCAGACGCACATTCTCTATTCACACAAAACACTAGTACTATCCTTTACTTCATCCAAATAGTCCCCTTTCTATGACCACCAAACCTGTACTCAGCCTCCCATCATAGCATACACCAACACCCTCCTCCTCTTTTACCACAAACCAGACAACCAAACAATCTTTACACTCCTCTCCACAATACATATTACCTCTTCCAGTGGTCAAATCTAACACAAACACTTTTAGCTCTTGTCCATCCCCTCTTACACACTACATACACTCTTTTCCAAAACACATCATTATGCCTTTACCATTCAAACTCCACTCACTAACAGCACTTTACAGGAATTTACCTACCATTTCTTCTTAGAAAACCACAATATCAATATATTCTCTCTCTGCACAAAAACAAACCAAAACAAGGCAGCACATCAAAATCTCTCTCTTTCATACACACACACACACACACACAAACACACACTTTCATAATATTTTCCATCACAAATTAGAAACATACACTCACTCCCAACCTTATGACTACCCAAATAGCACACATCCTAAACCATGTTTACTCCTAACTTCTCCATCCTCACAAACACCAACTACAAATACACCTACACAACAACTCTCATTCACCCGCCTTTCATCCATTGCACCCATCACAGTCTTGAAATATGACCCACCTGTCCACCACCACCCCTAACCCATACACCTTCCACCTTAAACAGATGCAAACAAAATAACAACATTACAGTCTTCACAAACCTACATCTCAAAGTCTATTTCAGAACAAGGCTACTCTATAAAAATAACACAACTCACCATCTCACTGTCAACCACCATCTCCACCTCCAACACACACAGTTTCAACAAAATTCCGTCTGAGCCTGCTAGACGAGGAATATGATATAGAAAAGCAACACTATTTCACCCTCATGCAGTTAATACCAGCACTTATGATACACCTGCTACAAATTCAAAATATACAGCTCACTCTTCTAGAAACAAAGTCACACCACCACTAAAACGCAATCTCTAAACTACCTTCTAATAAATGCTCAATCACTCTCTAACCAAGCACACAAAACCTGACTTACTCTTCATAGCTGTATCATAGTTGGGAGATGACATGGCTCCAGTGTTGCATGAAGCCATTCCTCCACGCTATTAAACTATTGCTCAAAACTGTATAGGCAAAAAGGAGGCGGACTAGCTGTTATATTCAACCAAACAAATCTCACCAAAACTGGCATTTCCATGCAAGGATGCGAGGCCCTCATCACCAGATGCATCCCTACACCAACTTGGTCCTGTAACTTCCTCCTCCTTTACAGACAACCACCTAGAAGAGCAACATTCCCAGGCATGTTTCTAGACACAGTTTCAGACCTTATAACACTACACCCACTGGACTAGTCACACTGAACCTACATCAGATCCTGCAAACACCCACACACATCACTGGGAACATCTTAGATATGATTTGTGAAAATCCAGAACTAGTTACCTTTCAAAGGATTGCTTCAGTCACATGGTCAGATCAACATTTGATAGTTTTTCAACATAAAACATCACACATCAACACACTCAAGACCACCTTACACACATCCACCTATCAATCCTGGAACAAACACAATTTTGAAGACCTAGAAACACATCTAACAGCCAACACAGATCTAGACACAATAAATTATGTTCAAGAACTTTATGAGTGACTACAGGAAGCTTTTGATATGATATCTCAATACCACTAACAGCAACCAAACAGAACATAAGAAAACAAGTGCCTTGGAGAAATACAGAACTAAAAAAAGATAAAACAACCAATCAGAAGGCTGTAATGAACCTGGCTCAAAACAAACCGCAATCAAGACAAACTTTACTTACGCAAACTTAAAAGAATATACAAATCAACAATCAGTAAAGCTAAAACATATACCATTCAGACAGAATTCAAAATGCTAAATGCGCAAATAAAGAATTTGATAAAAGTCTCACTGAATTTTGTAAACCTAAAAGCATGAAAATAACTCATTTCATTACTCAAGAATTCACAGACAAACTGACATATCATTACAAAACCAAGGCAGACATATTGGACTCCTATATAAAAAAAAGTAAAACTACCAGCACCAGTAGTCTAACCCAGCATCTGCATTTCTGCAAACAAATATCACAAAGTGAATTTATGGATCTTCTCTGCTCAAAGCAAGCAGGACTTCCAGCTGCCCTTCTGACACTTGTCCACCACACATTTTCAAGAACATTCTTTTATCTACTTCTGCTGCAACACGGGTAAGAAGAATGATAAATAATTCTTTAACCACTGGAATCATTTTAGAACACCTAAAAAATGCATACCTATGCCCATTATTCAAGAAAATAAACCCGTACCCACATGACCCCAACAACAACAGACTAATTGCAAATGGACCTTTCCTGGACAATGTGATAGAAAGAGCAACACTCACCCAGATGTCACAATTCATTGAAGATAACTCCATACTTTCAGACTGACAAACTGGATTCCACCCAGGGAGAGGCACAGAATCTGCCAATATTGCCATCTGGGATGACCTTAGAAACATGGTAGACTGCAATGGGGTTGCTCCACAGTTTCTCTAGGACCTCTCAGCTGCCTTTGACACAGTTGACCATGACACCCTAACACAAAGACTCCACGAAGCCGGCATAGAGGGGACTGCTCACAAATGGATCATATTCTACCTTCAAAACAGGACAAATGTCATCCATACTGCCCCTTGCTCACCAGACCATACTTCATAAAAGCAAAATTCCCTAAAGGCTCAATCATCTCATCCATGTTTTTCAACATCTTCATTAAGTCATTACCGGCACTGATCAATGAATTTCAGGTCACATGCTACAACTATACAGATGTCACACAGATACTGCTTGAACTGGAAAGCCACTAACACATTGCAAATTCAAGAATCTTCAGTTGACTCAAAGTCGTTGATCAGTGGATGACATGGAGCCATCTCAAATTGAATGTTTTCAAAATTGAAATACTTGCATGTGGCAAATGGAAAAATTATGACCCACTTTGTGCCTGGCCTGATGATCTAGGACCGCCTCCTAAAGTATCTAAGGAAGTAAGACATCTTGGAAATACCATGGACTCCAAGTTAACAATAAATGCCCTCTTGGACAAATTACCAAGATCAAGCTTCATCACCATGAGAACTCTGCAACACATCTTCCCTCACCTGGGATTTACACACAAAGTCCAGGCTACTATCTCTCTTCTACTGTCTAAACTGTATTACACCAATTGCCTCTACCATGGGTCGTGCCTATCAACCATGCAAAGACTTCAACGCGTTCAGAACTCTGCTGCCAGACTACTCCTTTATGTAAATCCATAAGCTCACTTCTCCTCTACCTTGGGGGTTCTACATTGGTTACCATTTGACAGAAGATCCACCTTCACGCTGCTTTGTATGAGACCCAAAGAAATTCATGGAACAGGACTGCTTTTCATCAGGAAAAAAATCACCAAATACATTCGGCAAAGGAATAGCCGCTTAAAATTGGCATCTCAACTCAAAATCCTTCCATACAAGAAAAATACATTAGGTAGTATATCTTTCTCTATTCAAGCAGCCAAACTATGGAATTCATTACCCCCAAATAAAAAGACAATAGGTAGCATATCTTTCTCTATTCAAGCAGCCAAGCTATGGAATTCATTACCCCCAAATATAAGATCCACTGATAACTATCTATCTTATCTTCAGATGACTACTCAAGAGTTGGCTCTTTCCTACATAACCATCATACTCAAACACTAATGTAAAGCATATTCCTGTAACACTGTGTACGTAAACATTTATACTTATACTTATATGTATCCATCAACACAAAGTTGACATTATTAAATGGCATGCTGGGTGTTACTATAACCAATGTATGTGGATGTGTGGCAACTAATTAGTGAGGTATGGAAAAACGAGGGGAACAGATTACAAATTTAAGTGTGGAATGACCATATTCTCCTGTGACGATTTCTGTGAACTAAGACAGCATGCCACATAATAAAAAGGGTGCCCTCTAGAGCATATTGACGCAAAAAATCAAAGTTTACATAGAACTGAGCACCATATATGAGATTCTTTGAAGTTTGAAATATTGCATTAATGTGGCGACAAGCTGATATAAGACCGTATGACTGATGTTGAGAACTAATTCGCCAATGTGAATAAGGCTGAAGTAATTTAAATCACTTGTGTACCAATCTTTGTGTAATTGGCATTGAAAAAGACGTTCTGCCGAAACGTGTCTGCTCATCATTAAAGAGCGATTTGAATTCCCGAGAGTGCTCCTCTGTGCCCCTTGGGGCGTTTGGTGAGAGATTTAAGACATGTGGCCACCACCACGGAAGGAGGCACCTATTACATGAAGGTGTTCGGCAGTTTTTCGTTTCATATGGAGAAACATTGAAACATACTGCCTGAACCGCCGTTAGCCAGAAAATGTTGCCGTAACCATCAACACGAACCTGCATTATTAAATGGTATGCTGGGTGTTAATATAACCGATGCATGTGGATGTTTGGCAACTAACTCGGCAAGGTATCGGAAAACAAGGGGATCAGATTACAATTTTAAGTGCGGAATGATAATATTCTCCTGTGATTCTTTCTATGAACTAAGACAGCATGCGCATAACAGAAAGGGTGCACTCTAGAGCACAGTTTTGAGTGGCATTTAGAGAAACACACATATATATATATATATATATTTATATTATATATACATATATATATATATATATATATATATATATATATATATATATATATATATATATATATATATATATATATATGTTCGTTAAGCAGACCTAAAGAGTATCTATATATTGTAAAAACCTACAGCATAGTTATTATCATCTTCTGGTGGTCGCCAGTAGGTAGTTATATTCAGGACCATGTTTCCATAGGAAAATCGTTATTTGACATGCCTATATCTTTAGCACTGTTTGACGAATTTTTATAACATTTTCCAAAAAAAGTGTCCCAGTGATTCTTGTTGCACATGGAATGATTCAGGGTGATCTGTCAAGCGGGGGCTGAGAAAAATAGGGCTCAAAAAAGGTTGCATTTCCCATGTTAATTTCCACAGGATGCCTTAGACATGACTACAGGCCGAACCACTGGATGGAATTACACCACATTTGTCAGAAAGCTAGCTGTGGGTACGCAGATTATACTTTTGCTTATTTGGTGTGAGTCTTATCAGTAGATTTTGAGAAAGTTAGGGAAATTCAAATTTGTATATCTCTGGCCGTGAAGTATTTGCGAACAAAGACAAGCTTGTGCAGGGAAATGCACAGCTTAGATTGGCTGCCAACACTTCAAACCAGGAAGTGTTGGCAGCCATCCTGTGACTCGGCTGAAAAGACAGTAAAAATAAAAAAAAGGGTCCAGGGTAGAGACTCCCTGATCCCTTAGCAATAGCGGAGGGGTCCTGGAGGGACACTCCCAGATCAAAACAAACATTTTTTAAATTATTGTTTAGCCGCAAGTTTGTGATATTCCCAAATTTGTGGCAAAAAACTAAAAAACAAGCGTGGACTTCCCCACTTGTAGTTTTATAGGCCCTGGGGCGAACCAGGTCCTGGGGCATTAAAAAATTATTTTGTGGGGTCTTCCGGCTCTCCCACAGCTCTGGAGACCTCCAACTCCTTGAGCTTTCATTTTGTTATAAGCGGTGGAGCCTGCTATCCTCATTGCCCTGGGGACCGCTACCTCCCCAGGGCTTTCATTTTTAAATAGTCGGGTACACCCACAGCCCTCTCACTGTTCTTGGGACCGCCACCTCCCAAGGGCTTTCTTTTAAAATATATAGTGGGGTCCACAGCTGCCAGTTGCCCTGGGGACCACCACCTCCCCAGGGCTTTCAATAAAAATATGTAGGGGGCTGCAGCTCCCCCGCAGCACTGGGGACCGCCACCGCCCCAGGGTTCCAGCTGAGTACATGCAAGGTGCCTGCGGCCCCGCCACACCCTGGGGTCCACCCACCCCTGGGGCAAAGTGGACAAATAAGAAAGGGAGTCCTTTTGGGAGCCCCAAGCCCCGGGGACCACAACCTTCCTGGGACTAAGTCCTTGTTGGAGGGGTGCCGCGTGGCACCCCTCGTGGAGCCTCTGATGGCCCTGGTGACCGCCACCCCCCCAGGGCCGGCTCCCGCTATGACCCAGGGTGGCCACCCCCAGGACATAGCTGTTTGCTGTGATTTGGCTGCAGCTAAGCCACAGCAAACACTCTGCTGTTTGTCAGCGGGACCTTTAAAGCAGGTCCAGCTGCCAAACAACAGAGCTTTTATCTTTGTCCACTGCATGCATTCAGGGGATAGAGCTGAAATGCCTCAGCAAGCAGGGAGCTGCTGTTAGAGCTGCTTTGTGCTTGCTGAAGCAATGGCACTGCTTAATAAATGCCCATAGCTCAGTGTGAAAATTGCAGACTTTTATAGTGAGCTATGGGGTTCGAGTCCATCGGGACTCATTTCCATTACTTTTTAAATAAAATAATTATGATATTCTTTAAAAACAAATACTTTTTTTATTTTAAATTGGGGACACATGACTCATTCGAAGTATATCAGACATCAAAGTCTTAAAAACTCTACACCCCTCCCTCTCACTTTCTTTTCCCTCTCTCTGTCTCTCTTTCAATCAATTCTCCCACTCACACACCCACTCAGACACTTACGCACCCACTCACAGACCCACTCACAGAACCCCTCAGACACTCATGTAGCCACTCATAGACCCACTCAGACCCTCATGCACTTACTTACAGCCCCAGTCAGACTATCATGCACCCACTGAGACCCTCTTAGTTACACACTCACTCACACACCCACTCAGATGTCACACACCCACTGACACCCTGATGCACCCACTCGCAGACCCCCCACATACTGACACATGCACTAAAACACTGATGTACACACTCTCACACCCAGACAGACACTTTGACAGCCACTCTTACCCCCAGATACAGCCTCTTACACCTATTTTCACACCCACAGAGGCCGTGTCTAGCTTCCACTGTGCATGTGGAAAGGGCCGTGCAGAACATCCGGTTGGGTGGTTAGGTGGGTTGGCCACAGGGACTGGTTGCAGGCAAGCCCTTGTGGGCAGCCCATGCTGCATAGGGAAGAAGGCAGTGCGCAGTGCAAGGTTGGGTGCTTAAAGGGGGTTGGCTCCAGGGCCGGGCTTCCGGCCAGGCCCTGTGGTCAACCGCCACCATGCTTACCCAAACACCGTGTGCGGCAGTAGTTGGATTCACGTATAGCAGCTAAAATTATTATATGTTAAAAAAACATAAAAATTCACTGAAAAAACAAAGGTTACAGGGACGTTATAGTTTGCTTCTGAATTTACTTGTACAAAACCATAGAAATACAGCAGTTATAGTTACTCACGCCCTAAGATAACCATAACTTGCGCCTTCTCCATGCACAGCTAATAACTCCACATATCATATAATTGATGACATACTATGCCATCTTTCATACTCTCAATGCAACATTTATAATAAACTTATTGATGAGACAACTGTGCATGGCGACGGTGCGAATTATAATTACCTTAGGGCGCGAGTTTAGTTACTTGGAAGAACTCTAACTATGGCTGCTAAGGATTTCTATGGTTTTGTATGGGTAAATTCAGAACCTGACTATAACTTGTTACCGAATCACAATTTGGAATTGCAACCACAGACTGATTCGGTATTAGGAAGGGGCATGCCAAGGAAGTCACTTCCTAATACCGAATCACAGCAGTATGTAGGAATGTTTTGTGACCAAAATGCGGTCGCAAAATATTTTTATTTTTCAACCTTCTTCAAGTAGGTTGTAACCCTTCGCAAACAGTAAAGGGTCCCCTTTAGACCTCTTCCCCCTTGTGAATGCATGCAAAAAAAATGTTTTAAGAGAAGGTGGTGGTCTCATGGACCACTGCCTACTCTTAGAAAAAATGGAAAGAAAATTACAATATTTTTTTTTTTAAATGTATCCCGTTTTCCTTTAAGGAAAATAGGCTGCATTTAAAAAAAAAGATTGCTTTATTTTAAAGCAATCACTGACCCCAGCAGGCCACCATCCCTGTGATTTTAGCGTTTCCTAATGGGTTGCAAATTGCAACCTACCTCATGAATATTAATGAGGTAGGTCAATTTACGCGCCAAAGGGAGTCGCGAAATAAAACTCATGGAGTTTTATACATTCAAATAGCGAGTACCTAATTGCGATTCACAGAAAATCGCGATTAGGTAATTGCTATTCAAATAAATGATACATCTAGCCCTTAATGCCCTATGGGTGATCACACTGACAGTACTGCACAAAATCTATCATGAAGCACATTTTAAGAGCACATGATAACAGCTACAGATAATCATTTTTACAATTGGGACTTCAATCTCGGTACTTTTTTGTGTGATTCATGTTTTTTTTTTAATGAATCAAGACTGGTCAGACCGGCCAAACCTCTTTGTGTTATTAAGACAAAATATCAAAAGGAAGCTCACAGTTTCATTAGCAAGAGATATAAAGCTGAAGTTTCTAAAAATATTTTATACTTAATTCTACAAAAAGCAGGTGCTGCAATGGGTGGGAGGAGGCAATGTAGGCGATAAGGTCGAAGAAGGGGGTGAGCAAAAGTAAAAGGACAAATCAAATCACACAACACATTAAACTCCGAATATAATAGCTCATTGGGTTAATGAGCCCGTTACAGAGATCTTAGTGTTAAAAAAACAGATCAGGGACTGCATGCCAAGCAGACCCTTTCAACTTTCTGGGGTTTTAGCAAGAGTCTCCCTTAGTGAGTGAACATTAAATGATAGCATATTTAATATGAAGTCAAAAACCCTGAAAAGTGAAAAGATCAAAGATAAAGTAATTCCCAATTGAAGCATGGATGCATTGGGATGGCATAATTTTAAGGCTAACAAAATATTGATGTGTCATTGGAAAATAAATCCACTCTGGTGCCCTTAGGCAGACTGGGCCGAGCAACAGCTAGCATCCCAGAGCTGAGTAAACATTAATAGTTTAACAGGGCTTCTAAGGGGCAGATGGTTCTTAGGAAGACATATGAGGCATTCATTATGCACCCTTTCCAAAAACTGCATAGATACCATTGACATGACTAGAAGCTACTTTTACTCTACTAACAGACAAAGCTACGGATTATCTCTAAGTATCTATTGCTGATAAACCCAACCCCTTTCCCTTCTCTGCTCTGAAGGTCAACACAGTGAAACAGAACTTACTGTCTCTTAGCTCAGAATTCCACCTCGATTACTGAATTGTCCAGTGTTGTAAAGGCTCGTTTTTGAATGGTCACCCCCCACTTTATGCTGCTTGATGCTGCTACTTTTTATCTGGAAATGTGCTGAAGCCTGCTAACCAGACCCCAGTACCAGTGCTCTTTACCTTAAATTGTACTGAGATTTTGCAAACCGAATTGGCAAGGACTTTACCACCCCTGTAAGGCCCTAGTAATACACAGGGCAGGGATGGTGAAGGTGTCACCAGCGCTTCAGCACTGGTTGTGCCACCCTGTGTGACTCAAGTAAAAGCAAAGCCTGCAGTGCTGCTGTCAGCCTGCACAAGCAGCTTTTCTGCTTGAATTTGACTTTGCACAAACCCAGTGCACACAGCGTCCCTTCACGGCCCATGGGACAGGTCAGTTAGCCATAAAGCAGGCCTTCTGTAGCCCAAGAGGCAGGGTGCACTGTGTTATGAGTGTGTACATATGCGCACAAGCATATGTGACCCTGTGATAGAATTACAAATTTCATGCTGTCACAAGTGACCAGCGGTCCATAGGATAACCTGAGCTGGCACTCAGGCAGTCCCCAGATGTCCAGCTCCATGATGGCCCAGGCGATTCCCCCCATTTTTTACATCAAACACCATGCTCTTTAACCCGGAGCATGGTTCTTGTGCCCAGGATTAGTTAGCATGAACCCGGGTGGCATCCTTAGAGGATGCCCTCCAAAACACCAGCTTTCTCTGCCTTGGTGGGCTCTCCTGAGGCATTTGCCACCAAGACAAGAGTCTGCCCTCCTGCTGCTCATGCTAACACTTCCCCCAGGATGGAGACAAAGGATCTGGGCAGGAAGAGGTCACACCTTCTCCCTCCCAAGATGGCTAGTGTTTACAGTAATCAAGGTAGGAAACCTCAAGGCTTTCACCGCCCTTGATGTGTAATCTTTAATCCCCCACTCGAGGACAAAACCCTTTGCACCCTGTCCAGGCTGACAGGTGGAAAAATGTGTTATTCAGGAGGCATACATCTCCAAAAGCTAACCACGCCTTTAGGGTGGGTTTGGAGGTCTGTACAGCCGTGGGAAGATTCTGTCATGGTGGCAAACCTTAGACACTGTGGGTTCTGGGAAGAAAAGTGACATACTCCCACAGGAAGTTGTCACTTCAGGGGCAGGCTATCCACAGGGACCAGTAGCCAATTGGCCACTGTCCCTTACACCACTAATGCCCCCTAAACTAGGATTTAAGTGGCTCCCCTGGCACCTGAACCTCAGTTCTGACTTTGAATCCGAGAAGATGCACAAAGAAGGTGATGTCGCTGACAACAGGAATTGGAACTCAATGTTATTGATGCAGTTTTTGAAAATGGTGCACAAAGAATGCCTCCCATGTCTTCCATCTGCCCTTTAGAAGCCTCATTAAACTTTGAAATCCACCAATTCTTAATGTTTACTCAGCTCTGTGATGCTGGCTGTTCCCATCCCAGTCTGTCTTTTAGGGGCACCAGAGCATAAATATGTCTCATTGCTTTATTATTTATTATCCAATGGCATAGCAATATTTAAATGATGCATGTCAGAGACATCCATGCTGCGATTGGGAATGAACTTATCTCTTAACGTTTCAGGGAGGGTGACCTAATATTAGGCCCTAATTTAAGAAACTGGGACTACATCCAATGCAGCACCACTTTTCTTGCGTCCCTTAGTGCCCCTCCCTATCGCCACCATTTTTGTGCAGTATTTAATATACGGTGCACTATGGCGCAGGGTAGAGGGTAATGGCGTCAACATTTTTTATGCTATTGATGTACTGTGCAGGATTAGCACCAACATTATGCCACTAATCCTGCAGAGTAAGCATGGGCCCATTGAAAACAATGGTATGCCCCCTTTTAACGCCAGCTCCGTGCATGCATTAAAAATAGCCACTAAAAATGGTATAGTGGAATCTCTTAGATTCTACTGTGCCATTTTCGCGGTCTCTCTAATGGGGGATTGCCCCTGTTGCATGCATTATGCCTGACGCAGGCATAATGAGGCACAAGGGGATACAAAGTGGCCCAATGCACTAATTGCGCCACTTTGTAAATTTGGCTCAGCAAATTTGGCCACATTAGCGTAAAAGAAAATGCTAATGTGGCACAAGGAGGCACTAGGCCCTCTTAAATCTTGGACTAAATGTGTTGCCATTTAATGTTCACCCACTTAATTGGTCTCTTGCTAAAATCCCAGAAGGTTGAAAGAGTCTGCTTGGCTTGCAAGCTCTGATCTTTATTTTACCCTCAGCTTTCTTGTAGCAGGCTCATTAACCCAATGAGCTATCATATTTCAGAGTTTAATGTGTTGTGTAATTTGATTTGTCCTTTTACTTTTGCTCACACCCTTCTCCAACCTAATCTCCTACAGTGCCTCCTCCCACCCATTGCATCACTTGCTTTTTTCAGAATTATGTATAAAAGATTTTTAGAAACTTCAGCTTTACATCTCTGGACTTCTAACGAAAATGTAAGCTTTGTTTTTGCTACTCTGCCTTAATAACACAATGAGGTTTGGCCAGTCTGGCCCGTCTTGTTTCATAAAAAACATGAATGCCCAAAAAAGTACCAAGATTGAAGTCCCAATTATGAAAATGATTATCTGGAGATGTTATTATGTGCTCTGGAAATGTGCTTGCCGATAGATCTTGTGCAGCACCATGAATGTGATCACCCATAGGGCACCGTGGCCCTTGAGGATTATCCACTTTCCTACATAATACCTGCATCTTTTTCACAGCTGATTTAAACCCCCCACTGACCCACTAAAATGTACAAAAATGATAAAACCAGAAAAGATCCACAAACCAGGGTCTGGAGTGTGGGCAGAGAGAATTCTATTCTAGATTCTGCAGACTTTCTTGTAGAGCTTTTCACTGGTAGAGCTGCACTTGAGCAAGGTGGCACTGCTTGGAAGTGACTAAATTAGAAAATGTACTGCTAATTATTGGTGGTGGTGATAACGCGTCCTTCTATGGTAATTTATACACATCAGGACTCGTTTTAGGCCGATGAATCTTTGGACCCAGTGGTGAGACACCGTAAGACGAGATAACTGATCAATATATCAATCAATATATCAATAATATTGTCAACATATATCACCACAATATATTTCACTTTAGACATTAGTAAATCTTCGGCGCAACCATGACCTTTCAGTCATGAATAACCACACCTTACTGAAGTTTTGTGAATTTTATTCCCTATTGATTACAATCTAATAGCAAATGTATTAATCTCAAAACCAAGAAGCAAAAGAGCATAGTCACAATATAGTAATAATGCAAAGATCACAGACATAAGATAGTAATATGAAGATGAACAAATCTAGACGCATAAAACCTCATATATGTTTAGTTCAGCATAGCACCACGTCAGTCACGTCAGTCACGTCAATCAAGATGAAATGCCTCATCTAACCACAATTAGCATCAGCATGTTGGACTCCATGCAAAATAATTTAGAACATCAATTTGGAAAACATCTAACTAAGGTCTCTAATCAAAAATACACAGCAGTTGGTACCTAGAAAGAAAAGGCAAATAAATGAATTTCAATAGCAACAACATAATTTACCCTCCTCGGAATAGGTCAGCATACAGGATCAGTCTTCGTCTTCAGGACATCAGTTAGCTCGCCGTCAATCTATCTAGTCGAATGGCAGGGGACACTTCCCTCATAAGGAAGAAAGTGTAATGGGGCAGTCTATAGGTGAGGATGGTTTTGTCTAAGTCTCAAATCACCAAATAGAGTGACAGAGTTTCTGGATGCAATCGATATCATTCCCTACCTAATGCTCCTAGTCTCTTGTGTCATGAGTTTTTATCCCTTTTTCGTAATACATTCTCCCAAAATTCTATTAGATAGTCACTACACCCCACTATCTGTAACCTATCAAATTATACATTAAGTAATGCATTTGTCATTCTACGATAATTTACATTCTTCTGATTGGTCTTCATAATTGACGTCTTTCGTAGGTGGCATATCCGGGGTTACTT
Source organism: Pleurodeles waltl (assembly GCF_031143425.1). Taxonomy (NCBI): domain Eukaryota; kingdom Metazoa; phylum Chordata; class Amphibia; order Caudata; family Salamandridae; genus Pleurodeles; species Pleurodeles waltl. Next base: position 311,953,921 of record NC_090439.1, read on the forward strand.
CATTTTCTGGCACGTTCTTCGGGTCAAGAGTTCTCTTTTCCGTGGTTCAGTATCCTTGAAAGTGTCCATATTTGTTGCAAAGCGTGCAATTTTATCCTAAAGCAACTAGCATGCGGATGAGAGTATAACAGTCAATGATACAATAAGCGAAGAAAAAGAACAAATGATGGGTCATGGCCTTTTGCAAGTCAGCACACTGGAGAAACAGAAAAATATGCTTTAATATGAGAGCTACACAGCTAGTTTTCGACTCACGCTAACTTAAGGCTTATGGATTCTAATAAAATGCAATTATCGTACGTATTAATATATTCAATTAGTCATAATTCAAGCAATTATTCCTTACAGTCGACATTAGTTTATGCATGTGAAAAAATTCTCCACGTTTAAAATACATTTCAATGAATAATATTAGCGTTGTTAATATAAGCATTTCACATCTAAAATAGGTAATGTTTAAACTACGCTCTCTCAGTCCCTCCTCTGATGACGCTCATCATCACACAATCTTTCTCTTTGATTTTAATTTTTCACCTTGCGCATAATACGCATTTCAACATCTTGCCCATTATGTGAGCTTTCCCATATTTCATTGAACATTTTCTCTCTTTCACTTTCTTCATTTCTTGTGGTACTTTTAGTCCAATTTCTTTTCACTTTGTCATTGATTTTACATGCCCCCCATAATCCTAATAGACAAATTAAAACAATTAATAGACCCATCATAATTTTTGCAAGTACCCCATTCCAAATGTTGCTAAACCAGCTTCCCACTCGGGCAATTCCTTTCCCAAATTTCTCCCAAACACCAGGTTCTTTCAAATCCTTCAAATCTGTACTATCTCTGGTAAGGTTAGTAAGCATGCTTCTAATTTTCTTACTGTTATCTGGTATAAATGAGCAACAATGACGCTCATTAAGCATTTTGCAAACACCTCCACTCTTTGCTAAAAGAATGTCTAAAGCATGCCGATTTTGAAGAGTCATAGCTCTTTCTGCAGCAAGTTCAGTATCCATCAGGAGTATAGCTCCTGTAAAATTTGTCAGCATGTTATCCACAAAAGAAGACAACTTTTGAATTTTCATAGAATTTAAGATAACCCCCACTGATGGGATTATGGCTCCAAATATATCACCAATGACAGCCGCCACTGATTCTCGTTTTTGTCTAGGATGTTGTAATTCAGACGTTTTAGGTATTTGTTTCAAGTCATCAATCTGGTATATCTTTGGAAATACTATTCCCAAATAACATGTCCCATACCATCCCTTAGGGAGACGGTCATATGCATTCAGTCCACAAATATAATAGATTCCAGGGATTGCTGGATCTTGTCCATTTAACATAAAGGTCCATTTACTCTGAAACAAAAACACATGCCTACATTCACTCGTACCTACAAACAAATTGTCTTGATCAGATTTTGGTCTATATATACAGAGCCTACCATCTATAGCTAATTTGCCTTGTGTTTTGATTGCAGTGTAAGCATAATCATTTGCATAAGTACGTTTTTCTAGTCCTTTTTCTAACCTTTCTTTCAGTGCTTTGCGTCTATCATCTGTGTGATCTAAAAAGCTTTTCTCTACAGGAGATAATAAGCAAGTCAAATTATTGCGATGTGCATAAGCAGTTCCAAATGTAAGTGTTGGCTCAAAGAATCCTCTAACTATTTTAATATCATGCTCTTTAGCTAATTTATTTAGGAATTCAATCACAGGCAAAAAAGAAAACACAACATCTAAGTTTGAATAAAAGTACTGCACATGCTCTTGATTATAGAATCTTGTTAATAGCAAACTGCAACTAATTCCATAAGTAAGAGGGAGGCTGTGATAAGTAACTCCCTCCTGCACAGATGAAGGGATTTTAGTACATACATAACAATCTTTCGCATCCATAGTTTCCACATACTCATTTAATAAGCGATAGAAGACATTAGTAGAAAGTTCCCCTTTTGCATTAGTTACCTCATGCATATGTCTTGCGTCTTGCTCAAATCTCTCCCACGGTGATAGTTTAGTAGTGGTAGTTTCAGGTTTCAAAGTTGCATTAATAGTTTCTTTCTCTCTCCATGGCATTCCCACAATCACTCCCACAATCATTATTGCACATACAACACCTATTATAAAACCTAACCAACCACACACCTTACTTCCTTTGCTACTGTAAGCCATGTTTGTATAGAATCAGAATAGCAGTTCAACAATCAACTTGAGGAAAAAGGAAAAAACAAAATTCTTTGCGTATATTACAGCGTCTTCACTCACTCCAGGACCCTTTTTCGTCAATTCCGGTTAGCAGCTTGTCGTAATCAGGTTTCTTTAAAGTCAAATCCGGTTTTAGTGTCACTTCCAGTAGTTTCTAAAGTCCTTTTTTTTTTTTCAGCTTTCACAAATTCAATTTCAGTCAAGTTCTTCCCTTTGAATATCTTCAGGTACCGTATTACTGGCCTGGTATTTCTCGATCAAAACAGAATGCTAAGAATTCTTGTTGCCATTCAGAGGTTGTAGCATATGCCCATTCAGGACCTGTATATCTTCTGTTGCTATTCTTTTTCTTTTTAGCCTTCGTTCACCTTGTTGCTCTCCTTCACTCAGATCATCTGCTTGTGAAGTATCACTTTCTTCTATTATTGTGTCATTCGATACCTCTCTTATTTTAGGATGTGACTTGTCTGGCCAATTATCGCCTCTATGTGTCTTTGTTCGATGTTTTCCTTCAGGACGTTGGACAGCACCCTCCTCTTGTGATATGGTGTTTTCTCTTGACGGACCTGCAACTGGTTCAGGAGACTCTGACACGTTTCGATTTGTATGTACAATTTCTCCTTCTCTTTCGTCTTCTGGTTCTATGCTGAGTTCGGACTCTAACCCGTACATGTCTACTTCTGGGAGAACCTCTCCTTGACTTAGTTCTCCTGCTGCCTCGACTGAGATAGGCACTCTGTCACCTCTCTCGAACTCATTGACAGTTTGAGGAACGAGGCTGTTCTCAGTGGGCTCTCTAGTAGTCTCAGTTCCTTCTTGACTGATCTCTGACTCTGAGATATCTCTTCCTGAAGTTGCTGTACCGGAAACTTCAAGTTCCTCTTCAACAGGACACGTTACCCTTTTTGTGTTACTGGCATGTATCCAGTTGGGAACCCCGGCACACTTCACAGCAGTGGTGGTCGTAAATATTACTTGTTACGGCCCCTTCCAACGCGGCTCAAGACACGATTTTCTTACATGCTTCTTAACAACCACCCAATCTCCAGCTTGCAGAGAATGACCAGGTTCGCCAATTGGTGGCAACGCGTTAGCTTCCACCTGGTGAGAGAAAGAGCGAATCACGTCAGCCAAACCTTTGCAGTAATCCAACACCATATCATCTGTTATATTTACTAGTGTATTTGCAGGTACCGCTGGTAATCTCATTGCTCTGCCCATGAGGATTTCATGGGGGGACAGTCCCGTTTTCTTATCTGGGGTGTTTCTCATAGACATCAGTACTAGAGGTAAAGCATCTGGCCATTTAATGTTTGTTGCAGCACACATTTTTGCTATTCTTGATTTTAAGGTACCATTTATCTGTTCAACTAGTCCTGATGCTTCAGGGCGATAGCTACAATGCAACTTTTGTTCAATGTTGAGTGCGGCACACAGAAGTTTAATCACCTCATTGTCGAAGTGTCTCCCCCTATCTGATTCTATAGAAACCTGAAACCCGAATCTTGGTATCAGTTCTCTGAGTAGTAGTTTTGCAACTGTAAGACTGTCATTCCTACGTGTGGGATATGCCTCAATCCAATGACTGAAAACACACACAATCACCAACACGTACTTCAATCCTCCACAAACAGGCATTTCGATAAAATCCATTTGCATTTTGTTGAATGGACCTCCAGCTCTCCCAATGTGGCTCAAAGTTACCACAGTTCCTTTTCCAGCATTCATCTGTTGACAGATGACGCACCTGTGGCAAGTGATTTCTTAGGCATGTCTGAATTTTGGATTGAACCAATCAATCTTAAAGGATCTGATCATGGCGTCTCTTCCTAGATGGGCCTGCCCATGGTATAACCGGGCAAACTGTGACAAAAGACTATTTGGCAGAACCAATTTTCCCTCTTCTGAAACCCATAGATCATCTGCCCTTTGTACACACTGCATTCTCTGCCAGGAACGTTTTTCTTCCTTGCTAGCACGACCTTGTAATGTTTTCAGTTCATCTAAGGTATCAACTACTCGTAATGCTAGACTTAAACTCGTGTCGTTTTACAATTTAATGCACAAAATCTTGCGACCTGATCTGCATAACTGTTTCCCATGGACACAAAATCTTGTGATCTGGTATGAGCACTGCATTTCACCACGGCAATTTCAAGAGGTAACTGAATTGCATGTAACAAATCTCTTATTTGTTCGTCATTTTTCACAGGAGAACCAGAGGAGGTCATGAAACCCCTTTGTGACCAAAGTTGGCCAAAATCATGCACAATTCCAAATCCATATCTGCTGTCAGTATAAATAGTGACTTTCAAATTTACAGCTGCGTGGCATGCCTTTGTAAGAGCTATTAATTCTGCCACCTGTGCAGAAAACACTTTCTCGAGCCAGGAGGCTTCGACAATGCCAGTTATGGTACATACTGCGTAACCGGCTCTCAATGTTCCTGCTGAATCTCTTAGACAGGACCCATCAACAAACATAATGCAATCGTTTTCTTTTAACTGGGTATCCTGTATGTCTGGGCGAGGTTTGGTACAGAGCTCAGTCACCTCAAGACAATCATGCTCAAATTCTTTCCCATCTTTGATTTCTGTATTTTCATTGGGAAGTAAGGTTGCCGGGTTCAGCACAGTGCATCTCTTTAGTGTGACATTTGGTGACCCCAGTATAATCGTCTCATATCTAGTGAGTCGTGCATTTGTCATGTGTTGTGTCTTAGTTCGTGTCAACAGAATTTCAACCGAATGTGGAACCATTACTGTCAGAGGGTATCCCATGACTATGCCTTCACATTGTGAAAGGCTTTGACCAACTGCTGCAACTGCCCGCAAACAACCCGGTAAAGCTGCTGCGACAGGGTCCAAGGTAGCTGACAAATATGCTACAGGGCGATTTGCATCTCCGTGGACCTGTGTTAAAACAGACAAAGAACAAGCGTCACGTTCATTACAGAACAACAGAAAAGGTTTTTCATAATCAGGCATTCCTAATGCTGGTGCCCTGCACATTCATTCCTTCAATTCTAGAAATGATTCAAGCTCCTCTTTTGTCAAAGTTATTGTGTATCGTCCTTGACTTCTTTTCCTGTCAATTTTAATAAAGGTTTTGAGATGATCGAGAAGTTGGGTATCCACTGGCGACAGTAGCCCACCATTCCCAAAAACATCCTGACATCTCTTTTTGTTATTGGGGGATTCATCTGCAAAACAGCTGTTATTCTTTCCTTTGATATTCTTCGGGACACTTTCTCAATCAAATGTCCCAAGTATTTCACTTCTTTTTGACAGTATTGCAACTTTCTGGGTGACACCTTGTGTCCATTCTTTCCCAGATGATTCAACAATGCAATGGTATCATATTTACAACTGTCTCTGGTTTTGGATGCAATCAGCAAATCATCAATGTATTGCACAAGAGTCGAATTAAAAGGCAGCACGAGAGGTTCTAAGTCCTTCTTCAATATCTGATTGAAGATGGATGGTGACTCAGAAAAACCCAGAGGAATTCTACACCAACTGTACACCTTATCCAGGAATTTGAAACTGAACAAAAATTGGCTGTCTTCATGAAGAGGTATCGAGAAGAATGCTTGTGATAGGTCTACCACAGTAAACCATTCAGCATCACAAGGAACCTGGAACATTATTACTGCTGGGTTAGGTACCACAGCGCAGCATTTTATCACAATTTTGTTTATTTTTCTCAAATCCTGCACAATTCGAACTTTCCCACAGGGCTTCTTCAAACCCATAATGGGAGAGTTGCACGGACTGCTCAAAACTTCTTTTAGGACTCCCTGTCTGAGAAAATCTGCAATTATTTGTGACACCTCAATGAGGACATCCTGGGTCATGTGGTATTGCGGTACTTGTGGGAACACTGCATTCGGCTTTATCTGAACCTTGACTGGTTCTACTCCTTTTATCAACCCTACTTCTTTCCCAGTCAAATCCCACACTTTCTCTGTTACGGTCCCTTGTAAATCAACAGGTAGGTCGATCAAAGTATGCATTGGGAATAAAGTAATCAAAGGGTAGTCTTCATTTGTCTCTCCTCCTTCCTCTACGAATTGACTCTCATCTCCCTCATCGTCGCTGTTTGTTTGTACTTCTATTCCATCATTGGAACAGGTAATCGAACATTTTGTTTTACATAGTAAGTCCCTTCCTAGTAAGGATACTGGGCTTGAATCGCATACAACAAATCTATGTAGGCCTTGGAAATTACCAATTTCAACCTGCACCGGATCAATAATCGGATTAGTCAGGTACTGGTTTGCCACACCAACCACTCGTATAGTACGCCCTGAGAGAGGTAATCTCGGGACTTCTGCACTTCGAACTGTAGAGCGTGTAGCTCCTGTGTCGACCAAAAATGAAACCTTATAGCCCATTACTTTTCCCTCTACATATGGGCCTCTCTAATCCACCTCTAAAGATGCTGCAAGCCTGCACTCTTCACTGTCTGAGCTGTCATCTGACCAATCCTCATTCATGCCACTTTCACCTCGTAATGGGAATTGTTGCACAGTGTTATTTTGATTGGTTACCTGGCCTGTGACCTGCTGAGGAAGCATCACCTGTTGCTGTCCCATCGGAGCCATGGGTAATTGCATTTGCTGTCTAGGCACCATAGGAATCTGCTGCTGCACTGGTTGCATTGATACTGACTGAAAACGCGGCATTTGCATCTGCTGCATGGGCTGTACCCCTGGCATTTGTACCAAATTATTCTGAAAATTCGGGTTTTGATGTCTCACTTTTGGACCTCGTGGATTTTGTAATGTACCGACATTAATGCTTTGCTGAACTGCACCATCCTGCACCATATTCGGACAATCCCGTTTCCAATGCCCCACACCACCGCACGCGTGACATGGTGACATCTTTTTCACTCCTTGACCGTTGTTTTGAATAACAACATTATTCATGTCCGAACCACAGTTCACAAACCCTCGACCTCTGCCTCTCGGCTGTGCCTGAAACACACCATTGATTTGCGGTTGTTGCTGTATCATTTGCTGAACTCCATTTCCCTGTATTCCAGCTTGTGCAGCCCTTATCTGCATCACCATCACTTTCTCCTTCAACTTTTTCTGCTTCAACTCAATCTCATCACTACAGTATTTCGCATACTGCAACACTTCATCAATCGGTTTAGCTTGCCAACAAATCAAATGATTCTTAATCATCTGGCTGACCTCCGGTATTAGCCCTTCGACGAATCTAAACACAAGGTGATTCATGTCCTTCGGTTCGATAGTCTCAGTACCACTGTAATGTTTGAACGCTTTTAATAATCTCTCGTAGTACGCATGTATTGACTCCTTAACCTCTTGGGAGGTCCGGTCGATTTTCTGCCAATCGGTCACCTTCGGCGACACCTTTTGTTTCAAGAACTCAATTACTTTATGATAATATTTCATCACCTCTTCTGAAGGTGCTCCAGTCACTTTATCTCTTGCCGGCTCCTTTGTTGGCCAATCTACCCCTCTCTTGCACTCAAGCCACAAATCCGGCAGAACAATAATCTCAAACAAAGTATTCAAGTCTTCCCAGAGACACTTTGCAAGCTTCACGAACCTGTCCGTCTGTTGATACCACTCGATCGGCTTCTCTCTTAGCCTAGGATAATCATTTGTAAAGGATAAAATGTCTCCTCTAGTCCATGGCACATGCACTAAAACACCACCAGCTGTCTCTCTCATAGGTAAGATTTTTACTGAATCTAGATTAGGTGTGGTCCTAACTTCATTGGACCCTGGACTATCTCCCTTTCCCTTATATCTTTTCTTTGCCCATCGGCCTTCCCATTTCTCCAATGCACCCCAAATTTGTGCACTTTGCAACAGTTCTCTCAGGTGTGCCTTCATGCCTGCAGATCTCATGTGTTCAAAATCTTTGGAGTCAAAATCTAATCTGTAACTTCTTTTCAAATGTTTAGTATTTCCGATATCGATGTTGTATTTATCTGCCAGATTCGCTAATCTCTGATGTACTTTGCCTACCTCTTTGTAATTTTGGGACATAAGTATCTCAATTCTGCCTCAGTGTACGATTCCAACCTATTTACTCCCATTGTACCTTCCACTAACTCGGCAGCTTCTGTCCCTAATCGTACAATATTCAAGTATTCGTCTTGTTTTTCTTTTTCAGGTTCAAGTGTGGTTACTGTAGTCTTTTGTGAGGTACAAGTTTTCTCTAACCATTCATTTAACTGTTGTACTGTAAAACCCTGCAGTGAAATGTTCCCTGCATGTATCATTTGAGAGTGTGAAGTATTTGTACTCATGGTTTGGGGAGTTAAAACTCCCAACCCTGCTTTACGCATTGCTTCGAGAGGTGCCCCTACTGGACTAAGGACCATCAAGGGTCTTGGTGGTTCATTTACTTGCTCTCCCGGGGCCATTATCTGTGGAGTTCTCGTAGGCCCTCCTCTTATCGCTTCCAAAGTCGTAACTCCCTGATCACACGTCCCTGTTTTATCTTGCGCATATAATGGCACTGGGGGACCAACAGTAATAGGTAACGATATAGCGGCAGGTGTCTGACCTGAACTCAGACTTCTTGGAGCTGCAACACCATAGGTCTGCTCCAGTGTACCCGGTACAGGTACTAACGGTGGTCCTGCTACAGGGTTATACTCAGGTATCAGCTGTGGCGGTTGAGACACTAGCTTCGGGGTCGATTCAATCTGTATTAACTTTGGCTTTGTGTATATCGGGTCTGGCGGCACTATCAAGTTCGTAGTAGTCTCAAGCACTGGAACATCAGGGTAAATTCTTTTTATCTGCGGTGGAGGTTGCAACTGTATCGGCAAGTCTGGTGCAGTGGGTACACTGACACCATTCTGTATCAAAGCTGTATCGCTAGTCTGTACCGTATCAGTAACTACCTTCTCCTGCGTCTGGTTCCCAGGATCCAAGCTAGTGCTTGGAACGCTGTCGCTCACCGCATACGGTGGCGGACGATCATGTAACAATCTATCCATAAATTCCTCATCATCTGAATCATCTTCCTCTTCCCAGGACCTCTTATTTTCTTTAGTTTTGCCAGAATCTTTGTCGGTTTTACAAGAGGCTTTCTTTCCCTGTGTCTCTTCTCCCTGGGTTATTGCCGGAAATAACTTCAACCCATCTACTATTCCCCTTCTCCACATTTTGTTCTCGTTGTCCCACCTAGCTTCTGCATATGATTTTTGTGCCCTTCTCAGCCTTCTCTGAAACCTTTCTTGTCTGTGTCTAAGAGCCATTAAGTCCCAAATCGCTAAAGCCTCATATTGTGCCGGTCTCAGAGGTGGCTTCTGTGTACTTAACATCCACCTCAGGTTTTCTAATACCTTTGGATTAAACGTCCCATGCTCTGGAAACGCTAAACACCCTTCTTTTTCTGTTAATTTGCGCAACTGTTTCATCCATAAACAAGGTGCGACACCTTTTTCTTCCATCACTATGTAAGCCGGAGTACCCTCAGGTGATGTAGGTTCACCATCAGTTGCTACAATATATACATCTCCTATTAGAGCGCTTTTGAATGCCTTGACAAAATTCATTTTTTCAATTCTTTATTTCGTATTTAATCAGAAATGGCTTAGTTCCCAGGACACTCTTCACCTGCCCTTTCTCAACCTATTGCCTCTCACGGACGGCAGCCAATCCGTGCGCGACCTCTCTCGGCATCTGACCTATCTCAGCACGGCACCATTGACGTCACACTCACACACACTGCAGCTGACAAAGGGGGTCATTCTGACCCCCGCGGGCGGCGGGAGCCGCCCGCCTGGAGGGAGCCGCCATATGGCCGCTTCGCGGTCGAAAGACCGCGGAGGCCATTCTGGCTTTCCCGCTGGGCTGGCGGGCGACCGCCAGAAGTCCGCCCGCCAGCCCAGCGGGAAACCCCTCCCCACGAGGAAGCCGGCTCCGAATGGAGCCGGCAGAGTGGGTAGGTGCGACGGGTGCAGTGGCACCCGTCGCGTATTTCAGTGTCTGCAAAGCAGACACTGAAATACAAAGTGGGGCCCTCTTACGGGGGGCCCTGCAGTGCCCATGCCCTTGGCATGGGCACTGCAGGGGCCCCACGACACCCCTCACCGCCATCCTGTTCCTGGCGGTCGGAGCCGCCAGGAACAGGATGGCGGTGAGGGGGTCGGAATCCCCCATGGGGGATTCCCAGGGCAGCGGAAAACCGGCGGGAGACCGCCGGTTTTCCTGGTCTGACCGCGGCCATACCGCCGCGGTCAGAATGCCCTGCGGGGCACCGCCAGCCTGTTGGCGGTGCTCCCGCATCCCCGGCCCCGGCGGTCCTTGACCGCCGGGGTCAGAATGACCCCCAAAGTCTTGTGGCTCGTCCACTCTTCACTGACCGCTACTACTCATACAAACTAATGCGAATTATTGCGAGCACCTTAAAATGACAACACAAATCTGTCGGTTTACTACAGGGAGGGTAACACATTCGCTTCAGAACTGTACAGAGATTTCACTTGAAGCCTCGGCCGCTACTCTCTCCTTCTCAGTTCCCACATACGCAAGCAGAATTCGACCTGCAAATCCTACTCTCGACTTTTCAATGACTCCTTCTAGTGCACTTTAGAATTTGTCAAATCTCCATCAAAGGTTTCACACATACATCATAACTCAAACTCGACTTGTCAACCACGCCCGATTGACTTATTAAACCGCACAAATTACAACATAACCACATTTATCATCATACTCCGGAGTCTTAGACCTCAACAGGTCCGTACACGACAGACAACCACGTGGATAATTTTGAGCAACAAGCACTACATTCACATGAAATATGCCAACTTCCCTACTCTCATACTGTGGAGTACGCCTACTCCTGCTAAACAACACTTAATTTGGCCTAAATACACACAAAATTTTCACAACCACCTGCAAGATGCATAAGCTTAAGTAAGCGCAAAGACCCTAACCACACATACTATGGCGCCGAGAACATTCCCAACTCATTTAGGCAGGCTCCGAGATCCCGGGAAAGCCATGGCGAACTTAGCAACCCATCATCTCTCCAAATTGCATTATCACAGAAAAACAAATTAAACAATGAAACTCTGTCCTAGGGCCCCCAAGGGCCAAACCGTCGCTCTGCTACCAGAACTGATAACGTGTCCTTCTATGTTAATTTATACACATCGGGACTCGTTTTAGGCCGATGAATCTTTGGACCCAGTGGTGAGACACCGTAAGACGAGATAACTGATCAATATATCAATCAATATATCAATAATATTGTCAACATATATCACCACAATATATTTCACTTTAGACATTAGTAAATCTTCGGCGCAACCATGACCTGTCAGTCATGAATAACCACACCTTACTGAAGTTTTGTGAATTTTATTCCCTATTGATTACAATCTAATAGCAAATGTATTAATCTCAAAACCAAGAAGCAAAAGAGCATAGTCACAATATGGTAATAATGCAAAGATCACAGACATAAGATAGTAATATGAAGATGAACAAATCTAGACGCATAAAACCTCATATTTGTTTATTTCAGCATAGCACCACGTCAGTCACGTCAGTCACGTCAATCACGTCAATCAAGATGAAATGCCTCATCTAACCACAATTAGCATCAGCATGTTGGACTTCATGCAAAATAATTTAGAACATCAATTTGGAAAACATCTAACTAAGGTCTCTAATCAAAAATACACAGCAGTTGGTACCTAGAAAGAAAAGGCAAATAAATGAATTTCAATAGCAACAACATAATTTACCCTCCTTGGAATAGGTCAGCATAAAGGATCAGTCTTCGTCTTCAGTCTTCGTCTTCAGGACATCAGTTAGCTCGCCGTCAATCTATCTAGTCGAATGGCAGGGGACACTTCCCTCATAAGGAAGAAAGTGTAATGGGGCAGTCTATGGGTGAGGATGGTTTTGTCTAAGTCTCAAATCACCAAATAGAGTGACAGAGTTTCTGGATGCAATCGATATCATTCCCTACCTAATGCTCCTAGTCTCTTGTGTCATGAGTTTTTATCCCTTTTTCGTAATACATTCCCCCAAAATTCTATTGGATAGTCACTACACCCCACTATCTGTAACCTATCAAATTATACACTAAGTAATGCATTTGTCATTCTACGATAATTTACATTCTTCTGATTGGTCTTCATAATTGACGTCTTTCGTAGGTGGCATACCCGGGGTTACTTCATTTTCTGGCACGTTCTTCGGGTCAAGAGTTCTCTTTTCCGTGGTTCAGTATCCTTGAAAGTGTCCATATTTGTTGCAAAGCGTGCAATTTTATCCTAAAGCAACTAGCATGCGGATGAGAGTATAACAGTCAATGATACAATAAGCGAAGAAAAAGAACAAATGATGGGTCATGGCCTTTTGCAAGTCAGCACACTGAAGAAACAGAAAAATATGCTTTAATATGAGAGCTACACAGCTAGTTTTCGACTCACGCTAACTTAAGGCTTATGGATTCTAATAAAATGCAATTATCGTACGTATTAATATATTCAATTAGTCATAATTCAAGCAATTATTCCTTACAGTCGACATTAGTTTATGCATGTGAAAAAATTCTCCACGTTTAAAATACATTTCAATTAATAATATTAGCGTTGTTAATATAAGCATTTCACAACTAAAATAGGTAATGTTTAAACTACGCTCTCTCAGTGGCATTAACCTAATATGTTACTCCTTATTAGAGAGATGTTTTCATACCAAATATCATGCTCCTCAAGCTTTTTTCACTTTTAAATCTTTTTGTAACTCAATTAAAATGGTAGATATTTGGCATCTTCATCACTCAAAGGCGAAACAGTTTTTCTTTTCTACCCCACATAACTGCAATTCGCAAATTGATTATTTATTGATTTTGCAGCAATTAATCCAATCAGTTTCTAATCCTATAATTCATAATATAGATGTTTCTGACAATGTACTTAAGTCAGGTGTTTTTCAACCTAATTCCACGCAACAATTACATTCTTGCTGGCGTATGAATATAAATATTGTCCTTAATGACAAAAATAAATCAAAACTTTTGTCAGCACTGCATGATTATTTTTCTTTCAATCCAGAAAGATCTACTTAACTTGTAAATCATTGAGATGCACTTAAAGCATGTCAGAGAGGTAACAATATCAATTATGGCATATGATAACAAAACAAACACTAAACTTAAAGAATTAGATAAAACAAATAGCAAAACATGGAAGACTATTTATTACATGTTATGATATTAAATACAAAATGCAATTAACCGGTTGATCGCCACAGACTGTTGTGGTGTTTCCTGAGGAGGGAGGCTCTGTGGTGGTATGGGACTGTGCCTGGTTAACTAACTGTCCGTAGATCCCTGATGGACCAGGTTGGTCATCCAGATCCAGAGCAGCTGTCATCGCTGTGGGCCTCTTCTGGGGGTTGACTGGAAGTTATTGGCACCCCCTCTCCGGTGACGTTGGGTGGGGGACCTGTGGGGAAATAAATGCAGTGTTATTGTTTCTGTGTGTGTCATCTTGTGCATGGGTGTGTTGCCCTGTATGGTTGTTATTGCCGTGGCAGCTTTGCCTTGAGTGAGTAGTGATTTTGTGGCTAGGCGATTCTCTCTAATGTGTGTGCCTTAGTGATGGGTGTCCATGCAGGTCTGTGAGGGGCGTCCATGCATTGGTGTTGCGTGCAGGGCTTGGTATTGGGATGAGTGGGTTGTGATGGTGGGGAAGTGGGAGATGGCGAAGTGATGGGAGTGAGGGTAAGCGTGGGGGTTTGTAATGGCATGCAGGTAGGAGGGGTGATAGTAATAGAGATTTGACTTACCAGAGTCCAGTCCTCCTCCTACTCCTGTCAAGCCCTCAGGATGCATGATTGCCAAGACTTGCTCCTCCCATGTTGTTAGTTGTGGGGGAGGAGGTGGGGGTCCACTGCCAGTCCTCTGTACAGCTATTTGGTGTCTTGCTGCTGTGGAACGTACCTTCCCCGTAGGTTGTTCCACCTCTTCCTGATGACATCCCTTGTTATGGGGTGCTGTCCCACGGCGTTGACTCTGTCCACGATTCTCCGCCATAGCATCATCTTCCTAGCAATGGACATCTGCTGCACCTGTGATCCAAATAGCTGTGGCTCTAATGACCATTAGCTTCTCCTCAGAGAACATGGGGCGTCGTTGCGGTGCATTGGTGTATTGTGAGTGGTGTGGGTGAGGGTGTGTGGGGTGCTGTGTTGGGGTGTGTGATGTAGGGTGCATGGATGGTGTATAGGTGATCGTGGTGTGTGTTTGTGGTCTTGTCTGTGGTTTTGCTATCTCTCTTGTGGCACTTGTTTGTAGTGGTAAAGGGTTGTCAGTAATGTGGTTGTGTGTTTTAAAGTAGTGTGGGTGTGTGAGTGTGGTGTGTGTATGTGTGTCAGGTGTGTGTAGTTTGAATTGTCCAATGTGGTGTAGTTTTGTTAGGTTGTGTGTATTTTGAGCACAACGGTATGTACCGCCAATGGTTTAACATCATTGAATGTCTGCGTGGTGATTCGTGGGTCATAATGCTGTGGACGTAGTTCTGTTGGCGTAACCGTGTGGATTTTGCTACCGCCAGTCTATCACTGTCCTCTTGGCTGGCGGACTTGTGTGTGTGGCTGTATAGTGACGGATTTCTATGTATGGGTCATAATATGGGTGGCAGTAGTCCGCTGCGGCGGCGGTATGTTGGCGGCAGTCAGCATGGCTGTAAGTGGTATTTACCGCCAATGTCATAATGAGGGTCAGAATGTTTTCCTTTAAATGTGTATTGTACCCCTGATATGCTCTCTAATTATGAAATGGTATGGTGAAAGGAATTTATTTTATATTTTGTATGCTATTTTCTCATACCGTTAAACACTCGATTACATTGAACTGTGAAAATATATTCCTAATCATATCACATACACATTTCATAGATGGTCTACTTTACACTTATCCTGATGGGGCAAAGTTGATTCTTTTAAAATGGTTATCACTCCAAAAAAAGCATCTCCTTTCTATGATTCCCACTCAACTTCCTCTTAAGTTTCATAAAACAATAATAAACTTTTATCTAAATTTATTTGGAATAATAAACCACCCTGTATAAGCTATAACAAATAAAAAATTGCAAAATGTAATGGTAGTTTTGGTTTACCAGAGTTCTTTATTTATCTTAAAGCGTTTATTTTAAAACAAAGCACTTTTTGGTTTAATAATACAGACTTTAATAACATATCTCCATGGCTTCTCATTGAACAAATTTTGATATCATTGTTTCTATTACCTGCATTCCTGACTATGGGCCTCATTACAAGTTTGGTGGTCGGACCGCTAGACCACCATGTTGGCGGTCCCAAAAAGATAGCCATTTTAGAAATCTTTTAGCCAACTAAAAAAGGCAGACTGCCAGGTGCGCGGAAGCCTGGAAATAGGCAGCCTGACCTCCAGTGGTGACAGCACTGCGACAAACCACTGACCGTATTACAAGCATACAGCTGCGAACCATGGAGCTTGGCGGTCAGCAAACCTATACACAACGTCGCATTAGATGAATTTGAAAATAACACAGCTGACACACATTGCCACACTGGACTCCACTGCAAAGGGCACTATAAAACACATCCCTTCACAGACCATAATCCTTTGCGGGTCACGTGGAGCTCCCGTCATGTTCCGCGACCGCAACTGAGACCTTGCACCGAGCGGCAATGGCGGCGGAGCGAAACGCTCAGGAGAGCGTACCGCATTGAACCGAGCGGCGACGGAACAGCCGGTGATGCCCCCCCAAGCCGTCGGAGACGCGGGCTGGAGATTTCCCCGTAGCGGCGCTTTGGTGATCGGAAGCCGCAGGGGGAAAGAACTTAACGGAGCTTTCGCGAGCTTGGGTCTGCCGTTTTTCTAAGACCACCACCTCCTGGATAAGCAGCCTTGGTCCACTACTCATCATTTTGAAGGTCCACGAGCAAGGTTTGGACGAACGGAGGATAGGAGAGGAGAGAGGGGAGAGGAGAGAGACGAGAATTTCAACTTTGTCTCTCACACAGTAAGCGGAGGATTGGAGTAGAGTATTGGAGTATTGAACAGCACTGTGTGCCTCAGGTGGACGGGTTGCAGCGCAGGAACTTGCGAAAGACTGGTGTGAGTAGCAGGAGATGACTAGAGAGGTGTACTTGGTACTGTTTCTAAGGAGGGATAAAAAAATAAATTATGCGGGGCAGTAACATACCACGATCTGCTTGGGTCGACGGGAGCGCGGCGGAAGCGTTTAGGTGGGTGCCGCTGTCTTTCCCTGGGGGTCCTTTGTTACTCCTGTTTCTTCTGTAGTCTGTCGTTATACTTGGTCTACACACTTTAAAACTCCGGGCTCCCAACTACCTATTCGGCTGCCACCCTCTAGAAATCTTATCGCCCTCTATTTCAACCTCTCCCCCCACTCCAATCTCGTTTGGCCTTATCATCACCAGAGGGCCCCCTCCCAGTTTGCCATGAAACGTATGACGTGGGACGGAGGATTCAAAACACGAATAGCACCAAAGAAACCGAAAGGAGTAAAATCTAAATCTCTGATTCCGGCTCTTGGCAGGCATAGGCACAATTCTCAGCAGCTAGACGGAGTAGGCTCCTTTAGAGTCTCTGTGGCGAATGAGGACTCTATTCCGTCTTTACTGGGTCTTCCTGGCATGCTCAAGCCTGGCATGGTGGACGGCTCTGCACAGTCAGCAGTGTGGTCCACGGAGTTGCATTCCCAAGATGATTTAATAGTAACAACTCCCTCTCCACCACCAAATTTAGAAGGACCAGAAACTCTCCCTCCTCCTCATTTAAGGGTATCACCTAAACTCCAGGAGATATCCATCGCGAAACTTTCCTATCCGCTCTTTTCAAATACTATCAGTAATGTGAAACAATTACCTAAAGCGGCTGTGGGAGGTACATTAAAAGAGGGAGGTCTTGAGAAATCAACTCCTTTAGAAGAAGGATTTGCAAAAGATAACGTTACACTTCCCGTCAGTGTTCCTGCTACGGTGTTAAGTGGATCAACGGTGCTTAATTCAACCTCAGAGAGTCCACTAGCCAATACTATGGTCTCGCCATCCAGTTCCTTACAAAATCCCTGCAGTTCGGAAAACACTGCACCTGTTACGAATATTACTGCAACAATGGAGGAGGTGATGGGACAGATCTTAATGGAACTTCGAGCCATTAAAGTCTCTCAGGAAGAAACTCGTTGGGAGACAAAAGATCGGCTGACTCAACTTAATACTCATTTAACTCTTCTTTTGACTAGAGTATCACAGGTGGAACAGAGGTTCTCGTATCTGGAGGATATTAAAAATCAAGTGGAGTCAACAACATCTCAGGTTCAATCTGAATTAGAAAATCTCCAAATGAAGTTGGATGAGATGGAAAATAGATCACAACGCTCTAATCTTAAGTTTGTCGGGGTCCCGGAGTCGGGCTCATTAGTAACCAAGGTGGTGTCCAAACTTATTTGTAAAAGCATTCTTCGGGACTTGGCAAAGTCGGAAGGGGATCTATCTATCATGAGGGCCCATAGAGTACCCTTTGTACGACCTACCAATTAAAAATATCCAGACACTATTCTAGTTAATTTCGGTGACTTTAGAATTAAGGAACAAATCCTTTCTCAAGCCAGGAAAGTACTTGAATTCAAGCTGGATGATACCTCGAACGCTACCTTTCGGGTGTTCTCAGACATGTCAGTGGCAGCAGCCCACCGGCGTCGAGAGTTTGTTGGACTAATTGACGGTTTCAAAAGATTGGGGGCTCCGGCTGGTATAGTGCAACTAGCAAATTTGAAAGTACTCTATAAGGGCCAAGCGAAAGTTTTCCAAAAAGTCCAGGAAGCAAGGAACTTTCTGGAGCACATAGAAAAGCAAGAAAAGCAAAGAACTGTCCATTGAGAGGAGAAGCTCTTACGTTTAGTCAACTAGACCATATTAAGAGGACCATTACATTCCTAGTGTACTATCTGCTGCTAGCTAGGCTGCCATTTAGGCGCTTAGCTTTTAGTTGTTTGTGCATGTACGTTTTCATGGTCTAGTAAAAATTTACATCCGCTTCCCCTCAGAGAACTCAGGGAATAAGGATAATACTGTAGACCTTGAAAAGAGGTGTAGGGGGCTTGAAATGCGTAGAAAGGAGGGGGAGGTAAAGGGAGGGGTGGGGTAGGGGGGAAGCGATTGAGATAAGCCGCTTAAGGTATTTATTGATTAGAGGAGATTAGTTTGGTTTCACGGGGCCAGTGTTGTCTCTCCGCCTTGCTGATCCTTGGAGGTTAAGGTGTAAGGAGTGCCACTTCAATGCACTCTATTGCTGGGCTTTTTGGGTGTGGGTTTTTTTGGGTGTGGGGAGGGGGGTGGTAATGTGCCCGAGGGGTCCATGATGGGTTGGATATGCCGGGGCTGGGGTGGGGAGGATGGGGGGGGGGTTTACAGAGGGGAGAGGGGAGTTAGGAGGGAGTTAGAACAAAAAATGCAGGTGTTAGCTATTCAACTTAAGCACTTACCTGAAGAAGAGACACAAGACAGGAGAGGTTCTATTAAACTAACAGCTCAAGGGCGACGGGGTATGGCAGGAAAGATCTACATCTTGTGTAGGGATGGGACCTAAATTAAGAGTAGCCTCCTGTAATTTAAATGGGGCAAATAATAATACAAAATTTTGTGCTGTGATTAGCTGACTGGAAACGGCTCAGGTCCAAGTGTTTCTCTTACAGGAGATACATTTAAAGCTCAATTCCAAGTTACCTAGACTTCTGCCACACATTGTCAATTCCTTTTATGCTTCAGCATATGCCGCAGTACGGGGTGTGGCAATTTTGTTTTCGAGTAAATTTGTAGGGAAAATCAATAGAGTTGTCCGCGATTCACAGGCAAGATGGATAATAGTCTCCACAACAATGGCAAATAAAGAGTGCCATTTTGTAAGTTATTATGGCCCGATAGAGGATGATATAAGGTCAATGCAGACATTATACATGCATCTTTCCCTTCTTCAAGCGTATTTCATAATAGGAGGGGACTTTAACGTTATGTTAAATACTCAATGGGATTCATCACGTAAGAACAAAGCGCAGAAGAAACCTAAAACTTCTCAATTTCTTGCTAAATTAATTCAAGAGATAGCCCTGGTAGATGTGTGGTGGGCTGATCATCTTGATGTTAAACAGTATACGTGTTATTCCCAAAGGTATAATACGGCGTCAAGAATTGATTTCATTCTAGTCTCTTTTATATTAAAATGGCATCGAACAGGAATTCTTGCAAGCTCTTTTTCAGATCATGTTGTTCCTTGGGTCGATTTTGACGATATTAAAGATTTGGTTAATCAGCACCCCCGTTCACAATGGCGCCTGGACAGATCTCTCTTGGCAGAGGAAGACTGGGTTACCAACCTCAAAGCCTGGTCAATTAAAAAGCGTGTTAGGAGTAGTCTAATTAAAGCCATCTTTGATGAAGACCAGGCTAGGATGGTTACACACTCAGAACAGATCCAAAAAGATTTTTTTTCACATTATGATAAATTATATACAGTCATCACAAGCGAATGAGTTACATATCCATCAGTATCTAGATACAGTTTCTCTACCAAGGCTCGATGTCGAGGCACAGAATTTATTACTGTCCCCTATTACTTCCCATGAAGTTATCAAAGCAATAAAGGATGTTTCTAACGGTAAAACTTCAGGTGAAGATGGCCTTCCGGCAGAAGTTTATAAAATTCTAGAAGATCAAATAGTTGATATATTAACAAAGCTATTTAATGCAATACTGGAGGGAGCAGAGATTCCTTCTGAATTTCCATGTGCAAGGATGGTTAGTTTTATAAAGAAAGGCAAACCACCAGAATATCCTGGCTCATATCGCCCAATCAGCTTGTTAAATCAGGACAATACATTTTTTACTAAGATTCTGGCAGCTCATGTAACGCAGGTAGCCCAAACATTGATACAAGAGGATCAGTGTGGATTTCTACCAGGTAGGCTACTATCCACCAAAACAAATTTCCTAATACAGGCCATAGATTATCTGTTGCATAGCTTTCATCCGGCAGCTATTATAATGCTCGATGCAGAAAAGGCGCTCAATCTGGTTCATTGGCAAGTGTTATTTTCGGCGCTTGCAAAGTTTGGTTTTCCGGGGAAATTTATTCATATTATACGGACTCTGTATTAAGGGGCTCAAGCAAATATTTTAGTTAATGCTCGGGTAGTAGGAGCAGTACAAATTACACGAGGCACAAGACAGGGCTGTCCCCTCTCTCCAGTTTTATTTGCACTGTTTATTGAGCCTTTAGCCGCAGTGATTCGACAAGATTCAAATATTAAACTCCTCCACCATCAGCACCCAAAGTAAAACTTTTTGCGGACGATATTGTATCTTAGGGGGGAACAACAGAATATCGATAGAGCATTTGCAAAGATTAGGGCATTCTCTGAGTTAGGGGGCTATAAAATTAATCATTCCAAATCAGAAGTCTTGCTTTACAATGCTGAGCTTTCGGTCTTGACGCAGGGTGTTTGTGTTGCATCTTCAGCTTCCCATCCTATTAGATATCTTGGTATATATGTATCTCCGAGTTCGGGCAGATTTGTTTCAGCTGAATTATATGAATGTATTTTAAAAAATTCAAGGGCTGCTCCGCAAATGGCAGGAGACTTCTATGACTATTATAGGAAGAGCTGCTTTGGTTAAAATGTCTATCCTTCCTCTAGTATTATTTGTTTTTTCAAGTGTAATTTTGTGAGTCCCGAATTTTTTTTGTGTGAATCTTGATGTAGTAATTAGACAATTCATCTGGAATCATAAGAAGCCTCGGCTCCAACTGGCTAAGTTGTCTTTGGCAGTGGAAGATGGAGGATTAGCTCTCCCTAATATAGCAGTTTATTATGAAGCAACGATATTTGATTGGGTGTTGAGAGCAGGGCTAAAGTTAAAATCTAATTTCTATCTCAATCAGATGATGCTTGAAAGTAATTTACATCCTTTGCGTTTTTTTAAATTCCCTCGTCTACCAAAAAGGGTTAGATCTAAACTACAGGCTATATTACAGTTAAAGCGTACATATAAAATTGTTGAGGCTTTTTCATTCTTACGACTAAGAGATATTGGGTGTTTAGGAGTGGAAATAAGTTAAGGGAATATTCTGCAATGGGAAGCACTGGACTTTACGACTATAGAGGGTTTCTTTTTAGCGGATCGGTTTAAAACATGGGCACAGTGTGTAGTAGGTGTAGGCAATACTCCAGACAGTTTAAAATTTTCATATTGTCAGATTCAACACTCACTGCATCTAGCGCAAAGATCCTCGAGCTGTATGAATAAACCCATTGCCCAGGCCTTTTATGATAATCAATCTGGCATTGGAAAGTGGTACAAATTACTTCAGGATGCAGGGGCATAGCTAACATGACAGGATGCAAGATTGAAATACAGCAGTGGAGAAAACGCAATGAGGTGTCCTACAAAGTACTTAGAGGGGCCAATTTCAAAAGGACTACTTTATTTTCTAAGTGGCTGTTGTACTATACCCCTGCTGTAGTAAGAGACATGCATCCTGAGTCATCAGGCTCCTGTACACGCTGCCAAAACATCAAGGGAGATTGGATGCATATGTGTTTTTCTTGTATATTTTTGGTAAGATATTGGGAGCAGATTTTTCAGAGGATAAGCTCTTGGACAGACTATGTGATTACCCCCAATCCTATGGTGGCGCTTTGTGGTATTACGCAGATTAAAAATCTTATTACCGCATCCAGGCAATTGATTTTTGCAGGCTCGGTGATTGCTCTTTCGCTTTTCCTACAAGCATGGAAATCACCCATCCCTCCGACTTCTGCATTATGGGAAGCAAAAATTAAGTCTACAAGGGTTAGAGAAAAATTGTACACTAAGCGAATAGGAGCCATGCGAAGATATCGTCGGATCTGGGCGAAAATGAGTAATTCGGAGGAAGATTAGGTGAAGGGGAGTGGAAGTAGAGGAAGCAGACTTATTTAGTCAATCTTAGTTCGAGCAAATTGGATAAAATTTAAGTTTGATGCGTTAAGTAGAAATGTCTTAACATCAATGTATACGGCAACAATATAAGTTGAAGCTATATATATGTAATGTACGTGTCACCTGCGCCATAAAAATAATAAAAATAAAAAAAATCCTTTGCATTTTCTATGCAAATCACAGAAGCCAGAGCACATGTTCTACAGAGTACATAGAATAAGCACCCCTTCGTTCACCATTCCATTCAACACCCTGCACACCCCTGTATAGTAAGTCACTGTCACCATTTTGTATTGTTCCACCATGTCACGTTCCACGAGTCCCCGTTTTTCTGAATATGAGTTAAGAGTTATGTTGGATGAATTCATTAGAGTAGAGCCACAATTGTTTGGAGCACAAGTCCAGCATACTCCTCTCAGTAGAAAAATAGAAATGAAGGACAGTATAGTCGACAGAGTGAAAGCTGTAGGCACCACCCTGCACACAAGGGAGGACATCAGGAAGAGTTGGAATGAGCTCAGGGGCAAGGTCCATTCCCGCATCTCCAGGCACCAGCTACTTGCCAAGAAGACTGGTGGTGGCCTTCTCAGTGCCCCATTAAATTTCTTTCCCTAGGAGGAGACGGTCTTGGCCATCCTGCACCCTGGAGGCTTGACATGAATACCTAGGGGAGTGGAGTCTGGTAAGTTACAAAACACAAAATGTCACCAAAATGCAGTCATGCATGCTCATAGCTCATCTTTTGCCACTTTTGCTGTTACCCCACTTACCAGCCCAGTATCCACCAGTCCAAAGATCTCTATTTGGCAACTCACATTTAAAGTGTACTTACTTGTGGAAATGACATTAGCAGAGTATGGTGGTCATTCTGACCCTGGCGGTCTTTGACCGCCAGGGCGGAGGACCGCGGGAGCACCGCCGACAGGCCGGCGGTGCTCCAATGGGGATTCCGACCGCGGCGGTAAAGCCGCGGTCGGACCGGCACCACTGGCGGGGTCCCGCCAGGGTACCGCGGCCCCATTGAATCCTCCGCGGCGGCGCAGCTTGCTGCACCGCCGCGGGGATTCCGACCCCCCCTACCGCCATCCAGATCCCGGCGGTCGGACCGCCGAGATCCAGATGGCGGTAGGGGGGGTTGCGGGGCCCCTGGGGGCCCCTGCAGTGCCCATGCCACTGGCATGGGCATTGCAGGGGCCCCCGTAAGAGGGCCCCTACATGTATTTCACTGTCTGCTGCGCAGACAGTGAAATACGCGACGGGTGCAACTGCACCCGTCGCACAGCATCCACTCCGCCGGCTCGATTCCGAGCCGGCTTCATCGTGGAAGCCTCTTTCCCGCTGGGCTGGCGGGCGGTCTGAAGGCGACCGCCCGCCAGCCCAGCGGGAAAGTCAGAATTACCGCCGCGGTCTTTCGACCGCGGAACGGTAACCTGACGGCGGGACTTTGGCGGGCGGCCTCCGCCGCCCGCCAAGGTCAGAATGAGGGCCTATGTGTTTTAAAGGGGCTGACATGACTCCAACTCCCAGCAAGCTCAGTTTCTATAACTCCAAACACCAGAACAGTGGTCATTTTGCCAAATACCCCTGTTTGGTACCTATCGACTTATGGGTATAGACCTGGGGAGATAACATTTGTCAAGTGTGTGTATTACAGGCACTGACATGACTACAACTCCCAGCAGGCACTAGTTCTGTAACTACAAACACTAGCACAGTGGTCACATGCTACACAACATCTGTTAGTGAATTATCAGTTCAAGTGTACTCACCTGGAGGGATAACTTTGGTCAAGTGTGTGTACAAGAGAGAATGACCTGCCTGTAACTCACAGGAGACCCTATTCTAGCAACTCCAAACACCAAAACACTATTTACTTGTCTAAAGACTACTGTCTTGCAATTCACAATTTAAGTTTACTCAGCTGGGAGGATACCATTTGTCAAATGTGGGAAGTAGAGGGAGTGGCATGACTACTAAGGCTAAGCAGGCCTTGTGTCTGTAAAACCAACCATCAGCCCAGTGTTCTCTTGTCCAAATACCATTGTTTGTGAATTCTCAATTGAAGTGGACTCACCTGGGAAGATACCAGTTGTGCAGTGTGCGCTGTTGAGAGGGTGACCTGACTTCAGCTCCTAGCAGGCCCTGTTTCTGTAAGTCCAAACACCAGCTCAGTGGTCACTTGTCCATATGCCCCTGTGTCTTAACTCTAAATTGAAGTGTACTCGCCTGGCAGGATACCATTTGTTTAGTGTGTATAGTACAGGGACTGACATGATTACAACTCTCTGGAGGCTCTGTTACTGTCACTCCAAACAACAATCCAGGGGTCACTTTTCCAAATACCATTCTTTGTAACTTTACAAATGAAGTGTACTCACCTGGAGTTAGGGGTGTTGACATCTATCAAGTGTATGAAGTAGAAGGAGTTACATGACTGCTAAGGCCAGGAGGCTCTGTTTCTCTAACTCCAAACACAATCCCAGTGTTCACATGCCCAAATACTCATGTCTGTTAACTTTCAATTTAAGTTTACTCACCTGGGAGGATAACATTTATATGGTGATGGGTAGTAGAGGGAGTGACTGGAATGCAAAGCCCAATAAGCCCACTGTCTCCCTCTCCAAACACAAAACCAGTGTTCTCTTGCACAAATCCATCTATTTGTGAACTCTAAATTGAAGGGTACTCACCTGGGGAGAGAACATTTGTATAGTGTGTGTAGTACAAGGACTGACATGAATCCAACTCCCAGCAGAAACTGTTTCCATAACTCTAAATACCAGATCAGTGGTCACATGTCCAAATAAACCTGTTTCTCAAATAGCAAGTTAAGGGTCCATGCCTGGGGAGATAACATTTGTCAAGTGTGTGTACTACAGACATCGACATTACTTCAACTCCTGAAACTACTAACAATGGCACAATGTCCACATGGTACAATACATCTGTTAATGAACTCTCAATTGTGCTGTACTAACCTTGGGAGAAAATATTGGTCAAGTATATGTACTAGAGAGAGTGGCCTGTATCTGTAACTCCAAACACCAGCACATTGATCATTTGCCCATATACCCCTGTGTGTCAACTCACAAATGAAGTATACTCACCTGGGGGGAGAACATTGGGAAAGTGTGTGTAGTAGAGAGAGTGACCTGACTGCAACTCCTAGTAGGCCCTGTATCTGTAACTCCAAACACCAGCACAGTGGTCATTTCCCCATAAAGCCCTGTTTGTCTACTCACAAATGAAGTACACTCACCGGGGGGAGAACAATGGACAAGTGTGTGAACTAGATGGAATAACCTGACTGCAAACTCACAGGAGGCACTGTTTCAGCAACACAAAACACCAGAACAGTGTTCATTCGCCGAAAGAGTTCTGTTTGGCAACTCTCAATGTTAGTTAACTCAGCTGGGAGGATACCCTTTGTAGAGCGTGTGCAGTAAAGGGGGGTGACACAAATGGTAAGGCCAGGAGGCTCCATCATTGTTACTTCACTCACAGCCCAGTGTCCTCTTCTGCAAAGACTCCTGTTTGGTAACATATACATGAAGTGTACTCATCTGGGGGATACCATTTGTATGGTGTATAGTACAGGGACTGTCACAGCAGCAACTCCCAGCAGGCACTGTTTCTGTTACTATAAACACTAGGCCACTGTTCTCCTGTCCATTAACCGCTGTATCTTAACTCTCAATTGAAGTTCATTCACCTGGGAGGATAACATTTGTGTGGTGGTGAGAGTAGAGGGAGTGACTGGAATGCAAAGCCCATTAGGCCCTGTGTCTCCTACTCCAAACACAAAACCAGTGTTCACTTGTGCAAATTCATCTGTTTGCTATTTGTGAACTCTCAAATGAAGTGTACCCACCTGGGAGGATACCATTTGTCAAGTGTTTGTAGTATGAGAGTGACATGATTGAAACTCCCAGGAGGCACTGTTTCAGTAAACCCAAACACCAGACCAGTGATCACTTTTTCAGATACCCTTGCTCGCTAACTCTCAATTTAAGTTCACTCAATGACCAAAATACAGATGATGATGATGCTCAGAGATGTGCCAGGCTACCTAGCTCTATCTTGACCTGCGAACCCAAGATGATAAAACTATTGAGGACAGGAAGGGTCGCTTACCCAGTGGGAAAAACTATGATCCCAAAGGCCTCAAGATGCATCACCAGAATGGTACTGGCAGCAGGCACATTAACAATGCACTCACTAAGTGATGACTGCAATCATATCTACAACAAACTCCCAGGTCTGCCTGCATCATAATCAACTAGGCACCAAAATAGACAAAGCCACATCTTGCATAGCTATTGTTTTGCCTGCACTGGCAAGAAGATGGCATTCTCATGCCATCCCCCCAAGGGCTAACAATCTGCACATTTCAGCTGCTGTTTGCCTTAAATGGAATTGGCATGGTTCACAAATGTCAGGTCAAAATAACCAACACCAGGGGCACCTGCCACAAAAGGATTAACTGCAAATTAACTTTGTACAAGGTCTATGGTTAACGTAACACTCAATTGTTGGACATAGATGTCACAATACAACCAGTAACATTGTATATTTCACATAAACAGGTCAAACTGTCACTGGGCACACAGAGGCCACAGAAGGGGCTGCCACTACCTGCCTGGATGGAACCCTCAGCAAGGAAGACACTCCTGGATGTCGGGACATGCAGGATGGTTCTGGCCCATCTGGGCAATCTGGTCAGACAACAACAGTGACTCTCACTGTGGCCACATCAACATCACCCAGCCCAGTTGCCTCAATATCACAGGAAACCAATATCCCCCAATCTATGTACCTAGCACAGTGTCTACCGTCTCTTGCCCTCCAGTCCTGGTTCCTGAGTTGCAGCACAACACTTCTGACAATGAGAGTCCATAACCCAGTGGGAGAGGGCACCTTGTGGCAAGGGCACAGGCCCGTGGGGGTAGGGTGCATGGGAGGGATGCAGTGGCCAGTGGGATGAGGTTACTGGGGCTGAGCCTGTCCAAGACACCATCAGCTACGTCTTGGGTGTCTATCAGGAGTCACAAGGCATAATGGGCCAGGTTTTGACCGAACCCCAGGAAATCAAGCAGCTACAGATGGACATCCATAGGGACATGCAAGAGCAGTGGGAGAACCACAATCCCAACCTGGCTTCCCTAACAGGGGTGATGAGGGACATTAACACTACCCTGAGTAGGACTCTATAACACCACCTGCCCCAGACACCCCTGCCTCTGTAGCAGATCCCCATCACGCAAGCAGGGACATCCAGAAAAGAATCCAGGAAGTGTGGGCAAGACACCCACTACTGCCAGCAAGTGACCTTTTCTGTAAGCAACTCCTTTGTGTGCCACATATTCACGCTGTTGACTGATCCTCAACCCCATACCAATTCTAATGGGAGGAGTACTCTGGACTTTGGTGCAGGAGGCTGTTCTCTTTGTAGTGTGCAAAACCAGACACCCTATGTAGAGGGTATGGGCAACTACACAATGGTTTATAGAGGTAAAAACTAGACCACCTAATGCTCTAATTTTTATGGTTGCTTGGTCGAGCAGCTAGGCTAATCCCAGAGTAGTGTAAAACATACATTGTATTCACAGTATCAAGAAAGCAAGTCACACACTCAAAAGAATAACTCAAGACCAATTTACCAAAATACTTCAGATTTTTATACAAATTTTAAGACCAAGATCATCAAGCTCATAAAAATAGTCTTTTTGTGAGTAATTACGCACCATAGAAATCAATGGAGAAATACTTTAAGAATGCATATAGAATCAGGCAATGCGTTTATCAATGTCTCCTTTTGTTGGTATGTCGTGGTCGACATTGGGCACTATGGGCCAGCTGGAGAAGTTCAGGTGACTCCCGGTTTCGGCCAGAACAGCTGGAGAAAGTTGGTGAATCTGATGCCAGGCCACTGTGGGGGACTACTTGGAAAAGCACTCCACAGGTGGAATTACAGGTATGTCCTGTGGGTCCCCTCAGAGTGTTGCGGTCACAAGGTGTGGGGTACCCTTAGGTCACTGCTGGTTCTTTGGGGCAGGGCACAGGGCTGGCGGGTGCAGAGCGAATCAGTGAGCCAGAAGCTGTGCACAAAGGTGACCTCAGAAGCCGGAGGTAGGTCGCTTTGAGGATCTATCGGAGGTCACCAGGCACACTCTGGTGGGAGGTCCTGGTGGTTTCTCATGTCCCTTGACTGGAGCTTCCTCCTGGTCCTTTTACAGTCCAAAATGGACTGTCATTATATGTGTCTGATGTTAGGGACCACTACCTGGTGCAATGCTGCAGATTGGCCGCTGGAGGGTGCAATACCACAAACTTGGCATCACTTACAGGGTTTGTCCGCATCATCTGTTGTGTGGAGTTTGGTCTGGATGCAGTGTCTGGTTCCTTAGTCAGCAGCCAGTTGGTGGAGTGGACTTCACTGCTCCTTTGTTCTTTTGTTGCAGAAGAGTGATGCCTTCACTCTGGAGGGAGATCTGTGGTGATTTGTGAAGTGTGGAGGTCCTCTCGGGGTTTGAACCGTCCTTCTATTTCCCAAGAAACTCCTCAGTGGCAATTGTCAAGTCCGGGGTGCAGCAGGCAGGGTTTGGTGCCTTTTTTGAGTGCAGCAGGACTTTAGTTCTCAAGTTTTGGGTCTTCTTTGTTGCTGGTCTTATTTTGTCCTGGGAATCTGAATCTCTGGTCTAGGGATGCCCACTAAATACTCTATTTAGTGGGAGTTTAGGGGAGTACCTAGCAGTGACCAATGGGTCATCTAAATTAGGGTGGCTTCACCCACTAATTGACCATGAAAATTAAATGGAGGGGTCACCTCACATGCAGCACCTTAGGGATAGTGAAACCTAGGGCTGAACACTCCGCCTGTCCTATGTGTGTTTTCCTGCCATTACTCCTGTCAAAAGTGGGGGTTTGCAACTGGGTTGGCCATGTGCTGCTAGCAGGAGGCTTGGGGGTCGAGTTTCAGGGGTGATAGGCTCTTAGAAGCTTGCTAGCAGTGCAGTGCACATTCCTGAAGGAGGAGGTGTTTTATACCTTCACCCAGGAGGGGCTTTGTTCTGGGACCCAGAGAGCAGGATCTTTTACCCCCTGGTTCCAGAATCTAGTGTGGTGGTGGCAGGCTGGTTGTGACCAGCGAGTAGCCATGCCAGGGTAGATAGCTTTTGCAGGGGACACCTATAAGGTGATCCCTTGGTACATGATAGACTAAATCCAATGCTGGTACCAGATTGGATTTATCATTTCATTCATTGTTTGATACCAAATAACCCAGGGTTCATCATCTAGCTGTGAAACTTGCACTGACAAGTGCCCAGCACATGTATTAAAGTGGCTGTTCTGTTCACTTACTATATCCCAGGTTTGGCAAGGACACAATAAGGGCATATTGCTCATGTATTTATGCCCACACATACAGTATAGTGCACCCTACCTTAGGACTGGAAGGCCTGCCA
The DNA here is from genome assembly GCF_031143425.1 of Pleurodeles waltl. Classification (NCBI taxonomy): domain Eukaryota; kingdom Metazoa; phylum Chordata; class Amphibia; order Caudata; family Salamandridae; genus Pleurodeles; species Pleurodeles waltl. The sequence continues at coordinate 311,983,609 of NC_090439.1, forward strand.
AAGGGGTGACCTACCTGTATTGCATGTAATGTATAGGGAATAGGGCACACATGCTGTGTGCCATGTTGAGTTTGCGTTTTAGGATTGCACCAGGACACTCAGCTTGTAATGGCAGTGCTGCGTTTATCTGGTTGCATGGCCCTTGATGGTAGCACAATCTGTGCTGCTGTCCTCAGGGGCCTACCCTTAGTATCTCAGGCCCTAGGTACTGAAGTTCCATCTACTAGGGACTTATATTGGTAACTTGCAAATTGTATCAATACCTTTGCAATATTAGGGAAAGAACACTGGCACTTGGGACCTGGTTAGCAGGATCCCAGTGGACTCCATTCCAAGTTGCATCCAGAAACCAGACAAAAAGTGGAAGTTACAGCAACAGAGTGCTGGTTTCCCACATTTGGACTATGAATGGTGTAGCATCTATTCCAATGATTTCATTCACCATGACTGGCATCTTCACTTTATTACTTCTTCTTTTCTGTCCAACTTTTTCTGCATCAGCATTGTAGTAAATTCACCCATCACAAACTCATTGTTTGCTTGCTTAATTTCCACATTTTGCTATGTAGCGACATACGATCACGTGAACCATGTTACAAATACAGAACTTATTTGTGAAAGAAGGGATATGTTTCAGGTACAATGTGGACTGTTCAGGATTACATCCATTTCATGCAAACACATATGTACGAGTGTCTGATCACACCAATCATTTTATTCCAGTGTATACCTCATAGGCTGTCCATATGTCTAGACTTTTTGAAACAAGATTGTGACTCATACTGAGTCAAAGTACATATTCCAAGGTACAGCCCCCAGACCATGGATGGACGGGATTTGTCAGGCATTGTCCTATAGAAGAGGCAAGCATTGGAGTGGTTGATGTCAGCAGCTGGAGCCTTATCACATACAAGACCAAAGTAATCCTACATCACATAATCCAAGATACAGGCAGATAGCAGAACAACAGTCCCTGATCATAGGCCCATCTTAATCCAATGATCATGCATCTAATGGTATGACACAAACATATGTCAGTGATGTGGTGCAGGTACTGTAGCCTGCAATGATGAAACACATCTACAGCTAAATACAGGTCATACAAAAGGATTGTTTAGCCAAAGTGAAAGGCGAATTACTTTTTTGTAATCTATACTACATATTCCATGCCCACATAATGATACACTTGGTCCTATTGGCCCATCACAGCACACAAAACAATCTGCACCTCTGACCTTCCACCGAAACACTGTGCAAGCTGCTTTGGCACATGTCTCATACACCCTGAATCCTTTGACTAGATTAGGAATAGGTCCATATGTGCATTTAGCATCAATGTCAATGTGTGACTCAGACTCATATAACATTACAAAAAGAGGCCCAGCTAAAAGAACTACAACAGGATGGATAGGAAAAAGGATTTTCCTGTTAGAGAAGCCCTCACCCACCAGGGTTACCCCTGGGTGGCATTGCTTCATCATTTGGTTTCTTCCCGTTCTGCTACAGGTAACCTACGGGTTATGTGGGAGCACTGATGTAGTCTCGCCAATGTGAATCAAAGGAGGGATAGGAGTGTTGGGATCTTGGGTGAGTTAAAAATACCTATCTCCTAGTAATTCCACCGATGTAATAGATCTCTTGGAGGCGGTATGATTGAAAAGGGGCTGTGGAAGTGGGGGATGTAATGTACCTGACTTCCTAGTTTATATATTTCGAAGCCTTACCCCTAGGTTCCTCTTCAGGTCCAAGGTGGACTCCCTGGTGCCACTCCTTGTTTGACTACCTCTAATGAAAGCATAATTAATAAATGCTCTGTGATATGGTGCAATTCACCTTACTAATGTGGTGTCATAAGATGATACCTATTGTTTTTGGTGTCCGTCATTGACACCTGTGGAAATACAAGAGAGGCATAGTTATCCTAGCCCCCATTTGTAATGGGCCGCTATATATGTTGTTTGTAGGTGTTGTGTCACCTATTTGCAAACTGCACCCCACTCGTGGGAAACGGCACTCGTGAATATCAGGACTGAGAGACTAAAGTATTCTCACAATCAATACTCCAAAACATACTACATTTAAAACTTTTAAACATGTAAACGCGTGAAACACACCAAACAGCACACATGTGCTGCATGCGTAACCTACTCTGTAGTATTTGGATTCTCATATCATAGCTCCTCCGGGAGAGGTGTGTGCTTGTACTCCCACTCTAAAGATTTGGAAAAGTTTTAGAATCAATTTATCTTACCATATCTGTAGTGCCATGTAAACAATGTTCAAAAGGCACTTACTTCCTCAGACCAACACTCCCGCTCTGTACCTAATAGTCACCTCCCCGGGGTCTGAAACTTGAATACTCACATGGGAGCTGAGTTTAAATGTGAAGCAGCTCTTGCATCTCGGGACTTGCACTAGACCGCTAACTTCCCACGAGGACCCTAAAAGTAGGTATCACTTGTGGGTGCCCGTAATTGCGTGGAGGTCATTGGGGCTTCATGGGCTTACAGAGGCAGACTAATGACATGTTCCTTAGTACCACATCTCTGTTATCACCTTCACACAGGTCATATTTGTCCTGTACATGTGTACTGGGGAACAGGGTGAAGACTGATTTGCATATGGCTGGGTCCAAACTCGGATGACGTGGCGAGCAAAATAACAATGGATTAAACCCAGATCTGTGACTGGAGGTGAGTGTTTGAAAAGTTTCAACACTCCATACATCACTTTATTTTGTTTTGTGATGTTGCTTTGTGTGCCCTAAGTGGTAGCGGTATGCCCAGGGTTGGGCCCCTAGCTCGCTGCGCCACTGGATTCAAGCTAGCCTGGTTAATGAAGGGTGATATCCTGAAACCAGTCCCAGGATGCTTGTTTCCTGTCCAGGGAGGACCTGGCCTAGCAGTTCGGGCTGGACTGTTCCTATTGGAAACAGGGTCAAGACTGATTTGCATATGGCTGGGTCCAAACTGGGGTGACGTGGCAAGCAAAATAATGATGGATTAAATCCAGATCTGTGACTGGGGGTGAGTGTTTGAAATGTTTCAACACTCTGTCCATCATTTTATTTTGTTTTGTGATGTTACTTTGTGCGCCCTAAGTGGCAGGGGTATGACCAGACGTGGGTCCCTTGCTCACTGCACCATTAGATTCAAGCACGCCTGGCTGTTAAAGGGTGTTACCATGAAACCAGTCTCAGGATGCTTGTTTCCTGTCCATGGAGGACCTTGCCTAACAGTTCGGGCTGGACTGTTCCTATGGGGAACAGGGTCAAGACTGATTTGCAAATGGCTGAGTCCAAATTGGGGTGATGTGGTGAGCAAAATAATAATGGATTAAACCAGATTTGTGACTGGGGTGAGGGTTTGAAAAGCTTCAACACTCCGTCCATCATTTTATTTTATTTTATTTTATTTTGTTTTATGTTGTTGTTGTATTGCATTACTGACAGTCCTACAGTGCAGTGTGTTGATTCCGGGAGGCCCTGATATGTGATTCAGTAGCACATAGCAGAAATTGAACAATGCATGACTTTGTTTGTTGGATGTCATATCTGTAGAATACACACATGTCCAAAGGAGTGTTCTGTAATACAGGTAAGTACCACAGAACCCACTTCCTGAAGTTGAAAAAGTCTGTATTTGGTAGGACATATGTCCAAAAATGAACAAGGAAGACACTGTCTGTACACACCATGCCAGCTCCTTGATTGTTACTCATGAGTAATGTTTGTACTCTGGCACTTGCCTGTGCTGACTGCATGCAGTGAGTCATTCTCACAGAGTGTGAATGTGTTGGTCCATTCAACAGGGCCATGACTACAGACATACATTTCCTAACCTGTAGACCAACCCACCACCCTGCTCAGGCCCTACAATGCTTAGGCAGGCTTATTGACATCTTGTGGGACATGCTCTAGCAACCTGATAGAGATGTGAGCCGCTATGGGACACATCACACCTCTCTGGCTTCTGAAAGGTAGACTCTTTAGGCATGAATGGACCAACACATTCACACTCAGTAAGAATAACTCTCTGCATTCAGTCACTACAGGCTACTGCCAGAGTACAAACTCAAAAATCACACATGGCTGACAATGAAGGGGCTGGCATGGTGGATACAGAAAGTGTTTAGCTTTTCAATGTGTGGACATTTGCAATAACAAATGCAGACTCATACCACTTCCAGGGGTGGGGTTCTGTGTTATGTATCTGTAACACAGATCACGCTTTTGAACATATGTGTCCAGACTACAGAGATGGCATCCATTGAACAAAGGCCTGCATTGCCCAGTTTCTGCTACATGACCAAGATATTGAGTTACATTTCATGGTGTCCCAGCAATCAACAGACTGTCTGCATTGTGGAAATGTCCGTTTTGCAATGAGCCTGTGTGGAGGTGACAACAGGACTATAGGAGTAAGGAACCTGTCACGACTCGAAGACACACATTGACAATGATGCTAAGTGCGCAGCTATCACAGATCAGTAACCCATCCCTGTACCCATTCCCAATCTGATCAAAGAAAGGAGGCATTCTGGTCAGCATATTACCTCAGACCCTCATATTGGCAACATGACAGGATCTGCAGGGCTACAGGAAGTGGGCACAGTGCCACAGTTGCATAGCCACTGTGGCTCCTTACCAGCCTAGACTAGAGCCCATACTGGGAGATATATTGACAGGCCCTGGTCTCTGCAGGCTGAGCAGACATAACGTACATGACACCACATTCCCATCACTTCCATGCATTACAGTGCATCATGTAGGCAACAGTAAATTGGCATTTAGTGTGTGTGCCAACCTGAAGGGCAGAGAGAGTAAGGACATTCCTTAAAAACAACAACCGAGCAAGGGCAGATGTGTGAAGAAATCTCTGTGGCAACATATATATAGCTCACATTACTCACAACTGACACCTACAACATGCATACTCAGTCCATGCTGTCATGTACATACATGTTGTCTCACATACACAACATTCACGAGGAAAGAGATGTTAATGGATGGCCATAATGTCACCTCAGCTAGTTCTGTGCATCCAAGGTGGATCAGGGAACGCAAAATACCACACACTCCACAATGTGAATGAACTCAACATATGGCACAGGCTACCAATACCTGCACATTGACTCTCCCATTGATGCCACACAGACTGCACCTACAGGCACATAAGTATTCAATCTGGCACACATGGGTACAATGTAGCCTGGGAGGAGAGAAATTATGGTGAAGTACAGAGTAAACTGTGCACATGATGCACTTACTTGCTCCTCTGGTGCACCATAGAGCTGTCTATACAAGTGTAGGACCTCAGTCACCAGCCTCTCCAACTCCTCTGGTGAGAAGGCAGGGGATGTCCATCATTGCTCCCAAAGGCATACAGCAGCTTGGTAGTAGAGATGTTGCTGGCAGAAATGTCAGGAGTCAAGAGAGGGATTTTGTAGATCATGTCGGTCACATCTGCCACGTACATAGTCATCACTGCCAGCGGACACGGCCATTGGCCTGTGACCGCCACTGGCTACAAAATTAGCCTATGGCTCTATCTTCCGCAGTGAAAACCACCTGCCACCATAATGACTTCTACCGGCGGGCGTGGGTGTCTTAATGTCCAGTGGAGATGATCAGGCAGCTGCAATTTCAGAGGTGTGAAATGCGGGATTGGGATTTCAAAACTGCGTCACATCTCAGAAAATATTGTTTTCAGGACAAAAACGTGCTTTACTTGTCTTATCATGTTGGTCCTACTACTAAAACATAATTGTATTATGTTGCAGGGCACAGATGGCACATTCCAGTGGGACACAGTCCATCCCAGACAAAGGACATTTTTGTGCTCGGGACATCCAGTCACATTCCGAGTCGCATTTGTGATGCACAATTTTGATTTAGGTCCAGATACATGATGTGTACACATGTGTGACAAACCAAGGGGGTAACATGTGACCCTTGTGTTCTTAGCAGATGTTATGTGTACTGTTTGTCATGTCCATCCATTCTAGATTGTCTTGTTTTATGTTATCCTTGACCTGCATCATTTATGTTGTTGGGGACTCTGACTAATGTCAATACTTATTTCTTGCCATATATAGTTACCCAGAGAGAAGGAGAGTGCAACAACCACGTGTCTACCATCCACTGGCAGACCTCCAGACCATGGAAGAAAGACACATCCTCCTCCTTTACTGTCTGAATCGGCAAACAATAGTGGACTTATGTTGTCTGTTGGCACCAGATCTGATGCCAGCTATTAATTATCTAGCCAGCATATACCACCCATTGTACAAGTCATGTCAGTGTTGCTCTTCCTAGCCACAGGATCCTTCCAAAATACATTGGTCCAAACTGGTGGTGTGTCACAACGCATGTTTAGTCTGGTGTTGAAGGATGTCCCCTCAGCAATGTTGAAACACATTGACAGCTATGTACAGTTTCCCCAACTTGAGGATTTAGCCCATATGGAGGCTGACTTTTGCACGCATCTCACATGTGGTGGGGCTATTGGTGGCGCACAGGTTGGCTTAGTCCCATGGCATGCCAATGAACGTGTATACTGCAAAAGAAAGAACTTCCATTCCATCAGCGTCCAAGTTGCTGACCTATATATTTCACAGGTCTATACCTGTTATTCAGGTTCACTCCATGATGCCTTCATTATGGGGAACAGCACTATGTCCAGCTGATGTTGCAACTGTACCCAAAGAAGGCCTGGCTCGTTGGTACATTTCTTGTACAACAATTCTGTTAAGAGGGCCTCGTAGTTGCACATTTATCCCATTCCTTAGCAGGAGGCTCTGCATATCCAAACCATCCTTGATTGTTGACGCCAATCAGGAATCTAACTATGTCAGGGGAAGTCTGCTTCAATGAGGCCCATGTAAGAACAAACTGGGTAGTGGAGACGGCTTTTGGGCTCCTGAAGGCCAGATTTAGGTTTCTAGAACAAAATGATGGAGCTCTCCTTTACTCACCCGGTAACGTATGTCAGGTCACTGTGGCATGCTGCAAGCTTCACAAAATTACCCTGCAGAGGAATATCCCATACATCCCAGAGGAGGAGGAGCATGCAGTGCCACCGGGTGAGCACCCTGAGATGCCAAGGGAGGATAACAATGGTAAAGAGGAAGGAGCTGACTTGCTGTACGATCTCATCAACAACTACTTTTCTTGAGTGTAAGTATGCCATGTGATGTTCTGACTTTGACTGTACAAAGAAATTTTGTTGTCAGAATGTGTGGAGTACATGTTGTGGCAAAACAATGGGGAACAAATGCTCTGCAATATTCAGTCAAAGGGTGCTGGAAGAGTTAGCCTCAGACATATTCCCACCTTGGTGTTGCTGCTTTATTTGTGTCTGTCTCATTGCAATGTGATTTGATTTCCTGATGCTTGAGATGTGGTTTATTTAATAGGTGTGTTTTCAAATCTATACTCCTTGTTTTGTCTTTGTACAGGTACATTCACCTTGACATCTTCATGTGGGCATTTCAGAGTTGTGACACTGGTAGGTAGCTGATGTTGTTCGACATAGGAAGTGGACATGGATTGTTTTGGGTAATTTAGGTCACAGATTTGAGGTGTATAAGACCTGTGCCAAGGCAACTTGCACAGTGTTTGGGTGGACGGTCAAAGGTACAGATTGCACTTGTGCAGTGTGCTGTGATGGGCCTAGCATCATGTGTGTCATCATGTGAACATGAAATATGTAGTCATAGATTTCAAACAAGTCATTCACCTTTCATTTTGGCTAAACACCCCTTTTGTATGACCTGTATGTAGCTGTAAATGTGTTTCATCATTGCAGGCTACAGTGCCTGTGCCACAACACTGACTTGTTTGTGTCATACCACCAGGTGCATGGTCATTGGATTATGATGGACCTGTGATCAGGGACTGTTGTTCTGCCCTCTGTCTGTATCGTGGTTTATGTGTTGAATTACTTGGTTTTAGTACGTGATAAGGCTCAAGCTGGTGACACCATTAACTTCTCTGTTTGCCTATTCTACAGGACAATGTCTGACAAGACCCTTCGTTCTGGGGTCTGGGGGACTGTACCTCCATATATCTACCTTGACACAATATGAGGCAGACATACTTGGCTATGACAGTCCAGACATATGGACAGCCTATGTGTGTTACAGTGAAATACAATGTTTGGTGTGACCAGTCCCTTGTATCAATGTTTTTGTGTGTGTTTGTTGTATTTCTCAGCAGGCCAATGTACCTGTAACACATCCCTCCTTGCACTAGTATCTTGTGTTTTCATCATTTGCTTCTCATGGTCTTACTCTCTACATAGCAACAATTGAAACAGAAGCAAGCCGACACAAAATTTGTGATAGGTTGTATTTATTGTGAATTTGTGCATAGAATAAAAATAAGGGACATTACGGAACAGAAAAGTGAAGGGTTCAGTCATGGTGGACGAAATTATTGTCGTAGACGCCACAGCATTGGAAGTCCAAAGTCCAGTCTACTCCTCCCAAAGGAAATGAAAGATAGTTGAAGTACAGTCAACTGACTGAATATGTGGCACACAAGGGAGTTCCTTTAGGAAGTGGTCACTAGCTAGCAGCGGTCAGTGTCTGGCCATCTGCACCTCCTTGTTTCCTAGCTTGACATCCCAGCTTGCATTGGGGGAGCTGCTGCTACAGAGGCAGGGGAGTCTGGGGTGGGTTCTTCTCCTGACAGGACCCCCCCTTCCAGTGGCTGGCACCAATGAAGAAGGGCCTGGTGTTGCTGCACCAAAGGAAGGGGTGGAGTGTTGCTGACGATCACTGATCAGGGTACTGCTAATGTCCCTCAACATCCCTATTAGGGAGGCCAGGTTGGTAGAGGTGGCCTCCCACCAGTGCAGCATATCCTCATGGATGTCCCTCTGCAGCTGCTTCATCTCCCAGAGTTTGGAAAGTACCAGGCCCATCATACCTTGGGACTCCTGATAGACCCCCAAGACTTGGCTTATAGTGTCCTGGCCAAGCCAGGAGCATCCCCAGTGGCCTCTCCCCAGTGGCCCAGGACATCCCTCCCATGAACCCTACCCCCACCGGCCTGTGTCCTTGCCACAGGGTGCCCACTACTACTGGTTCCAGGACCATTATTGTCCAAGGTGGTTTGCTGCGATTCAGGAACTTGGACTTGGGGGTACAAGATGGTTGCCACTGTCCTAGGGACATAGGTTGCAGGATGAATGGCTGTCTGTGAGGTCGAGGCAACCGGGCTGGGAGTTCTTGATGTGGTCACAGTGAGACTCACTTTATGGGTACGTCCAGAAGGGCCTGAACCATTCTCCATGTCCCGATGTCCACGAGTGTCATAATCACTGAGCGCCTCATTCAGGGGGTAGGTGGAGTCTCATCTGTGACTTACGGGGCCCAGTGGCAGCTCAACTTGTTGATGTGAAAGATACAATGTTACTGGTTGTATTGTGACATCTACCTCCAACCATTTACAGTGACATTTTGCAAAGCCTGTGTACCCAGTTGATTTGTAGGTTATCCTATTGTGACAGGTATCCCTGCTATTGGTTGTGCATTTGTGAAGCATGCTAATTCCATTTAAGTCAAGCAGCTGCTGAATGTAGCAGTTCATTAGCACTAGGGAGGCTGTGCTGAGAAGGCCATCTTGCCACCAGTGCAGTCAAAAAGTGGCTGGGCACAATGTGGCGCTGGCCATTTTGTGGCCCAGTTGATTGTTATGTAGGCTGACCCAGGAGTTTGTTGTATATGTGACTGGAGAAATCATGTGGTCCGTACATTGTGAATGTGTCAGCAGCCAATACCATTCTGGTGATGCATCTTGAGGCCTTGTTGTTCATTTATGTTGCACACTGGGTAAGCTGGCCTTCCTGTTCTCAATAGTTTCGTCTTGGATTAGCAGTTCAAGATTGAGCTTGGTTGCCAGCCACATCTCTGAGTTGATCTGTATCTTGGTCCGTCCCAGGTGAGTAAACATCATTTGAGAGTGACCACTGTTCTGCTATTTGGAGTCACTTGAACAGTGTCTCCTGGGAGCTGCTTTCAGGTCACTCCCCTAGTTCCCAGTACTACCCAACTGTTATCTTCCCAGGTGAGTAAACTTCCTTTGTGAGTACACTAACAGATGCATTGAGGCAAATGGACACTGGGCTTTACGTTCAGGTCACTACCACTAGTTCCTAAAAATAGACAAATGTGATTCTCCCAGGAGAGTAAACTTCCATTGTGAGTTAACGAACAAAGGTATTTGGACAAGAGTATACTGGGCTTGTGTTTGGAATTGGAGAGACAGAGCCTCTGGGCCTTAGCAGTCATGTCACTCCCTCTACTTTATGTACTTGAGAAATATCATCCCCCGGTGAGTACACTTCTTCTGTGATTTCCCAAACAGGAGTCTTTGGAGAAGAGGACACTGGACTGCTGGTTGGAGTGACAGTAAGAATCCATCCTGTGAGTTGTAGCCCCCTGTACTACACACACTGTACAAATGGTATCCTCACAGGTCAGCACACTTCAATTGAGAGTTAAGACACAGGGGTCCTTGGACAAGAGAACACTGTGTTGGTATTTGCTTTTCTAGAAACAGGGCCTCCTGGCATTATCAGTCATGCAACTCCCCCTACTACACACATGGTACTAAATGGTGTCCTCCCAGGTGATTACACTTCAAGAGAGAGTTGAGACACAGGGGTCTTTTGAGGAGAAAACACTGGTCTGGTGTTTCAAGCTAGGGGAACATTGCCTGCTGGGAGTTGCAGTCATGTCACTCACTCTATTGCACACACTTGACCAATGTTGCCCCCCTAGAGAGAACACTTCAATTGAGATTATACTAACTGATGTTGTTAAGCAAATGACCACTGGTCTGGTGCTTGGAGTTACAGAAACAGTGCCTGCTGGGAGTTGTAGTCATTCCAGTCCCTGTACTGCACACACTATAACCTCCAAGCTGAGTACACTTCAATTGGGAGTTGACAAACATGAGTTTTTGGAGCAGAGGACACTTGTCTGGTTTTCAGAGTCACAGGAACAGTGGCTGCTGGGAGTTGTAGTAATGTAGCCCCTGTACTACACACACTATACACAGATGTTGTTCCCCAAGGTGAGTTTACTTCAATTGTAAGATGCCAGACAGGGGTCTTTGGACAGGTGGACACTGAGCTGGTGAGTGGAGTGACAGTGAAGGTGGCACAATGCGAGCAGTGAGCATGCATGACATAACATTTTGGTGACATTTTTATTATTGTAACTTACCAGACTCCACTCCCCCAGGTATTCCTGTCAAGCCCTCAGGATCCAGGATAGGCAAGACCTTCTCTTCCCAGGGATGGAGGTGTAAGGGAGGAGTGGGAGTGCCACTGCCAGTTTTCTTGTTTGCCTGCAGCTGCAGCCTGGAGATCAGGGAACAGACCTTGCCCCTGAGGTCGATTCACCTCTTCCTGATGTCCTTCTTTGTGCACAAGGTGGAGCCTACAGCATTCACTCTTTTGACTATCCTATCCCACATTTCCATTTTCCTACTGAGATTAGTGTGCTAGACGTGGGCTCTGAACAATTGTGGCTCTACTCTTATGATTTAATCCATCATGACTCTTAACTCTTCATCAGTGAAATGTAAGTGTTTAAGACATGCAATGCCTGTGGTATGGGATGTTGAAAAAAGGATTGAAGAGTTGCCTATTCTATGGAGTTTAATATTTTATGTGCTCTGTCTTGCTGGGGTTTGCTGTGAAAATGCAGAGGACTGTGGTGTGTGAAGAGGTGTGTATTATAGTGCCCTTTGCAGGTGTGTCCAGTGTGTCAATGTGTGTCAGCTGTGTTGTTTTGAAATCCATCCAATGTGTAGTTGTGTATTACTCTGGTGACCGCGGACCACCGTGGTTCGTGCCGCCATTGGCTGACCACCATGGGTTCCTGGCACTGCAACTTTGGACTTGTAATATGGTCAGTGGTTGGTCATGGGGCAGTTGGTGTTTAAGTTTGAACTGCCAGTCAGCCTTGTTTGGTTGTTGGCTGATGGTCCTGCCTAGGTAACTCATAATAGGGCAGTCTGAAATACTCGTAATGAGGCCCTAAGTCTTTTATGTGCAGGATAAACACATTTGGTCAGCTGGATGTTTAGGGCTGTGTTTTCAGGATGAAGTGCTGCTATAATGCCCTGCCTGCGTGATCAAATTGCCAGCCAGTTCCACTCATGTCAAATACTTTTTGTGCAATCTTTCACTAAGAATGGACAAAGCACACAAGGTGCTCAAAGGATTCATCCCTCTAGCTGCACCCCCTACATTTGATGTCTTCCATTAGATGGTGTCAGCAGGCTAAATGCTTAAAAAAAGGCCACTTACTCAGCCTGAGAGCCACAAATCTTAATTCAAAATGAGTGGAATATGTACAGGCTAGGTCTGCGCGGGGAAGCCAGCTAATACCAGTTGATAACCTCCCATACATACTTGTTGTGGCTAGAATTGCTCTTTCTGCGTGGAAGGACCAGAGGCAGATATATTTTTTGGGTGCTTGTTTTAAATGCCAAATGGCCCGGGTTCAAGTCCCACAGATCTTTGAAGACACAAGTTGCAAGCCATCATTTAGAAACAAATGGTGGGGCCCGGCAGGCTCACTGGCATGAATTTCATTCCAATGGAGGGCCTCAAGCCATGCAGTTGAAGTTGTCTGAGATCCTGATTTTTCTGTGGGCAACTGTTGCCAGTTCAGATGGCATGCATGTATATGGTATGGCACATGTATAGGACACTTAGGTGGAGTTAGTTGCTGGTGCCTACTTGACATCATGGTAATGTTTGCTAACCACAGCTGTTGTTCAAGTGTGATCCTGGACATTGGATGACCCTATTTCTCTTTGTCTTTGCAGCATCAGTATAGGGAAGTGAAAGAAACAGGGCACAGCTGAATAGAGACGCATCTGGCCACGAGCCCTCGGGTCAACACACCACAACCCTGAGGGACCCAGTGGTCCGGAGTGTGAGGGGAGTGCCACAGGGGAGACCGGAACATCATCTGAATGTTCCCCTAATGGACACTATCTATTGGGTGCGGACCCATTGGAGCATACCCCTGTACCATCTTTGTCCACCACCCCGTGTTCTATCACCACTCTTCCTGTTGCTCCCCACCCAGTTGGCCATGCCTGCTCACCCAAGAGTGTGGGTGTCTCCTTTGCCGTAGGCACCTCCGCCTTAGCCCCTGTTACCCCTTATGCCCTCAAAGAGGAGGGTATTGACCTTCTGAGAAGTATCTCTGTGGGTCAGACAGCCATTGTGACTGTCAGCCAGGGATTGGCAATCCAACTCGAGGAAATGAATGCATTCCCGGAAGGCATTCATGGTGAATGTCCGACCTACAAAGATCTTTTCAGGCTCTGGCATCCACATTGAGGCAGCCAATCACCCCCTACCTTCCCTCCCCCTCCAACTCTCTCTCCCAGTTGAAATCCCCCATTCCCCTATTTACCCATAGCACACTGACTAATCCACACACACCCACCTCAACACAAAAGAGAAACACACACACACCGGCATGCAAGCAAACAGCAGACGCCCGCAGACACAACATCAGTCACCACTTCCCCAGACACTTCCACCACCCCCACTAGTACACAACCAACATCAAGCATACCTACAGGCTCCACCACAACTGCCAGCATACCCAGAGATGCCACCCAAACAGACACACACATATTCACCACATCTGGCATAACCTCAGACACCACCCAAACTGACACACACACAACCACCACTCCAGCCCCCAGGACCACCACCTCCCAGTCTCCCAAGACACACATATGTACACACTCACCCATGCAACAGACACCACCGAAACACAAGCATACCTCCCACATGTGTGCATTCACGACATCCACCCCGAAAAAGCAGACAACCATTTCCTCGACCCCCAAATCCCCATCCCCTTCTGCTGATCTTCCCTGTGTACTTAAAGAAACTATTGAAATTTGTTTTACAATAAACCCAAACAGTTGTTTTTTTGAGTATACATTAGTCTTGCAATTTCTTTTCTACCTTTATTTTGTTCCTGAGTAACTTGTATGTTCTGCCTACAGTTATGTGTGTTTTAACCTGCTTGCTGATCCATTTGCTGTTGTTTGCAGGAGCTGATGTTGTGGGCAGTGCTAGTTCCCACCAAGACAAGGATGTATGTTGACTGTATGGATATATGGGTGTAAATGCAATGGTGGTGGTATGGCATTGTGTACTGTTTGTTAAATTAAGTATTTCATCTTGTGTTGTCCAATGTGAGCATGCATGGTGGTAGACTTGTACCTCTGATATGGATTATGAATTCTTCTAATGTGTGACAGCTTGAATTTTCTTTGTGCAGATATGGAGTATGTTAAACTTCACCACCTTTGTTTTTGACTGTGCAAGTGTCCATTTATCTGTGTGCACCCTTTTACCTACCTATGTCCCATGCAGTTGGAGTTGTATGTTCTTTGTTGACTTGCACTTCCACATTGTGCACATAGGCATGTCTTTTGGGTCTAGTAATGTTTGACCCAGAGATACCTGAAGGACCAGTTCCTGTGCAAATGTTGTTTTATGGGCATGTGCAAAGTGATATGTGTCTCAGTACAGCCTCCTTTTCTGAGTGTTTCTGATAGCCCCATCCCTATTGTGCAGGTATTGTTTGCATAGGGATCTTTCTATATTCGTCTACTGTCTATTGTGCATCCAATTATTCTTTCATTGTGTTGCAATGTGGGAAATGTGTGTGTCCATTGCAGGGCTGTTTACTCGGAGTTGTGTTTGAGTTCCATGCCACATCTATAAATATGTGTGCTGAATGTGATGACAGTCCATGGCATGTGAGGAATGTGAGTGTTTCAGTAGCATTTGTAGAAGTGATGTTGTTGTGTTTTTGGTGTTGTGTGAGACAATGTTGTGTACTCTTCACTGTCCTTGTGCTTGAGATGAGCAGAAGTGTGTTTTTGTTTAGTGTTGGGGTGCAGTGTGAGGGACTTGCCCAAAAGGGGCACATTGTAACTGTGCATGTGTCCTTCTTTGTGTCTGATGCTGGACACAATGACAAGTGTGCTTGGTGCCGTAGTTGGACCCCCATATGGAGTGGCAGATGGCACGTGAGCAATTTTGGGCGTAATGACACAGGTAGGTGTGCGTACTCATGGTTGGTTGTGCCCACCACAGCGTGGATTTTGTGCTTTTTGATGATCAACAACAGCTGAGATGTGGTGGTTGGACCACCACGGACACGTTGGTGGTGTACAATCTCATAATGTGTGTGGTGGAAACACTGTCTCTGCCAAACTGTTTGTGTTGCGTCGTGACAGCGACGGTCTGTGCTGCCTGGCAGTGCTGGAGGGACCGTCGTGGCTCTTTTCGTCATAGACCCACATGACTCATAATACAGCGTCTGACCACCAACCTGATAGCAGTTGGACCGCCAATGCCGCCATGGTGGCCTTCTGACCGCCAAACTTGTAGTGAGGCCCTATGTCTTCTTCTAACACTTTAATAAGATGATCCTCAGTACTAAAATCCACAAAATGAATATTACAAGATTTAGACGCTCTCTTTCAATCACCTATTTCCCATACCTCAAATATGTCCTTATCGCATAATGCTTTGCTAAAACGTAATCGAAATATAACATTTTGGCAATCTTGGATAAATGCTGGTATTTTTTACTTGAAAGATATATATCATAAGAACAGACTTTAACTTTTGAAGAACTGCAACAAAAATATGTTTCTTCCTCCATCAGACATTTAAAAATATAAACTTTGATGTAGTTCCATCCTTGATATATTTGCCAACCATTTTCCTGTGAAAAACACATCTGATTTAAAGATTTTCATTCAAACAATAGCTACTTCATTTCATGTTGTGTCAATGCATTATAAAAAAAATAAACTAGACATACCTATTTCTCAAGACATATGGAGAAAAACATGATTGAGTAGCATTTCTGGATGGTTATCAGTGTCTCCATACCAAACTAATTCCTTCATAATATTTAATTGTTTATGGACTCAATTAAAACTATTTAATGCAAACCTACTAAATTCTCCTAATTGTTGGCACTTTAATATGTGTTCAGGTACGTTAAAACATATGATTTTTGAATGTAGTATTGTTTCTAAGTTTTCGAAAGAGGTTTGCAATGTTATTACATTTTTTTTAATTTCTTAGATAGCTTTAATAAAATAAGCTGATTTGTAAATCAATTTTACTTTCAACAAAACTGTCAGATTTGAAAAACAAACTCTGATTTCTTAATAACTGCTGCTCTAAAACCAAATACTGCTAATTGGAAAAACTCTTTATTATAATCAATCCATACACGGTGGTCATGGCTAATTGTTACCAAAAAAAGAAGCGGATTTGACTGTTTTGGCTGTTGCAAACAACACATTTGCTTATCAATCATTTTGGAAACTGACTGATAATTATATGGCAATATATTTATAAATGAGTACTTTTCATATATTCTATATTATATAATATATAAAGGCCCTCACTATGACCCTGGCGGTCGTCGGTAATATGGTGGAAAGTACTGCCAAAAGGCTGGCGGTACTTTCCACCATATTATGACTTTGGCCAATGTACCACACTGACTGCCACGGCGGTAATGGCTGCCAGGCTGGAGATATCAATCTCCAGCCCGATGGCCGTCACTGTACCGCCTGCAGAATAATGCCCCCGCCTACAGCTATGGTTTTTGTGGCTTCCTTACCACCACGAAAACCATGGAGGTAGGCACTATCAGTGACAGGAAATCCTTTCCCTGTCACTGATAGAGGTCTTCCCCACCCCCATCCTCCTCTCTAGATTCCTCCCCACCACCCCTTCCTCTCCAAACCCCACTTCATTCACGCCCCTCCCTTCACACATGCACACACGCATACACACACCCATACCCACATTCATCCACGCTACATACATCCATTCACACACACATCCGCACACACCTGCATACATACACGCAGACATGCATTCACACAAAACAACATACACGCACTCACACATCCATTCATGCACACACATTCGATACGGAACACACACCCACATACACGCACGCACAAACATTCACACACACCCCCATACACACAACCAACACCCACCACCCTCCTCCCCTGTCGGAGCACCTACTTACCTGTGTTTAGGGGGTCCTCCGGCAGGAGACAGGGCGAGCGCTGCTGCCAGTAGCAGCATCTGCCAGCAGAACACCGCCAGGCCATATTATTGGTCATAATACGGTTAGCAGCGGTCTACTGGTGTGGCGCTGCTGCTGGCAGCAGCGCCATCTTACCGCCATCCGCCAGAATAGCCACAGCTGGATTTACACCATCCTTCTGGCGGAAATCTGGCTGTGGTCATAATACGGTAGCCAGCTGGTAGTCGCAGCGACGGTCTTTCGGCGGCCGTAACTGCATCGGTTTTTACCGCCAATGACATAATGAGGGCCAAAGTCTTTATGATTATAGTGAGTAGCTCCAGTATGATATACTTGTAAAGATGATATTTATTGATTCCCCCTCCTTTATTTTTCAATTTTAGTTAATATTATACTGCAATTGTCATTGGTTAAGTACAATTAGTAAATTAATGTTATATTGTAAAGTGTAATGTACCTCTTTCTGCACTCTTTGTTTGTTGGTCTATTGTTATTTCATAAAATTCAATAAATTATTTTGAACACACACAAAAAGCAAGGGGATTGGTACCATAAACCGTTCAAGGTGTGGCTGTTTTCACTCTGCTTTTGAGACAGCATAAAATCAAGCACTAAATACTGTTCTATTGAGCAAACCCACTGCCAAACTGATGTTCTGGCCAACTGTCAATCAATTTATTTCCTTAATACAGTGACTATAATATAAGAGAGAGGGATGAATGCTCTAATATATTGACACAGAGGTTATGTTAAACTCACCACAAGCTAGCTCCTGCCCCGCTCATGGAAACAATATTAGTGGCAGTTCTACGTGAGGTACAAGTCTGTCTGCTGGTGGAACTGTGGCCCTTATTTTTTTAGACCTATCAATTATATATGATAACTGTGAGGCTTAATTCCTGGGATCCCAGGGCAGTCAAGGCCTCCCGTTGTAACAACGGATGGACATTTACTCCTGATGTCCTAAGACCAAACGACTATAGGACATCACACCAGATAATCAAGTACTCCCCTGTAAAACGTAACTATCACTCGGTTCAAAGCAATGTAGTTGAAAATTTACTGAAAGAGGTGGCGTAATTCACAAACTGCATTTTGTAGAATATTTAGAAGTGCTACATTAGTACTACTACTTTTCACAAAACGCTATTCACAGACCTAGAAGGGTAAATCTTCACCTCAACTTATCCTTTTGTTTATTTGGGGAGATCCTCACACGTAAGTTTATTTCTTGATTATAAATGTGGGGGGGGGAGGCAAGGGGAGTGACTCAAAAAGGATCCTACTTACTACCAAATGAGAGGGGTTTAGGGAAGGGTTTAGTTAGGGCTAAGGAGAGGTTTAAGAAGGGACATGCACCCACCCACGAAAGAGTAAGCCCATTGCTAATCACAAACTACAATTCAAAAGTTACTACAATCAAAAAAGGAACCCAAAGCAGAGGTAAATGTCTCCAGCTTAGAGCTGGTGTGAATGCAGCACCACATATGGCCAGTCACTGGTACTGCAGCACCCTCCTATAGAAAATAATGGTGGCAGGGACTTTCAATAAAATCCCCTAGGAAATCATATTAACCGGTTCTGTGCCTTGGACGAGGTGACCTCGTCCAAGGCTACAGTTCCCGTGTGCCTTGGACAAGGTCACCTCGTCCAAGGCACAGGAACTGGGTGGAGCGCTAGCGCGCCCCCCCCTGTGCACCCCACCCACCCCCCCAAGGCGGGAATGGAAGGGGAAGCCCTTCCCCTTCCACCCCCGACCCCCACCCCTCATGTGACATCAGCACGCGAGCGCGCGCTGATTTGTCACAGGGCCTCCCCCATCACGCTGGAAGCTCAGCTTCCAGCGCGATCGAAAGAGAAATGCAAAGCATTTCTCTTTTAATCACGTGGGGGAGGCAAGGAGAGGCTTCAAAGGGAAGGAAATGTATTTCCTTCCCTTTGAAGTCTCTCCAAGCGTTTCAAAAGCCGGATTGCTTGCAATCCGGCTTTTGAAACACCCACTAGACACCAGGGATGTTTGTTTTTAAAAAAAATAGAAATAAGGGAGCGACCCCTTGGGCAAGGGTCGCTCCCAATGGGGGGGCATTTTTTAGGAAAGACTTTTCTGCCCCCAGGGGGGGCAGAAACCTCTAGGGCACCAGGGATAATTTTTTTTTTTCTATTTGTTTTTTTTAATTTTTTTTTTTTTTAGGTGGGGAGCGAACCCTTAGGCAAGGGTCGCTACCTTAGTGGGCAAATTATATTTAGGCCATTTCTGCCCCCCTTGGGGGCAGATTGGCCTATTTTGATGAGGCATATCTGCCCCCAAGGGGGACAGAAACCACTAGACACCAGGGAGTTTTTTTTTTTTCGTGAATTTCACGCAAGGGGAGCGACCCCTTAGGCAAGGGTCGCTCCCCTGGGGGGGGGAATATTTTCGGCCATTTCTGCCCCCCTGGGGGGTAGATCAGCCTGTTTTGATTAGGCCGATCTGCCCCCAAGGGGGGCAGAAACCACTAGGCACCGGGGATTTTTTGTTTTTTTTTGTTTTACAGATGGGGAGCGACCCCTTGGACAAGGGTCGCTCCCCTGGAGGGGAAAATTGTATTTAGGCCATTTCAGATCGGCCGTTTTTTGCTACGCCAATCTGCCCCCAAGGGGGGCAGAAACCACTAGGCACCGGGGATTTTTTTTTTGGCGCCAATGACACGCAGGGGGAGCGACCCGGTAGGCAAGGGTCGCTCCCGGGAGGGGGGGGCAAATTTATTTTAGGCCATTTCTGCCCCCGTGGGGGCAGATCGGGCTATTGTTATTAGGCCGATCAGCCCCCGGGGGGGCAGAAACCTCTAGGCGCCAGGGCAAAAAAAAATTGTGTGTTTTGTTTTTTTTTGTTTGTTTTTTTAGAGATGGGGAGCGACCCATTAGGCAAGGGTCGCTCCTCTGGGGGGCAAATTGTATTTAGACCATTTCTTCCCCCCTTGGGGGCAGATTTGCCAATTTTAGGTCAATCTGCCCCCAAGGGGGCAGAAACCACTAGGCCCCAGGGATTTTTTTTTTGCCGCCAATGTCACGCAGGGGGAGCGACCCCGTAGGCAAGTGTCGCTCCTGGAGGGGTGGGGGGGGAGGCAAATTTATTTTAGGCCATTTCTGACCCCCCTGGGGGCAGATCGCCCTATTGTTATTAGGCCGATCTGCCCCCGGGGGGCAGAAACCTCTAGGTGCCAGGGCAAATATTTTTTTTTTGTTTTTTTTTGTTTTTTGTTTTTTTAGAGATGGGGAGCGACCCAATAGGAAATGGTCGCTCCCCTGGGGGGCAAATTGTATTTAGACCATTTCTGCCCCCCTTGGGGGCAGATTGGCCGATTTAGGTCAATCTGCCCCCACGGGGGCAGAAACCACAGGGCACCGGGGATTTTTCTTTTGGCGCCAATGTCACGCAGTGGGAGCGACCCCGTAGGCAAGGGTCTCTCCCGGGGGCGGGGGGGTGGGTGGGCAAATTTATTTTAGGCCATTTCTGCCCCCCCTGGGGCCTGCTGAGCTAGAGGCCAAAATCCACAGGTAGGCCCTTTGCAAAAAACACCTCTGTTTTTCTGTGAAAAAATGTGTTGTGTCCACGTTGTGTTTTTTGCCATTTCATTTCGTGGGCGCTAGGCCTACCCACACAAGTGAGGTACCATTTTTATCGAGAGACTTAGGGGAACGCTGGGTGGAAGGAAATTTGTGGCTCCTCTCAGATTCCAGAACTTTCTGTCACCGAAATGAGAGGAAAAAGTGTTTTTTTGGCCAAAGTTTGATGTTTGCAAAGGATTCTGGGTAACAGTACCTGGTCAGAGCCCCGCAAGTCACCCCATCTTGGATTCCACTGGGTTTCTAGTTTGCAAATATGCGCTGGTTTGCTAGGTTTCCCCAGGTGCCGGCTGAGCTAGAGGCCAAAATCCACAGGTAGGCACTGTTTTCTGTGAAAAAATGTGATGTGTCCACATTGTGTTTTGGGCCATTTCCTTTCATGGGCGCTAGGCCTACCCACACAAGTGAGGTATCATTTTTATCGGGAGACTTGGGGGAACGCTGGGTGGAAGGAAATGTGTGGCTCCTCTCTGATTCCAGAACTTTCTGTCACCAAAATGTGAGGAAAATGTGTTTTTTTAGCCAAATTTTGAGGTTTGCAAAGGATTCTGGGTAACAGAACCTGGTCAGAGCCCCACAAGTCAGCCCATCTTGGATTCCCCTAGGTCTCTAGTTTTAAAAAATGCACAGGTTTGGTAGGTTTCCCTAGGTGCCAGCTGAGCTAGAGGCCAAAACCTACAGGTAGGCACTTTGCAAAAAACACCTCTGTTTTCTGTGAAAAAATGTGATGTGTCCACATTGTGTTTTTGGCCATTTCCTTTCGTGGGCGATAGGCCTACCCACACAAGTGAGGTATCATTTTTATCAGGAGACTTTGGGGAACGCTGGGTGGAAGGAAATTTGTGGCTCCTCTCTGATTCCAGAACTTTCTGTCACCAAAATGTGAGGAAAATGTGTTTTTTTAGCCAAATTTTGAAGTTTGCAAAGGATTCTGGGTAACAGTACCTGGTCAGAGCCCCGCAAGTCACCCCATCTTGGATTCCCCTGGGTTTCTAGTTTTCAAAAATGCGCTGGTTTACTAGGTTTCCCCAGGTGCCGGCTGAGCTAGAGGCCAAAATCCACAGGTAGGCACTGTTTTCTGTGAAAAAATGTGATGTGTCCACTTTGTGTTTTGGGCCATTTCCTTTCGTGGGTGCTAGGCCTACCCACACAAGTGAGGTATCATTTTTATCTGGAGACTTGGGGGAACGCTGGGTGGAAGGACATTTGTGGCTCCTCTCTGATTCCAGAACTTTCTGTCACCAAAATGTGTTTTTTTAGCCACATTTTGAGGTTTGCAAAGGATTCTGGGTAACAGAACCTGGTCAGAGCCCCACAAGTCACCCCATCTTGGATTCCCCTAGGTCTCTAGTTTTCAGAAATGCTCAGGTTTGGTAGGTTTCCGTAGGTGCCGGCTGAGCTAGAGGCCAAAATCTACAGGTAGGCACTTTGCAAAAAACACCTCTGTTTTCTTTCAAAAAATGTGATGTGTCCACGTTGCGTTTTGGGGCATTTCCTGTCGCGGGCGCTAGGCCTACCCACACAAGTGAGGTATCATTTTTATCGGGAGAATTGGGGGAATGCTGGGTGTAAGGAAATTTGTGGCTCCTCTCTGATACCAGAACTCTCTGTCACCAAAATGTTAGGAAAATTTGTTTTTTTAGCCAAATGTTGAGGTTTGCAAAGGATTCTGGGTAACAAAACCTGGTCAGAGCCCCACAAGTCACCCCATCTTGGATTCCCCGAGGTCTCTAGTTTTCAAAAATGCAAAGGTTTGGTAGGTTTCCCTAGGTTCTGGCTGAGCTAGAGGCCAAAATCTACAGGTAGGCACTTTGCAAAAAACACCTCTGTTTTCTTTCAAAAAATGTGATGTGTCCACGTTGCGTTTTGAGGCATTTCCTGTCGCGGGCGCTAGGCCTACCCACACAAGTGAGGTATAATTTTTATCGAGAGAATTGGGGGAACGCTGGGTGGAAGGAAATGCGTGGCTCCTCTCTGATTCCAGAACTTTCTGTAACCAAAATGTGAGGAAAATTTGTTTTTTAGCCAAATTTTGAGGTTTGCAAAGGATTCTGGGTAACAGAACCTGGTCAGAGCCCCACAAGTCACCCCATCTTGGATTCCCCTAAGTCTCTAGTTTCCAAAAATGCATAGGTTTGGTAGGTTTCCCTAGGTGCCGGCTGAGCTAGAGGCCAAAATCTACAGGTAGGCACTTTGCAAAAAACACCTCTGTTTTCTTTAAAAAAATGTGATGTGTGCATGTTGCGTTTTGGGGCATTTCCTGTTGCGGGCGCTAGGCCTACCCACACAAGTGAGGTATCATTTTTATCGGGAGACTTGGGGGAACGCTGGGCGGAAGGAAATTTGTGGCTCCTCTCTGATTTCAGAACTTTCTGTCACCAAAATGTGAGGAAAATTTGTTTTTTTAGCCAAACTTTGAGGTTTGCAAAGGATTCTGGGTAAAAGAACCTGGTCAGAGCCCCACAAGTCACCCCATCTTGGATTTCCCTAGGTCTCTAGTTTTCAAAAATGCACAGGTTTGGTAGTTTTCCCTAGGTGCCAGCTGAGCTAGAGGCCAAAATCTACAGGTAGGCACTTTGCAAAAAACACCTCTGTTTTCTTTCATAAAATGTGATGTGTCCACATTGCGTTTTGGGGCGTTTCCTATCGCGGGCGCTAGGCCTACCCACACAAGTGAGGTATCATTTTTATCGGGAGACTTGGGGGAACATAGATTAGCAAAACAAGTGTTATTGCCTCTTGTCTTTCTCTACATTTTTTCCTTCCAAATATAAGAGAGTGTGTAAAAAAGACATCTATTTGAGAAATGCCCTGTAATTCACATGCTAGTATGGTCATCCCGGAACTCAGAGATGTGCAAATAATCACTGCTCCTCAACTCCTTATCTTGTGCCCATTTTGGAAATACAAAGGTTTTCTTGATAGCTATTTTTCACTCTTTAAATTTCAGCAAATGAATTCCTGTATACCCGGTATAGAATGAAAACGCACTGCAGGGTGCAGCTCTTTTATTGGCCCTGGGTACCTAGGGTTCTTGATGAACCTACAAGCCCTATATATCCCCGCAACCAGAGGAATCCAGCAGACGTAACAGTATATTGCTTTCGAAAATCTGACATTGCAGTAAAAAGTTACAGAGTAAAACGTAGAGAAAAATTGCTGTTTTTTTCACCTCAATTTTAATATTTTTCTTTTTCAGTTGTTATTTTCTGTAGGAAACCCTTATAGGATCTACACAAATGACCCCTTGCTGAATTCAGAATTTTGTCTACTTTTCGGAAATGTTTAGGTTTCTGGCATCCAGCATTGGTTTCATGCCCATTTTTGTCACTGACTGGAAGGAGGCTGAAAGCACAAAAAATTGTAAAAGTGGGTGTGTCCCAGTAAAATGCCAAATTTGTGTTGAAAAATTGGGTTTTCTGATTCAAGTCTGCTCTGAAAGCTGGGAAGCTGGTGATTTTAGCACCGCAAACCCTTTGTTGATGCCATTTTCAGGGAAAAAACCACAAGCCTTCTTCTGCAGCCACTTTTTCCCATTTTTTTTTAAAAAACGAACTTTTCACTGTATTTTGGCTAATTTCTTGGCCTCCTTCAGGGGAACCCACAAAGTCTGGGTACCTCTAGAATCCCTAGGATGTTGGCAAAAAAGGACGCAAATTTGGCTTGGCTAGCTTATATGGAAAAAAAGTTATGAGGGCCTAAGCGCAAACTGCCCCAAATAGCCAAAAAAAGGCCTGGCACAGGAGGGGGAAAAGGCCTGGCAGCGAAGGGGTTACATGAAATTAAATACTTTAAAAAGTAAAAAATATTATTAAATGTAATTTAATGTATAAAAATATCTAAAATTAAAACATATTATTATAAAATATTTCAACAACCTTTTTTGAATGTATAAATAAAGTAACAGTAGTAGGGATAGTGACAGGTGGAGGGAGGATGGGGCCCACGCAGGAATTATCTGATCATTTCCTCACATTTCCTTCTGGGTCTCCGGATTCATGGTTATCCAGTTGCTAAAAGTACTTTAATGATGTCTGTGGAACCAGAACTACCTGCACACCCTGTGGTACCTCTTTCCTCCTGATGAACTGTTCTTTAACTTTAGGTCACCAACATTTTATACAAAACGTACACAACTGCAAGCGTTGTGTTTAATTTGCTATGAAATAATAAATACATAAAATCTCTAATTTCTTTAGAAATGCATGTTGATTGGGCATCTGTGAATTACCTATAATACACAAAAATACTCATTATCTAGAGGACTTGTGGACATCGGTGACCTTTTCCAGTTAGACAGCACAACGAGGTCTGCAGTAGGTTAGAAGGCCTCCTTTATTATCAATGTTCAGCTTCTGTTTATATTCTTGCAGTGAACTGTTCCAGGAATATTCTGTGCACCATTTGTCACAGCTATGTGGTTTGTCGAGTTAGTTGAAAGGAGATCTGTTCCTACGCTGTTTTTGTGGAGTGGGTTAAAGAGGGAATTCTCTTAGGATAAGCCAAACTGACTAGATGTTTATAAATGGCAACCATGAGGGCTGTCGAATGTAGGAGCTAGCATCTTATTTTTTATAAATGTTGGGTCCTTTAGTCCACAGGCTCTTAATAAGATTTGAGCATCTGTAGCAAGTCTCCTAGTAGTGGAGCTAGGGATGTAGACAGTCTTCATAACTTTTATGGCCTCCACAAACGACCTAGCATTTGAGATAAACGTATTGATTCTCTCAACATACATGCATACAGGTATTTTGGTGCTGGCAAGGATTGTACAGCTTCTATAATGATGCTCAATTTAACATTATAGGCATTGAAAATTATAATTACTATATCAAAATACATGTCGGAGGATAAATAAACAAATAAATTAGAGGTTGGACTGACAGTAGCAGATTATTATCAACAATCAATTGATACATCTACCAGTACTGATTTTCTACCATAATTTAATCACGTATCAACATAATCACATCACAAATTATAATGCATGTTTTAAAATATTCTTTTAAGCTCAACAAAGGAAACAAAATACTGGTAGAGTAAACTTTCAAATTACAAACGTGAAACAAAATCAACGGTCTCTAAATGCTATTTCAAACAGCTATTTCCAGCAGTGAACAACATGGTCACATCATAGATAACATTCATTGAGCACTGCTTTAAGCATGCATCTGCAAAATCAAGCACTGGTTGGAATCAAACCATGGAACTAAGGGTATGTAACAATTCTAAAGCCCTCAACATGACGTGTGCTCCCTTAATAAAGGGGGTACCGCTTTTTTATGTCAAGCTGATATCAATTATCAAAGGTGTCAGGGAATCACGAGGATCAATGCTATAAAATAGAAAAGGGTTATATAGACCCTGCCAGTGACCGAAAATCGAATATTTAGTTCTATCTTGCCCAAAATGAGCTTCATACTTGAATCATCCATGCATTTATATCAAAATGGTGTATAGATGTCATCGGGATGGGGCGGCTGTCTGCAATAATGAAATTGTGGCTGTGTAACATACTCAGTGGAAAATCAGTAGCTGCATGTCAAAATGATCAGTTATCACCCCATATGTATCAATTCTGCCCACATGAATTCACAACATCAACACAATACACACGAAGACGTCTCCATTTTAATATTTCTATCACTTCCGAGGCAGGACCACAACTAGCACCTTATTTACACATTATCAAATTAGACATTAGAGAACCCTCGCATTCATATCAGCTCACCATTTAGGCACGACCTCGGTAAGTACACATAAAGGCACACCGTGACCAGTCAATCTAGGTAATTGATACAATTAAAGGATGGAACGGGAGAAAGCTAATTTAAGAATCTCTACGCCATTTTTTCCTCAGCACTCCTAATGCACCACATCACGAACTGAGGATGACCCATTGACCATCGTGGTACTGTTCTTATATTGAGGGCCAATCTCATTCTTATTTTGGTGCAACTGAGTGTGATTATATGAAAAATTTGACAGGACATTAGTGTTAATTTGGAATGTATTACTTTCAATCTGTTGGGTAAACATGACTATTGTTAGGATATTTTTAGGCACAAATGGCTTAAATGAGCTGGTGTTGCGTGTACGAGTACGTGAACAAAACAGAATTAATCTCTTAACCAGCCAGAGCGCAAGAACCTGCATCTCTGCTAGCAGATTTCTTCCTCACTTCTGGAAGAACCCTGCTAGCAAAGGCATGTGCTCTTTCTTTTAGTACTCTCGTATTTGTGGCACTGCCTCATTTGAGATATTTGGGCCGGTGATTCCTTCCTACACTTTCTCCAGTATTTCCATTTGAAGTCTGACTAACCATAATATACACCCCTAAATAATTTACACCTGCCAGACATTGCAGATTGCTGCAGTCATCTTACTCAATAAGGCCATTCAGGCTTCTTCATTTAAGGAGGACTTTGTCGGGCTTATTAGCACACCTGGTCCTAAATAAGTAAACTTACAAGGACATGCGCACAGGTTGATTAACCTTTTGATTTGCATGGAGTATCCTAGCTACGGTGTGACCAATGTTTCTCAATAATCAATACACAAAATCAATAACCTTTAAGCAAATCATTAATCAGCAGTTAATAGCATCACACCATGACTTTTCAGTCATGAATAACCACAATTCAATATACGTTTTACATTTTTTATTTCCCTATTGGTTATAATACTAAATCATGAGATTAATTCAAACTTTATTCGAATCAAATCAAGATTGCTTCATTAGTAACACCCAATAACACAATCTAATCAAAACTTGTGACAGAATACATTCTAAAGCATTGCATAAGTCAACATATGAATCAATGGTGAATATGTCAACATGAGTAGCAGAGTACAGCAAATCAGTCCCTCAATCATTTGTCACTGTATATGTCAACGTCTAGAATAGGAACCTCACATAACCCAGATTAGCATTAGAATGTGGGACTTCATGCAAAAACAATTTAAAACACGAATTTTGGAAAAACATCTAGCTAAAAAGAAAACTATTAGACAGCGCAGTTGGTACCTAGAAAGAAAAGGCACAAAAGACATTCAGTCACGTGGTTATAGCTACCTATCCACGGTACGGATGAGCAACAAAGTCAGTCTTCGTCTTCAGATCATCAATCGGTCAACATCACATGAGGCTCTCAAGAGCATGAGCCCAATGACAGAATCTCGAATCTCTTCGATCTCGTAGTCTCTCCCTGTACATCTGCACCTAACATCTGAACTCTCCCCTTCTGTCCCGTCATTATATCAAAGTCTCCCAGACTATACCCCAATTCCTAATTGGTCAATTAATCACATGATTTTATTTTACCCAATGATCCTTATAATTCAAATCTATGAGTTCTAACATTACACAGTTCCCATGTAGTTGATTGGTTCACTGTACAATGTCCTCATCATCCGGCTCGCCAGGTATCGAAAATGTTGCATCTTCTTCTCTAGTCAGTGTTTCTGTTGTTCGAGTCCTGGGAAATTACAGTCCGAATGATTTACACAGTTTTCACTACAATTTTATTCCATCTTCTCCTGTCCATTGGTTCATGTAAAGGTTTCTAACTAAGCAGATTTTATTAAACAATGAGGAGTTCACGGTTAGTTCAGCACATCAGCATCTCTACATTGAACGTTAATATTCAGCTTCTGCATGAAGCCTGGCAAAACTAGGCCACGACTTTGGCTAAGTTAAGCTCTACAATATAATGCAAAACATAAGTTATATCTCTCAACATGACATATTACTATATTATTTTAACGCATTTTTAGCATTTCACATATGTTAGTTGCTTTTTAATATAATTTGTGACTCTTGGTAGTCACTCTCCGAGGGCACAATTTCAAACGTGCACATTATTTTTCGACGTTAATCATTTTCTACATTTTTCATTATTCAAAATACATAAAGATTCATTAATTATTTCTATTTAATATTTTTGCGTTAAAAGGCTCTTCTAATGGATTCTTACTGCCAAATTACCTAGGATCTGCTTATGCTCTACAATTCAGTTACTGTCCTGATGATGAGGCTACATGTAACCTCTGGGTTGAAGCACTATCGACACTAGGGGACAGAAAGACGTTGTATTGAGAATTTGGCCCACCAGACGCTAACAAGCAAATTGAAGGAGTCTTTTAGTTTTCATTTTTAAAACTAATATTGTATTAGCCCTGTATTTAGACCATTGTACGATCTATTGCCCATTTCATGGTCACCTTTTATGTTTTTCCTATCACTGCATTCACTTGCACTGTGATCACTTTACTTTAAGGAGCAACATTGTTGTTCATTATAGATCCTTTTTGTACAGTATATGAATTTAATTTCTGTGACATCTTCTGCATATAAAGAACTTGTGTACTGGATACAGGTCTTAGTTGACATTCATGTGCTTGTGATTGCATTGAATGACAATGAAAAACGTTTACATCATCCACGTTGTTAAATGAAACCAAGAGGGAGATTTATTGCCTGATGACTACGATACACTCCATATTGACTAGGAATATGGGTTCCTTCTGTGGTGAATATAATAACCTTAATGGTAGAGTAAGCATGAGTGCTGCTTCTTAGATCATGGCCACTTCAAAACTTTGCTTCTCATAAAACCCGGGTGAAATGAGAAAGTTGGATTTGCAATATAGAGACTTATATCCCTTTTTATGAAAACAAATTAATTACATGTCACATTGATGTTAAGCTGTCTTTCATAGTTCTTCTTCTAATGCAATGACTTACTCGGAATTCTACTTTCGAAAATTCTTAAATTCGCTTTTCACTACTGCAAGGCCTATTTCTCCTATAGGATAACATTAGAGTTGACATATTACATCTTATAAGTGTAATTTCCAAGTGGGAAGAGATTACTCCTTCAAGTTTGGTGTTTCTGGAATTACAACTTAAAATCCTACCTTGTGGGTACTCAGATTTTAAATTGCAATTCTGAAATTGCCACGTTTAGAACGTTGGCATTTCCTTGCCTTAGTGATGTAGAGTCTGTAGCCTGACTCTCGTCACATGACTGGGTGTAGTTGGCAGTTGGGCTTTGTGTAGCCCTCCTATACACAATTATATCCTCCCAGTTACAATGGGAGCTTAGGAATGACTTGATGGCACATCACTTGCAAGATAGGAGCGAGGAGCTGGGCCGAGCTTAACTTACCCCTGAATAAGCTGTGTCCTCTCCACATACAAAGGGCCTAACGACCTTGCATTTGTACTCCATCCAGCTTGGAACCAGGGAAGGGGAGGCAGGGAATTCCTTGCACTTCAAAGCCACTGTCTATAATTTTCTCCCACCTTCCAGAACCTGGGTATAAAAGATGAGCCTCAGGCACCACCACTTCAGTATAATTTTGGACCTTTGGATACTCTGCTAGGAAGATAGACTGCTATGCTGCTGAAGGACTCACACTGTGATGGACTGCACTCTGCTGGACACCTGGTTTCCTGTGCTGACCTGCTGAGTGCTGCCCTCTTGCCTGGGTGAGAATGATTGGACGTGCATCTCTTGAACCCATAACCCAGAGTGACTCCATAGGCTAGTTGTCTGGCCTCCTCATCTGGAGCCCCAGGGACATAACAGGCTTCCAACAACTTTGCATCTGCACTTGGACTCTGCCATCTGTGAGTCTGCCCTGCCAAGTGATGCCACCCCAGTCCTCGACCCTGGAAGTGGGCCTAAGGTGCTCTCCCAGCCAGCTGATTCAGCGCATTAACACATCTCCTCCACCGTGTGGCACAACCCCCCAGCATTGCCACTGCTGCGTGAATTGGACCCATCACAAAGACCCACTTCGCAGCCAAAGCTCGATTCATCATTGGAAGCTCTGATGCCCAACACATTTCCTTTGCACAGGTCCTCGCATTCATCCTCATCTTCAGCCGCAAAAATGATGCCAGATTCTCCATCAAAGCCTTGCAGCTCTTCAGAACTGAAGCACCGCCCTGGCTGCATGGCACATCCCTGACACAGGACTTCACATCACATGCCCCGTCAATGGTATCCTCGATACAACAGGACCTTGCACCGCAGCCTCACCACACCTCAGGAATGATGCATCACCAGCGCCTCACTATGCATCTTTGACACTGATCCACGTAATGCTCCGCAAACCAGGATTGAAGGTACTTTTGTTCAGCTAGCTACACTTGGTCCCTGTAGCCAGCCCATGCTGTACTGTGGTCGGCTTGAACGTGTGAGTTTGTCCCGGTCCATTGCAACCAGATATCTACAGTTGACACTTTACACCTTTTGGCACTATTTTTCCCTAAAACTTTAAAATTCAGTATCTCAGTTTCTACTAATTGGATTTTTGTTGTTCTAGTCTTGTTTTAATTATTACAATCTACTCTATGTTTTTCACTCTGTTGTGTTTTTTTTTTGCGATGTGTTTCACTGTGTTACTGTTTGAAGCATTGCACAAATACTTTACACATTGCCCCTAAGTTAAGCCTAAAAGCTCTGTGCCAACCTACCAGAGGATTAAGCAGAGGTTAATTTGGAGTTTGCTTGTCTCTTACCCTAACAAGGATTGTGGTTGCTGTTTGACCAGGGCTCACACCCCACTCACCCAACAACCCAGTTTCTTACAGTCACTAATGTTATTCATGTATCTCTGGCTAGAAAACTCTACCTTTACATCCCTATTGCATATGACCGGATATCTTCATTTTTGTAGTAAATATGGAAGGGACAAAGAGGAGTGGCTGGAAAATAAGGAACATGTCTACTAATGAGGTGTGTTTTATGGAAATTTAAGAAGAGGATTAGGGGGACCTACAAACAATAAAGCATACCTACATAAGAACAAGACAATTTCTACTCAGAAAAGTTACACCTCTATTTACCACAGTGGCACTACCAATAGAACAGGCTCAAAAGTACTCTAACCAAGCTTTGGATTAGGTTAACCACCACACATACTTAATCACATTACCTTCAAAATATGTTAAAGAATAGCACTAATAACACATTGGGAAACATAGAAATAGTTTTTGAATGATCTAAAAGTTTTAATTGCATTGTGGCATGTTATTTTATTAAATTCAATGTAAAACATATAAACAATTTTAGCTACCATTTATATAAATTCAAATATTCAGACAAGACTTCAAACACATGCAGCACATCTGCTAATACAGTAGGGTGGAAAGGGTAGTCAACAGTCAGGAATCTGCGCTACCCATCAACAGGTGAAACACACTACAAACCTCAACCACTTACATGATGCCCACATAAAAAAAAGCAAGTCACACACTAAAAAAGTTGAGAATAATTATTTGTGGAGAGAGGGAATTTACAGGAAGAGGACTGAAATCTTTGGTAGGCCCAAGGAAGCAGTCATTACTTGATACAGCCTCTCTCCAGATGTTACTTTTGACATGATTCTGGACTCGGAGCAGGAGCACACACAATTCTCTAACAGCTTGCTTCAAGACCCACATGAACATGCCAAAATACTGTGTGTATTCCAATTCCAGGCTTCTGGATCTTTCCAGAGGGTTAGTGGGAATACTGGAATACTCTGGACATCTCACAGGCAAGTCGATTCTGCTGCTTGTGACAGTTACTCAGATGCATCATCAGACCAATGCATCATTTTAGCGTCATGACACAGTCACTGGCAGAAAGTCAATGGATAGCAAGGGAATCCTGTGCCATTGCTCACTTCCCTCAAGTATATGATGCAATGCATTGCATCCAAGGGGTCCCTCAGCCATCCATCCACAAGGAAACCATTTCTGCAACAGACACCACTGGCAGACCATGAACATGGAAGCAGTCTGCCAATGCCAGGGATTGCTTCACTGATGTGTATGCTGCTTTCGAGGAGCACACAGAACAGCTGCATCTTCCAACAATCACCACTGCATGTCAGTTGGTTGATGGGGATTTTGCTGATATGTGGCTACCTGTATATCTCGGTAGTGGCATCTCAACTATGCTCATTCTTATCTTCACCCTATCAATATGTACACCCTTAATGTTATTATTCTCTGTATCCATGTATGGAATGTGTCACATATCTACAATCAACCTACATTAAAAAAAATGGCATGTCTATGTTGCAGGTGATGCTAGGTATGCCCTCTCTCCCCATCTCTCCACCTTCCTCTGACATCCAACCAAACAACCGCAAAAGGGGCACAAAAGGGCACAGAAACATACACAAGCCTTCATTGAGAGCAAATTTGTCATCCTCAAGATGCACTTTAGCTGTTTTTATAGTATGGGTTGGCTGCTCCCATGAAGTTGTGTGCAAGATTATTGTAGCCTACTGTATGTTTCACAACATTGCCATGCATCGGGTTTTAAATGTAGACATTCCCACTGAACTATGACCCAACCAGGTTTGCTGGATGAGACTTGGTCTAAAGGTGTGTGACCAACTAGTGGCTTCATTTTCACCTGAGCTACTACTTTGTTTTCTGCATCACAGTGACTGTACATTGTCGAGTCACTGATGAATGGTGGACATTGACACTATCCACATGTACCATCCTGAGAAAACACTTTTGCAGGACCACAACATCACACCCAAATATGTTTGTCTCATTGTTATATGCATATATTAACACATAACGTTCTCACTCATGCTTTCAATAATTATATATTAGGAAGGCAAGCATCATTCACATAATGTATACATATAATCATACAAATATGTTTTAGCTGTTGCTATCTAAGTGGATCTCTCTACACTCAGGGTGGAGGTATCCACACTTGGGGCAACGAGGATCAGGAAGTAAGCCATTCCAGATCCACTCATTCACCACAATCAATCCTCCACAATCCTGCTGCTCCTTTTGTCCAACTCTCCCACAAAATGGCTAAAGAATATGAAAACCTGTCTCCCCAGGTTTTTTCTGAAGAGAAATTAGAGATTATTTGTGTTGAGGTCCTCCAAGACGAGCTGAGTAGGTCAGCGCAGCCCAGATCTGGAAGCACATTGCCATGTACTGTAGTGCAGTGGTTGTCCAAAAGGAAGGAGTGCCAAAAATGTGGATTGGTTGTCCAGCGCTCTATACTTCTGAAACACAGGATGTGGCTGGGATATCCTCACAGTCACACATATGGCACCTCAATGGACACTCATGCATAGGCTTGTTCTTAAAATAGACTGGCCTCCTACATGCTCAGCTGGAGGAGCACAAGAAGGAGAAATGTAGTAATCGGTACTTCTGCTCTGTAGGAAAACAAAGAGTGCATTTATGGTTTTAAAATGTTATTCAGTCATGTGTCTAGTTTGCTGTGCCTTGCTTATGTTCATATTGGCTGTGTCATATTTTATCCTTTAAATTGTGCTGACAAATCAACGTATTTATGTTGATTGTAATGTTAAACATTAAAAATGCCATTAAAATGATTTGCTACTAATATGTTGGCACGCTGGAACTTTACAATGACAAAGCTTTTGTTATATAATGAAATCTGTGGGTAGTCACTCTCAAAAGTGCAAATCTTTTTCTGTGTGGCTTCCACGTAAACTTTACAATCTGTTTACTTTATATCATGTTTGAAACAGAACATACCTTTACATACACAATACTCATTTAAAATGTTGTACCTACATTGACCACTGGTGATATTCGACTATTAGATGTCCACAAATAATCATGGATGCTCCAAACATACCCCAGCATTATCTGACCATTCGCCCACATTTAGGCTCATGTTTGCCATCATAAGTCAATGTAAGGATTACATTGTTCAGGTTATTTCTATTATTATTTTCCACATGTAAAGTTGCAGTTTTGCCACATGTGCGACAAATGAATTTCTAGGGTATTGTACCATGTGGATGCCTAATCTTTAGTCAAAGACAACGAAGGTTGCATAGGCCATTCAGTCTCTCTGGAATATTACTGGTAAGTATGCAGCAGGCTATGGGGCTACTTTCTGAACTCGAAGATTTGCCATGACACAACCAGGGTGGCTCCACAAGACTTCTTGTTTTGTATGGCTGGTTTTACATTATATCCCAGGTCTGATGATAAATTCCACGTTTAACCTTTGAAAAAAACATTATTGAATGATGAAGTTGTCTATGAATAAGTAGCATTGCAAATCTATGATTAGTACTTGCCAATGTTTCACTTTGTCACATTTACTGTTATTTTTTTCCCTTGAGCCATATTTGAATATAGGTAATTTCTAGAACAGATCCAGTCATTTTTTCTTCATTTTGCCATCCTTCCTTTTCAGCAGACAGTGTTAACAAACAAAGAGAAGAGGAGTGCCATGAATGAAGACCAAGAAGGACCTCAACTGCTAGGTGGGCATGCAGTAGATTTTCCCCAGAGAGGAAGATGCACCTTTCACCAGCAGGGAGAGTGCAGCTGCCTGGAGAATTACTCGCTCTGAATCTAAAAGACTCCGGGTGAACGCCATTGAGCCCATTGAGAGGGTTGTAGAGCTGGACACCACATGTCATGATGAGGCTCCCCCTCGGACAGAAGGAGATGCATCTGTGATGTCCCAAGAGTAGGCACCTCTGCCATCTGTGCTTATGGACACCCTCTTCCTCAATCCAAAGGCCCCAAGCCAACGGGGCCTCCAGCTGCACTCGCAAGTACACCACCTCTTACTACGAGTGCCTGTGTGGCACAACAGCTGGTCTGAGAAGCATTCACCCCAGGCTCCCCTGAACCTTCATACAATAACAACTCCCATCCAACCCATGAACCAAAAGATGTCACTATGGCTCCTTTCAAGGAGTACATGAGGGAGATGAGTGCTGGTCAGCCTGGGATTTGCAAAATAGCAGAGAGATGACAGGGGAGTTGCAGGTGATCCAAGAGACTCTAGCTGACAAGCATTGTGAGCTATGCAGCCTTCTGATCTTCATGAGAGCCTGTATATTGTCTCATTGCTATCCCAGCCCTCCCTACCTGAGGATGTTGTGTATTTTGGTTTGTCTGTTGACGTTTTTTCCACTTCTGCCCCACCACAGCTGAAGAGTTACTAGTTGTGGTGAAATTTGATACAATGGGGCCCCCAACCCAGAACAGTAACTCTGACACATCATCTAGGCTGGGGGACTGAATTTCGATTTCCGTTGGACTTTTGTTTTCAAAATTGATTTTACTGTAGAACTTTTGGACTATCATTCTGACTATTTGTATTGAAGAGTATATAATGTTATTCTGTTTGCCATTAGACTTTGTGGATATACTTGTTCCCTGGTGCTCCCAAACTGTGTTATTCTGTTGCCCCCACCTTCCCACTCCAGGCTGACTTTTCCTCCCTGAAGAAACACGCTATTTATTTTTCCATTCCCAAAGAGTATCTTCTTTAATTATTTGCAAAAAACATACGTTTCTATCAATGATATATTATAAAACTATTTTATGAGCCTCTAACATGAATGTGTTTGCTCTTTCCTGAATAGGTGAGCATTTATGTTGTTGCTTGTGTGTTGCATTATTGCAAAATGTGACCCAACAGAATCACACTATTGTAACATTTTTCATATACAACCTTATTAAATGAAGAGAGGCGCTTGTAAACACACCAATAACTATTTAAAATGATATTTAATTACAAAGATAACAAAAAATGAAATTTTGCTTTGCATCCTCCTCCTTAAACTATTTTTTTTTATCCCATCTACGACATAGGCCACTTCCCTCGCAGCAGAGATCTCTGTCACGGCAGCAAATACCTCCCCAAACAAGAATTATGTAGAAATCAGACAGTAAACATGCGTATAGTAACTTTACACGTGTAATTTCTGTTGAAGGGGGATCCAGGCCCTCATGTGAGATCTCATGTCATGCCTCTATTACTTGTTGGAGGTTTCTGCCCAGATATGGTGAATGCCATCTGTGTTCCGTTTAGGCTTAGGCGGAAATCTATGAATGCAGAGATCTACACACAAAAAAATGTTCCTTTATGAATATGACCCTTTATTTGTTACATTATGCATATGTAAAAGTTGGATGCCTTCACAGCATAAAAAGACCCTGCCAGTGACCACAATCGAATATTTAGTTCTATCTTGCCCAAAATGAGCTTCATACGTCATACGTTTTGACATAGCTTCATATGTCAAAATGATCAGTTATCACCCCATATGTATCAATTCTGCCCACATGAATTCACAACATCAACACAATACACACAAAGACGTCTCCATTTTAATATTTCTATCACTTCCGAGGCAGGACCACAACTAGCACCTTATTTACACATTATCAAATTAGACATTAGAGAACCCTCGCATTCATATCAGCTCACCATTTAGGCACGACCTCGGTAAGTACACATAAAGGCACACCGTGACCAGTCAATCTAGGTAATTGATACAATTAAAGGATGGAACAGGAGAAAGCTAATTTAAGAATCTCTACGCCATTTTTTCCTCAGCACTCCTAATGCACCACATCACGAACTGAGGATGACCCATTGACCATCGTGGTACTGTTCTTATATTGAGGGCCAATCTCATTCTTATTTTGGTGCAACTGAGTGTGATTATATGAAAAATTTGAGAGGACATTAGTGTTAATTTGGAATGTATTACTTTCAATCTGTTGGGTAAACATGACTATTGTTAGGATATTTTTAGGCACAAATGGCTTAAATGAGCTGGTGTTGCGTGTACGAATGAATCTCTTAACCAGCCAGAGCGCAAGAACCTGCATCTCTGCTAGCAGATTTCTTCCGCACTTCTGGAAGAACCCTGCTAGCAAAGGCATGTGCTCTTTCTTTTAGTACTCTCGTATTTGTGGCACTGCCTCATTTGAGATATTTGGGCCGGTGATTCCTTCCTACACTTTCTCCAGTATTTCCATTTGGAGTCTGACTAACCATAATATACACCCCTAAATAATTTACACCTGCCAGACATTGCAGATTGCTGCAGTCATCTTACTCAATAAGGCCATTCAGGCTTCTTCATTTAAGGAGGACTTTGTCGGGCTTATTAGCACGCCTGGTCCTAAATAAGTAAACTTACAAGGACATGCGCACAGGTTGATTAACCTTTTGATTTGCATGGAGTATCCTAGCTACGGTGTGACCAATGTTTCTCAATAATCAATACACAAAATCAATAACCTTTAAGCAAATCATTAATCAGCAGTTAATAGCATCACACCATGACTTTTCAGTCATGAATAACCACAATTCAATATACGTTTTAAAAATTTTATTTCCCTATTGGTTATAATACTAAGTCATGAGATTAATTCAAACTTTATTCGAATCAAATCAAGATTGCTTCATTAGTAACACCCAATAACACAATCTAATCAAAACTTGTGACAGAATACATTCTAAAGCATTGCATAAGTCAACATATGAATCAATGGTGAATATGTCAACATGAGTAGCAGAGTACAGCAAATCAGTCCCTCAATCATTTGTCACTGTATATGTCAACGTCTAGAATAGGAACCTCACATAACCCAGATTATCATTAGAATGTGGGACTTCATGCGAAAACAATTTAAAACACGAATTTTGGAAAAACATCTAGCTAAAAAGAAAACTATTAGACAGCGCAGTTGGTACCTAGAAAGAAAAGGCACAAAAGACATTCAGTCACGTGGTTATAGCTACCTATCCACGGTACGGATGAGCAACAAAGTCAGTCTTCGTCTTCAGATCATCAATCGGTCAACATCACATGAGGTTCTCAAGAGCATGAGCCCAATGACAGAATCTCGAATCTCTTCGATCTCGTAGTCTCTCCCTGTACATCTGCACCTAACATCTGAACTCTCCCCTTCTGTCCCGTCATTATATCAAAGTCTCCCAGACTATACCCCAATTCCTAATTGGTCAATTAATCACATGATTTTATTTTACCCAATGATCCTTATAATTCAAATCTATGAGTTCTAACATTACACAGTTCCCATGTAGTTGATTGGTTCACTGTACAATGTCCTCATCATCCGGCTCGCCAGGTATCGAAAATGTTGCATCTTCTTCTCTAGTCAGTGTTTCTGTTGTTCGAGTCCTGGGAAATTACAGTCCGAATGATTTACACAGTTTTCACTACAATTTTATTCCATCTTCTCCTGTCCATTGGTTCATGTAAAGGTTTCTAACTAAGCAGATTTTATTAAACAATGAGGAGTTCACGGTTAGTTCAGCACATCAGCATCTCTACATTGAACGTTAATATTTAGCTTCTGCATGAAGCCTGGCAAAACTAGGCCACGACTTTGGCTAAGTTAAGCTCTACATTATAATGCAAAACATAAGTTATATCTCTCAACATGACATATTACTATATTATTTTAACGCATTTTTAGCATTTCACATATGTTAGTTGCTTTTTAATATAATTTGTGACTCTTGGTAGTCACTCTCCGAGGGCACAATTTCAAACGTGCACATTATTTTTCGACGTTAATCATTTTCTACATTTTTCATTATTCAAAATACATAAAGATTCATTAATTATTTCTATTTAATATTTTTGCGTTAAAAGGCTCTTCTAATGGATTCTTACTGCCAAATTACCTAGGATCTACTTATGCTCTACAATTCAGTTACTGTCCTGATGATGAGGCTACATGTAACCTCTGGGTTGAAACACTATCGACACTAGGGGACAGAAAGACGTTGTATTGAGAATTTGGCCCACCAGAAGCTAACAAGCAAATTGAAGGAGTCTTTTAGTTTTCATTTTTAAAACTAATATTGTATTAGCCCTGTATTTAGACCATTGTACGATCTATTGCCCATTTCATGGTCACCTTTTATGTTTTTCCTATCACTGCATTCACTTGCACTGTGATCACTTTACTTTAAGGAGCAACATTGTTGTTCATTATAGATCCTTTTTGTACAGTATATGAATTTAATTTCTGTGACATCTTCTGCATATAAAGGACTTGTGTACTGGATACAGGTCTTAGTTGACATTCATGTGCTTGTGATTGCATTGAATGACAATGAAAAACGTTTACATCATCCACGTTGTTAAATGAAACCAAGAGGGAGATTTGTTGCCTGATGACTACGATACACTCCATATTGACTAGGAATATGGGTTCCTTCTGTGGTGAATATAATAACCTTAATGGTAGAGTAAGCATGAGTGCTGCTTCTTAGATCATGGCCACTTCAAAACTTTGCTTCTCATAAAACCCGGGTGAAATGAGAAAGTTGGATTTGCAATATAGAGACTTATATCCCTTTTTATGAAAACAAATTAATTACATGTCACATTGATGTTAAGCTGTCTTTCATAGTTCTTCTTCTAATGCAATGACTTACTCGGAATTCTACTTTCGAAAATTCTTAAATTCGCTTTTCACTACTGCAAGGCCTATTTCTCCTATAGGATAACATTAGAGTTGACATATTACATCTTATAAGTGTAATTTCCAAGTGGGAAGAGATTACTCCTTCAAGTTTGGTGTTTCTGGAATTACAACTTAAAATCCTACCTTGTGGGTAGTCAGATTTTAAATTGCAATTCTGAAATTGCCACGTTTAGAACGTTGGCATTTCCTTGCCTTAGTGATGTAGAGTCTGTAGCCTGACTCTTGTCACATGACTGGGTGTAGTTGGCAGTTGGGCTTTGTGTAGCCCTCCTATACACAATTATATCCTCCCAGTAACAATGGGAGCTTAGGAATGACTTGATGGCACATCACTTGCAAGATAGGAGCGAGGAGCTGGGCCGAGCTTAACTTACCCCTGAATAAGCTGTGTCCTCTCCACATACAAAGGGCCTAACGACCTTGCATTTCTACTCCATCCAGCTTGGAACCAGGGAAGGGGAGGCAGGGAATTCCTTGCACTTCAAAGCCACTGTCTATAATTTTCTCCCACCTTCCAGAACCTGGGTATAAAAGATGAGCCTCAGGCACCACCACTTTAGTATAATTTTGGACCTTTGGATACTCTGCTAGGAAGATAGACTGCTATGCTGCTGAAGGACTCACACTGTGATGGACTGCACTCTGCTGGACACCTGGTTTCCTGTGCTGACCTGCTGAGTGCTGCCCTCTTGCCTGGGTGAGAATGATTGGACGTGCATCTCTTGAACCCATAACCCAGAGTGACTCCATAGGCTAGTTGTCTGGCCTCCTCATCTGGAGCCCCAGGGACATAACAGGCTTCCAACAACTTTGCATCTGCACTTGGACTCTGCCATCTGTGAGTCTGCCCTGCCAAGTGATGCCACCCTAGTCCTCGACCCTGGAAGTGGGCCTAAGGTGCTCTCCCAGCCAGCTGATTCAGCGCATTAACACATCTCCTCTGCTGTGTGGCACAACCCCCCGGCGTTGCCACTGCTGGTGAATTGGACCCATCACAAAGACCCACTTCGCAGCCAAAGCTCGATTCATCATTGGAAGCTCTGATGCACAACACATTTCCTTTGCACAGGTCCTCGCATTCATCCTCATCTTCAGCCGCAAAAATGATGCCAGATTCTCCATCAAAGCCTTGCAGCTCTTCAGAACTGAAGCACCGCCCTGGCTGCATGGCACATCCCTGACACAGGACTTCACATCACATGCCCCGTCAATGGTATCCTCGATACAACAGGACCTTGCACCGTAGCCTCACCACACCTCAGGAATGATGCATCACCAGCGCCTCACTATGCATCTTTGACACTGATCCACGTAATGCTCCGCAAACCAGGATTGAAGGTACTTTTGTTCAGCTAGCTACACTTGGTCCCTGTAGCCAGCCCATGCTGTACTGTGGTCGGCTTGAACGTGTGAGTTTGTCCCGGTCCATTGCAACCAGATATCTACAGTTGACACTTTACACCTTTTGGCACTATTTTTCCCTAAAACTTTAAAATTCAGTATCTCAGTTTCTACTAATTGGATTTTTGTTGTTCTAGTCTTGTTTTAATTATTACAATCTACTCTATGTTTTTCACTCTGTTGTGTTTTTTTTTTTGCGATGTGTTTCACTGTGTTACTGTTTGAAGCATTGCACAAATACTTTACACATTGCCCCTAAGTTAAGCCTAAAAGCTCTGTGCCAACCTACCAGAGGATTAAGCAGAGGTTAATTTGGAGTTTGCTTGTCTCTTACCCTAACAAGGATTGTGGTTGCTGTTTGACCAGGGCTCACACCCCACTCACCCAACAACCCAGTTTCTTACAGTCACTAATGTTATTCATGTATCTCTGGCTAGAAAACCCTACCTTTACATCCCTTTTGCGTATGACCGGATATCTTCATTTTTGTAGTAAATATGGAAGGGACAAAGAGGAGTGGCTGGAAAATAAGGAACATGTCTACTAATGAGGTGTGTTTTATGGAAATTTAAGAAGGGGATTAGGGGGACCT
Source organism: Pleurodeles waltl (assembly GCF_031143425.1). Taxonomy (NCBI): domain Eukaryota; kingdom Metazoa; phylum Chordata; class Amphibia; order Caudata; family Salamandridae; genus Pleurodeles; species Pleurodeles waltl. Next base: position 312,025,656 of record NC_090439.1, read on the forward strand.
ACAAACAATAAAGCATACCTACATAAGAACAAGACAATTTCTACTCAGAAAAGTTACACCTCTATTTACCACAGTGGCACTACCAATAGAACAGGCTCAAAAGTACTCTAACCAAGCTTTGGATTAGGTTAACCACCACACATACTTAATCACATTACCTTCAAAATATGTTAAACAATAGCACTAATAACACATTGGGAAACATAGAAATAGTTTTTGAATGATCTAAAAGTTTTAATTGCATTGTGGCATGTTATTTTATTAAATTCAATGTAAAACATATAAACAATTTTAGCTACCATTTATATAAATTCAAATATTCAGACAAGACTTCAAACACATGCAGCACATCTGCTAATACAGTAGGGTGGAAAGGGTAGTCAACAGTCAGGAATCTGCGCTACCCATCAACAGGTGAAACACACTAAAAACCTCAACCACTTACATGATGCCCACATAAAAAAAAGCAAGTCACACACTAAAAAAGTTTTTTAGTTTCACCATCTTACCAATTTTTTTTGTTGCTTTGTCCCTAATTTTGAGAATAATTATTTGTGGAGAGAGGGAATTTACAGGAAGAGGATTGAAATCTTTGGTAGGCCCAAGGAAGCAGTCATTACTTGATACAGCCTCTCTCCAGATGTTACTTTTGACATGGTTCTGGACTCGGAGCAGGAGCACACACAATTCTCTAACAGCTTGCTTCAAGACCCACATGAACATGCCAAAATACTGTGTGTATTCCAATTCCAGGCTTCTGGATCTTTCCAGAGGGTTAGTGGGAATACTGGAATACTCTGGACATCTCACAGGCAAGTCAATTCTGCTGCTTGTGACAGTTACTCAGATGCATCATCAGACCAATGCATCATTTTAGCGTCATGACACAGTCACTGGCAGAAAGTCAATGGATAGCAAGGGAATCCTGTGCCATTGCTCACTTCCCTCAAGTATATGTTGCAATGCATTGCATCCAAGGGGTCCCTCAGCCATCCATCCACAAGGAAACCATTTCTGCAACATACACCACTGGCAGACCATGAACATGGAAGCAGTCTGCCAATGCCAGGGATTGCTTCACTGATGTGTATGCTGCTTTCGCAGGAGCACACAGAACAGCTGCATCTTCCAACAATCACCACTGCATGTCAGTTGGTTGATGGGGATTTTTCTGATATGTGGCTACCTGTATATCTCGGTAGTGGCATCTCAACTATGCTCATTCTTAACTTCACCCTATCAATATGTACACCCTTAATATTATTATTCTCTGTATCCATGTATGGAATGTGTCACATATCTACAATCAACCTACATTAAAAAAATGGCATGACTATGTTGCAGGTGATGCTAGGTATGCCCTCTCTCCCCATCTCTCCACCTTCCTCTGACATCCAACCAAACAACCGCAACAGGGGCACAAAAGGGCACAGAAACATACACAAGCCTTCATTGAGAGCAAATTTGTCATCCTCAAGATGCACTTTAGCTGTTTTTATAGTATGGGTTGGCTGCTCCCATGAAGTTGTGTGCAAGATTATTGTAGCCTACTGTATGTTTCACAACATTGCCATGCATCGGGTTTTAAATGTAGACATTCCCACTGAACCACGACCCAACCAGGTTTGCTGGATGAGACTTGGTCTAAAGGTGTGTGACCAACTAGTGGCTTCATTTTTCACCTGAGCTACTACTTTGTTTTCTGCATCACAGTGACTGTACATTGTCGAGTCACTGATGAATGGTGGACATTGACACTATCCACATGTACCATCCTGAGAAAACACTTTTGCAGGACCACAACATCACACCCAAATATGTTTGTCTCATTGTTATATGCATATATTAACACGTAACGTTCTCACTCATGCTTTCAATAATTATATATTAGGAAGGCAAGCATCATTCACATAATGTATACATATAATCATACAAATATGTTTTAGCTGTTGCTATCTAAGTGGATCTCTCTAAACTCAGGGTGGAGGTATCCACACTTGGGGCAACGAGGATCAGGAAGTAAGCCATTCCAGATCCACTCATTCACCACAATCAATCCTCCACAATCCTGCTGCTCCTTTTGTCCAACTCTCCCACAAAATGGCTAAAGAATATGAAAACCTGTCTCCCCAGGTTATTTCTGAAGAGGAATTAGAGATTATTTGTGTTGAGGTCCTCCAAGACGAGCTGAGTAGGTCAGCGCAGCCCAGATCTGGAAGCACATTGCCATGTACTGTAGTGCAGTGGTTGTCCAAAAGGAAGGAGTGCCAAAAATGTGGATTGGTTGTCCAGCGCTCTATACTTCTGAAACACAGGATGTGGCTGGGATATCCTCACAGTCACACATATGGCACCTCAATGGACACTCATGCATAGGCTTGTTCTTAAAATAGACTGGCCTCCTACATGCTCAGCTGGAGGAGCACAAGAAGGAGAAATGTAGTAATCGGTACTTCTGCTCTGTAGGAAAACAAAGAGTGCATTTATGGTTTTAAAATGTTATTCAGTCATGTGTCTAGTTTGCTGTGCCTTGCTTATGTTCATATTGGCTGTGTCATATTTTATCCTTTAAATTGTGCTGACAAATCAACGTATTTATGTTGATTGTAATGTTAAACATTAAAAATGCCATTAAAATGATTTGCTACTAATATGTTGGCACGCTGGAACTTTACAATGACAAAGCTTTTGTTATATAATGAAATCTGTGGGTAGTCACTCTCAAAAGTGCAAATCTTTTTCTGTGTGGCTTCCACGTAAACTTTACAATCTGTTTACTTTATATCATGTTTGAAACAGAACATACCTTTACATACACAATACTCATTTAAAATGTTGTACCTACATTGACCACTGGTGATATTCGACTATTAGATGTCCACAAATAATCATGGATGCTCCAAACATACCCCAGCATTATCTGACCATTCGCCCATATTTAGGCTCATGTTTGCCATCATAAGTCAATGTAAGGATTACATTGTTCAGGTTATTTCTATTATTATTTTCCAAATGTAAAGTTGCAGTTTTGCCACATGTGCGACAAATGAATTTCTAGGGTATTGTACCATGTGGGTGCCTAATCTTTAGTCAAAGACAACGAAGGTTGCATAGGCCATTCAGTCTCTCTGGAATATTACTGGTAAGTATGCAGCAGGCTATGGGGCTACTTTCTGAACTCGAAGATTTGCCATGACACAACCAGGGTGGCTCCACAAGACTTCTTGTTTTGTATGGCTGGTTTTACATTATATCCCAGGTCTGATGATAAATTCCACGTTTAACCTTTGAAAAAAACATTATTGAATGATGAAGTTGTCTATGAATAAGTAGCATTGCAAATCTATGATTAGTACTTGCCAATGTTTCACTTTGTCACATTTACTGTTATTTTTTTCCCTTGAGCCATATTTGAATATAGGTAATTTCTAGAACAGATCCAGTAATTTTTTCTTCATTTTGCCATCCTTCCTTTTCAGCAGACAGTGTTAACAAACAAAGATAAGAGGAGTGCCATGAATGAAGACCAAGAAGGACCTCAACTGCTAGGTGGGCATGCAGTAGATTTTCCCCAGAGAGGAAGTTGCACCTTTCACCAGCAGGGAGAGTGCACCTGCCTGGAGAATTACTCGCTCTGAATCTAAAAGACTCCGGGTGAACGCCATTGAGCCCATTGAGAGGGTTGTAGAGCTGGACACCACATGTCATGATGAGGCTCCCCCTCGGACAGAAGGAGATGCATCTGTGATGTCCCAAGAGTAGGCACCTCTGCCATCTGTGCTTATGGACACCCTCTTCCTCAATCCAAAGGCCCCAAGCCAACGGGGCCTCCAGCTGCACTCGCAAGTACACCACCTCTTACTACGAGTGCCTGTGTGGCACAACAGCTGGTCTGAGAAGCATTCACCACAGGCTCCCCTGAACCTTCATACAATAAAAACTCCCATCCAACCCATGAACCAAAAGATGTCACTGTGGCTCCTTTCAAGGAGTACATGAGGGAGATGAGTGCTGGTCAGCCTGGGATTTGCAAAATAGCAGAGAGATGACAGGGGAGTTGGAGGTGATCCAAGAGACTCTAGCTGACAAGCATTGTGAGCTATGTAGCCTTCTGATCTTCATGAGAGCCTGTATATTGTCTCATTGCTATCCCAGCCCTCCCTACCTGAGGATGTTGTGTATTTTGGTTTGTCTGTTGACGTTTTTTCCACTTCTGCCCCACCACAGCTGAAGAGTTACTAGTTGTGGTGACATTTGATACAATGGGGCCCCCAACCCAGAACAGCAACTCTGACACATCATCTAGGCTGGGGGACTGAATTTCGATTTCCGTTGGACTTTTGTTTTCAAAATTGATATTACTGTAGAACTTTTGGACTATCATTCTGACTATTTGTATTGGAGAGTATATAATGTTATTCTGTTTGCCATTAGACTTTGTGGATATACTTGTTCCCTGGTGCTCCCAAACTGTGTTATTCTGTTGCCCCCACCTTCCCACTCCAGGCTGACTTTTCCTCCCTGAAGAAACACGCTATTTATTTGTCCATTCCCAAAGAGTATCTTCTTTAATTATTTGCAAAAAACATACGTTTCTATCAATGATATATTATAAAACTATTTTATGAGCCTCTAACATGAATGTGTTTGCTCTTTCCTGAATAGGTGAGCATTTATGTTGTTGCTTGTGTGTTGCATTATTGCAAAATGTGACCCAACAGAATCACACTATTGTAACATTTTTCATGTACAACCTTATTAAATGAAGAGAGGCGCTTGTAAACACACCAATAACTATTTAAAATGATATTTAATTACAAAGATAACAAAAAATGAAATTTTGCTTTGCATCCTCCTCCTTAAACTATTTTTTTTTATCACATCTACGACATAGGCCACTTCCCTCGCAGCAGAGATCTCTGTCCCGGCAGCAAATACCTCCCCAAACAAGAATTATGTAGAAATCAGACAGTAAACATGCGTATAGTAACTTTACACGTGTCATTTCTGTTGAAGGGGGATCCAGGCCTTCATGTGAGATCTCATGTCATGCCTCTATTACTGGGTGGAGGTTTCTGCCCAGATATGGTGAATGCCATCTGTGTTCCGTTTAGGCTTAGGCGGAAATCTATGAATGCAGAGATCTACACACAAAAAATGTTCCTTTATGAATATGTCCCTTTATTTGTTACATTATGCATATGTTAAAGTTGGATGCCTTCACAGCATAAAAAAAAGACCCTGCCAGTGACCGACAATCGAATATTTAGTTCTATCTTGCCCAAAATGAGCTTCATACTTGAATCATCCATGCATTTATATCAAAATGGTGTATAGATGTCATCGGGATGGGGCGGCTGTCTGCAATAATGAAATTGTGGCTGTGTAACATACTCAGTGGAAAATCAGTAGCTGCATGTCAAAATGATCAGTTATCACCCCATATGTATCAATTCTGCCCACATGAATTCACAACATCAACACAATACACACGAAGACGTCTCCATTTTAATATTTCTATCACTTCCGAGGCAGGACCACAACTAGCACCTTATTTACACATTATCAAATTAGACATTAGAGAACCCTCGCATTCATATCAGCTCACCATTTAGGCACGACCTCGGTAAGTACACATAAAGGCACACCGTGACCAGTCAATCTAGGTAATTGATACAATTAAAGGATGGAACGGGAGAAAGCTAATTTGAGAATCTCTACGCCATTTTTTCCTCAGCACTCCTAATGCACCACATCACGAACTGAGGATGACCCATTGACCATCGTGGTACTGTTCTTATATTGAGGGCCAATCTCATTCTTATTTTGGTGCAACTGAGTGTGATTATATGAAAAATTTGACAGGACATTAGTGTTAATTTGGAATGTATTACTTTCAATCTGTTGGGTAAACATGACTATTGTTAGGATATTTTTAGGCACAAATGGCTTAAATGAGCTGGTGTTGCGTGTACGAGTACGTGAACAAAACAGAATTAATCTCTTAACCAGCCAGAGCGCAAGAACCTGCATCTCTGCTAGCAGATTTCTTCCTCACTTCTGGAAGAACCCTGCTAGCAAAGGCATGTGCTCTTTCTTTTAGTACTCTCGTATTTATGGCACTGCCTCATTTGAGATATTTGGGCCGGTGATTCCTTCCTACACTTTCTCCAGTATTTCCATTTGGAGTCTGACTAACCATAATATACACCCCTAAATAATTTACACCTGCCAGACATTGCAGATTGCTGCAGTCATCTTACTCAATAAGGCCATTCAGGCTTCTTCATTTAAGGAGGACTTTGTCGGGCTTATTAGCACGCCTGGTCCTAAATAAGTAAACTTACAAGGACATGCGCACAGGTTGATTACCCTTTTGATTTGCATGGAGTATCCTAGCTACGGTGTGACCAATGTTTCTCAATAATCAATACACAAAATCAATAACCTTTAAGCAAATCATTAATCAGCAGTTAATAGCATCACACCATGACTTTTCAGTCATGAATAACCACAATTCAATATACGTTTTAAAATTTTTATTTCCCTATTGGTTATAATACTAAGTCATGAGATTAATTCAAACTTTATTCGAATCAAATCAAGATTGCTTCATTAGTAACACCCAATAACACAATCTAATCAAAACTTGTGACAGAATACATTCTAAAGCATTGCATAAGTCAACATATGAATCAATGGTGAATATGTCAACATGAGTAGCAGAGTACAGCAAATCAGTCCCTCAATCATTTGTCACTGTATATGTCAACGTCTAGAATAGGAACCTCACATAACCCAGATTATCATTAGAATGTGGGACTTCATGCGAAAACAATTTAAAACACGAATTTTGGAAAAACATCTAGCTAAAAAGAAAACTATTAGACAGCGCAGTTGGTACCTAGAAAGAAAAGGCACAAAAGACATTCAGTCACGTGGTTATAGCTACCTATCCACGGTACGGATCAGCAACAAAGTCAGTCTTCGTCTTCAGATCATCAATCGGTCAACATCACATGAGGCTCTCAAGAGCATGAGCCCAATGACAGAATCTCGAATCTCTTCGATCTCGTAGTCTCTCCCTGTACATCTGCACCTAACATCTGAACTCTCCCCTTCTGTCCCGTCATTATATCAAAGTCTCCCAGACTATACCCCAATTCCTAATTGGTCAATTAATCACATGATTTTATTTTACCCAATGATCCTTATAATTCAAATCTATGAGTTCTAACATTACACAGTTCCCATGTAGTTGATTGGTTCACTGTACAATGTCCTCATCATCCGGCTCGCCAGGTATCGAAAATGTTGCATCTTCTTCTCTAGTCAGTGTTTCTGTTGTTCGAGTCCTGGGAAATTACAGTCCGAATGATTTACACAGTTTTCACTACAATTTTATTCCATCTTCTCCTGTCCATTGGTTCATGTAAAGGTTTCTAACTAAGCAGATTTTATTAAACAATGAGGAGTTCACGGTTAGTTCAGCACATCAGCATCTCTACATTGAACGTTAATATTCAGCTTCTGCATGAAGCCTGGCAAAACTAGGCCATGACTTTGGCTAAGTTAGGCTCTACATTATAATGCAAAACATAAGTTATATCTCTCAACATGACATATTACTATATTATTTTAACGCATTTTTAGCATTTCACATATGTTAGTTGCTTTTTTAATATAATTTGTGACTCTTGGTAGTCACTCTCCGAGGGCACAATTTCAAACGTGCACATTATTTTTCGACGTTAATCATTTTCTACATTTTTCATTATTCAAAATACATAAAGATTCATTAATTATTTCTATTTAATATTTTTGCGTTAAAAGGCTCTTCTAATGGATTCTTACTGCTAAATTACCTAGGATCTGCTTATGCTCTACAATTCAGTTACTGTCCTGATGATGAGGCTACATGTAACCTCTGGTTTGAAACACTATCGACACTAGGGGACAGAAAGACGTTGTATTGAGAATTTGGCCCACCAGAAGCTAACAAGCAAATTGAAGGAGTCTTTTAGTTTTCATTTTTAAAACTAATATTGTATTAGCCCTGTATTTAGACCATTGTACGATATATTGCCCATTTCATGGTCACCTTTTATGTTTTTCCTATCACTGCATTCACTTGCACTGTGATCACTTTACTTTAAGGAGCAACATTGTTGTTCATTATAGATCCTTTTTGTACAGTATATGAATTTAATTTCTGTGACATCTTCTGCATATAAAGGACTTGTGTACTGGATACAGGTCTTAGTTGACATTCATGTGCTTGTGATTGCATTGAATGACAATGAAAAACGTTTACATCATCCACGTTGTTAAATGAAACCAAGAGGGAGATTTGTTGCCTGATGACTACGATACACTCCATATTGACTAGGAATATGGGTTCCTTCCGTGGTGAATATAATAACCTTAATGGTAGAGTAAGCATGAGTGCTGCTTCTTAGATCATGGCTACTTCAAAACTTTGCTTCTCATAAAACCCGGGTGAAATGAGAAAGTTTGATTTGCAATATAGAGACTTATATCCCTTTTTATGAAAACAAATTAATTACATGTCACATTGATGTTAAGCTGTCTTTCATAGTTTTTCTTCTAATGCAATGACTTACTCGGAATTCTACTTTCGAAAATTCTTAAATTCGCTTTTCACTACTGCAAGGCCTATTTCTCCTATAGGATAACATTAGAGTTGACATATTACATCTTATAAGTGTAATTTCCAAGTGGGAAGAGATTACTCCTTCAAGTTTGGTGTTTCTGGAATTACAACTTAAAATCCTACCTTGTGGGTAGTCAGATTTTAAATTGCAATTCTGAAATTGCCACGTTTAGAACGTTGGCATTTCCTTGCCTTAGTGATGTAGAGTCTGTAGCCTGACTCTTGTCACATGACTGGGTGTAGTTGGCAGTTGGGCTTTGTGTAGCCCTCCTATACACAATTATATCCTCCCAGTAACAATGGGAGCTTAGGAATGACTTGATGGCACATCACTTGCAAGATAGGAGCGAGGAGCTGGGCCGAGCTTAACTTACCCCTGAATAAGCTGTGTCCTCTCCACATACAAAGGGCCTAACGACCTTGCATTTCTACTCCATCCAGCTTGGAACCAGGGAAGGGGAGGCAGGGAATTCCTTGCACTTCAAAGCCACTGTCTATAATTTTCTCCCACCTTCCAGAACCTGGGTATAAAAGATGAGCCTCAGGCACCACCACTTCAGTATAATTTTGGACCTTTGGATACTCTGCTAGGAAGATAGACTGCTATGCTGCTGAAGGACTCACACTGTGATGGACTGCACTCTGCTGGACACCTGGTTTCCTGTGTTGACCTGCTGAGTGCTGCCCTCTTGCCTGGGTGAGAATGATTGGACCTGCATCTCTTGAACCCATAACCCAGAGTGACTCCATAGGCTAGTTGTCTGGCCTCCTCATCTGGAGCCCCAGGGACATAACAGGCTTCCAACAACTTTGCATCTGCACTTGGACTCTGCCATCTGTGAGTCTGCCCTGCCAAGTGATGCCACCCCAGTCCTCGACCCTGGAAGTGGGCCTAAGGTGCTCTCCCAGCCAGCTGATTCAGCGCATTAACACATCTCCTCTGCTGTGTGGCACAACCCCCCAGCATTGCCACTGCTGCGTGAATTGGACCCATCACAAAGACCCACTTCGCAGCCAAAGCTCGATTCATCATTGGAAGCTCTGATGCCCAACACATTTCCTTTGCACAGGTCCTCGCATTCATACTCATCTTCAGCCGCAAAAATGATGCCAGATTCTCCATCAAAGCCTTGCAGCTCTTCAGAACTGAAGCACCGCCCTGGCTGCATGGCACATCCCTGACACAGGACTTCACATCACATGCCCCGTCAATTGGATCCTCGATACAACAGGACCTTGCACCGCAGCCTCACCACACCTCAGGAATGATGCATCACCAGCGCCTCACTATGCATCTTTGACACTGATCCACGTAATGCCCTGCAAACCAGGATTGAAGGTACTTTTGTTCAGCTAGCTACACTTGGTCCCTGTAGCCAACCCATGCTGTACTGTGGTCGGCTTGAACGTGTGAGTTTGTCCCGGTCCATTGCAACCAGATATCTACAGTTGACACTTTACACCTTTTGGCACTATTTTTCCCTAAAACTTTAAAATTCAGTATCTCAGTTTCTACTAATTGGATTTTTGTTGTTCTAGTCTTGTTTTAATTATTACAATCTACTCTATGTTTTTCACTCTGTTGTGTTTTTTTTTTGCGATGTGTTTCACTGTGTTACTGTTTGAAGCATTGCACAAATACTTTACACATTGCCCCTAAGTTAAGCCTAAAAGCTCTGTGCCAACCTACCAGAGGATTAAGCAGAGGTTAATTTGGAGTTTGCTTGTCTCTTACCCTAACAAGGATTGTGGTTGCTGTTTGACCAGGGCTCACACCCCACTCACCCAACAACCCAGTTTCTTACAGTCACTAATGTTATTCATGTATCTCTGGCTAGAAAACCCTACCTTTACATCCCTATTGCATATGACCGGATATCTTCATTTTTGTAGTAAATATGGAAGGGACAAAGAGGAGTGGCTGGAAAATAAGGAACATGTCTACTAATGAGGTGTGTTTTATGGAAATTTAAGAAGAGGATTAGGGAGACCTACAAACAATAAAGCATACCTACATAAGAACAAGACAATTTCTACTCAGAAAAGTTACACCTCTATTTACCACAGTGGCACTACCAATAGAACAGGCTCAAAAGTACTCTAACCAAGCTTTGGATTAGGTTAACCACCACACATACTTAATCACATTACCTTCAAAATATGTTAAAGAATAGCACTGATAACACATTGGGAAACATAGAAATAGTTTTTGAATGATCTAAAAGTTTTAATTGCATTGTGGCATGTTATTTTATTAAATTCAATGTAAAACATATAAACAATTTTAGCTACCATTTATATAAATTCAAATATTCAGACAAGACTTCAAACACATGCAGCACATCTGCTAATACAGTAGGGTGGAAAGGGTAGTCAACAGTCAGGAATCTGCGCTACCCATCAACAGGTGAAACACACTACAAACCTCAACCACTTACATGATGCCCACATAAAAAAAAGCAAGTCACACACTAAAAAAGTTTTTTAGTTTCACCATCTTACCAATTTTTTTTGTTGCTTTGTCCCTAATTTTGAGAATAATTATTTGTGGAGAGAGGGAATTTACAGGAAGAGGATTGAAATCTTTGGTAGGCCCAAGGAAGCAGTCATTACTTGATACAGCCTCTCTCCAGATGTTACTTTTGACATGGTTCTGGACTCGGAGCAGGAGCACACACAATTCTCTAACAGCTTGCTTCAAGACCCACATGAACATGCCAAAATACTGTGTGTATTCCAATTCCAGGCTTCTGGATCTTTCCAGAGGGTTAGTGGGAATACTGGAATACTCTGGACATCTCACAGGCAAGTCGATTCTGCTGCTTGTGACAGTTACTCAGATGCATCATCAGACCAATGCATCATTTTAGCGTCATGACACAGTCACTGGCAGAAAGTCAATGGATAGCAAGGGAATCCTGTGCCATTGCTCACTTCCCTCAAGTATATGTTGCAATGCATTGCATCCAAGGGGTCCCTCAGCCATCCATCCACAAGGAAACCATTTCTGTAACAGACACCACTGGCAGACCATGAACATGGAAGCAGTCTGCCAATGCCAGGGATTGCTTCACTGATGTGTATGCTGCTTTCGCAGGAGCACACAGAACAGCTGCATCTTCCAACAATCACCACTGCATGTCAGTTGGTTGATGGGGATTTTGCTGATATGTGGCTACCTGTATATCTCGGTAGTGGCATCTCAACTATGCTCATTCTTAACTTCACCCTATCAATATGTACACCCTTAATATTATTATTCTCTGTATCCATGTATGGAATGTGTCACATATCTACAATCAACCTACATTAAAAAAATGGCATGTCTATTTTGCAGGTGATGCTAGGTATGCCCTCTCTCCCCATCTCTCCACCTTCCTCTGACATCCAACCAAACAACCGCAACAGGGGCACAAAAGGGCACAGAAACATACACAAGCCTTCATTGAGAGAAAATTTGTCATCCTCAAGATGCACTTTAGCTGTTTTTATAGTATGGGTTGGCTGCTCCCATGAAGTTGTGTGCAAGATTATTGTAGCCTACTGTATGTTTCACAACATTGCCATGCATCGGGTTTTAAATGTAGACATTCCCACTGAACTACGACCCAACCAGGTTTGCTGGATGAGACTTGGTCTAAAGGTGTGTGACCAACTAGTGGCTTCATTTTTCACCTGAGCTACTACTTTGTTTTCTGCATCACAGTGACTGTACATTGTCGAGTCACTGATGAATGGTGGACATTGACACTATCCACATGTACCATCCAGAGAAAACACTTTTGCAGGACCACAACATCACACCCAAATATGTTTGTCTCATTGTTATATGCATATATTAACACGTAACGTTCTCACTCATGCTTTCAATAATTATATATTAGGAAGGCAAGCATCATTCACATAATGTATACATATAATCATACAAATATGTTTTAGCTGTTGCTATCTAAGTGGATCTCTCTACACTCAGGGTGGAGGTATCCACACTTGGGGCAACGAGGATCAGGAAGTAAGCCATTCCAGATCCACTCATTCACCACAATCAATCCTCCACAATCCTGCTGCTCCTTTTGTCCAACTCTCCCACAAAATGGCTAAAGAATATGAAAACCTGTCTCCCCAGGTTATTTCTGAAGAGGAATTAGAGATTATTTGTGTTGAGGTCCTCCAAGACGAGCTGAGTAGGTCAGCGCAGCCCAGATCTGGAAGCACATTGCCATGTACTGTAGTGCAGTGGTTGTCCAAAAGGAAGGAGTGCCAAAAATGTGGATTGGTTGTCCAGCGCTCTATACTTCTGAAACACAGGATGTGGCTGGGATATCCTCACAATCACACATATGGCACCTCAATGGACACTCATGCATAGGCTTGTTCTTAAAATAGACTGGCCTCCTACATGCTCAGCTGGAGGAGCACAAGAAGGAGAAATGTAGTAATCGGTACTTCTGCTCTGTAGGAAAACAAAGAGTGCATTTATGGTTTTAAAATGTTATTCAGTCATGTGTCTAGTTTGCTGTGCCTTGCTTATGTTCATATTGGCTGTGTCATATTTTATCCTTTAAATTGTGCTGACAAATCAACGTATTTATGTTGATTGTAATGTTAAACATTAAAAATGCCATTAAAATGATTTGCTACTAATATGTTGGCACGCTGGAACTTTACAATGACAAAGCTTTTGTTATATAATGAAATCTGTGGGTAGTCACTCTCAAAAGTGCAAATCTTTTTCTGTGTGGCTTCCACGTAAACTTTACAATCTGTTTACTTTATATCATGTTTGAAACAGAACATACCTTTACATACACAATACTCATTTAAAATGTTGTACCTACATTGACCACTGGTGATATTCGACTATTAGATGTCCACAAATAATCATGGATGCTCCAAACATACCCCAGCATTATCTGACCATTCGCCCATATTTAGGCTCATGTTTGCCATCATAAGTCAATGTAAGGATTACATTGTTCAGGTTATTTCTATTATTATTTTCCACATGTAAAGTTGCAGTTTTGCCACATGTGCGACAAATGAATTTCTAGGGTTTTGTACCATGTGGGTGCCTAATCTTTAGTCAAAGACAACGAAGGTTGCATAGGCCATTCAGTCTCTCTGGAATATTACTGGTAAGTATGCAGCAGGCTATGGGGCTACTTTCTGAACTCGAAGATTTGCCATGACACAACCAGGGTGGCTCCACAAGACTTCTTGTTTTGTATGGCTGGTTTTACATTATATCCCAGGTCTGATGATAAATTCCACGTTTAACCTTTGAAATAAACATTATTGAATGATGAAGTTGTCTATGAATAAGTAGCATGGCAAATCTATGATTAGTACTTGCCAATGTTTCACTTTGTCACATTTACTGTTATTTTTTTCCTTGAGCCATATTTGAATATAGGTAATTTCTAGAACAGATCCAGTAATTTTTTCTTCATTTTGCCATCCTTCCTTTTCAGCAGACAGTGTTAACAAACAAAGAGAAGAGGAGTGCCATGAATGAAGACCAAGAAGGACCTCAACTGCTAGGTGGCCATGCAGTAGATTTTCCCCAGAGAGGAAGATGCACCTTTCACCAGCAGGGAGAGTGCAGCTGCCTGGAGAATTACTCGCTCTGAATCTAAAAGACTTCGGGTGAACGCCATTGAGCCCATTGAGAGGGTTGTAGAGCTGGACACCACATGTCATGATGAGGCTCCCCCTCGGACAGAAGGAGATGCATCTGTGATGTCCCAAGAGTAGGCACCTCTGCCATCTGTGCTTATGGACACCCTCTTCCTCAATCCAAAGGCCCCAAGCCAACGGGGCCTCCAGCTGCACTCGCAAGTACACCACCTCTTACTACGAGTGCCTGTGTGGCACAACAGCTGGTCTGAGAAGCATTCACCCCAGGCTCCCCTGAACCTTCATACAATAACAACTCCCATCCAACCCATGAACCAAAAGATGTCACTATGGCTCCTTTCAAGGAGTACATGAGGGAGATGAGTGCTGGTCAGCCTGGGATTTGCAAAATAGCAGAGAGATGACAGGGGAGTTGCAGGTGATCCAAGAGACTCTAGCTGACAAGCATTGTGAGCTATGCAGCCTTCTGATCTTCATGAGAGCCTGTATATTGTCTCATTGCTATCCCAGCCCTCCCTACCTGAGGATGTTGTGTATTTTGGTTTGTCTGTTGACGTTTTTTCCACTTCTGCCCCACCACAGCTGAAGAGTTACTAGTTGTGGTGAAATTTGATACAATGGGGACCCCAACCCAGAACAGCAACTCTGACACATCATCTAGGCTGGGGGACTGAATTTCGATTTCCGTTGGACTTTTGTTTTCAAAATTGATTTTACTGTAGAACTTTTGGACTATCATTCTGACTATTTGTATTGGAGAGTATATAATGTTATTCTGTTTGCCATTAGACTTTGTGGATATACTTGTTCCCTGGTGCTCCCAAACTGTGTTATTCTGTTGCCCCCACCTTCCCACTCCAGGCTGACTTTTCCTCCCTGAAGAAACACGCTATTTATTTTTCCATTCCCAAAGAGTATCTTCTTTAATTATTTGCAAAAAACATACGTTTCTATCAATGATATATTATAAAACTATTTTATGAGCCTCTAACATGAATGTGTTTGCTCTTTCCTGAATAGGTGAGCATTTATGTTGTTGCTTGTGTGTTGCATTATTGCAAAATGTGACCCAACAGAATCACACTATTGTAACATTTTTCATGTACAACCTTATTAAATGAAGAGAGGCGCTTGTAAACACACCAATAACTATTTAAAATGATATCTAATTACAAAGATAACAAAAAATGAAATTTTGCTTTGCATCCTCCTCCTTAAACTATTTTTTTTTATCACATCTACGACATAGGCCACTTCCCTCGCAGCAGAGATCTCTGTCCCGGCAGCAAATACCTCCCCAAACAAGAATTATGTAGAAATCAGACAGTAAACATGCGTATAGTAACTTTACACGTGTAATTTCTGTTGAAGGGGGATCCAGGCCCTCATGTGAGATCTCATGTCATGCCTCTATTACTTGGTGGAGGTTTCTGCCCAGATATGGTGAATGCCATCTGTGTTCCGTTTAGGCTTAGGCGGAAATCTATGAATGCAGAGATCTACTCACAAAAAATGTTCCTTTATGAATATGACCCTTTATTTGTTACATTATGCATATGTAAAAGTTGGATGCCTTCACAGCATAAAAAGACACTTTATTGGCAGCGTGTGCTGTGCAAGTGAGTTTAATCAGTCAGCCAAGATGAAAGGAACAGAAATGGAGTCCTCACCTGCATCATAAATTCCAATTGAGGATGCACTAGTCCAGTAGATTTATGTACCTACTGCGCAGATCCTAAAATACCTCGAACCCAGGGAAAGACCAAATGCCGGATTCAGCAAAAAAAAAAAACCCGGAACCACCATGCAGGATCTACGATTTGGGTGCAAATAGGTGTCTGCGCCCAAATCAGAAACATAACTGGTAGTCAAATATCTTTCTTAATGGCATTATTTTTCAATCCGCACACATTTCACTAGATAAAACGTGGTGAAAGTTGTGCTGGGAAAAACTGCAATATTATGCATTTTTAAGTCAGAAAAGAAGTAAACCATGCATTATTACCACTGTACTCCCTATTCTGGCCTGCGGAATGCTGTGGTGAAACCACAACGGAGAAAACAAACCATGAGGTAGCTCTATTTCTCTCTGCAGCTTAACTTCCAGGATTTCCCTAGATGGGCTTGAAAAGAATGTCTTCGTTCCAGAAACATAAGGTAGGAGAAACACAATCAATAAATAGTTCCCGTTCAGATTGTGTGCCAGTAAATGATCATGAATACTTTAGGTTGATTATTCATGTTCAATTCGACATTAGTGCGCCCAATGTGCCTTATTTTGAAAAATGCGTAAGCATTAAAAAAAATAGTAGAAATGTTTTATTTTTTACTTCTGTGTATGTTAGCCCACTTTTCACATTTCTCCTCTTTTCACTTTCTCGACGCTCCAGCAAGAGTGCCACTAATATTCACATTATAAGATGCTCCTCTTTTACAGCCAGACCAGTATAAACATATATCTGCGTGATAGAAAAATAGGTAGTAGTTTTTCGAGTTATTCTACCATTCTGTTTAGTTACAGTTGACATTGGATATGTTTAAAAACACAGCTAATAGTGCACGAAATAAGTCTTTGCAGATGCTGCTCAAATGTGATTTGCTCTTTGTACTCACAAACAGTGATACATCCACTTTACAGACATGTACATTTTTTGTGCGAACACAATGCATGGTAGAGAGGTAAAAATCGGCCCTGGGAGGGTTCCACATGCGCCCCCCTCTCAAAATATTAATGTTAATTGCCCTCGGGACCTGGTCCAACCACACTTGTTTTTTTCTTTTTTTTCTTTCAGCCATGTGTGGCTTGGAGTTTGCTGCATGCAGGGGGTCGGGGACCATCCCTCATTGTGCATGGCCTTTGGCCGTACACAGTGGCGGTTGGATTAGCGCATGGTAATTATATTATTTTATCTTAAAAACCCTAGAAATTCACTGAAAAAATGAAGGTTACAGGGCAGTTATAGTAAGTTAATAGCATTTAAAAAAATAGGAATTCATTGAAAAAAACAAAGGTTACAGGGATGTTCTAGTTAGGTTCAGACAAAACCATAGAAATTCAACAATTATACTGAAACTATAACCCGTGCCCTAAGGTAACTGCAACTCACACCCTCAAAATGCACCACTGCTAATTACCCCACATATTACATCAGTCATGACTTCTTCTATGACATTGTTGTTAATATCATTTGAACATTTGCAATAAAATTATTGATGAGAAAACTGTGCACAGGGGTGTGAGTTATAGTTACTTTAGGGAACTAGTTGATAAGTATAACTAGAACTGCTGAATTTCTATGATTTTTTTGTGTGTGTAAAATCTGAACCTAACTGTAACGCCTCTGTAACCTTTGGATTTTTTAGTGAATTTCTACTGTTTTTTTAAAATTCTATTCCCTAACTATAACATCCATAGAACATTTGTTTTTTAGTGAATATATATATATATGTATATATATATATATGCGTGTAAAGGCATTTGTTGTAAAAAATGCAAGGTAAAGGCATGCGTGGTGCAGTGTCACGTCCTACAGCTGCTTGAGCACATCAGAAAAGAAGCTCCTGGCTAGACAGTCTCTTCTAGAGACACGATAGAAACACAGACGATTAATTATTCATAAAAAAGAGAAATCAATTTCTGCCCTTATACCGAACTTAAGTTAGACTTCTACCCATATTTCCTAATTAACAGTCAGAAGGCTTGGATCATGGTGGTCCAAGGCTCATTAGAGCAGATGCCAGTGACAATCAGCTGCATGCAGCCTTCAGTATAAAATTTTCTTTATTAATGAAATGTTCCACAGGCTCTCGGTAAGAGGGGGCTGTAGGGCTTTTCGGATTTGTACAGCATTTGTAAATCATTATTTTGTACTAACATTCAGAATGCACAATCGATGCCGAGACTGAAACTTTGCCAGAACAAGTGCCAGAAACGACGCAGCAATGCTTGAAAATAACACAATGCTTTCTCACAAAAGTTAGCGTTTCTGGTTAAAAAATATATATTTTCCCAAGTCCTGTGTCCTACTGTCAAGCGCCCTGTCACTGACCAGGGGCTCATGTTCGGTGGTTCTTTACCCTATTTAGGGTTTTTATCAGTGGTTGTTTTGGTGTTTATCTTTTTACAAAAAAGACAATTAAAAAACACCTATGCAAACATTGCTGCTAAAATCGGGCAAAGTAAAATTAGTAAATTATTGATTAATGAATGAGAGCCATTTAAGGGTGTTCTGTCGCTAAAGTGAAAGAAGCAATCAACAGGCTGGAAAAAAGCATTATTCAAATTTGATGTGGTGCCAGCACTTATACAAATATACCTTAATGCACAATAATTTGCATATCAAAATGTTATCAGCCACGTTGTCACCTCCCTAGGTTCAAGGCATATCGCTACTTAATTGTTTTAAGATTCATTAGAACACTGGAGCCCTGATTTAGCATTCTGTGGATGAATGACATCTGCCAAAAGTGGACGGTAGTCCCGCCCCCCGATTTAGAGTCTTTATATAACTATACACTATAAATAGGGCATGCAAGACATCTACTTATTTTTGGTGAATGTTCCACATCTGCCATAACTGCCAAGCTCTATATCATGGATTGTGTCTCCTTACGCCCTCGTTCATAAGAAATTATAGCTTTCAGAAAAAGTGGACGATGATAGAAAGCTATTTGTGTGGTCGCACTGAAAAAAATACAAAAAAGGGTCGTGACAACATCATTTCTACATAGACCTACCCTTATGGTCCAGTTCAGAAATAGGATGGCTTGCGACCGTTAATCCCAAAGAACAGGAGCGTAGTTTAGTCAGTGAGATTCAGGGGTGTGAACTGTAAGCTTCACAACTATAAACAGTATGCCAAAGGGTGGAGGAGTGGCCAAGGTTTGGGATACTCTGTTCCAATGAGGAGCGAATTCATAATGATTTGCATGAGGTGGGCCCCTGTTTTAGCAACTGAAAAAAAAGCAATGAGTTAAAACCCTTTAGCCAAACAACCACAATGAGAAAAACTAACAGAAGCATAAAAGACCTGACTCAGGGTCCCCAGACCCAACTCCCAACCAAAGACTGCATGTATTTGGGGGGAAGGGTTATTCACATCCCAAACAGCCCTCCCTGAAGCTGAGCCCCTGTGAAGAAGGTAGAATTCCCATGGGAAAAAAACTAAATATTAAGGCACTTTGTGGTTTCAATGAGAGTTTCAAACACAAAGCCACATCACCAGTTGAGTTCAGGTCACTATACAAATCATAGTGTTCGTCCCTGAACACAAAGTCAAAGGCAGTACCACAGAGGACCACACTGATCAAGGTGGCAGGCCTGATCGAAGCCAACAGGATGTCTTCCTCTCCCAGAGTTACATCACTATGGAACAAAATGGCTCCTATGAGAACCCTTCCCCAACTGGAAAAAAAGGCCAGCTTCAGATCTGAAAGCCTCAGCTCCAAAACCTTATCTCTCAGGTGTCCCTCTATACTTAATCCTTCAGCTGGTCAGGCCTAGCGTACCACCCTGAAATCCATGCAGATGGCAGTGATAACATGTGGGTTGGCAGTTGTGGTTAAGCAAGAGTATGGTGCTCAAGAATGTCCATTGCAACATTCAGGCTCTCAGTGCTAAAGTACTACAAACTACCCCCACAGGAGGCTCACCAACAAAGATCAAGTAAGGCCTTCAGAGGACAGAGAGAAAGATAAACTACACATCCTAGTGCTTTCACCGTTGAACCACCTGTTCAGTCACATTGCAAGTGTTACTGCTTCTTAAAAGCCATGTGTTGTTGTTTTATTAATAAACTATGTGTGATTGTGTGAAGAGGATATTTATTTTCACGTGCCAACATCCGCTATCGCGTAATAAAGTGACTGCAACTGTTATTGGCCTAGGAAAATCAAAGGTCAGTGCTCAGGCAGATGTAACATGGCTCCCCTAAAGGATGCTTGTCAAGTGCGCGGGTCTGTGAAGCACTAATGGACAGCAGTAGTCAATGATAGCACATTGTAGATGATGAAATGTTTCCACATGCAAATCCCCGAGGAAGCAAGCACAAGACAGAGGCATTGACACACGTAGACCCTACAAAACAACAGATTGAATGATGCCAGAAAAGATCAATTGGGTTCTGCACCAGTATCACTCACAGGTGTTCCAACAACTCCAGTATCAACTCTAATGAACCGCCAGGAGCCCAGAGGAAGAACAGATGTATTGGGCCTGATTCACAAAGCCATTTGAGTGACCAAATTGAACTCATGAGGGTTAACGGCCTGTTTTACCAGTTAAAATCACCTTTTGTGTTCACAAAACTCAAATTGAAACTCGCAAATTGTTTTACTCATGCGTAAAATTAGGCCAGAATGGTATCCTTTTCTAGTTACAATCTGACTAGATTTCCCTGCATCTTTAAGTGAATACTCGTGAAATCCCATTGAAGGCAGTAATCCACGCAAAAACAATGCAAGATTACTAACATTTTTTAGAAAGCTTTGTGAATTGCTGCTTAGCATCTATGATGTAAAGACATGGGAAAGGTCTGGTAGGCACAGCATTCTAGTATGACATACATCTGCTTGCTCAATTTTGGGTGACTAAAGTGATTGCAACATACCTAGGAGAGAGTCTTCATCCAGTGCGTGTGTTTTTTTGTGGAGGGCACTGACAACATCTGTGACCAAGAAACGTTCTACTGATGTGGTAAAATTCATCAACTCACACTCAGTGTCATAAAGTAGTAAATACTACGCAGACAGCATATGTAAATTGCAACATTTAATGAGTGTTATCAATTTAAGTCCATGCAAACTTTATCATAATAAAGGCAAATCTCTTTATGGGGTTGTTCGAGCAAAATAAGATCTGGAGTAAAGAGGGCAGTACCTGGATGACGGACATACTCTATTGGGGTAGATATATCGATGATTGCTTGATGATCTGGACAGGTGATTTACAAAAACTGAACGAATTTATAAAGTATCTCAACAGTAATGATTGCAATATTCATTTCACTTCCGAACATAGTGTGACTAAAATTGCCTTCCTAGATGTGGTAACTTTTTATCTGGGACAACAAAATAGAGAGTCGGCTTTACAGAAAGAGCACCTCTTGTAATTCTATTTTACATGCTAATAGCGCACATCCAATCCACCAAATCAATTCAATACCGTATGGTGAGATGGTAAGGGCAAGACGCAATTGTAGCCTTGAAGAAGATTTTGAACTATGTATTGAGGATATGAGTAACAGATTTAAGGCACGGGGGTATTCTGATGAGTTTCTCCAGATGTATTGGGGTAAAATTGACCTTAATCAGATGCCAAGAAATAATGAAATAATAGTTAAGAGCCAGGCATACGTTCTCTGATCGGGGTTTGAACAGTTCCAAGATGGCTGCCGCATTGAAGTACATTAAGATCAGGGGCTGAGTATGTATCTATAAAGCTTGCTCTACTGGGCACGTCCCGTCTGAACAACAGTATTGTTCATTTCCCTGTGTATTGCTGTCACGGCAAGTAAGAAGCTTAGATCTAGACTTTTGGCGAGTCTGGTGACAGGTAAAAAGTAGCGCAGCACTCACAAGATGGCGCCTATACCACTCCATCCAAATAGTTAGACGCGGGCTAGCGGCAGCCCGATGCGTTACTTCAAAGGCTCTTTCCGGTGAGCCGTAGCTTCCGTGACCCACAAGAGAGTTTGAGCAGCATGATACAGAGATCGCTCACTAGTGCTGACCGGCATAATACAGGAAGTAAGTGCACACAGTCCACGGTTATCGAGTTGTAGAGGTTTTCGAGTGTATGTGTAGACCTACTAAAAAAGACTTTGATCCTCCCTTCATTTTGTTGTTTATAGAACATTCCGTAAATAACATTCAGATGCTGGTATTTAAAACGAGTGGCACAAGTAAATAGGTAAGATGAGAATCAAGTGTTTATAAAATCACTTTGGATGATAAAGCGTTTATGGAGCTATGGGCTAATAAATTTCGGTTTGTGCGTTCCCTTTGACATGGTTCACAGCACTCGGGAACTGAGTATCGTAGTTTGGATACTTGCTTCACAGATGGAAAGGTATGAATTATAACCCGGGTTTTGCACTGAGGTTGCATGTTTGCATGCTTTATAACTTGAACCATCTGGCTGGGCACCCTTGCTTTGTGTGCAATTTGGAAATGTTATAATGTGTAGAGTAATAACTAAGACATGAATACTGGCGACTAAAGAACAATATTGAGTTGTGAATGAAAGATTTATAGGATTTTAGAAAAGGGAGTTTGGGACTGATATCTGTCACTTTTGGTGTGAATTGGTGATAAGGTGGGTTTGATACGATTGTCTTTAATGTATTGTTTCAATTTTTAGAGTGATTCCAGCGTTCTCCAACAGTCCTGATGAGGCCTTGAGTTGTTAGGCCGAAACGCGTCGACATATTTTGAATGGGTCCAAGGAGTCTGAAAAAGTTAATTGATTTCCAATAAGTTGCATAGAACTACTTACTACCTTTCTCCCCAAATTCTTTTTAGGTAGCATACAGCTGGGTGCAAGACCCTTGGTCACCATGTGATTTGTGATCACTACGTTCACTGTTTTGTTGTGACTATCTTACTAAATGTTGGAGTAGGGCACTTGGTTTTAGATAGTGTATGTATTGTTTGTTTCATGAGCTTTATATTTATGTATATGTGTATATATTACTGTATATAGGTTCACCTTAGTGTCATTAGTTATAGATAGGCATTTGTCCTGCGACTCTGTTGCTGCTGCGTATGATTAAATGAAATAAATAAGGGAAATAGTTTTACCCTTTTTGAACCAAGAGTCACTATTGGTTCTGCATAATTATTTGAATCTGTCCCTTTCCTGCTAATATTTTGTGTGCGAACTGTGAGTAAAGGGCATAGTTAAAATCAGTGCTTAATTTGAGCCAGTAGTTACGGTGCTCAGCAACAGCACTTAATCATCAACACCAGGACTTCTGACAGCCAGCCACATGGCACT
This sequence comes from Pleurodeles waltl, assembly GCF_031143425.1. Lineage (NCBI taxonomy): Eukaryota > Metazoa > Chordata > Amphibia > Caudata > Salamandridae > Pleurodeles > Pleurodeles waltl. The sequence goes on from NC_090439.1 coordinate 312,048,962, forward strand.
GCTTGTCTAATTTTGTAATGAGCACAATAACAGTTGTTTAATAATGCTACATACATTAAAAATGACTAATACTAGTCTCCCAAAGTTATAGGAATTGCTTGGTTGGCTGGTATCAGTCATTTTTAATGCATACAATTTCTGAATTGTCATTAGTAGCGCTGACAGAGGCAATAGGTGGTGCCAACTGTAGTGATCTCCTAACAAGGGCCACAGCATTTTCTTTTTTTTTTTTTTTACAAATTAAGTACTAGTTAAAATATAAAGCGCATTCAACTCAATTACAATAACAGACATTAGGCATTCCGTTGCACTCCCTTTCCTCGAAGTTTAGCACAATACCAAGCTGGTCACCCACAGACGGAGGCACTTTGACAAGGCAATACTAGTCATCGGCCTAGATCACCAGCAACAAGCGGGTTCCAAATTGCCCTAAAAGTGATATAAAGACACTTCAATCAAATTCCTTTTACTTCAGTCTTTATTCTTTCATCTCTACTGCCTCAGCAACAGTTCTCCACACAGCTGCTCTTCTAGCTCCTCAACGTTCTACTGTCAACTCCAGCCCAATAACTGTCGGACTCTACCATTCTAAGGGGAAGGGGAGGTGGAACATACTACTTCTATCGGTGTAAATATTAAACTCCTATTAGGATAAACTTATTTATATAGAACAATATATATATATAGCTTATTTAATTAAAACTGCGATACAACACATCTTCCCTTCTAACAAAACTAGAAATAGTACAGTCATCTGCTATCATTAATTACAGTTCATTATACTCAAGTAGTAATCTCGTAATCTTTATGCCACATAGGAGGTTTAATTTGTCGGCTATATGTTCTTTTCTCATAACCTCCTTCATTGCGATTCTGTGGAACTTTCTGACTTCCTCCCGCTTCCTCAGGATTGCTTCCAGTCTTTTCTACACCCGGTGGCTGTTTGACGATCCTATCCATGCTCCAACACTGTCCATTCTCCAATACAACTGCATTTCTTTTTACTTTGGCAATATTGAATGGGCCCATAAACTTGGTGTCTCTCACATTTGACCTCATTCCCTTCAATGGATTTTTAACATACACTCTGTCCCCTACCACCCACTGTTGTTGTTTCGTATCATGTTTCTTATCATACATTCTTCTGTATTTATCTTGGTGCAGAGATAATTTAAGTTTGATATGAGGGTTTGCAGGTTCACTCTTCTCACCTCCACCTAACCATGAGGGAAAGAATTTTGTGCTTGGTTTTCTGCCTTTTAGCGCAGAAAACGGGGAAACTTTAGTGATTAAATTTGGAGTTGTATGGTATGCCCATAACATGTCTCTGATAGCATTTTCCACACTCAAATGATTAACACTAGCTAACTGTATGCATTCCTTGATCATACGATTGGTTCTCTCAATCAGACCATTTGCCCTTGGGCAATACAAAGCTGTAGTGAGGTGATTTATACTGAGAGATGCAAGGAAGTCTTTCATTGCTAAAGAATTCAACTGAACCCCATTATCAGTAATAAGGGTAGCTGGTATGCCCTCAACAGCAAACACATCCTTGAGGAAATTTATCACCGATTCAGTTGTGATTTGGTTAACTAATTTTGCATTTATCCAATGAGAGTGGTAGTCAATTAATACTAAGGCAAAGCGTTTGACTACTCCTGTCATGTTGATTGGCCCAATGATATCTAATGCCAGTTTGGACCAAGGCTTGTCAGGTATGGACACAGGAGAAATTGGGGTTTTACGAATCAATTTTGTTTTATCACTGCGTGCACATATGGTGCAATCTTTGACTTCTGTTTCAGTCATGGAGTCCATATTAGGGAACCAGTACCGTTCCCTAATACGTGATTTTGTTAGGCTTCTGCCCAGATGGCCCTCATGAGCCAGCCTAATGATTTTGTGTCTTAAACTTGCAGGAGGTATTATTTTATCATTCCTAAATACACAATTTCCTATTTCATTTATTTCGTATCTCACCTCCCAGTAGCTTTTAATAACTTCATCCAGATCCTTCCTGGATTCAGGCCATCCTTCCTTGGCTCTCAGTTTTAGCAAGGATAGAGATTAATCTTTTTGACATGCTGAATTCCATTAATCTTCATTGATAGAAGATGTAGAAACTACCAATATAGGATATTCTGGAGTATCAAAGTCTTCTACTACATCCAACGGAACTCTAGACAGAAAATCCGCAGCCAAATTTCTATTGCCAGGGAGGTACTCAACATTGAAACAGAAGCTTTCAAGGCCCAAGGTCCACCTCGCAATCCTTGGAGTGCTGTTGTAAAATCCCTTAGTGGAGAATACATAAACTAAAGGTTTGTGGTCTGTGCGTATGGTAAATTGTGTACCCCAAAGAAAAAATTTAAAATGTTTAACAGCCCAGAAACATGCCAGGGCCTCTCTTTCAATGACTGAGTAATTGGATTCAGCTTTGCTTAGAGCCCTTGATGCAAAAGCCACAATCCTCTCTTTGCCATCAATGACTTGTGATAGTGTAGCCCCCAAACCCAATTTACTGGCATCTGTGGAGAATAGTTTTCCTTTCATGATTAAAATTACAAAGATATGGTGCTGTTAAAATGGCCTGTTTAATCTTTTCAAATGCATAATCATGACATTCCCTCCATTTATAAGGTATGTGACTCTTAAGTAACTCTCTGAGATCATATGATGTCTCTGAGAAGTTTTTGACATATTTGGCCATATATTCAGTGAGACCCAGAAATGACTTAAGTTCATCCTTATTTTTGGGCGCCTTTGCTTTTTTAACTGCCTCTACCAGGGAAGTTTTAGGTTTAAAACCATCTCTCTATATTGTATACCCTAGATAATCTACAGAACTCACACCAATCTGGCATTTTTCCTTCTTTAACGTTAAGCCTGCTGTTTTCAGTATATTCAGAACCCTCCTCAGGTTTGTGTTGTGTTCCTCAACTGTCGCCCCATAAATTAAAATGTCGTCCTGGAAACACAAAGTTTTAGGAGTGTCTCTTAAAATATGCTGCATGATTTTCTGAAACACTGCAGCAGCCGACGCCAGCCCGAACCGCATCCTATTGAACATAAAGGAACCCGTAGGGGTGGTAAATGCCGTAAGCCACTTAGAATCTGGGTGAAGTTCTACTTGATGATATGCACTGGAAAGATCCAGCACCGAGAAACATACTGCATCTCCCATGGTACTTAAAATCTCATGGATTATAGGAAGAGGGTGTCTTTCTACCCAAATATTCCTATTCAGGTCTCTTAAATCAATACATACCCTGATGTCTTTTGAATTACTTTTCCTAGCAAACACAATGGGGGATACCCATTCAGAGCTGTCAATAGGTTGAATTATGCCTTGAGATTGCATTCTGTCAAGTTCCTCCTTGAGCGCCTGTTTCAGTAAATGGGGTATTGGTCTGGTTTTGTGTACGGCAGGCTCTGATTGGGGTTTCAACTTGATTTTGTGCTGAAATCCTGCTAGTAAACCCAATTTTCCACTAAAAACTTCTGGGAATTCCTGAAAAAATTGTTCTTTTGAGTTGGGTTTGTCAATGATCAAAACTTGTTCTGGATTGTTTGGATCCAATTTAGGGCCGTATTTATACTCTGGTTGCGCCGAATTTGCGTCGTTTTTTTCGACGCAAATTAGACGCTAAACTAACGCCAACTAACGCCATATTTATACTATGGCGTTAGACGCTTCGGGCGCCAAAGTGCCCGGAGTGGGCGTCATTTTTTAGCGTGAACCCCTTCCTTGCGTTAATGATATGCAAGGGAGGCGTTCCCGTCTTAAAAAATGACTCCCAGGCCTTTACGTGGTATTTATACTCCCGGGCAAAAATGACACCCGGGAGTGGGCGTGGCCAAAAACGGCGCATTTGCGCCGCTTTTTAACGCCTGGGTCAGGCATGGCGTTAAGGGACAAGTGGGCTCAAAATGAGCCCAGAGTGCCCTCCCCTGCCCCCAGGGACCCCCCTGCCACCCTTGCCCACCCCAGGAGGACACCCAAGGACGGAGGGACCCACCCCAGGGACATTCAGGTAAGTTCAGGTAAGTATTTTATTTTATTTTTTTAAATAATTTTTTTTGGCATAGGGGGGCCTGATTTGTGCCCCCCTACATGCCACTATGCCCAATGACCATGCCCAGGGGACATAAGTCCCCTGGGCATGGCCATTGGGCAAGGGGGCATGACTCCTATCTTTACAATGATAGGAGTCATGTTGATGGGGGATGGGCGTCGTTAAAAAATGGCGCAAGTCGGGTTACGACGATTTTTTCGACGTAACCTGACTTGCCCCATTTTAAGACGCCCATACGCCATTTTCCCCCTACGCCGGCGCTGTCTGGTGTACGTGGTTTTTTTCCACGCAAACCAGGCAGCGCCGGTCTGCTTGCGCCGGCTAACGCCATTCCATAAATACGGCGCCCGCATGGCGCTTCAGAATGGCGTTAGACGGCGCTAAATTTTTTGACGCTAAACTGCGTTAGCGCAGTTTAGCGTCAAAAAGTATAAATATGGGCCTTAATCCCCAACTCCTTCTGATGCTGCCAGCCCAAAAGACTCGATCCCTCCTTTACAACATAAACCTTCCCCACAGTGGATCGACCCTTGAATGAAATAAGTGCTCTGAACATTCCTTTAAGAGGAATAGGGTCCTGGTTGTAACCTTTGGGGTTAATATCTGGTTCCGTTAAGCTGGTCACAATTCCATCATCAATTTTGTCAAGGTTCACAGCATTAATAATCGTAAAAGGGGAACATGAGTCAGCAAAGACCTTAACCGGGTTGCCATCAATGAAAATTTCACATTCTGGATACTGAAAAGGAGTTACTTCTTTATCATTCACCTGTAATATAATTTTTTTAACTTCTTGATGATTTCCTTCTACATTCTTGCCATCATATAGTCTTTCTGGTCTTGACATATCCCTACACACTCTAGCAAAATGCCCTTTTTTGTTAAATTTCCTACAAATGGCTGTTCTTGCTTGGCAACCAGTTGAATTCGCTAAATGGTTGCTGCTTCCGCAACGAAAACATTTTAGATTAGGAATTACAATCTTGTTTTTTTGAGGTATTTTATCTACGCCTCTAATTTTGAGAATGTTGTCTTCTTCTATGTTACCTTTGATTTCTGTGACCTGATCTGGAGCAGATGGACATCTAATTTCCTGTAAGCATATAGCAGTATGCTCAATGGATTTAGCAATTTCAATTGCTTCATGTAAGTCAGGTTGCTTTTGTAATAGCTTCTCTTGAATTTTTATATTACTGGTGCAACGAACTAATTGATCTCGAATGAGTGAATCATTAAGCTCCCCAAAATTGCATAAAGTACTTAATCCTCTCAAAGCAGCAATATAGTTGGTTATACTTTCTTGCTTACTTTGATTGCGAGAAAACAATTTATGACGTTCTAAAACAACATTTATTCTGTCTCCAAATTGTTTTTCTAATTTCATGTATGTGGTGACATATTCATCCCGCACCTGATCTTCTGGAATATTAGGTTCAGGCAAGGATTCGTAAATTTTCCTACCATGTGTTCCTAAATTGTGTAATAAAATATGCTGTTTTCTAACTGGATTAAATCTGTCACCCCCAATGGCAATTAAATATGATTCAAATATTTTGAACCATTCTTTCCATGGAGAACTAGGTTCTCCAACCTCATTTAAAAACGGAACAGGTTGGGACATACCTGCAGCAGCCATCATGAGTACAGATTCCCAGGTAAATAGGGTAAGTCAAATGCAATTCACCTTAACACTAACTAAATACACTATAAAATATTATTGAAGTAACAGTTATGCAGTTATCATCAGTACAGATTCACAGATAAATAGGGTAATTCCAAGGTAAATCCCCTTATCAATAATTAAATACACATAGAAACTATTGAAATAACAGTAGAGAACAACCAAAATGTAAAGAGTAGGTTTTGTAGCAAAATTAGAGGAAAGAGCTCAAGCAACACACTTCCCACCATGCACCTCAAAAATGAAGAGAGCTGTGCCTGTCAGCGTTTCATTACAGGTTTCCAGAATGTACCCAGAAAGTGATTGTGAGCGCTTGAAAACGAAGTTCCAGTCAGATTTTCTTTGAATGGACTTCAGATTTCTGGGTTTCAGGTAACCGAGATTTATTTAAAATGTTTTGGTGCACTGCCAGCAACAGAAATGTGAGGATACTCGTTCCGCAGTTTACCGCGCCTTCCATGTTACCATATTGGTCTGTATTCGTCTTCCTTTCTGGTCCGAAATGCAGCTTGTAATGTAATTAATTCTGTCTTAAATGCCAGTTCTAAAATCTTTAAGGCAACAGGAAAACAGCCTTTAATTTAATTATATTGTTGTGCTGCCAGGACATAAAACATATTTTTATATTTTCTTTCCTCTGTGAAATGCCACTTGAAAAATTACAGCCTGGAATACTTTTCTTGTTTTGAGTCAGCGCTTAGATGAAATACTGGTTAAAAGCTGGATTGAATTTCAATGCTTCCGTTTTCTTTCCTAAAAACGCTTTCACTTTGTTATTTCAGTGTTCTCTGTCAGCGCAAAGTGAAATTCCAGTATCTGTTAGAAAGGTTAAGTGTTCCGATCGAAGATATAAATAGAACAGCAGTTTAAGTCTGTGTGCTGATGTGAGAAATTTGAAAAAATTGATTGAATTGGAGTAAGTAGTGTCCTGGTTCCGAAAGTTAAAGTAAGGCACAGGAAGCGCTAAGTATAGAAATGGCACGCTTATGTTCAGTGTAGAGTATTCTTTAAAGTAATAACAGTACCTTAAGATAATTAAAGTTGCTGAAGGGTTATCCAAAAGGGGTAGAGATGAGAGTGCCCCCTTCCGCACGTAACTCGTCGCCAGTGATATAAAGACACTTCAATCAAATTCCTTTTACTTCAGTCTTTATTCTTTCATCTCTACTGCCTCAGCAACAGTTCTCCACACAGCTGCTCTTCTAGCTCCTCAACGTTCTACTGTCAACTCCAGCCCAATAACTGTCGGACTCTACCATTCTAAGGGGAAGGGGAGGTGGAACATACTACTTCTATCGGTGTAAATATTAAACTCCTATTAGGATAAACTTATTTATATAGAACAATATATATATATAGCTTATTTAATTAAAACTGCGATACAACATCTAGTATAAACCATTGGCATCGACTGCAAATACTTTACCTAGTAAGGCAAAAATCCTTTGACCAGCCCTGCAGAACCAACCGCCCTACATATCAAAAGTGATTGAATGTTCAGGATAGATTTTGAGACCACCGATGTTGAAAATAACTTGACCTATTCAGATAATTAATAATAATTGAGTAGAAGGGAAACAGTTTAGTGGGGGAAAGCTTTTGTGTCAAATTTTAGGATTATAGGAAAAGCAAAATCCAGCCTAAGCAATTAGCAGTCGTTGGACATTAAGAAGAGTTGAAAGGAGAGGACGAATGGTGTACAACTGATGAAAGGGCAGTCAATTAAATTCGGCTGCTTTACTCCGTAATCGTCTATGCTCAGGGCGTAAAAACCTCTCTCGCCATTAACTGCATACAAAAGGCATGTCAAACTCTGTAATAATTATATGTCACCGTCACTTCTCATTTCTTACACCTGAACTCATCTGAAAATAGAATGAATCTATATTTAGCAAAGAAGTAATTCGTCTAAATATCCATTATGCATTATTAAAATTCATATAACGTCAGACCTCCTCACTTTGAAAACGAGTCTTATGTCTGTGATCAGAACTAACCCCCCTGGATAGGGTGCTTCTTGTTGATCAGACATCTTTTGATTTGCTGTTACGTCTTACAGTGCCTTTCAAACTGCATACAATAATCTCCTGTATCATTATGAGGGTTCTGCGCTTTTCTTTTCTTTGTAATTACTTATGTTCAGGGCCAGTGAAATTATGCGGAAGGGGAGGGTCAGATTATGAGGTAGGGTAGAGTAAATTATGCTGCAAAAAAAGGCAATTTATGAGGCATTATGTGGCACGTTTTGTGACAGCATTACTTCATTATTTAGTCATTTGAAACTTGTTAACAGTGTCTAGGCAGTAGCTGTACATCATAAGTACCAGTTTAACACTCAAATATAGCAATATGCTACAGAAAGGCTACCATTCAATGCTACACAGGGCCTTCCAATGCGCGGCAGCGCATGTCGGTGAGTTTTTGCTAACTTTTGAACAGTTTAAACTAGATCATTTTTTTTGTTGTTAAAAACTGCAGATTATGCGTCAGATGATGGTTATGTGGCAAATACACAATTATGCGAAAATCGCCACGGCCGCACCACAATCGTTTAATCAGAGTTAAAGCTGCTGCTCATTTGCAAGTGTGTTTATGGCTCAATCTGCGTATGCCAGGATTTGGCTGTGACAGCGCCGCTAGCAGGAATTGAAGAGAGGGTAGTGAGCCAACATCATGGATGAGAAACTATGGCCCATATTTAAGAAAAGTGGTGCACGACTGCGCTAACGCAGTTGTGCGTCTTTTTTAAACGCAATTTATAAAATTATGCACAATGGCACTAAGGAATGGCTAGTGTAAGAAATAAAGATGATAGCTGGTGGGGTATGGCGTTAGGGGAAATGGTGCCAGTGGGTTAGAAAGGACGTTAGGCTAGTTAGCTGCAACATTCTGCCACTAGGCAGCCTAGCGTAATGTTTTGACAGACAAGCAGCCAAAAAATGACTCCTGTAAAAGTGTAGACAGGAGTCATTACCACCAGTGTCCCCTGGGCAAGCCTTACATACCCAGTGCAAGGCAAGGAGTGCCCCATGTAAGGGGACCCAGATAGCACACCACACACATACACACACACTTACCTGCAACTTACCTGGGATGGGCTCCCTCCTCCAGTAGTGTCCCTGTGGTGTGGGTGGTGGTGTTGTTGGGGGTTGAGGTGGGCATCATGGCGCCCACTCCATGGTGTTTCCCCATGGAAATGGGCCTACCGGCTCTTTAATCCTTGGTCTGACCAGGCGTTAAATAATGGCGCTAAGAGGGCTTAGCGCCATTATTTAGGTCCGCCTCCCACCTGTACGTCACTTTTGCTCTGGGAGTTAAATATGGTGCTGGGGGGCTAGCATCATTTTTAGGAAGGTAATGCTTACCTTGCATCTCATTGATGCAAGGTGGGTTGGCGCTTTCTAGAAATGGCGCTAACTCCAAAACTTTGACGCTAGACGGGTCTAGCGTCAAAGTATAAATATGGAGTTCGGTTTGTGCTGCTTTAGCGCCAAAATAAATGGCGCTAAAGCGACTCAAGCCTTCCATAAATATAGGCCTATATACGCTGAGTTACGTGCTACGTTTGTTGAACCCGGAGGAGTCACAGTTTCCCAGGCCTGACGCTTTTGTAGAAGCCCGTGCTCATGCAGCATCATTTATGGATTTATCAACAAGACAGCCAGCTTGTCTAAAACCACCAGACAGCGGCAGATGTTGGATCTGCTTTGTTTTACCTTTCAGTGCAGAAGATTTTATTTTACATTTTTTAATGCGGGTCCCCATCCAGTCTGGACCAGCACCACTTTGTGTCCCAGGCCTCGCAATAGTTTCTGAAATGCCTGCCAGGCAGCTAGGGTGATTGAAGTGGTGCAGCTGAGGTACAGAGGTGCAGGGATGGGTATTGCTGGCGATGGCTACCCAAGAATATGTGCATCACCAGGAGAACATTCCAGCCTGTCAAACTAGCAAAACGATCAAAGAAGAGTGGAAGAAGCCAAATGGCTGCTTTCACTGTTGCTTTTGTTCTTTACAGAGCTATGCAAAGAAAGGCAGGACGAATCCATTCTGAACAATACGGGTTTAATCATAATTTAAAAGAGAATGGGGGTTATTCAGAGGTAAATTGAGGTGAAAATAGGAGTGAAGAGGTCATAGGGGGAGGGAAGGGAGAGTATTGCCAAACCAAAATTACAGTAAGTGAGTGGCCAGCCTGCTTTTAATGCATCAGAGTAGCCCTCAGGCAAACACCCCCCAAGCTTCCTAGTAGAACACGAGCAGGCAATATGGGTTATAATTTGGGCTTTGGTTATCACCAGAAGTTCAGGGAGATTTCATCCTGCAGAAGAGGACAGTGAACGTCCTGAACCCTGGAGCCAAGATTACTTTTAAACTCGCGGTGGGAGGAAGCCAAGAAAGGATGAGAGACTAGTGTCGAGGCTGATGAGCCGGAACTCTACAAGGAAGCTAGCGATCTCAGGAGAAGAAAGTGAAGCCCCCTGGAGCAAGCTGTCAGAGTCTGAGAACCAGTGGATGTTACTGTCTCATCCATGTACCACAGAAGGTAATCCCACTCTCTCCCCTGTAGTGTAACTCCCAAGCCTCACATGTCTTTGAGGTAATCACAAGGGTGAATGTGGTAATGGATGGAGAGAGAAACCACTGGTTTTCTGGCAAAGGGCACCTCGCAAGCTTCAGGAGTTAAAGGGATTGATAGGTGTTATCACTGATGGGGTCTAGAGCAAGAGGGAGGACAGGTAAGTACAATAATTCTGGATGTTCTTAAGGGGAAAAGGAGTATTAACAAATAATCAGATTCCGGTCCACTAAGAAGTATCACAAAGCTGTAATTAGGCACTCACCTCCCTGGGAAGTGCTCGAAAGTTGAAGTGAAGGCAGGTAGGGTGAGGTGGAAAACGTCCGAGTTCAGGACCTTTGCTCAGCGCCACTTTGAAGCAGTTGAAGATTCGGAGATCTACCTGTATTCCAGTAAGAATCCAAGTCTGGGAGGACAGAGGAGAAAAGACAGATCCCTAATCCCAACAACACCTCAAGGAAAAAAAAACATAACTACTTGGACACAAAGCCACAGGAGAACTTTAGGAGCGCAAAAGGAACCACTAACCACTCTTGTGAGGCATTGATACTCTGTGAGTGGAGCTCCTTATCCTGCCTCTGCTTCTTCCACCCTCAAAGCTCTAACCACTTTTCCTATCCTGTCTCACAAGTGTTTGAACCTAGCTATCTGTGGTCCCATCTAAAACCAAGCACAGGTGTGCCAACCTCCATTTCCCCTTAACCTTGAGGACACACGTTGCCCTGTTCTACCACCCTCTCTTTTGTTCACTGTGGGTGCAGCTGTCTGTGATCTTAGGTTTCCTGACAGAGCCCCCATAGCAAAGTATGTGAAATAATGGACTTTTTTGGAAGACGAGAAAGGAAATCAATAAAAAAATAAACAATTGACGTATCAAATAGGAGAATGGATAAAAAAGAAAGTTTCAGGTAGAAACTACACATTTAGAAAAATGTGCAAAGGAATGGAGGAAAGACAAAAGTTGAACACGCCTCAGCATACTCCTTAAAGAAATGATTAGATAGATAAAGTGGAGTGTTTTCAACATAGGTGGACGAAACTATCTTGTTTCCGAGACATGCCCAAGGACAGAAAGTAATTTTAAAGGGGTAATCCAGGGTAGGGAAAAATAAAAAGCTCTCTCTCAGCCCAGTCTTTTTTTACTCAGAATCAGCAACAAGAACAATTAGATAGGTCGTTCGTTCTATGGTTTGTTTGGGTTTTAAGATCTATAGTGACATCATTCACTGATAGCTCCTTTAAAATAACTATTGCTAACAGCAACGTTGAAGGAGAACTTAAAAACGTTCATGAAGAAATAGACACCCATTTAAGATAATACCATTATTATAATAATAATAATAATAATAATAATAATTATTATTATTATTATTATTATTATTATTATTATTATTATTATTATTATTATTATTATTATTATTATCTTATAGAGTGCACAGCTACCCAAATAGGGTTTACTGGCACTAAGCAAAAGGATGCGATGACAATTTACCAGATTAAAACAGCCAGGCCTTCAAACCCTTATAGAATGCAAGTAGGTTGTGCAGTTTCTCAGGAAGACTAGGAGGGAGTTCCATAATTTCAGACCCAGAACTGAGAAGGAGCATCCCCCTATACACACGAGGGCTGATAGGGCATCACCAGATGCTGTATATAAGGTGGCCCTGTTCCAACTCTGGCTTGAAAGATTTAGCTCAGTGCTTTAAATTGAATATACTTTATGTTAAACAACACTGGGCTAAGCACTGAGCACTGCGGGACTCCAGAAATTAAGGACTGTTTTTCGAACCTAAGATTGGCAGAAAAGACTTGGAACGTCTGAACTTTTAGGAATGATGTTATCTAGGCCATAGCAGTTCCTTCAAGACCCAATGCTACCAGTCTCTCACTTAGGATGGAATGGGGCACAGTATCAAAGGCCTCACTAAGATCTAGCAAAATAAGAGCGGCGGTTCCACCTCCATCCAGGAGACATCTGAGATGGTCTGTGACTCCTAGGGAGGGTGGATTCCGTGCTATGCCCACCCCTGAAGTCCATCTACAAAGGATGTAAAAAATGTTGGGTCTCCGCGTTAGATGTAAGCAGCCCATTCACCTGTTTCTCCAAAATTTTGGAGAGACAGGGCAACAGGGAAATTGGACAAAAGTTTGACCAATTGGTCGGGTTGGATCAAGATTTGGTTCTTAGAGAGGGAGAATGATAGCGTGCTTCCAGCTCCATGGTACTGAGCCCTCAAACAGAGAGGAATTGAGAAGATGCACCACCTCCTATAGTAGCGCCTGATACAACAGGCCAAGCTGAGAGGGTGATATGGGATCCAGCAAGAGCCTGATTTAACCGGCTGTAGGATGGTTAAAAAGGTAGAGATATCCAGAAGAGGTCATGACTTCAGTTTAGAGGTGGAATCTGACATAAGCAAGCTGCTGTTGGGCTCACTTTAGGTGTGGTTTTAACGGTGCAGCCAAGAACAGCAGGGTCCGACAAAATTATTCCACCCTTCGGGTCCTTGGACAATTGAAGGTAAGACGAGATCAGGTAACATCAGGTTGGTATGGCTGTAGATGGATATCTATCACCTTTTTGATAAAAAAGGAGGACCAACTCCTCACATTGAGTCTGCAAAAGCAATGGTGCTGGAGACATTTAAAGCTCTTTCACCACATTGAAGAGCGTCTTAGGGAAATTTGGGGTATTAGTGGTTTTATCAGAATAATACAATGCTTGTGCTTTCCTGAAGAGCCCATGGTAGTTTTTTATTGCTGTTCTGTAGATAACTTTAGACTCCTCATCATAAGACCTCCTCCAAAGTCTTCCCTGTCCCTATGCAATGTTTTTTCTCCAGCCGGAGTGTTTCATTTAACCAGGAAGCCGTAGAGTTAGATCTAGCCAAGTAATTAGGTGTGCCCTGTAGAGTTGCCTCCAGAGTATTCAGTATCCAACTGTCTATCGGCTCCTGATGCGAGGAACTTGTGCTTAGAAGCAAACTTAGTACTAAAGAGTTGTTGGTTCAAGGCTAAGACATCCAGTTTTGACCAGTTCCTGGACTTAGTTGTAGGTTTTTTCAGCCCTAGCGACAAAGGCTTCTGGATTGTGATAGCAAATGGAACTGCTAAGTGATCTGACCTTCACATTGGAAAATATCAGGTCCATTAGTGAGATGAACACCAGAAAGAATATTAATAAACATTGGAAATTGTCATGTGAGGGAACAAATATTTTCATTGGCCCATAAGACAAAGATAATGTAATTAGGTGGTTTCAAATATGCAATAAAGTTAGATATATGCAAAATAACTGAGTACAGATGATGGGAGGGGAGATGTATGTATGTATTGGTATTTATAGAGCGCATTTCGGCCGTAGCATCGAAGCGCTAAGCGGCAAAAAAGTGAGAGAGAAGGAAAGCACAGAGGGAAGTTGCAGGGTAGCTACCAGAAACGAACGAGAATTAGTTTGGAAAAAGCCATGTTTTAAACTGCTTCCTAAAAGACAGGAAGTTATCATCCTTCCTAATGGACAAAGAAAGAGTATTCCAGCATTTGGCCGCTGCTACTGTAAAATCTTTGTCAGCCCACCTAGCCTTACGGCTACGAGAGACAGAAATCAAATGGAGATCTTCTGACCTAAGCTGACAACCTGGCACATGCCATTGTAGGGAAGAGCAGAGGTATTCAGACCCTACTAAGTGAAGTGCCTTATGACAAAGAGCCTTGAATGTAATGTGCCCCTCGACAGGTAGCCAATGCAGCTGTCTCAAACTGTTGCTAGCCGAAGCTGAACGAAAAAGATCTAATATCAAGTGGGCAGCAGTGTTCTGAATCAGTTGCAATTTGTAGAGAGAGCCTTTTTTCGATATTTAACATTACCGCATTGCAGTAATCTAGTTTGGAGATCACCAAGGTAAGAGACACCAAGATTCTAAGTTCCTTCTGGAGACAGGGGAACATTTTCTTCAGGGTTTTTAGAATCCACTAGCAGGCTTTAGTGGTCGAATATACATGGGACTTGAAGGATAAGGAGTTGTCAAATACAATCCCAAGATTTCTAGTGGATGCTATGGGAACAGGCAGGTCACTGCAAGATTACGGCCACCAATGTGAGTTCCACAACTCACTGTTTGAGCCGAAGAGTAGGATCTCCGTTTTGTCGCCATTCATTTTAAGCCAATTGTGGTCCAACCATTTGTTAATCTCACTCATGCAGTGATGGAATCTGTCATCTACCTCTTTCCAGTTCTTATTAATAGGAATAATGAGCTGAGTGTCATCAGCATAGGAGGCAGCCAGAAAGCCACAAGAGCGGATAAGTCTAGTTAGTGGGGCCATATAAAGATCAAACTCAGTAGGGGTCAGAGAGGAGCCCTGTGGGACCCCACAAGGTAGTTGAAACGGGGAGCTCTGAAATCACCACAACTTACTTCGGTGGATCACTCACATAGAAAGGACTTCAGAATACTCAAAGCGTTTTCTCTAACTCCCGCTTGGTGAAGATGTTGTACCATTAAGTGCGGCAAAATGGTATCAAACGCGCCAGATAAATCCAGTAGCACTAAAATAGCTCCGTCCCCTTTATCAACCAGTCTGCAATAGAACCTGAGGTGGTGATAAGGGTAGATTCTGTGCTATGAGCTTCCCTGAAGCAGTGCTGAGAAGGATCCAGGCATCCTGTTTCTTGTAAGAATTGTGCCAGTTCTGTATTAAGATGTTTTTAAAAACTTTTTTGTGTGAAAGGGCAGCAAAGCTATGGGACGGAGGTTCTTGAGATCTTTTGGGGCACCACTAGGTTTCTTTTTCAAAGGAATAACAATTGCTTCCTTCCATGAATGAGGAAGTGCTCCAGTATTCAAAATCTCCAGGTACCTGAGCCAAAGTCACCAACCCCGGAGAAAACTTCAGTACATGATGTGGGCAAGGATCGCTGGGAGAGCCTGACTTAACTCTCTACATTAGTTCCTTAATCCCTTCCATCCCCAGAGGGTGGAAATTAGTGAGAGTAGGGGTATCATTGCTTTCCGAACCATTTGATTGCTCATGGGGGTCTAGCACTTCAGAGTGCTGTGCAAAATTAGCTTGAATTTTAATGACTTAATTTTTTTACAAAGTTAGCGACCTTGTTGCAAAATTCTTTTGCATTTTCCAAGCCTGGGGGGGAGGCAGTAGGAACAGTGATGGAGCGCACCACTCTAAAAGGTTCTCTGGGGACATTATTTGCTTCCCTGATTTTACGTGAGATAATTAAAAGAAGAAAATTGTCATTAAAAGAGCAGCTATTAGATGACTCTTTTTAACCTTTTTGAAAGTGATGTATAGAAATGGGAGAAACAAACTTCATCAGATGGCAATAGAGCTACATTGCCCATGTTTGTAGGCTTAGATAGATTAAAGGATTTCAGGGTTAGATAGAATCACAGGATGTTGAGTGGAGGCCAGGATTCAAATCTGGTTCCTGTGTTCTAGGGTCAGCATCTGTAGCTGCTAGACCACAACTTCTTCTCTCTTCTCACATTAACACGTGTGCGTTAGCAGTGCAATTGTTACATTAAATATGACAATGCTGCATGGATAATGTTTTGGAGGAACATAAAACATAATATGGATAAAAACAAGATTCACAAAAAGGGTCAAGGAAAGCCCTAAAGGAGGATAAGATGGGAGGACTTCTCACTAGAGATATGGTAGAAGTGAATAAAAAGGAACTAGGTGCAGCATTATTTTAAAGGTAGACCTTATTCTTATAAAGAAAAAAGAAGTGTAGAGACTCAGATGGAGTATCAAGAAGTTCAAGAAATGGCAACAGATGGACAATATAAACAAGGCTAGATATATTTTCTCTCTTGTTATGTTTACAGTGTTATAAGTAGTTTTAGAATGTATTCCTTGCTTAGTGGTTGAATGTCACATTTTGAATTCATAATATGGCAATACAGCTATGTATCATTTGTTTAATTTTTGTTGTCATTACAAACTAGTCAGTCATTAATTAACTATACAGATGTTCAAATAATGACAGTGAGGTGGAGTAGGAATAAAAAATAATTATATAACGAAATAACACAAACATGCTCTTGTGGGAATTACGAAACAACTTTTTAATTTTCCCTATTTCTTTCATGAACGCATGACAGCTGGTAGGAACTAGTTGCTCATACAATCCTAGAGATAATAGAAATGTACATGTAGTTTGCAGATGTCTTGTTTGTAACAGAAACAATTCAAAATCTGAGTGATAAACCCTAGAAGCTGATGAAGTTACATCAATCAAATTCCAATAACATGGTACAAAACATTGTTGTACCATGTTATTACAGATACAACAATTTTAAATTAAAAAGTAACTACACTCCATCACTTGCACAACTGTACATAGATGACTATTAACAATTCAGAGATTGATACTACTTCCATACTTGTGAAATGAGACATGCACCCAGTGCTTTCTTAATATAAGTCATATATATAAATTTTATCAACATCTTTGGGCACAACAAATACATTTAGCCATGCCCCTTAAACACAATGTACAGAATGTATCAGTAATTAGAGGATGTGTCTGACAGCCCTCATTATGACACTGGTGGTCTACTGAGCTACAGGGCCATGGTGGCGGTATCATCGCCAGCAGGCTGGCGGTGAAGACCGCCACATTATGAGTGTGGTGGATTGGCCTCTGCCAACCTGCCACATCTCCAATCATACCACCAGATCGGTCGGACCCACTCGGCTGGAGATGAGCGTCTCTGACCTTGCGGTCCACAGAAGACCGTCAGCGGTATTAGGAGCCACCTTTCCACCAGGGTTTCTGTGGCAGTAGCACCGCCATGAAAACCCTGTCAGAAAGGCTGCTGGTGACAGGTAATTTCTTCCCTGTCACCAGCAGACGACTCCCCCAACCCACAGCATGCATACTAGCCTCCCAACCCCACATCCATCCTCCAGGTACAGCACCACGCTCCCCCTACCCTCCTCCAGGTACAGCGCACCCCTTCCCGCATACATGCGCATGGACACAAACACCCACACGTACTCCACATACACTCATTCACCAACACTGACATACATGCATTCACTCACATGCATTCATACACGCATTCACTTCAACACTCATACTCATATTCACCACAACACTCATACTTGCATTCACCACACCAATCATACTCGCACTCACCGCCAACATTCATACATGCATAAACACACGCATACATACACACACACTTTCATGCACACACGCATACATACTTACATTCATACACTCACTCACTTCTACATTCACACATGCATTCAACCACGCACACACACATAGATGCACACACGCAGACAACAACCACTCATACACGCACACACAACACCCCCCACCCTACCACCCCCCTCCACTGTCAGACGATCGACTTACCTGGTCTGGGGAGGAGGTCGTCCGGCAGGGAACCGGTGCTTCCACCTCCGGCAGCACCCCACCATCAGGACACCGCCAGGCCGCATTACAATCGTAATATGGCTGGCGAAGTTCTTTTGGCGGTGCCAGTGGTGGTACCTCTGCAGTGCCTCCACCCGCTAGCACGACTACTGCTGAATTTCCACCCCAAATGTGGTAGAAATCCAGCAGTACTCGTAATATCGTGGGCGGAAGATGGTCAGCACTGGCGGTATTCTGGTACCCATGGCTTTGGCGGTCTTGCAAAAAGACCACCAAAGTCATAATGAGGGCCTTTGTCTGAGATTTTATATTGGAGCATGTGATGAATAATAGTATAACCTGATGTCCACTTGTAGGATATCCTAAATATATAGCCGTCTTTAGCAGGTATCAAATGTCGGTATCCAGCCTATAATTTTGAATTACCCCCATTAAGAGCCCTCGGTGCATTTTTCTACTTTGCATGAGTATGTCATAGTATTGTTGCTTTTAAGATTGGATGGAGAACAATCTTCATTGATTTATTCTGCTGTCCAACATTATAAGTCAGGCATTGTCAGCCCTCTATCCTCTCTAGATAAATTTGAGGAGATAAGGTGACCTCCAGGATTAGTGGTTCAAACATATAAATGGTTGTTGTTGGACTTGGCCCTCTCTGTAGTGTCACCCCAAACTGTTTGCCTTTTATCATCCACCTTTTTTCTGAATTTGTTTTTGTTGGCCTTAGGAATCTGTGCAATATACCACTGTAACCGCTGCTAATGGTATTGTAATCTCTCCCCTAAATATGGTTTAATTGGCTTATACCCAATTGGCATATTTAATTTACTTATAAGTCCATTGTAGGGTGGTATACCACGTACCCATGGCCTGTAAGTTAAATAGGCTTGCAGCACTTACTGTGCCACCCACTAAAGTAGGACTTTAAAACATGTCCCATGACTGCCGTTGCAGCCTGAATGAATTTTTAAACTGCCATGCCAATGTGGCATTAAAACCTTCTTGCCAAGGTTTAAAGTGTGCTATTATTACATATCATTCACCCCTAAAGTAGGCTAGGCTCTAGATAGTCGATAGGGTAAGGTTCTGTGTGATGAAAAGGTTGGACAAGTACATTTAAGTTTTACATATCCTGGTAGTGAACAACTCCCAAATTCATTTGTCACTACTGTGAGGCATACCCCTTCCACAGTATACAGTAGCATTAGGGATTCCTTATTATATTTAATAAGCTGCAATTTCTAATTGGGAGCAAGTATGTATGTTATCTTTGGTGCCTTTTCAATTGTGGTAAAAGCCCAATTAATTGCAAAGTTCGTTTTTTTATCAGAATTCAAAATGTTGAAATAAATTAATTTTAAAACTGCCACTTTTAGAAAGTTGGCATTTTTGTGCCGTCAGCCCCTTTGTGCCTGTAGTCTGCTATGTCTTACATGACTGGGTGTAACTAACAGGAAGATTTTGTAAATTCTTCAAAGACACACAACAGAGGGAGGCATTGGGTGTGCCTGAATGGGTCACCTGTTGGCAGGATGCAGGAGGTGGAGCTGAGCGCAACCCCACTTGCAACTGAATACCCTGTGCTCTGCCCTCACACAAAGAGGCTAATGGCTAAAAGCAGAATTTGTTTTATTTTTCAAGAAGTATACATCACCATTGAGGTCCCTGGTACTGAAGAGAGCTACATTCATGTGCAATTGTGCCCCTTGTGGACTGGAAGAATGTTGTCAATTACAGTGAAGTTATCCAGGATGAAAAGGGCTGCCCTACTATCCTATGCTGTAGTGAGCAGAAGAAAAATGTGAATGGCACAACAATAGACCAATGCAAGAACAGAGCTTTTTGAGAGCAGGGGTAATGCTTGTGGAGGCCATCAGGCTTTCCCAACCCAGAGGAGAGCTCCGGAGTCAACTCAACTGGTTTATGATGAGATGACATTGCACAACAAAACAGCAACAGCTGAGACTTCTTTGTTTTCTATTGATAGAAAATGAACCCTTTACTTATTGGTAATCTTCATTACCCAGGTTATGGGCCCTCCTCGTCCCTGTCCTTACACATGAGGGTTGTCTTCTCCCATGTTGACATGTTTTTTTCTTTTTCTTTTTTTATATATCCTCTCCCCCTCACCTCCTTCTTTTATGTTACCAAGCTGCAAACAATTAGGTGCAACCATTGCAAAAAGTACTGGGATGAGGAGGACCCCTAATTGGGGTAATGAAGATTACCATAAGTAACAGGTTCATTACCCCCTCATGGGGTCCTCCTCTTCCCAGTCCTTATACATGAGGATGCATCCAAGCAATAAAAACCATTGAACCACACCATACAGATGAAATGTATGTTTATTAGAAGAACAACAATTACTTCCTTGCTGTAGTTGGAACTTTGGAATCAAAATGGCCATCTAAACCATCAGAAACAGAAAGGCGGTAATGTTTAATGAAAGTCTGTTCCAAGGACCTGGAAGTGAGAAGAATCTTTTTGACCCTTTGCAACAGAGCCATGAGCAATAAATAAAGAGTTAGACCATTGAAAAAGTTTAGTGCAGTCCAGATAAATGAGAAGTGTCCTTCTGACATCTAAAGTAGAGGGAATTGAATCAGAGGAAGGTTTCTGTAAGTACAGGTAAAATTACTCCTTGAGCGCAATGAAAAGAGAAAGAGACCTAAGGGATAAGCTAGGGGTCGAGCTTCAGCACCATACAATCAGGAAAGACCTTCAGATATGGAGAAACTGCCATGAGCGTCAATGAGAGCCAATTCCCCCAAGTGTCTTGCTGAAGATATGGATACCAAGAACACCACTTTAGCAGATCACCAGACTAACTCTGCCTCTTCTAAAGGGTGAAAGGCAGTACCTCGTAACCCTGTAAAACAACAGATAAATCCCAAGAAGGAATCTCTTTTCATATAAAAGGTCTCTGCAACCTGAAACTTTTGACTAACCTGCACTCCAATGGAGAAAGTGTGGAGAAATCATCCAAAAAGGTACGAAAAAACCTTTATTGCAGCTCATTGATTGGAAAGAGTGCTAGGTGTCAGTCCTTTCACAAAACCATCCCTTAGAAATTCTAGTACTTTAAAGGAATCAATCACAGTTGGATCCTCAGATACTGAGGCTCACCTTTTGGAAATCGAGTTCCAGTGTTTTGTATATGAATGAAAGAATTTTCTTCTGAGAAGACTGAATCTCAAAGCAACTTGTGTAGATCAGCCCAAATTCTCTAAACCTACTTGTTCATCAGCCAAGCCATTAGACACAACTGTGTGACAACTCAGGGAAACAATAAAGAGAAGTGAAGAGGAGAGTGACCCTGAAGGAAAAATCAGGTTCATATGGGCCTGTTCCATTGTGACCTTCTGGAGAACGTTTGGAAGGTGAGGAATTGGGAGGAAAGCATACAGTAATATTGGAGGCCAAGGGATTGCTAGTGCATCTACCACCCATGACAGAGGACATGGTGTCTCTGTGCAAAAAAGAAGACATTGTGCATTGTCTGGGGAAGCGAACAGATCCAACCACGAGATCCTGAATTTCTGATACACAAGGTGAAACTGAAGAAGGTACTTCAGCGAACAGGGTATGTTTCTACTGGGACTGTCAGCTCAGAAGTTCATCTCTCCCTGAATGTAAACTGCTCTGAGTCCTAGAACTTTAACTTCCACCCATGTACAAATCAAGGATACAATCTGATTGAGAGACATGCTTCTTGTAACCCCCTGTCTGTTCAAATATGCGCTCTCCACCTGATTGTCCATCCTTACCACCATATTCTTTCCATTCCGGTGGTTTTGATGAGCCATCAAAGCCAGTCCCCTCCAATTCGACGACTGGTGACTCTCCAAACTAGACCAAGGAGCCTTCATCTCTTGTTGATCCAACACTGATCCCCAACCCCACACACTGGCATCCGTGGTGAGAAGCACTAGAGGTAGGAGCTGGAATCAGACCCTCTTCAACAGATGTTTCTGCACCAACCACCAAGAGAGATCCTTTGAGATCTGAGCTGTCAGAGGTATCATCAGTTTCTAATTCTGTGAACCGGGTTCCTAAACACTTGAGAATGTGTTTCACCACTGATTTCAGTTGAAACCTTGGCCACAGCACCTCAGCTGTTTAGGCTGCCAACAGTCCTTGCACTGGCAACCAGAATCTTGCAAAACTCTGTCAATGTGTCATCAAGTCTCTTACACAGGACTGGAGAAAATGCATCCTGCCAAAAGGAAGAAATGCTGCTCCTGCTCGAGTATCCAATCGAGCGTGGATAAAAGCCTGGAAAAAGTTATTTTTCTAAGAAGGAGTCAGATATAATTTCTGTAGATTTACCAAAAGATCAAAGTCCTTCAAGGACTGGAGGACCAGATCTACATCTCAATGTGCCTTAAAATCATCTAAGTAAAGAAACAGAACTAACACCTTTCAATTGTAAGAAGCAACAAAGACAGTCAATACCCTCATACAGACGTGAGGAATAGTTGCTAGGCTGAATGGCAGGAATATTTTGGTCTTCCACTGCAAACCCCCAAAAGGATTAGCTGTCTACATGAACAGGCCAATGAAAGTAGGCACCCTATAGGTTGAGTGTTGCAAGATAATCTCCCTTAATGATTGAAGGTATGATCGCCTGGAGGGTGATCACCCTGAAATGCTGTAGCACAACAAAAGTGTTTAAGGGCCTACTTACAACTTTGGTGGTCTGTTTGATTGTCTCCAGGCTAGGAAGGATCCTATAGCTCTTTTAGTCAATACGGAACTCAGGGCCTAATTCTGGGTTTGCGGTCCACTCATGGCACCAAACTCATGCTGGCTGCCAGACCGACTCACTCCTGATGGTCCTACTTTGAGATCCTGATCCTGGTGATTGGACTGCCAGGAGACCACCACCTCTGCAGCGATCAGGGATCCCAACAGGTTGGCGGCGGTCAAAGTGTTGGTCAGCCATTGCAGCACAGGGATCCACCTGTCAGATGGATGCATCTGAACCTGGCCATCAGGAGGCCGAAGGTATGTTCTATGATTCTCCTTGTTCGCCATGTGCATCATTATACCGATTCTCAGCCCCTTTCCTGGCATTCCTCACAGGGGTCAGGAGCCATGACAGGTTTGGGTAGCCAGAGTCACCTGCAAGAATTAAGGGACAAACATTAGCCTCACACAATTGTATGGGGGATGACTCCAGAAGGTATACACTGGCATATCTTAGGCCACACCCTGTGCCTCTGTAATTGTGCCATCACATTTGGGTTACTGCTATTCCTCAGGACAAAGGTGTTATGCACCGATCCAGGATACCTGGCAGTGACGTGGGAGATGTACTGGTCCGTCAGGCACACCATTTGCACATTGAGTGAGTGGAAACTCTTCTGATTTCTGAATACCTGTTCATTGTGGCGGGGGAGGACAAATGCAACATGTGTTCCGTCAATCGCTCCAATAAAATTAGGAGTATGTCCCATTGCATAGAATCCTACCTTCACAGTGGCCAAATCTTCCCACTGGGGGGAAAGCGATGTAGCTGTACATGTGTTTGACCCAGGCAGACAAAACACTTGCCAGCACTATTGAGAACATTGGCTGTGACATTCCTGCTGCCAAGCCCACTGTCGCTTGGAAAGAATCAGTTGCCAGGAAATGGAGCACTGGAAGAACTTGCACAAGAGGGCGGATCTCAGTGAGAAGAAGGATAGCTGATATCAGATCAGGCTCCAATTGAGTACACAGCTCTGTGATTGTGGCCGTGTCGAGTCTATAGGTCGGTATTATAATCCTCTCCAAGTCCACAAGGGGTCTGTACACGGGGGCTTGCCCCCTCCTCCTATTCCTCCACTGTGGTAGGTATCTAAGGGACACAAGAGTGAGAAGGGTGTCACAAACTGAACAATGGAACCACTACCCCAGTGCAACAGAGCATGTATCTAATAGGACAATGCGAATGGCAATGTATGTACAATTCACAGCAATGACAGTTTCCAATTTCTGATTGTTGTCCAGCACCATAAAATAGCGACTTCCTGTCCTGTAAGTATGGACAGGTCGAAGTGATGTTACTCCACCAGCGTTTTCGTCATGGCAGAAGGCGTTCTTGCACCGCTGTGCTATTCCTCATTGGCTAACATGGGGCTCTATGGAGTACAGCATCCAATGAGGAGCACCAGCGTCAGTGACGGTGTACACCGCCGCAGATGATACCGTCATTTTCTATCTATAACCTCACTTGACTCCTGACTTTCCACAGGAAAACACTTACACTGCGTGTGCTGCTGTGACCTGTGTCTGGATCCTGCCATGGCCCATGTGACTGGGAAAAGGGCCTCTTCCTTCACTTCAGAGGAGTTAGAGCACCTGCTGGATGGGGCGCTACCCCTGTATGGACAGCTGTATGGGCCTCCAGACCAACAATTGAGTACACCATGGGGACGATGCATGCAACAAGTTGTGGGGTATGTCTGGTGGTAGTGTACATGCAGAGCTCCTGGTGATGTGTGTGCCAATGGAGATGGAAATTTAATTTGTGGGCCATATGTGTGGACTGGCTGGATTGTATGGTTAATGGTGTCCTCCTTTCTGAATTACCTCTGCAGGTCAGAGAACATCAGAAGAAGGGATTGTGGCGTGCCATTGCCAAGGATGTGCGGACCCTGGTGTTCTATAACAGGCGGAGCACCCAATGCAGGAAAAGGTGGGAGGACCTGAGACGCTGGGTCCTGAAGACTGCGGAGGCCCAGCTGGGGATGGCCTCCCAACGAGGGCGGGGTGCCTGTCAGAACCTGACCCCCCTGAAAGACTGCATACTGGCGGTGGCCTACCCAGAGCATGATGGACGCTTGAGGGCAGCACAGCAGCCACAAGGGGGTGAGTACAGTGACCGTGACAACCATTTTTGTTGGATGCCATGGGATCTTGGTGGTGGGTTTCCGGTAGTGGGTGCCACTTAATGACAGCTCAGATATTGCTGAATGGTCCAGCACAAGGTAAATGGGTGTATAGCAAAATCTTGTATTCCAGCTATGTGGCATTCCAGGTCAGACAGGGCTTAGTGGATCCCAGGAGGGGTGCAATTGGCAGTGGTTGGCTCTCATCTTGCTGTGGTACCTAGCCAATGGAATGCCAGTGTGATGCATAGTGCCCAATCATGATCCCTGTGTATGATGGTAATGTGTATGGCATCTGTGGTGTTAGTGCTGTAATTGACCCAGTGCTCCCTTTCTCTCCCCCCCATTTTCTTCGGTCATCGTGTCCATGTGTGCATTCGACTGAGGGAGCTGCATTCCACAGGACCCAGGAGGCAGAGTCCACCGACACCGAGGGGACCAGTGGGACGGAGGGCGAGGGGACACAGCGGAGACAGAAGGTGACAACACTGACTCCTATTCCTCCTCTGATGGGAGCTCCCTGGTGGTGGCGGACACCTTTGCAACCACCCCAGCTACAGGTACAGCCACCACCCCCGTACCAGCACCGCCCTCCCACTGGCCCTCCAGTGAGTTGCCCATGCCTGCTCACCCAGGAGGGTGGACATTTCCTCAGTGAGGAGGCTGAGGAGGCTATTGACCTCCTGAGATCCATCTCTGTACGGCAGTAGGGCAGTCAACCATAGTGAATGCCTTCCAGGAGCTGGCATCACATATGCAGCAATGTAATGCATTCATGGAGGGCATCCACAGCAGCTTGGTGGCCCTACAGAGATCGTTTCAAGCTCTGGCCTCCTCTCTGATGGCAGCCAGAGTCCCTATTCCTACTGTCCCCATCCAACTACCACTTCCCAGTCCCAGTCTCCTCAACCCCAACCCATCCCATGCAACTGGCATTTGCACACACAACCACATCCACTGTCTCCACTGTTTCCCCCTCTTCCTCCTCACTCACAGTCACATCTGCACTCACAGCTGCATGCACTGCATCAACAGCCACCACCACCATCACCACATCATGCAGCACACACACCACACTTGCAGACACCTCCACAGTATCCATCCACGTGTCCCCTTTGTCTGCTCCCACCCTGTCTGCCCCCTTCCTAAGAGACACAACCGCACACACTCAGGCTCCGAACAGCCATCCACCTCACACACGCACACTGTCCATGCACCTGCACCCAAGTCCAGCAGACGTACACCTCCAACAACCACTCCCTCAACCTCCACTCCCATCCTCTCCGTAAGCAAAGGGTCCCAACGACCCAGCACAGCACCTCAGCAAAACAGTCTGCAGCTGCGCCCATCAAATCCACAGCTGCTGGCACAAAGGGGCCCCAGAGTGTGACTGCTGCCACTCCTACTGTGAGCACACCTCTGCCTCAGAAAGTAGGAGTACTAGGGTGGTGAAAACCAAGGGACAGGAGATGGGGACAGTGGAGGCACCTCCTAGTCCTGGAGGCAAGAAAGGGAAGGTTCCCACTCCACCACCAAAGAAAGGGAAGGTTCCCACTCCACCACCCAAGAAAGGAAAGGTCCCCACTCCACCAGCAAAGAGAGGCAAGAGGTCTCCTCCACCAGCAGAGGGCAAGGTACCCCCACTTCCAGCAGAGACAGCCAGGGTAACACCTCCACCAGCGGTGGGCAAGGAGCCCTCACTTCCAGCAGAGGCAGCCAGGGTAATACCTCCACAAGCAGTGGGCAAGGAGCCCTCACCTACAGCAGAGGGCATGTAGGCCACCCACTAGAGACAATTGGGCAAGTAGCCCCCTCCAGAACCAGTGGGCATGTTCCCCACTTCAGAGACTGCAGCCTTACACTCCCCACCAGGGACAATAGGGCAAGGAGCCCCCTCCAGAACCAGTGAGCATGTTCCCCACTTCAGAGACTGTGCCCTTACACCCCCACCAGGAACAATGGGCTAGGAGCCCCCTCCAGAACCAGTGGGCATGTTACCCACTTCAGAGACTGTGGCCTTACACTCCGCACCAGGGACAATTGGGCAAGGAGCCCCCTCCAGGATCAGTGGGCATGTTACCAACTTCAGAGACTGTGGCCTTACACTCCCCACCAGGGACAATTGGTCATGAAGCCCCCTCCAGAACCAGTGGGCATGTTACCCACTTAAGCTGAGGTGCCCCCCTCCACCAGCCCCGTTCCCCCAGAGGTGCCTGCCCATTTCCAACATGATGCCCCAGTACAGTGGAATCCAGATACTGTCAGGAGTCAAGTTGGGCCTTGGACTGTGCCCTTTGCCCATGTGGGCCTTTTGCACTTTGGACTGGCCATTGGCCCTTTCTGAACATTGGCGGATGCTTTTGTTTTTGCATGGACAATATGGTGGCTGTTTGCATCAAATAACAGTGTCACTTATACCTCATTGTGGTACTTGTTTTAATTAAACCTGGGTTGTGTGACATTTGTTTTACTCTGCAGATGGTTGTTTGTATGGTGTGTGTGTGAATGTTGTGTGTTGCGCATGTGTGTGTCACTCCCCTTTTCATCCATCTCTCCCTTGTGTGCTAGGAGGCTGTACTCACCGTCATCGTCTTCATCAGCGTTGGTGTTCAAGAAGGATCATGGCGTAGAAGAGCATCGGGAAGACTTGAAGTCTTGAAGTTCCATGGCAGCGGCGGTCTCCTCTGTGACTCTGATGGTGAGTCTTTTGTTTTCTAAGCAGTGTTTCCACCATGCTTTCGATGTCGTTGGAACTGCCCCAGAAATCATGGTGGTTTGCTATGTCATAATATGGCCATCAAGAACAGCCCAGGCAGCAGGAGAAGATCCGGTAAGCGGAGGCCTCCACCTCCCCCCCAGCGACCTACGTCCAGACCCAGACACTATGGCCTAGGAACGGATTGCAGTCTTGGAGTCATTGCAATGAGACTCTGAGCAATGATATCAAACAGTGCCTGCAGAGACCCAGAGCCACTTTACAGTAACAGGTGAGGGGGAAGGGTTGCATGCAAGAGGGGGACAGAAGTCTTTGTCACTACCATGAGTAGCGACTGGAGCTGTCTCTTGTACTGACCTGGAGATCCACCACAGGGAGTCCTATATGGTGCGCCGGCCCTCCTGGGGACTATCACATGTTTGGTCATTAAATGGTTTTAGGAGATTCTAATTTTTATTTGTTTGAGGGAGTAGCCAACACAAAGACCCATCTCCCTTGAATGGGATCATAGAACTATTGCTGACATATTTAGGCACACACCATGCCCCCCTGGCACTACACAAACCCACTGAAGCCATACACCAGCACTCATTCTCTAGCAGAATTTATAGAACATAGCAGTGATGGGTACCCTCACACAAATTAGGTTGGGGAGGGGAGATTTGTTGGGGGAGATGTTCTTAGAAGTCCTGCATGCCTAATTTTGTCTTTATCATCCCCGCTGGTCGGTGGATGTAGGCGGATGTATGTGTATGCTTAACTTCAATAAAAAAGAGTTGAACCATAAAAATGTATGTATATTATTATGCTAATTTTTTTATTTAAATGCTTTTCTAAAAAACATTTTTATTTTTGGCACATTTTAATTTAATGTACGCTTTGTAAAAAAATATGGTTTCATTTGTGTGGGAATAGTAAATATACCCCCATGAAAGCCCAACACTTTCACAGATGTAATTTAGATAAGAATGGGAATAGCAAATCAACCCGTATAATTTTCCCAACAGTGTCCCCAATGCATCTTAGATTGGAGTGGTACTAGTAATTGAACCCCCTTGAACTACCAACATCTTTCTTGATGGAGCATAGATTGCAGTGGGAATGGTACATCTAACTCCTTTCATTTCCAAAACTTTCCCCAGTATAACTTAGGTTGGAGTGGAAATAGTAAATCTACCTCTATTAAAGTCCAACAATTTCCTCAATATAGCTTGGATCTGAGTGAAAATAGTAAATCTACCCCTATTAAATTCGAACACTTTCCCCAGTGTAGCTTAGATTGGAGTGTGAATAGTAAATTTACCGCAATGAAATTCCAGCATTCGCCCCAATGTACTTTGGATTACAACAGAAGTATAAAATGTAATCTCTTTAAAGTCCAATCTGCTCCTAATAAAGTCCAATACTTTCTCCACTGTAGTTTTTATTGGAGTGTGAGTATTAAATGTAACCACTTCATAGTCCAACACTTCTTCAATATAGCTTAAATTTGAATGGGAATAGCAAATATAACCTCTTCAGGGCCCAACACTTTACCCAATGTGACTTTGATTAGAATAGGAATAGAGGATCTAACCCCTTAAATATCCAATGTATTTCCCAATTTTGCTCACAGTGGAGTGAGAATAGTATATCAACCCCCTTGAATGTCCAGATCTTTCCCCAATGTAGCTTAAATTCAAGTTGGAACAGTAAATGGACTCACTTTATAGTGTAAAGCTTCTGACCATGGAGGTAAGGGTGCAGCCTTGTACCATCAAAAATAATTTTGACACTTTGGTTTCTTTAATTTCGTTGTACTGCTACAGTAGCAGTATGGTTTTTACAAACACTGATGCATTTTTTAATAATAATCTATAAATATTTGAATTCAATAACAATTATGTTAGCATTTGTTATGAATAAACATGTTTACATTTCTTTTGTATGTTAGATGTTCATATTTTTATATTTTAAACAAAATGTTTTACTCATATGTTTTTCATTTGTATATATTTGAGAATTTTTATTTTTTTCTACATTACTTTTTTATCAAACAAGATTTATTTTTCACAAAATATGTTTAGAATCTTCTTACAAACACATGATAACATTTTATATATATTACTAAGTGCTGTACATTATTATTCATGAATATAATTAGGTCTATAGTTTTTTATATTTTTTCATTTTTTTTTACTTTGGTACCTTTGTTACAAGTTTATAACATATTTAAACATTTTTCCCACCATTTTTCAAACCTAGAAAAGTTATTACATTGTTTACCTAATTTTTTTGTTTTCTATCAATAGGTAGTCTTTTTGAATGTTTATTTAGCAGACATTCCTTTCACTGCTACCTTTATTCTTTAGTCTATTATCTCATTTTGGTCTGTTCCCATTTCTGTGTAGTTGTGGTTCCCGGTTGTTGCTCTACAGATCAAGTAAGAGTAATTTAGGTTGCTTTGTGAGGTTTTTGTACTTGGGGATGTGTTTAGTGTTAGTATCGTCAGTATGGCTTACTGTTTGTTTGTGGTTTATTACTTTAGTGTTAAGTTGTAGTTTCAGGGCCTCATTATGAGTTTTGCGGTGGCGGTCCGACCGCTGTCAAGTTGGCAGTCAGACCACTGTCGAGTTGGCTGTATTACGAGTCATGTAGGCCTTTGGAGCAAAGACCACTGCTGTTCTACCCGCACCACCAGGCAGCATAGACTGCAGTGGTCATGAGGCAGAGCAAACAGGCAGGCAGAGACAGTGTTTCCACGGGACACATTATGAGGTACATACCACCAATGTGACTGTGGTGGTCCAATCACCACACCTCAACAGGCAGAAATGGAGCGTATTAAAGGAGACAGTCTTCTATGCCCAGTGCGGCCAAGGATTCCATCACATACATCCTGCTGCTGATCATCGAAGGTGCACAAAACCCACGCCACCGTGGACGCAACTGCCCCTAAGTGCACACAACTACCTGTGTCATTGTGCTCAACAATAGATTGACACGCCATCAGCACATCATATGGGGGGGTCACACTACAAGCATTAAGTACCTGTTGCATTGTGTCCCTGGTCAGAATCATACACAAAGAAGGACACATTCACAGTCACAAGATGCCCCCTCTGGGCAGGTCACTTACACCGCACTGCAACACTACAAAAAAAACATGTCTGCTCGTCTCAGGCACAGGGACATTGAGGTATACACAACATTGTGTCACACAAAAATAACGACACAACAGCAACATCACCTCTACAAATACAACTCACACACTCATATTGTACCAATGCTATGGACTGTTGTCACATTCAACACACATATGTATGGATGTGGCATGAATACAAACACCACTCCCATTAAACAGCCCTGCAATTGACATACACATCACTCCCATTGCAACACAATTAAAGGACAATGGGATGCATAGTAGACAGAGAGACAAATATACAAAGCTCACTATGCAAACAATACCTGCACAATAGGGATGGGGGCATCAGGAGCACTTAGGAAAGGAGGCTGCACTGGGACACATATTACTTTGTATATGCGCCTTAAACAACATTTGCACACGAAGTTGCCCCTCTGGGACAAATAATACTAGAGTTAAGTGACATGCCTATCTGCACAATGGGGAAGTGCAAGTCAACAAAGCAAATACAACTCCAACTGCATGGGACATACATCTACATGAAGTAGCTGCAAAGTTTACACAGCAAAATGGGAACATGCAAAGTCAAATGCAAACAAAGGCAGCACAACTGAACACACTCCATGTCACAAGCAAAACACAAGCTGCCACACATTAGATGAATCTATAATTAATATAAGGGGGACAAGTCTAACACCATGCATGCTGTCATTGGACAATACAAGATGAAATACTTACCATACCAAAATGAGCACAATGCTATCACACCACAATTGCATTAACACTCACAAATCCATACAGTCAACATCTACCTTTGTCTTGGGTGACACCAGCACTGTCCACAAAGTCAGACACTGCAAACAACAGCAACTGGATCAGTAAAAAGGCTGAAACACATACAACTGTAGGCAGACAACGCAAGCTACTCGGGAACAATATAAAACTGGAAAAGGAATTACAGGACAAATGTGTACCACAAAAACAACTGGGTTTATTTACTGGAAATTCCTCAGAACTGAGGGCATTGGCTAGTCCATATGCAATTGTCTATGCACATCACTGTGCTCTCACTTGATTTGTTTACTGCCAGGGAACCTCCACAGGAAGGGGCATAAAGTGGGCAGGCAGGCACCTCAGGGATCATCCTTACGTGGGAGTCAGATTTGAGATGGGTAGACTGCTTCTTAGGAGGGGAGGGGTATGGGTGTTTGCAGGGGGCAGATGTGACAGAGGATGACTTGGAGGTGATAGTTATGGGTTGGGACGTGGATGGGGACCTCTTGGGCTTGGGATGGGGTGGAGGGAACAGGAGAAAGGGCATGGTCAAACAAAAGAACTTTCTTAGGAACAGGGGATGGTCAGCTGAAGGGGCGAGGATTTGGATGTCCAGGGAGTGGTTGTCTGCTGTGTCGGTGTGGATGTCTTGGGTGTGTGCATCTGTGAGGTATGCTTATGTTTCTGTGGTGTCTGTTGCATGTGTAAGTGCGGGCATTTGTGTGTCTTGGGGGGCTGTGAGGTAGAGGTGCTGGGTGATGAAGTGGTAGATATGTGTGTCTGTTGGGGTGGTGCCTATGGGTATGCTTGAAGTGGTGGATGTGAATGTGTCTGTTGGGCTGGTGTCTGCTGATATGGTGGATGTGGTGGATGTCTGTGGGTCTGTTTTGGGTGGTGTCTGCAGGTATGGTGTATGTAGTGGATGTCTGTGTGTCTGTTGGGATGGTCTGTGTGGATATGTTGGGTGTGGTGGGTGTTTCACTGACTGTTGTGGTGGTGCCTGTGATTATGCTAGATGCGGTGTGTGTTATGGTGGGGCGTGGGGGTCCTTAGGTAAGTGGTGGCTGGTGTTTTGTGTGTGGGTGTATGTTGAGTGTTTACGTGCTGGTGTTTTTTGTGGTTTTTATGTGTGATGCTCCTGTGTGTTGAGATGGGTGCATGCAGATCAGTTTGTGTGCTTGGGATAGGTAGGGAAAGGGGGTATTTAGTTTGGGAAGAGGGAGGTGGGGGAACAAAGGGTGGGGGGTAACTGGCTGCCATCAGTGAGGAGGCCAGAGTCTGAAAAGATCTTTGTAGGCCTGACATTGCACTATGAATGCCTTCTATGAATGCATTTGCCTGCTGCAGTTCGGTGGACAACCCCTGGATGGCACTCAGAATGTCTATCTGACCCACAGAGATACTCCTCAGGAGGTCAATAGCCTCCTCACACAGGCCAGCAGCGGTAACAGGGGCTGGGGCAGAGGTGCCTGCGGAAAAGGCGACGCCTACCCTCTTGGATGAGCTGGCACAGCCAACTGGGTGAAAAGCAACTGGGATGGTGGCAATAGAACTGGAGTGGTGGACAAAGATGGTACAGGAGTGTGTCCTGATGGGCCCACCACCACTAGGGAGTGGCCACTGGAGGAAGAATTTGATGATGATGAGAATGTAGATCTGGTCTCCTCCATGGTGCTCCCCTCATACTCCTGGCCACTGGGTCCCTCTGTATCAGTGGTGTCTCAACCCGAGGTATTGTAGCCAGATGCTTCCCCACTCAGTTTGGCCCTGTCTCCTTCACTTCCCTAGGCTGATGCTGCAAACACAAAAAGAAATAGGGTCACATATCCATATTCACACTTGAACAACAGTTGTGATTAGCAAACATTACCATGATGTCAAGTACGCCCCAGCAACAAACTCCATCTAAGTAGCCCATACATGTACCATACCATATGCATGCATGCCATCTAAACTGTCAACAGTTGCCCACAGGTAAATCAGGATCTCAGACAACTACAGTTGCACGGCTGAAGATGTGCATTCACAGTGACCATTGAATAAGTAGAAAACCACATGACTTTCAATGCTTTGCCTCAAGAAGCATACCTCAGTTACCTATTGTCATACAATAGTAGGCCAATGCCAGGTTCATTCCCACAGATTCCACACAAGGTCATGCAGACATCTATTAGTCACATACAAAATAACACAACTATAAGGAATGATGCTCCCAGAACATGCCATGTTGCTGACAACAGTACAATAGCCTGAAAAAAGGTGACATGGAAATACTCATGTTACACTGGAAACAGATCCACAATACACACTTCACCAAGTGAAATTTGTCCCATTGGAGTCATGTTGCCCTGATATGCCACACATTTGGCATGGAAATGGACACTGTAGACAAAATGTGCAAAATGTTAGGGAAATGTCTCTAAAATCCACAAAACAATGAATCAGCAAGTCCCAGGGAAATCACCACTTATGTCTGGCACATCTTACAATGACATACTCTGAGTGCATTAGTAGACGCTGTCAGTCCTCTGGATGTCAGGGAGGCCCAGAGATTTTCTAGTACTTGTAGAATGCCCTCAACATGTTGCCCAATTGGAAGCTACATCATTGTCTCCATTTTGGTCATGCAAATCCAGATGTCTGTGAATGAATGCTTGTATCCAAACACATGTGATTCCAACATAACTGCAAGTCACTCCATGATGCATGCGAACAGTCAGGTTACAAACCTTCCCCATTTCACATGTGCAAAGTACTTTGCTACATGATTCTACATCAATGGTATGAATATGCACATTGTGGATAAAAAAGATAGGCGTACCAGTCATATTCCTCTTTGCTACTGCAGTTGTACATGCCAAATGCCATGCAATGACAGGTGAAGTTATGTGTCAGATAATAATCAACGGGTGAAGCACTCCTGTTTGTGGCACAACATAAAATGTAGCTCCATTGTCAATGTCCTATCCCACACACAGGTTGGCATGCACATGTATGTGAGGGAATACAGAAATTATCCCATCAACACAGGTAGACCAGGCATGAAACAGCAGGTTATAAATGTTTTTCCAAGGACACATGCTGACATGTATGCACAAGGAATGTTGGCAACAGTGACGGCACAAAAATCATGTCACTGCACATTCCCCATTTACCAAAGTAAAGTGTTGATCTATAGATGCACCCCGAAAAAATGTATGCACTTTTACATGTCTGATGAACATCTTCACATTACAGACAGAAGTGAGGCACCAGCACCCATCATATGCTGAAGACAAGTAGTCTCTGGGTGGCAGAGGCAAATATACTCCTTTCACCAGACATTTGGCTGAGGACAGTGATCCATCACTGCCTTTCTTTTGGCATGTAACACTGAGCAGTAGTGGTCTGTTGCATAGAAAGTACACCCACTACAACAATAAACAGTACTTGATGGATCACTGTACACAGCCATATGTTGTGCCTGGAGTGCAAACTGTTTGTGGATTGTACACAGTTGTGTTCTAGGTCCCTGGGCCAATAGGCAAGGCACATCAGTATTCAACATGTGACATGTCTATAGATACAACACTCATCTACTTTGTTACACATGGCTCATCCCTAATTGTCAGGGCGAACTGTCAGAACCTAACATATTCACTTGGTAATGTGACAGACAGGAATATCCCCTGTACTCACCCCCTTGTGGCTGTTGTGCTGTCCTCAAATGCCCATCAAAGTCTGGGTAGGCCACCACCAGAATGCAAGCCATTAGGGGGCTCATGGTCTGACGGGCACCCCGTCCATGTTGGCAGGACATCCCAGGCTCGACCGCAGCAATCTTCTGGGCCCTAAGTCTCCCATGGTCCGCATCATCAGGGTGATGGCCCTCCATAGCTCCTTCTTATGATGGGCGTTGACTTGCATCGATGGAAAAGACAAATCAAGAGATTACAATCACAAATGTTGGCACAAATGGTTGAGACAAATACATGTCAGAAAAACCAAGCTAGAACTTTTCAATTTGTTAACACCCTACTAGTGTGAAACACACAAGCCAATAAGTACAGGGCATGACTACAGACATATGTATTTTCATTTGCAGACTAACCCACTACCCTGCTCATGGCCTACAATGACTAAGCCAGCTTACTGATATCAAGTAGCCCCTGCTCCAGCAACCTTTACTGTGATCTGAGCCACAATAAAATACTACACACCTATGTGGCTTCTAAAGAGTAAAATCCTTAGGAATGAATAGACCAGCACATTCACACTCTCTGAGATTGACTCACTGAAGCAGCCCCTACAGGCAACTGCCATTGTACAAACCTCACCATATCACTTGAGGAACAATCAAGGGGCTGGCATCGTGGGT
Source organism: Pleurodeles waltl (assembly GCF_031143425.1). Classification (NCBI taxonomy): domain Eukaryota; kingdom Metazoa; phylum Chordata; class Amphibia; order Caudata; family Salamandridae; genus Pleurodeles; species Pleurodeles waltl. The sequence goes on from NC_090439.1 coordinate 312,084,558, forward strand.
ACAGAAAGTGTCTTCCTTTTCCATGTATGGACATTTACACTAACAAATGCAAAACTCATACCACTTCAAGGGGTGGGTTTTGTGGTATGTACCTGTACCACAAAATATTCCTCTGGACATATGTGTGTATCCTACCGAGATAGCATCCAACATACAAATGCATGCATTGTACAGTTTGTGCTATGTGGCCAAGCTACTGAGTCACATATCATGGCCTCTCAGGAATCAACACGTTGTCTGCACTGCGGGACTGACATTTGTGCAATAAACCTGTACAGGACAAATATGACCTTTGTGAAGGTGACAATGGAGCTGGGGGAGCAAGGAACCTGTCATGAGTCAAATCACACATTGACAATGATGCAAAACGCATATATGGACTAGTTTAATGATTTACCTCTGTACTCATTCCTAATCTAGTCAAAGGACTGAGGCATTCAGGGAAGGTTTTGCCTCTAGCGCATTATATTGGCCACATGCTAGGATCTGCTGGTGTACAGAGAGTGGCCCTAGTGACTACATTTGGCAGGCCCTGGTCTCTGCCGTTAAGCAGACAGAACCTACATGGCACTCCATTCCCATCACTTCCATGCATGACAATACATTATGTGGTCATCAGCAATTTGGCATGTGGTGTGTGTGGCATTCTGAAGAGCAGAGTGAGTCATGATGTGCCTTTCACACAACAGTTGTGCAAGGCCAGATTGGTTTGAAAGATCTGTGGCACTACACAAACTGCTCACATGATTCTCAAATGACATACTACATGCACACAAGGCTCATGCTGCCATGCACATACATGTTGTTCAACATTTACAACAATCACAGAGAAAGAGATGCCATTGGATGGCACTAATGTTTCCTTACCTAGTTATGTGTATCCAACACAATGAGGATCTAGGACCCCAAAAAAACTAACAAAACACAATGTGACTGAACCTAACATATGATACTGGCCACCAATGCTTGCACATAATATATCCCATTTATGCCATACAGACTGCAACAACAGGCACACAAGAAGTCTAACTGGCACACAGGGGCACATTGTAGCCTGTGTGTAGGTAAAGGATGGGGAAGTACGTATACAATTGTGCACATGATATGCTTACGTGCTCCTCTGCTGAGCCATAGAGCTGTCCATATAGGGGCAGACCTCAATAACAAGCTTTTCCAGATCCTCTGGAAAGAAGGCAGGGGCCCTATTACCTGTTGGATGTGGCATGATTGCTCCCAGAGGTGGCACACAACAGCTCAGGTCATGGAGGTGTTTCTGGCAGCAGCTTCAGGAGTCAAGTGAGTGAATCTGCAGAACATGGCGGTCACGTCACCAACGGCAGACACAGCCATTGGTCTGCGACTGCCACTGGCAACAATTTTAGCCCACGGCTGTGTCTGCCACATTTACAACTTCCATGACGACTTCTGCCTGCTGTCTAATGTCCGGTGGAGTAGGTCAGGCATCTGGCATTTTGTCAGCCTGAAATACTGTATTGGGCCTTATAAACTGCATCACACCTACATGACATATTTTTTTACCTCACAAATATCCATATACTGTCTTGTCATGTAGGTTCTTCTACTCAACCACAGTTGTAGTATGTTGCAGGGCACAGATGGCATTTAACAGCTGGGCACAGTTCACCACAGCCGACAATCATTTTGGTGGTCGGAATATATAGTCACATTTCGAGGGGCAATTGTGTTGCACATCTTTGACTTTCGTCCAAATCCATATTGTGGACATTTGTTGAAAACCATGGGCGTGACATATGAGCCTTGTGTAGTTGCCCGCTATGCTGTGTAATTGGTGCCAGGTCTGTCATGTCAGAAATGTTTGTCACATCATATCACTGACATGCATCCTGTATGTTGCTGTGGACACACTGACTAATGTTAGAAATCATGTATTGTCACACATAGGTGCCCAGGGAGAGGGAGGATGTGACAACCTCCTGTCTACCATCCACTGCCAGACCTTCCGACCATGGAGCATCAGCACATTGCCATGTACCACTGGCTTTATAGGCAAACAGTAGTGGACTTATGTCGTCAGTTGGAGCCAGATCTGATGCCAGATATTCGTTAGCCAACCAGCATAACACCCATCATACAAGTCAGGTCAGTATTTCACTTCCTAGCCATAGGGTCCTTCCAACATACAGTGGCCAAATCTACTGGTATGTCCCAACCTATGTTCAGTCTGGTCTTGAAGATGTCCTCTCAACAGTGTTGAAACACCTTGGCAGCTATATCCGGTTTACCCGACGTGAGGATTTAGCTCATGTGAAGGCTGACTTTTATGGTTTTGCCCACCTTCCACATAGGGTGGGGGCCATTGATGGCACACACGTTGGCTTAGAGCCACCACAGGCCAATGAAGAATTTTATTGTAACAGAAATAACTTTCACTCCATCAACTTGCAAGTTGTCTGTTTGGTGGATTGATACATTTCACAGGCCTGTGCCCATGATTCCTTGATAATGCAGAATCAGCTCCGTAGCCCAGCTGATGTCACAACTGTACCCAGAGAGGGCCTAGTTTGTTGGTAAGTCACATCTGTCCTGATTGTGAGTGTGTAATGGCAGGTGCTACATTCATGAACTGATTGGCTCATTGTTGCACACATGTCCCATTCCTTAACAGGAGACTCCACGTATCCAAACCATCCTTGGTTGTTGACACAGCTAAGGAATCCAACTATGCCAGGGGAAGTCCACTTCAGTGAGGCTCATGGAAAAACACGGCTGGTAGTAGAGCGGCCAGATTTAGGTGTCTGGAAAGGTCTGGTGAAGCCCTCCTGCTAAGTGGGGATGACAGTGGTGAAGAGGAAGCAGCTGAGTTGCAGGAAGATGTCATCAACAGCTACTTTTCATGAGTGTTAGTATGTCATGTGATGAAACGATTGTGCTGTACAATGAACTGTAGTTGTGAGAATGTGGGAGTTGAGTGGTTTAGGAACAGCTAGGGAGCTGCTACTCGGTAATATTCAGCCAAAGGCTGCTTGATGAGTTAGCTTTTGACATATCCCCACCTTGATGATGTTGCTTTGCTTGTGTCAGTTTCCTTACAATGTAATTTCATTTTCAGATGCTTGCTATGTGATATGTGTAAAGGGTATGTTTTCAAGCCTATACGTATTGTCTTGTTACACATTCTTGTTTCAAAAAGTCCAGACATATAGACAGCCTATGTGCTGAACACTTGAATAAAATGTTTGGTGTGACCAGACACTTGTACTTATGTGTTTGTGTGTAATGGTTGTAATCCTGAGGTGGAAATCGTGTACCAGTTACATGCCCCTCCTTGCACAAGTAGCTTGTGTCTTCATAATATGGTTCACATGGTCTAATATCTCCACATAACGAAATGTGGAAATTAAGCAAGCAGACAATGAGCTTGTGATGGGTGAATAGTACAATGCTAATGCATAAAATACATTTTGGACAGAAAGGATCAAAAAAGTAAAGTGAAGAGGTCAGTCATGGGGAATAAAATCATTAGAATAGATGCCACACCATTGGGAGTCCAATTTCCAGCATACTCCTCCCATTGGAACTGGTAGGTGACTGTGGATCAGTTAACAGAGTGAATATGTGGCACACAAAGGAGGTCCTTTCAGAAGACGTCACTTGTTGGCAGTGGTAGGTGTCTTGCCATGTGCATCTCTTGGAATCTTTGCTGGATGTCCTGAACTGGGGTGGGGGACGTAGGAAGGGAGGTTGCTTCTTCTGCTGCAGAGGCAGGGGTGTCTGGGCCTGGCTGTTCCTCTGGTAGGGCCTTCCTTCCTGTGGCTGGCACTGATGTTGACGGGCCTGCTGTTTATGAGCCAAAGGAAGGGAAAGATTGGCTTTGAAATGCCCTGTTCAGGGCTGTATGAATGTCCCTTAGCACCCCGGTTAGAGAGGCCATGTTGTTATTGTGAGCCTCCATCTGTTCTCGCATGTCCCTATGCATGTCCCTATGTAGCTGCTTGATTTCACAGAGTTCAGTCAAGACCTGGCCCATCACGCCTTGGGACTCCCGATAGACACCCAAGACCAGTGGCGGCTGGTGAAGTTTGAGAGTGGTGGGGCTGGGCGTGGTGGGGAGCAGTGGCGGCTGGTGAAGTTTGAGAGTGGTGGGGCTGGGCGTGGTGGGGAGCATGTTAGAGGGGCACAGAATTTTTTGCGAGGCTAGTTCCCATCTCCTGTGCAAATTTTATTTAACAAAATTAGGACAAAATGATGCAGTGTGATTGAGTGTGCATACTGTATATGCTAGTCATATTTCCAAAATCCACTGAATAAAGTGAACAAAATTGACATGTATTTACTCTATACTTTACAGACAATGTACACATAAACTGGGCAAGCACAACGTGCTTGCACAGTATGCCACACATGGACTGTACACACCCGATACAATATAAAGGCATGGCATCAATCTAAATAACTGCAGAGCAAGCCTTGAGTGCTAGAAATGTACAGGAACAGTACAGTAGTAACAGAGAGGTTCTCGTGCCCTGTTCAAAAGCAAATACTAATTAGGAACAAAGGAAAAATACATTAAACACTTCAGAACAAATTGGCTAAAGCAATTGCATAGCACTGGGCCTTCTTAATTCCAGCAAAGAGGCCATGTATTGGGTGGGCATGGTCTTGACCATAACCTTTCTGGTGGGCAGTGCGTGAGAAGCTGACATCGGTGGTTAGCAGCTGGCACGAGTGGGCAGTGAAAAACTGAAACTGGTTAGTATAAAGCACTCATACGGATGCTATAAACTTCATAACCCAGCTCTAAGGCTCTTAATTCCGCATTTTTCAACAAGACCATAAAGCCCACAATGACTGCAATGCATAACCTCACAGTAATATAGCACTACAGCTGTCTCTGTGGAAAATGTTTCCAATATACGTGCCATCTCCAGCCTCTCATTTCAACTCCTTGGTGATTAGAGAGTGCAATAAATTATTCTGATTTTTTGAGCTTCCCAATGATTTATCCAAGCGATTTGAGGCAAATTATTCATGTCATCGATCTCCGACTCACTGACCTTATTTTTCATTGCAGAGTTCAACATAGAAACTCGTCGAATGTGTCTGCATCACGCATAGACATGGGACACTTGCCAGTCTTCTGTTACGTTACAATATTTTAATGTAGTAGTATCTACAATTTTCAGGAGCTCTTACTCTGAATGGCGAACAGTTGGAAACATATTGGTAGCAATGAAAGAAGAAGGACATCTAGAAGTCCAGTATGCTTACAAACACGATTTAGCCTGGTTTTCTAAATAGCTAGTTAGTTATTTATATCAAGTTCTGCTCATTGTTTTCGGCCTACTGTGTGCACATTTTCAAAACACTCACCTGTTGTCGGGAAGCCTGGGAAAGTGCGCTCTATTCGTTCCTCCGCTCCTGCATCCCTACAGCCCAGCTGGTAGACATCCACGCTCAGGGTATATACGCTGTCTGCAGGACAGGACTCTGCCCTCTCTCTCTAGGGAGTGTAGATGTGTGGGAATGGCCTGGATAAGAACTCAAACACAGAGGAGCTGGGCTGACGTTCTGCTCTCTGCATTGCACAGCACGTGGCCATCTTGAGTTAGTAAACAGATACAAGTGGCCACCTAGAAGATAGGTTGAAAAGTGCCATGATTGTCACGCAGCGCGGACAGTCCAAGTAGAGATTTCAGAAAAATAACATGAACATATTGTCACAGTGATGCTGATGCATCCAAAACAGTAGAATTATTTCTTAAACTGTTTACACAGTTTGTTGTTTGGTCTCGGAGTGATTATTTTCTACCCACGTTTCAACGTAAGTCTTCTCAGTGTTTTGGTACGTGTTTCCAATGTTTTGAAATGGTAGGATGAATATGCTTTCCATGTGATTGACGTGGAGGGCTAGCACAACAGGGCTTGATTCTAAAACACCCAGACCTAACTTTACCCCCACGTCATTAGGGGGTGGAGACTCCTCCTTGATTCTGTGTTTTTGCCGAGCTGATGACCACACACAGCTCAGGGCTGTAGGTTGTCAGCCTGGCAAAAGAACACTAGATTTTGAGCCCACCGTAGGGAGGAAATGTAGGAAAAACTTCACGTGTCTGTCATCACAACAACAACAAATACGGTGAGTGGGAGTATACAGCTAGCTAGTTTGTGTGCATTCACTGTGCATACAAGTGTTTTTTTTTCTTTAAACAACCAGTTTTAGCATTGCTTTCATTTTGACCATGAATGTAAAGGGGGCGGAGCCCCAACGCCCTGGAACAGAAACCGCCACCGCCCAAGACATGGCTGATGGTGTCCTGGCCAAGATCAGCCCCAATGGCCTCACCTCACTTGCCCACAGCTTCTTTCCCACCCACCCTACCCCCACAAGCTTGTGCCCTTGCCACAGGGTGCCAGATTCAACTGGGTCCTGGAATCTCATTGTTGGAAATGGTGCACTGCAACTCAGGATCCAGGACTGGGAGGAACAATATGGTAGACACTATGCTCGGAACACGGGATTGGGGTGCAAATGGCTGTCTGTGATGTTGAGACAACTGGGCTGGGAGGTGTTGATGTGGCCACAGTGAAACTCGTTGGTATCTGACCAGGTTACCCAGATGGGCCAGAACCGTCCTCCAGGTCCAGACATCCAAGAGTATCTTCTTCACTGAGGGCTTCATCCAGCAGGTAAAGGCAGTCTCTTCTGTGACCTCTGTGTGCCCAGTGGCAGCTCGACCTGTTGATGTGAAAAATACAATGTTACTGGTTGTATTGTTCTATCTACCTTAGTGTTACATTAAGCAAATACCTTGTACAAAGTTAAGTTGCAGTTAACCCTACAGTGGCAAGTACCCATGTTATTGGTTGTATTGACCTGACATTTGTGGAGCATGCCAGATCTTTTATGATTGAAGCAGTTGCTGAAATGTGCACATCATTAGCACTTGGGAGAATGGCCTGATAATATCATCTTGTCACCAGTGCAGGCAAAACAGTCGCTAGGCAAGATAGGCCTTTGGCCATTTTGAGGCCTAATTGTGATGCAAGCAGACCCAGGAGTTTGTTGTATATGTGCCTGGAGTCATCATGTGGTCAGTGCAGTGTGAATATGTCTACTGCCAACACCATTCTGGGTATGCATCTTGAGGCATTAGGGATCATTGTTTTGCACACTGGGTAATGAGTCATTCCTATTCTCAATAGTTTGCAGACCGAGATGGTGCTTGGTAGCCAGACACATCTCAGAGTTGAGCATGATCTGTATATTGGTCACTCCCAGGTGAGTAAACTTCAATTGAGAGTTGGCAAGCAAGGGTATTTGGACAAATGACACCTGGTCTAGTGTTTGGAGTTATAGAAACAGTGCCTGCTGGGACATGGAGTCATGTCAGTCCCTGTACTACACACACTACACAAAATTAATCTCCCCAGTTGGGTACATTTCAATTGTGCATTGCCCAATAGAGGTCTTTGGAAAGGTGAACACTGGGCTGGTGAGTGGAGTAACAGTAAATGAGGCAACAGGTGAACTATGAGCATGCATGATGGCATTTTGGTGACATTTTTGTATTGTGACTTATCGACTTTATTCTCCCAGGAATCCCTGTCAAGCCCTCAGGATTCTTCTATTCCTGTTATGTTTGGCATGTCATTATGTTCTCTTATGTTCAGGATTACATTGTTTCTGTTCATAGCCCTCTCCCAACATGCAATTGAATAATACTTTGTGCATTTCCTGTGCATATTTTCTATGCCTTTGCCATCTTGCGTGTAATTATGTCCCAGGTGAGTCAATAATAGTTTGACTTTTTGCTGTAACTCACTCTTTCTGACATTATATTCATTAGATGTAGAATTATATATTAATAATACATGTGTAATAACTATGGGCCTTATTAGGAGACTGGCGGGCCGACTGTCGGCCTGCCAGCCTCGTGGGGAGTAGACCGCAGTGGAGCTGGCACTCTCCCCCAGCCCAATTATGATGTTTACATTGGGCTGACCGGCGGAAATATCCGTAATAGGAGGTTTCTGCTGGTTAGCTCAGTGGAAACAGTGCAGGAGCATTGGCCTCGGCTTCTCATAGATACCTTATACCGAGAGTGCCACCAGCACTCTCAGAATGCGCACTGTCTGCCATAGCAGACAGTGCTCATTCAAAGGGTGCTGGGCAGGGGGGCCCTCAGCACTTCCTTTTTATCAGCCGTTTTATGGTATGGAGTCACCATGAAAAGGCTTTCGGAAAGGAAACTCATGATAAGCATGGCAGTGATCAATTCAGCACCGCCGTGGCTGACCACGACTCCGACCTCCGTCACCCTGCTGGGATCCATGATCCTGGCAGGGTCAGCAGTCCCCTGTCGGTCTGACCGTCAGGGTTGTAATCTGGTGGTTGGACTGCCAAGAGTGTGGCAGTTCAACCATCACTGCGGGTACAACGGTCCTATGAACTGCTGCACTTGTAATGAGGCCCTATATTTTTAGATGTCATTAATACTTAAAAGTGCTTTACATGTTTTATATGTTAGACTTACAGATTTTATGTTTTATTTTGTGAAGATGTTTTCTTGAGGTCTTCATTTTAGTTGGAACGCTACGCAACAGGTGCTTGATTTCTGACTGTTCAAAAGCAATATTTCTTACAATAGATGGTTGAAAAATAACTTTTCCGTTTTTCACCCTTCATTGTACTCTAATTTTATTTTTACAGTGATTTGGGTTGTTTTACATTAAGTTATCATTGCTTACTTGTCAAACTTTATTTGTTATGTCTGGATTTTTAGAAAAATGATATTTGTATATTTGTGGTCTAAATTTCGGCTTTGCTACATTCGTATTGGCTATATTAGGGAAATAGAAATCATTTTATTAATGTTTGTGCTTTTCTGATGAGACTCTGACAGGGTGTCACTTTCTTGAAGGGTTGGCATTTTTGCAGTAAATTGATGTACATTTTTATGTCCTTTTTAGTGAGTATTAAATAAGTGAAGTGTTTGTATTGGTTACTTTGTTTTAAGTCTAATTTTATTGGTTGTTTTATTTGAGAGCTGATTTCTATATTCAGTTTAGTTCTTATTTGGTGCATGCTAATTAATGTTTTTGAGTTAATTCTATATATATTTATTTTTAAAGTTCTATTTATTAAATATTATTTATGTAAAGTATTGTTCTAATAAATACATACTTTCATAGACGTTTTATTGGTTGGTTTAATTTTATAATTTTTTATTTAATTTTGGTTTCATGATATTTTTCGCTTATTTAGTTTAATGTTACCTTTGATATATTTGGTTAATTATTTGTTTAATAAATATTGCTAAATATTCTGTGTAATTACGCTGTTTTAAATTAGCAGTTTAGTAGATTTTAAATGTAGTTTTTTGTTATCGCCAGTGATATTTTGGCTGTCAGTATTTATGTTCAATGCTTGATCAGGGTTCTATGCATTATGGTACTCATGATATTGTTTATATGTTTATATTTGTTTTACAATATTAGGGTGTTTTATATGTTTTGAATAGTGATTTTTTTATACTTGATATTTCTAGATTTTTTTTAAATTAAGAATAGGGTGAAAATATTTGTGTGTTCAATATTTTCGAGCACTAGTTCTGTATTTCAATATTGTTGTTCCCAATATTGTGTCATATGGCCAGACAAATACATCTTGCATTCTTGAAGTGGAAGCATAACTCTTGCTTACCCGGCTTTAAAAGGTCATACACCCGCCTCCAAATCATATTTTATCTGTTAAGCACTTGTGCAGCAAGAAGCTGAGAATGTTTGTTTTCTCAATGGCCCGGGCATCGATATGTCATTATACAACTAGGTTCCAGTCATCATGAGAATAGAACAAAAGAAGTGCTGTTGGCCCACAAATGAGAGATTTGCATTGGGCCTCCTGGAACTGAGACATGAGGTGTTCCTCAGCACCTGCAGATGGCTTCTCTAAACACCATGCATGCAAAGTGTGGCCGATACTAAACCTGTCCAGGTGTCCAATTTCCACTGGGAGACAATCAGCACTTTTCTCTGGGGCCAGTATGGTACCCAAAGCCAGATCAATAATAGCTGCCTTATCTGGCAGGGCCCTCCTCTTCTCCAGCACTGTCATTGATTATCCTTTCAGTGGCCAGTCAAGCAGGAGTAGAGAACAATAAACAGGGAATGGAGTGTGTGAAAGAAAAATATTTAAAGAAAGAGAGGCAGAAGAAAGAAATATCAAGGACAAAAAAAAAAGATCCAAGTTCTTGGGCAACCAAGGATATGTTCAGTTAGGAGAAAATTAGAAGGATAACAATAGAAAAAGTGGGAGAAATGTCAGTCCGAATCCCAATTGTGTATGGGGTGATTAGGTGTTTGGCAGACAGAGACATCTGTCTGCCAAACTCCAGACGAGGAGCCTGCCACAGAGCTGATGGTCTCCCCACCAGCCCCATTACATCTATTCCACTGGGCTGACCAGCAAAAACCAAGGTTTCCACTGGTCAGTCCAATGTAAAAGGTGCAGCAGCATTGTTCCTGGCTCATAATTGAGCCGGCGGCAATGCTTCTGCACGCAGGGTGCACCAGCACCCTTGAAATGTACACTGTCTGCACTGCAGACTGTTTGCAGTTCAAGGGTGCTGGGTAGGGGGACCCGTGCACTGCCCATGATATTGGCATGGGCAGTGCAGGGGTTCCCCATAGCTCTCTGCACTGGTTCTCCAATTGCAGTGGTTCTCTACAATTTCTGCACCTGTCCATAATTGATGTAGGCATGCACAGCCGTTGCCTATGAAGTCAATATTTTTCTGATGAGGGCAGACACAGGCGCTCTCCATCAATACTGTATCTATTTGGCCCACATTATGAGCTCACTGTAATTTGATGCAGGATTCCAGGAGACCTAGGGCCCAATTGCGAGTTTTACAGTCAGACCGCCATACCACGAAGGTGATGGTCCCAAAAAGACCACTGAGTGGACGGTCTCCCGCCGGCCATATTATAATGTTACCCCTGGTCCAGTGGCGGTGTTCCTGATGGTAGTGGACCAGCGAGGAACGCGGTCAGCAATACAAGGTATATTTTTACATTTGTGTTGATGGAGGTGTGTACATTTTGACCAAAAGGTACACATATGCATGACACGTGTAAAAATACTTTGTACATGTACCATCTCATTGCTGAAGACTAGGCCATATATGCCCAGTCCAGTCAATTGCAGAAAAATAGAAAAGGTACTTACCTGTATTTTGGGGGGATTTTTTTGAGGTTAAGTTGCTGCTGTGAAGGCGGGGCACTGGACAAAGGGGTCCACGATGGAGCCTGAAGGGAAAATGCACAAATAGGGGAGCTAGCACCTCATTTCCTTTGATTCTGCCATCGGGCAGCAGGTGGTCACCCCGCCATAGTTGGCTTGACGGAAAAGCACTTTGTATTCTGGACGGCGGTACCCTTGTCTATACCGCCTTTTGACAGCTGCTTTTCCGCAGCTGCCATCAAGGCAGTCAGCGACTGGCTAGTGGTGTCTTTTCGGTACTCCGGCAGTCTCTAGTTCAGCAAACCACCAGCAATATAATTTGGCTAGCGGGATGCCTAGTCCACAGTCAGAGTTTTTTATGCCACCATGACGCCGGTGACAAGGCCGCCAAACTCATAATCAGGCCCTCAGTTACTTTCCTTGGAATGACAATAACATGTGGATCCAGGAATACTGAGTTCACATTCATGTGTTTTCCCCATTCCAAAGAAAATACCAATCTCAAATTTGCGTCCATTTATCAGTTGCTTGAAGCAGGGGTTAAATGGGTGTACAGGCTTTCTTGAGTCCCTTGGCACAGGTGGTGAATGGTTGTGGAAAGGGAAGGACAGACGAGGTGGAGACTGTGGAGGGGGGATATTAGCATTTATGCCTGCAGCACTGCACATGATATACTGATACCCCAGGGATTGGTATTTATAAGGGAAAAACAATACTATAATTTCAAGCAGACTCTGGTGCTTTCTGCACCAAAATCCCTGTATCTTGTTATTTACTTAGCATATGTTTTGGGTGAATGTCAGCAGGTTTGACCTGCTGGGACCAAACTTAGTAACACTGGTCTCTATTACATCCGGTAATTGTGTTACACAATTACAAAGTGTGGTAAACCCTGATAGTCTTGTAACTGTGACTCCAGCACAAACAGGTATTTTAGCAGCAGTTTGCAAAATTATGAGGTGTTTGGAATTGCATCCTGTGACTTTTTTCTTACATCGTTGGAAACTGTGCTTTAAAATGCACAGTTTAACTAGATTTGTTTTAGACTCTTCGTGGGCAGGTGCGACTTCATCAACATCATAGGAGAACGTCAACTTCAGGAGGCTACCCTTGTAACTTCTGAGCCTATTCCATAAAAAATTATTGAGAAGTACAATGCATATTTTTCTAAATTATTTAAATTACTCTAGGTCAGAACTTCCTCAACGCTCACTAGAAAGGACCAAGCTTGATCACTTGGCTAGCTCTGTGTTTTCTGTGTTAAAACTGGAAGTAGGGGGTGTTTTACATTTCGGGCTACTCATTTGGCATCACTCTGTGGTGTACTATTGCTGTATGAAAATATTGAAGAGAGATCCCAGATTTTTTTTTAATTGCTTTGTTGCCAGTGGGGATGAAGAACTTCTAATGAGTTACAGATTGGCTGGAGTGGCATTGTATGGGGGACACCAATTGTGCCATTTTGACTGACCTGGTGGTCCTACACTCTCAGTTACTGGGTATGAAGGCACTAGGCCCAGTTTTACCAGCATTTTGGCATACAAAGTTAAAGCAGGTGGGATTTATGCATGGAAATGTTCCTGAAAGCAGTGTGACATTTGCAGTGAAGGGTCCAAGAATTCTACTACCACACAATAGTCACATTCCTGGGGTCAAAAATGAGAACAGTATGATGCAGGGGAGGAATTACCTGCCATAATCACTAAGGGCCTGATTGGGAGTTGGGAGCCGAGGCCAATGCCGTTGCACACAGCACCTTTGGAATGCGCACTGGCTGCCAGAGCAGACAGTGCGCATTCCAAGGGTGCTGACAGGGATGCCCCTGCACTGCCCACGACATAGTCATGGGCAGTGCAGGGGCACCCCTCTGGCCCCCAATGCTGCTGTTAACGCGTCCCTTTATGTCAATTTTGTACACATTAGGACTCCTTTTAGGCCAATGAATCTTTTGACCAAGTGGTGAGACACCGCAGGACGAGATAACTGATCAATACATCAAGCAATATATCAATAATGTCATCGATATTTATCTCCACAATGCACCTTACTTTAGATAAAGACATTAATCACTTGTCGGTGCAACCATGACCTTTCAGTCATGAATAACCACACCTTCTGGTAGAATTTTATTAATTTTATTCCCTATTGATTACAATCTACTAGCAGAAGTGTCAATCTCAACACCAAGAAACAAAGGAACATAGTCACGATATGGTAGCTGTTATAAGACTTCAAAAATGCAAAGATCACAAACATAAGAGCATAGCATAAAATAAACATAGATCAGAATACATAGAATATCATATACGTCTCAGTTCAGCACAGCACAATGTCAGTCTCGTCTATTGTATCAGTCAGGGTGATCGCCTATCCTAACCGCTAATTAGCATCAGCATGTTGGACTTCATGCAAAATAATTTAGAACACCAATTTAGAAAACATCTAACTAAGGACTCTATCCAAAAATACAGCAGTTGGTACCTAGATGGGAAAAGAAAACAGACAAATTACAATAGCATTGTCATAATTACCCTCCTCGGATTAAGTCAGCATACAGGATCAGTCTTCGTCTTTAGGACATCAGTTAGATCGCCATCAGTCTACTTCGTCTAAGGGACAGGGGACACTTCCCTCATAAGGAGGAAAATGTAAAGGGCAGTCTATGGGCAAAGATAATTTATTAAGTCTTCAATCGCCAAACAGAGTGACAGAGTTTCTAGATGCAATCGATATCATTCCCTACCTAGTTCTAACGACCCTTCTGTGTCATGAGTTTTTATCCCTTTTTCGCAATACCTTCCCCCAAATTTCTATTGGATATTCGCTATACCCCATTATCTTCAACCTATCAAATTATACATTAGGTAATCCAAATCGTCACCCCACGATAATTTATAACACTTTGATTGGTCTTCATAATTGACGTTTTTCGTTGGTGGCACATCCCGGGGTTACTTCATCCTTTGGCACGTCTTTCGGGTAATGAGCTTCTTTATCCACGGTTAAATGTCCTTGTGCATTCTTTGGTATACTTTTGTTTCAAATTTGTATAAAACTTATACTAAGGCAGCTAACATGCGGATGGGAACAAGATGAAGTTAGCTACACAAAACAAAGGAAAAGAACAAATGCTGGGTCATGGCCCTTTGCAAGTCAGCACACTGGAAAACAGAGAAACATACTTTAATATGAGAGCTAGGCAGGTAAATCCGCAGCTCACGCTAACTTAAGGTCTATGAGTTTTAAATGCAATATTATAAACGCCAATATAAGCTTGATTAATTATGATGCAAGCTATCACTTTTATAACTAACATTAATTCACACACAAGGGTATTTCTGTGTTCTATTGACATGATTCGAATACACTTTAAGCAATTATTATCCATTGTCGTTTTCTATGCAGCATTGTTAGGCATTTATATAACGTTTCACGTTTAGCACATGTAATATTTAAACTACGCTCTCTCACTGCCTTCCCACCACCCTTTTCATGGTGGGTACCCCGCTATGGAAAAGTTGGTGGAAAGGAAGGTTGTGCTCAGCACAGCGGTGCTGAGCTCAGCACTGCAGTGGCTGACCATGACTTTGACCACCGCCAACCTGTTGGGATCCCTGACCCCGGCAGAGGCAGCGGTCTCCTGGCAGTCCGATGACCAGGATCGTAATAGAAATTCTGTCCCCAGTAATTCTAGCACCCAAGAACCCATCCTATTTATAATCAGTGCCTTAATCTGCACCTTTTAGTGGATGGATCTGTTTTGTCCCTTCACATCCTTACAAACAAACCCCAAAAACGCTGTTTCTTTAATAGGTGCCTATGTTTCAGTGCCTATAAAGCAAGTTACTCACAGTTAATACCCATAAACTCCATATTATATAAAATAACAAAACTGAACTAAATTGCCACTGTGCGTTTCTGTCAAGAACTTCAGGTCATGCGAATCCCACAAAGTTGTTTTTCAGTTCCAAGCTATGACTGAAATTCCTCCAAATGTACAATATTTCCTCTGCCTAGGCAATAGAGCTGAAGTACATCTATAGCACATGTGATGAGTGCCTGGTCCTGCATGTGACAGAGAGCTCCCTCAATGTGCCTTGCAGGGGAGCCCCTTAATGTCTCATTACTCCACTGTCTGAAAGCCCTATAAATAAGTATCTTACATTTGTGAATGTATTAAAATCAAAAGATCTTGGCTAACAGCCAGACCTAAAAAGAAATAGTGAATCCATTTTATTCTTGTTTGATGACGGTATTAAGGTAAACATTATTGCCCATAGTGTGTAATATTACACTTTCGCCAGACTACTGCAGAACATATGATGCTTACTATAATAAACAGAAAGTAATTGTCACCTGAGTAGAGATAATGGATGTACAAATATTTCCAAGCTGGCAAGATATGAATACACATCCACCCTTAACCAAAAAACAACCATGTGATGTCATGGAAGACCGTGGATATATTTTGATCTGTTATTAGTAGCCGAGGTAAAAGGAATGCTTTTTGTTGTCAAATATGGGGCACGCGCTGCTCTGTGAAATTAGCCACTAGTCTTACTAAGATAAGTTAAGGACACTGGAGTTAATGCAGCAACAAAAAAGCAATTTATTGGGCATAACATGCCATAAAAGGGAAATTATTTGACACTTTCTGTGATGGTGTTGTCTAGCTATTTGACATTTTAATACACATTCATATACAAGTACCAAAATGGTATAAACAATCCTATGAAAAAAACAGGAGCGGAAACTATACACAGTTGGAAAATCCTAGTGACAAATCTTAGCAACAGTTCATAGCTGTGTCCTGAAAGGATCTGCAGGAACACCATTTTACTAACACTATGGGCCTTACTACGACATTGGCGGTCTTTTTGCAAGACCACCGCAGTAGCGGGCGCCAAAAGGCCATCATGTTGGCAGTATTCCGACCGCCGTATTAAGAGTCACACTATGAAGACATCCTAAAAACAGCCCCAAATCCAACACTGCCAGGACTCAGGAGGGCGGGAATGAGGTGGTTCCACCATCAGCACCGCCATGCTGACAACCTTCCACCCACCAGATTATGACCCGTAAATCACCACACGGGTTCTTCCATGGTGAAAAACCATTGGCGGTCTGAATCACCGAAGATGGTACTTACTCCTGTCAGGACAGAACACCAAATTGGACAGTTTGAATACCCCACACCTGAAACACATCCACACACCAGGCACACCCACTCACTGCACTATATAACACACCCACACACAACCCACAATCCTTTGTGGCGAAATCAACCACCACATACACGGAGAAGCCACAATCTCATTACTCAGCACTCATTACATACGCACATTTACACTTCACATTCTCACACACCACAAACTGCACAAATAACACTCTACACACATCACAACTACACACAACACAACAAACTGCCACCACTCACAACTAAACATCCCCACCCCATCAAGAACCCTACACTGCACACTACACACACTATACCCACCCCCACCCATAACACAACCACTTTATCACGTCAAAAGCACTCACGCTTCAGTGATGATGAGTTGATGGTCACGGTTGACAAAATGATCAGGGTAGAGCCACAACTCTTACGAGCACAGTTACAGCAAACCTCCATAGCCATGAAAACCGAGTTATAGGAGAGAACAGTCGACAGGGTCAACTCAGTGGGCAACTATCCACGCACAAGGGAGGGCATCAGGAAGAGGTGGAAGGACCTCAGGGGGAAGGTGGTTCCACATCTTCATGACACCAGATAGCCATGTACAAGACTGGCGGAGGGCACGCTCCTCCCTCCCGTCCCCCCAGCACTCACAACATGGGAGAAGAAGGTCTTGGACATCCTGCATCCTGAGGGCCTGACTGGAATTCCCGGGGGACTGGACACTGGAGAACAACTACCACGCACTAATTTGACCTGCCATTCATGCTTCCTCACCACCCACACACTCCCCAATACCCCCATCACCCGCTACACCTCCCACCTAATCACAGAATGCCCCTCTCCTGAATTCCACACCACCACCTTGCCCCAATGCCCATACACACCCTGCCAAGTGCACGGATAGCATAGCCAATTACTATCACTCCCACTCCCACAATGCACTAGCCCATCTACATCAAAACCTGCAATATGCACTTCACATGACATCTTTTGCATGTATGACTTTTGCATTAGCTATACCGGTTGGATGCTTCGACTGAGGACATGCTATGGCACAACACAATGCCAATGAATCCCTATTAAGGGAGGTACACATGTCACAATCCATTATCCACAAACTGTGTTAGCACAGCTGCCCATGTCATTTTAAAGAGGTGGAATGACCTCAGGGGGAAGGTGCGTTCCATATCTTCATGACACCAGATAGCCGTGCACAAGACTGGCTGTGTGCACCCTCCTCCCCCCCCCCCAGCTCTCACAACATGGGAGGAGAAGGTCTTGGACATCCTGCATCCTGAGGGCCTGACTGGAATACCCGGAGGACTGGACTCTGAAGAGCAACTACCACGCACTAATTGAACCTGCCATTCATGCTTCCTCACCACCCACACACTCCCCAATACACCCATCACCCGCTACACCTCCCACCTAATCACCTAATGCCCCTCTCCTGAATTCCACACCACCACCCTGCCCCAATGCCCATACACACCCTGCCAAGTGCACGGATAGCACAGCCAATTATTACCACTCCCACTCCCACAATGCACTAGCCCATCTACATCAAAACCTGAAATTTGCACTTCACATGACATCTCTTGCATGTATGACTTTTGCATTAGCTATACCGATTGGATGCTTTGAATGAGGACCACTACATGGCAATGGCAGTGATGCTATGGCACAACACAATGCCAATGAAGCCCTATTAAGGAAGGTACACATGTCACAATACATTATCCACAATCTGTGTTAGCACAGCTGCACCTGTCATTGTAATTGCTGGGAATCACGTCAAGCCACTGTATGCATCAGACAAACAGACAACCATTCACACCACCACCATTTAACCCTCTCTCACTCCATCCACAGGTACCATTGCCACCACGAAGAGGATACCAGAGACAGACAGCCCTCATCAGGATGATGGCCCCAGTGAGGACAACGCTGCTGGATGTCTGGACAGTGACGACCTACCTGGCCCATCTGGGACCCCTGGTCAGTTTACCACTCCCTGCCTCACCCTGCCCAAATCAACCTCCCCACCCTGTTGCACCACCATCTCAGCCAACACTTTGTCTTGAAACCTGTGACCCAAGGACTGTTCAATCATCAGTGTGCCCCACAGTACAGGGACCTGAGTTACCCCCTCACACACAAGACAATAAAGGTCCTGCTAACACTGGGAGTGGGCACACCGTGCCAGGGGCACAGGCACATAGGGGTAGGGGTCATGGGAGCGAACCTGTAGGCCAGAGGATGGGGCAGCAAAGGCAGTTACCCGAGTGGGAATCCATCTCCCAAATCCTGGGGGCATATCATCAATCCCAGGACAGGATGGGGCAGATAATAACCATGTTGGGGGAAAACCAGAGGTTGCAGAGGGAATACCATCAGGAGGTTATGCTGGAGTGGCAGGCCCACAATACCACCATGGCCTCAATTGCAGGGGTGCTCAAGGACATACCACCCTATGTACTTCTTCCACCCACCAGCAGATCCCTTCCACTAGCCACATCACATAAGAGCCTCCTACAGCTGTGGCTGCTAGTGGAATGGAGTCTCTGCCTGGGGAATCACAGGCCTCAGGCACCCCTCCCTCTGTAGCTGAGGAACCCTCCCCATAAATGTGGACTTCCATCCAGACATCCGGCTAGAGCAGATGCAAAGACCAAACCCACTGCCAGGAAGTGACCCTCTCCTGGTTACTCTCCCTTATGTGCCACTGAACATCCTGTTGACTCTCCAATTACATTACTCCATTTCCCAATGGCCCATGGACACTGGACCTGTCCTACCTGCAGCTGTGCCACCTACTCTGAGGATTCCATCTACCATGACCCCACTCATCACCTGTTTGCCAGTGTATGCCCAATAAACACTATGGATCACAGCTGCTGCTTTTGTGTCTGTATTTCTACACATACAAATGTTTGGTCTGAAAAATGTTATGTGGGTATGGCCCCTAATTTAACTGGCAGTGTAATGGACTGCAGAGGGAGGCATCCTCTGGAGGAGACACAGTACAACACATATGTCTCAGGGTAGATGTATGGGAGACACTTGTACAGCCACACACCAGAGTATATCCAATTATCCAACCTGCAAAAAGAACACAACCGAGACTACCATCAGGTTTATAGGCATGGTAC
This sequence comes from Pleurodeles waltl, assembly GCF_031143425.1. Taxonomy (NCBI): domain Eukaryota; kingdom Metazoa; phylum Chordata; class Amphibia; order Caudata; family Salamandridae; genus Pleurodeles; species Pleurodeles waltl. The sequence continues at coordinate 312,104,113 of NC_090439.1, forward strand.
CACACAAAGCACATATGCAGTTCATAGTAGTCGTGTCCAGTGTAGATAGCCATCTAAACAGGGAACATCAGATATGACATGAGAACAGGAGAATCCACTGATAATCCAAATCAGCAGGACTATTGACAGGAAACTGTGTTTAAATAGTACACATGCAAATACACACAAAGCACACCTGTATGTTACTGGCAGTACTGATTGATGAGTTCTGACCTGGAGTCAGCTGCAGCTTCCTCATCTGCCTCTTCATCACTTTCCACTTCTGCATCACCAGCCAGTGGCCCAGCTGCCTCCTCATCTTCAGCTAGCAAAGGGTATCTGACGCCCAGGGCCAGATTGTGGAGCATGCAGCAAGCAACTATGATCTGCCATACCTTTTGTGGACTGTAGAGGAGAGACTCCAGAGACGTGCAGGAACCTGAATCTGGCCTTCAGAAGGCTAAATGCCCTTTCAATTACACGCTTCGTCCTGCCGTTGGCCTCATTGAAACAGAGTTCCCCTTCAGTGTTAGGATACCTCACAGGAGTCAACAGCCAAGGAAGGTTAGGATAGCCAGAGTCACCTGTGTGCACAGAGGTAGGACTTGTTACAATACAGGTACAGCTGCAGGGAAGAATGTGATGATAGGCGCCAGACAGAGACACACATCCAAACGCATACATACCAATGAGCAAAGCCCTCTCTCTCTCTCTTTAGTTGTGCCATCATGTGGGGACATTGCTGTTTCTCAGAATGTAGGAGTCATGCACAGATCCTTGAAACTTGGCTGTCACTTGGGTGATGTATTGGTCACACTCACCACCTGAGCATTGATAGAGTGATAGCTTTTCCTGTTCCTATACACCTGTTCATTGGCACTGGGAGGGACCTAAGCTATATGGGTGCCACGTATGATGGATGTGTCCCACATCATAGATGTCTGCTTTCACAAAGGCCAAATCCCCTTGTCTGGGGAACCTGATGCAGCTGTCCATGTGTTTCAATAAAGCACACAGTACATCCTTCAACACAAGACTGAACGTGGGCTGTGACATCCCTGCTGCCAAGCCCACTGTAACCTGAAAAGAGCCTGTGGCAAGAAAGTGTAGCACTGACAGAACTTGAATTGTGGGAGGGATGGCTTAGGGATTACATATGGCAGGCAATAGATCTGGCTTCAACTGGGTACATAAATCCATGATGGTCTGATGATTCAGATGGTAGGTCTGAATTATATGCTATTCCTCCAGGGTTGCAAGGTCCACTAGAGGACAGTACATTGTCTTAATATCATCATGACCGGATATCTAGGAGAGAGAGGAGAGAATGTACAATGTGATATGCACTCCACACATGTTAGCAGAACATATTATCGCACACACCTAACACTGTAGACATGCAGCACACTGCTGACACATACTATATTGGCCATACTGAAGCTGCATGGACTCCATTCTTACTGTACATTGCTGCCCCTTATCAATAGTATCTGACATACAACACATGTGTTGGGTTCCATATGTAGTACACTGAGCAGTCCTGCACAGAGCGTGTATGTAGTCATACTATATACCTATATGGTTAAACTGCCTCTGAGCCGATATGTACCTGGACATGCACGTCATATGACAACCAGTAATATAAGACCACTGTGTCATGCATGTCACACGTATAAGCCAAACCATGATGCCACAACACAGGCCTACTCCACTTTCATGTGAAAAAAGTGTTTGGCGCACTTATTTTCCTGCATCAAGGCATGATATGAGCATGAAATGGCAGCCGCCTGTCCTGATGGAAGTGACCTAAGTCCACCGGCATATGTCATCATGGCGGTAGGCGGTCGTAACGGCCGTGCAACTCCTCATTGGGTAACAATCCTGCCTATGGGAGACTGGAGCCACTGGCGATCACCGCTGGTGGTGATGGTCCTGTACACAGCAGCCGTGACTGCCATTTTCGGCAGCCTTGCTCACTTGACTCCTGACAATCTTGCAAAAAAGACCTCTATAAGCTGAGCTGCTGTGTACTGTCTCTGGGAGCTATCATGTCACATCATGCAGGTGATAGGGCCCCAGCCTTCACCCAAGAAGAGCTTGAGAAGCTTGTGGGAGGGGTCCTACCCCTGTATGGACAGCTGTAGGGGGCAGCAGAGGAACAGGTGAGCCAAATGCCATAGTCATGTGTGATAGGGATGTGTGTGAAGGTGAATGACGTACGTGTTCCAGTCAGGGAGTATATTAATACAGGGAGCATGGTGTTTAGCTGTGTGAACCATGAGGATGGGTATGTGTGGGCCTTTGCTGATTCTGCTGTTTATAGTCCACTGCTGTTGGTATGGTACCAGTCTACATGACTTGCTCCTTCTGTCTGTGTCACCCATGCAGGTAAACGCCCATCAGAAGAAAGGGATCTGGCGTGCCATCGCTAGCAAGTGCGGACCATGGTGGTCCATACCCAGCAGAACACCCATTGTCGCAAGCAGTGGGAGGATCTGAGACGCTGGGCCCGGAAGACTGCGGAGGCCCAGCTGGGGATGTCCTCCCAAAGAGGGAAGATTCCTGTCGGACTTTGACCCCCCCCTAATGGCCCGCATTTCGGCAGTGGCCTAACCCTAGGTGAATGGTCATTTGAGGGCAGCACAGCAGCCACAAAGGGGTGAGTACTGACTGCATCCTGGGCCTTGATTGGCCTTAAATTGGATTGGGTTCCTCACTGCAGGCAAAGTGACATTGAAGTTAATGCTACATGTGTATCAACAATTGGTAATGAGCACTAGGCACCTTGGCTGAGTATATTTTGTAGATGTGTCTCCATGCTTTACTGTCAGTGTATGTACATATGCCATTTCCATACCTCTCCATGTCTGTAATGTGGGGATGCACTAATGTCATAGGCACATGTGTGACTCCATCCTGACCAATGGACGTGAGTGTTAGTTTCACCCTAAACACTGTGTATGAACAGTTCCAGACAACTGCAATAGTTTATCTGAGGTGTCAGTCGACCCTCATCTGTGTAGCCTATCCTGTATATGTGACTGTGTCACTCTCCTGATATTACTGGGACTGTATTACTCAGATACTGGTAATGGTGTTGACTCATTCTGGGGCTGCCATTACAGTTCCACCACAGGACTGGCCTTCATGGGACATGAGAATTGGCCTGATAGCAGACTAGGCAAATATATAGGTGATCTGCGGACTGTAGGTAATGTTTAGGTAGGCAACCATGGATACTGTAACATGTGGAATTTATGACTTCTGATAGCACAGTTGATGCATTCCTAGGAGCTATACTTGTTGGGATGTGGGCTTTCAACTTATGGGTTGGTACTGGAGGTGGTAAGTGCCCTGGAAGATCCCTTATTTGTCAACATGGTGTGTACACGGCATGTAGGACATAGTCCTAGCAAGTCCAGTGCTGGATTGATGACTGACTGCCTACATCATGTGCTCATGGATGGTTGGGAGCACATTTGATGACCTGTGACTATTACAGCTTGCCTTGGCTATTAGGTGGTGGCAGATTAGGAGTGGTTTGGGTACTGCATGACACATGGCGTATTGATGTGAAGGAACATTTGTATTCAGTCACCTCAGGCTGCTTATGTGGTAGTGGAAAGTGTATTCGGTGTTCCGGCAGTGGTTCTTGTCCATGTGTGCCTAATGCGTGCAAATATCTACCCCCTGAGATGTGTGTTGTCTGGCCTCAGTGACAGGTTTTGCCATTTGTGGAATGGTGTGTGTGATGCTGGAGTTGTCATGGTGCGTAGTCCAAGTGGTGTACCTGCATGTGTGGTGGCATAAGAAGTGGTCCATGTAGTGGTATGATTGTTCCTGATGTACATCTGTTGTGACAGTCCATCCAGTGATGTGTTTGGAAGCTTTACATGTAGTACATGGGCCATTGTTGTTGCACTTAGCAGTATGCTGGGTAGTGATGTATGTTTTGTGCGTCACCTGCTCTGGCTCTGTGATTGGGTCTGACTACTAACATGCCTATACCACAGATTCTCATTTTACACATCAGATCGGAATTGTTTGGGTGTCTGATTAGTATAGGCTTCATCTGAGTACTCCTACATAGTGGCATCAATATACTGAGTGGGCATCCATGTAAAATGACAGGTAGGAGCTGTGTGCTCGGCGAGTGGAGTTGTTGTCACTGTAATGGACATGTTAGAGAGGAAATAGACTTATCAGGTGCTGTGCCTGTAGAGGCCTGATGTGTTGTGTCTAGTCAGCTGCATGTCCAATGAGTGAAAGAGATATTGAGGGGTAAGATGAGTATTCAGGTACACTATTGCTTCCGCATCGAGGGCATGCAATGCCAGCTAAAGGACTTGGGTTGACAGCATGGGGATGAGTCTAGTAGTGCACTTCTACTTAGGTATAGTTGTAGGTGTGAGGGTTGGCAGACAGATGTCGGTAGTAGTGGATTGGCATGACATCACGCAGGTTATTTGTATTGGCAAATGTGATGTCCTAGCCATGATATGTATTGCGACAGATGTACATGTGTAGCTGTGTCAATGGTAGGTAAATGTTAACCACTGTGCCCCCTATCTCTCTCTTTCTCTCTCTTTCTCTCTCCCTGGCTCTCTCTCATTGTGTGCATCAGCATCATCTGATGAAGAAGAAGGGGCACAGGGGAGTGGGGAAGCAGCAGGCCACGGGACCCAGGAAGCTGGCACCAGCGACACCGAGGGACCCAGTGGGACGGAGGGCGAGAGGAGTGCCACAGGAGAGACCGGATAGAACACCTCATCCTTGAAATCCTCCTCCACTGGACACTCCCTGGCAGTGAAAGACCCATCGGGGACCACCCCAGCTCCATCTATTTCATCCACCCCCTTACTACTACCACCCTCTCTGTAGCTCCCCACCCAGTTGCCCGTGCCCACTCACCCAGGAGGGTGGGTTTCTCCTTCGCCACAGGCACCTCTGCCCCTGCCCCAATCAGCCCTGCTGCCCTCAGTGAGGAGACTATTGACCTCCAGAGTTCCATCTCTGTGGGTCAGTCGACCATTGTGAATGCTATGCAGGGACTAGCAGCTCAGGTCCAACAGCGCAATGGTTTTCTGGAGGGCATTTACAGTGCCATGGGTGGCCTACAGAGATCCTTTCTGGCTCTGTCCTCCACTCTGATGGCAGCTAGTGTCCCTTTGCCTCCTTTCCCCCTGCCAACTACCTCTTCCCAATCCCAGACCCCTCTCCCCATACCCATCCAATGCACATGTACACACAGGAATGCATCCAACAGATCAGGGTAGCTCGGACAAGCACAAGCACCAGAAGACCCACCACCGGCATGCACACAAGCAACACTCACCTGCAGACACACCAACATCCACTCCCTACACTTACTCCCCTGACGCCCCCTTCCACACAGACACTACACCTGACACACCTGCAGCCACCACATCATCATGCACAGATCCAGCCACCAGTCCCATCTTACCCACAGGCAGCACCATAGCAGACCCACAGACATCTACTCGTCACCCACCACAACTACTGACATTCCCACATTCAGCACTTGTGCCATACCTGCAGAAACCACCCCAACAGACAGTCACCCACCCAACATGGCATCTTCCAGCACCTCCACCCCACCTCCTCTCAAAACACCTAAATGCTTGCACTCACCCATCCAACATACACCCGCACCCACAAGTTTTCCACGCATGCACCTGCACCCAAGACATGTACAGCTACACATCTGACAACCACTCCCTCTCCATCCACTCCTAGACCCTTTTGCCATGACTGCCCCAGTGTGTCTAAAAAGCATTTACTCTTGGAGTTTTCCCCGTTCCCTACCCCTCTCCCACCCCGTGAGACCCCCAAGTGTTCTGTGTACCTGCCCAAGTCCAGTCCTTACACTTCCAAGTCCTCCCCTGCCCCCCTGATAGTGCCCCTGCCCCTCCCCCTGCCAAGAGATCTGTACCTCCCAAGCTCAGGCCCAAGGACCCCCTCCCAAGCCCAAGAAACCTCCCTCCCAAGCCCAGGGACCCCCCCCACCAAGCCCAAGCCCAACACTCCCCTAACCACACTAATCCATGAGGTGCCTTCCTGCCCTCTTGATGCCCTTACCCTTTGGAAGTCATTTTGTAGTCAGGAGTCAATTTGGAGCACAGTGAGGTGCCATTTGTGCCTTGGGCACCTGTGACTATGGACTGGCCAAATGCCTTCTATTTGTCTATAGTCCATTTTAAATCTTTTAATATTTTAATACATCTGATCCAACCTTCTGTTGGTATTGTTGGTAACCTACTTGTCCTGCCTTTCTTTCTACATGTCTGTTTTGTGTTTGTGGGCTTTGGTTTGTGTGTGTGAGATATGTGTGTGTTGGGTGTACTAACTGTTGAGACTGGACTGCATGTGTGTGTGTGTGTGTGTGCGTGTGTGTGTGGCCCTGCCATTGGTCCCGCATTCATTGCTGTGTTTTGTCTGTAGGATTTGTTTGTGTTTGGTACATGCATGTGCGTAGCAAAATTGTGTATTGTTTGTGGCATTTGTGATGGTGGTGCTGTGTGCCCTTGTGTGATTATGTGTGCATCCGTGTGTGTAGTGTTGGCTATGTCCTATGTGTTGTGTGTGCTTGGTGTGTCAAATGGTTCATTGTATGGCAATGTGATAGTGTTGCATGGTATTGTGGTATTTTTACATATTGTTGTATGCATGTGTTGTCATGTGGAGGTGTGCAGTCAGAGTGCTTGGTGCAGCGTTTGTGTAGTTGCGGTAGTGATGTCGCTGTGTGAGTCAGTGTTGTTGAGTATGATTGTGTTAGACAGTGGCGGTGCTGTTTGTGTGCGGGGTGGTGTGTGCATGGCACGTGTGTTGACCGTGATGTGTGTAGTTTGGGTGTGAGTGTGTGTAGTATGTGTGTGCATGTGTGTATGTAGGTGTGTGCGTGTGTTTGTATGTGTGTGTGGTTACGTGTGTGTGTGACTGTTGTAAGCAGTCCTGGATGTGTGTGTTGTGTGTGCGTACTAATGCCTTTACCTAAAGTGTGTGCTAGGTGTGTGTACTTACGGTTGCTGTCTTCGTCACCATAGTTGGTTCTTAAGTCGTTGTTTAAGCAGGAGCAGTGGGAGGACTTCGAATTCAGGCTCCATGGCGGCTCCGTGCAGGTCTGTGTTCCTCAAGGTTAGTGTTTCCTTTTATAGAGTTGGTTTCCGCCAGGGTTTTGGTGGCAGTGAGACGCAGCGGAAACCCTGGTGCTGTGCAGCCTCGTAATATGTCTGGCGGAAACATGCTCCCGCTGGTCTGAAGGTGCCTACTACTGTCCACAGTGACCTGACCGCACTAGCAGTACTGGCGGTAGTTTGGCTGTGTTCCGTTGGGAACACCGCTATGATCATAATTTGTCGGTCTTCACCGCTGGGCCGTCAGCGGTATGACTGCCACCGCACCATGGCAGTCCTGAGTCCGCCAAAGTCGTAATGCGGGCCTGTGTCTTAACTCCCTGAATAAAATAGTTGATGTAAACCATTTACAAAGTTGTATTCAGAAGAAAACCGGCCTACCGTACCTCCTTACGAAGATACATTTGACCACGTTTACTCCAATTATGCCTGCCAGGAACTCACAAGGGGGTTCCTGGTAGTAGTAAGCCCAGCAGAAGTGCAGCTATTTCTGCACTGGTAAGTCGCCTTTGGAGAATGGGATTGAGGATATCCCTGGGCATGGCTGGCCCTGGGAGTTCATGAACTCCAACTCGTACACTTTTAGGCATTAACTAGATCCTCCCTCCCTTTCCTCTTCCCAGCTCGGAAAGGGTGAGAAACGTACCAATGCTGGCCCAAATTATCTCCAGAGCGGAAAGAGAAATCGATCACCCCCAGGTTTAGTGAAGGTAGAGTGGAAGCAGTTTCTTCAATGGCAAACAAATCCCTGTGTAGGAACAAATGTACATGAGGTAGTAAAACTACACTTGGACATCGATTTAAAAATCTGAATGTAGTTTTACTTTTTTTTATCAGTAGTGACCTACATGTGTTCTACTCTTGAAATAAAGGTGGACCTCTTGATTCTGCTCGTCACAGTTACGCTTTACAACTTTTCACCAATATCCAGATTACTCAGGGTTCACCTTAAAGTCCTCTGGAAGCACCTCCAAGAAGACAGCCTGTAGAGCATTAATGGTATTAATGCCCTTCCCAGCGCTACATTGCGCCTTAATAATTTCCGAAATAAGAGTACATAAATATGTTGTACCTCTCTAACATAGAGGAGCTTCACAATTCATGACATCATACCTTAAAAAGAGATGCAAACCTTTCATTTGACCGAATGGCATGTCCAAATAAATGGCTCACAATAGAACTCTGCTTGATTTATAATAGCTTTGAAAATGCTGCTTTCTGATGCCTGTTCATTTGATGTGAGGCACTGGCAGCTGCAGTTGCTTCCTCTTCTGGGTAAGTGACCGTTTGCTTTGTATCTGTGTGCAGTGTGCTTGTTCTGTGAGGAAAGCCTGTATTTCCTGTGCATATACTGTGTGCCTCAACGCATGTGTAGCAGGAGCTCACAGAGGCCCTGACCCGCCTGGCCTGCTTATAGTTGCTGTGAGGGAAACTTGCATTTATGTTGTTGTTTTCTGTGGTCTTCATGTTCGATGTGTAAAGGAAGCTGCTATGACTCCTGCCTATGCTCTGCGTGTTTATTGCATCACTGGGAGGATTCCACTGTTTCTTAAGCTGCGTCTGTTCTGCGTATGTCAGCTCACACCTGTGCTGTCCTTTCGGTAGCTGTTGTACATATGGCTGCGGGATGCACCACTGTGGCCTGTGAGGTGCCTCTTCAGTGCACGACTGACCTTACAATACCCCTTCGCTTGTTCGTTTTCCTCGTCCGAATCCTCATCAGATGGGTGAGAAGTTTGATGAAAAAGGCTAGGGGCCTCATAATGAGACTGGGGGTCCAAGGACTGCCAGCCTCATGGTGACGGTCGACAGCTGCAACTGTGGCGGTCCGACCGCCACATTAAAACACTGGTGGTCTCCGCCATGAGAAGGCTGGCAGAAATTCAGTGCCAGGGGGCCACAGCTGAATCCCTGCATTGCCCATGTCCATGGCATGAGCAGTGCAGGGGCCCCCAAGCCCAGCACCGTTGGAATGTGCACTGTCTGCTTTACAGACAGTGCGCATTCCAAGGGTGCTTTGTGCTATGGTATTGGCCTCAGCTCCCTCATGGGAGCTGACTCCAACATAGTAACACTGTCCCTGACAGGCTACTACCTACTACAATGTTCCAGCCGGTCAGTCTGGTGGTAACATTGTAATACGCTAATCGGTGGCATCCTCACCGCGAGTTTGGAGGTCTTGCGGTGGGACTGCCTAACTAATAATAAGGCACTAGGACTCAGATTACCAACAACATTACACCTTCCTCCATCTTCCTTGTCACTGCCTTTATCCACATGAAGGAGATAGGAATGAGAAGGGCGAGGTCTCGTGTTAATGAAAGTTGTGGTTTTTCAGATTATGTTTGCCACTGTGAACACTGATGAGGCACTGAGGGATGCAGTTCTCTGTATTTCCATAGCACTTCTCCCAGTGTGGCCTTCCACTAAAGGACATCCCAGGGGACCATTTACCAACTGTTAATGTTGCCTCCATATGTGGCATGTGGCTTTTTGGTTTTTGGACTATAAATATTTAAAGTTCAAACCAAGGGAGGGAGGCATAGGGCGAAATATGAAAGGTAACTTGAACTAATAAACACAATCATACAATGCTAACCAGTTTAAAGATGCAGCTGGAATCAACTGGAATGCCCTCCACAGCAAATGCGTAATAGATGTCAAAACTCCATCAGGAGTTACTAGATCCACCAGGGAATACTGATACAGTTAAACAAATACTTAACTTTCATATAAGATAATGCATTGTACAACATTCCCGTTTAAAGCCAGTCATCGTTTATTGTCTTTGGCATTCAGCACTACTGGTTCACTTGTAGCCCTGAATTGCTTTCGGCAAAATCGAATTTCACAAATATTGCTTTGCATTATCCACTTACCTATATTTCAAATTAATTGCTCTAGTAAGCTATAAAGCATAAGCGACGTATGGATTTTTGTTCTAAAATGTGTTTAGAAAGCAATATTCTAAACCTCTTTGGAATACATTTTAAGTTCGGCATTCTCTCCTGTGCATTTGCTTAATTAGCTATTCACTATTAACTATATAAGACTGGGAAAATATTATGACATTTGAAATTACTTTGTTTCAATGAGAGGAGCTCTACTAGTTCTAGATAGAGAATGCTTTCCTGTTGAGGGACCTCATGCTATTAATTCTACAGAGACCGGGCTTTGGGTCAGTCCCCTGCAGTTATTGGCCTTAGCGTGGCATGAAGATACAGTGCTATTACCTAACAGATCATGTGTGTTGATTTGTTTGACTTTGCAGTCAATATAACTCGTTGCTTGATTTACATATTTATTTGTCCACAAAGCAAAGCCACAAGCATATTTAGGCTTTTTCAAACATGCAACCAAAATAGTGTCTCTATTTGAAAAGTAAGTACTATGCAACATTTTGCTGCATATGCCTTTTCAGTTCCCTGCTAGCAAAACAGACTTAAGGCCCTATTTTGATGTTTGAGGTAACAGGTCCGCCACCACTATTTTTGACAGAAACTCTGTCTGCCCCTTGGTGGTCTGCCTGCCAGATTTACATGTTGGCGGTCCCATAGACTATCACCGTCCTGAGTCCCATTGACTTCACCAAGGATTCCCATCCACCACAACCGAGCCATAGCAAATAGTAGCTGATGGCGGGACTGACTCCTGCCACACTCACCGCCGTGCAGATTTGGATGTGCCTTATTGCCAAGCAAAATGTTGCAGTCTGACTTCCACTTCTGACTTAGGGGGTTGGGGGACAAAAGGAGGAAAATTCACCTTTTTTCCTAATTCCACATCAGTTTCTAACTGGACAGGACTGGAAAACACCCTCTGTCCCTGCTGTCACTGGACCACGGAGACAACACAACCCCCCTCATTGTTGGACAGAAGCTAGGAAACCCACATTGGCTGTGTACACTGGGGGCACACACAAGCTAAGGACCACTGCAGAAAATTACACATCACAGTAATTTTTCTAACTTACTGAGACATGCATATGTCGGAGAGACAATTGTGCCTGACACGAATGGGGACACACTAGTACACAACACATATCGCACACATACACAAATGCCATTTTAGTGTCGGTATTCATTGTCAAATGAATGCTAGCACCACAAGGATGGTGGAATCACAACTGTTAGCTCTGTCCATGTGGGCACACTGCAAGGGCACCCGTACCTGTCATGTTCTGCTTCGAGTTGTGTAGTGAGCCAGTACGTGTATGCTTGTGTGCAATGCGATTTGCTGGGTGAGGTGGAGAGAGCGGGAGTGGGTGATGTGGTTGTGTCAATATGTGTGTCAATAGCATATAGCATTGATGTTGTTGTGCATGTTATGCTGTGCGTTCTGTTGCTGCCTGCAACATTCAGGTGAGTGTTGTTGTGTGGTGGTCGTTTCTGTGATATGTGTAGTTGTGATGTGTGATAATGTGTGTGTGGATGAGTGTGTAATTGTGTTGACTGCTGTGGTTGTGTTGTGTGTGGGTGCTGTGTCAATAGTGTGTGTATGCTGTGTCATGGCTGTACACCAATGTGTGTTTGTGGCATGTACATGTGGTGGAATGGCAATGAATATGAGTGTGTATGTGGTGTGTTCTGGCATGTGTGATGCAGGAGTACATATATGTCAAATGTACAGTGTGTGTGTGTTTGTGTGTGTGTGAGAGAGACTTACCTCTATTCCATAACCAATGCCATTGTCCATTATGTCCAGCGACGGCCTCCCTCAGTCAGCAAAACGCTGGCAGTATACCACCTGCAAGACTGTAACATCTAAATACGGCAGACAGAACGCCATCGACTTGACTGTCTTTCAGGGTCCCCCACCACAAACGTTTTGCGGTAACACCGTCAATGTTTAAATCAGGCCCTTAGTCTTCTGACTCGTTTTCACAACACACCTCGTTGAGGATAAAGATTAAATATGCAGGTGCACTTTGTTCACCGAATGGACTCCCCTACTAGTTCTATATTGCTGTAACTCAATATGTTGCTTCATTATGGAATTTTATTTATAGGATAGGTGAAGTAATAAACTTCAAATACAATGATACATGCCTATTTATGAGAAGCAAAACTAATAGCAATATCACAATCCAGGTTTTGAATTATGACTGCCATTAGCTCTCTCAATGCTCCTGTGATCTTAGCAATGACATATATATATTCTAAATATTACATAGTAGGTATTGAGTATAAATGTGTAGTAACCAGATACTACATTAGCTTTCCCTTTTACAAAACATTTAATACTAAACTAGCATACTGATAACATAAAACAGTTTACAGTAAAATATAGTGATTAAATTACAAAAAAATTATATACGTTAAATATAAAATAATTAAGGGTGAAAGGAACTCACAGAGTTCTACTCCATGGAATTCCGTGACATTAGCTAAAAACTCAGTCAAATTCTCCAAAGTTCCGTGTGCAGCAGAATGCCACCTGCCCTAGAAACCAGGCCTGACCCTGCTTTGCGCTTCAGAGATCGGGCACATTCAGAGTGGATTTAGTCAGGCCTCTTGTCCTTTTTTAAAGCACTCTGAGATGTATGAGTAATTTTTAAACATTGTTCAGGCCACAAAGTCCAGCCATAGAACTGACTACAAGAGTTCCCTACATGCCAACTAAAGAGCAAAGACATACAATGTATTTCCTTAAATGCTTGAAAATATTTGGGACAATCACTATTACTAAACATTGCAATGTGTAATTTTATAAAAGGTTCCCAGTAGCTGCATTTGATCCCACTCCATGCTTGGTGATAGACATTTTACTTTACACGATATAAAGCAGAGAAAAACACTAAAAAGGGCTAAAGTGACATTACAATACAAATCATAATAATATCTTAAATTACTTTAAAAATTGGAAATTCACTGAAAATAAAGAGAGGTTAAGGTTACGTGAAAATGTCTGTTAAAACATACTGTTTCATATTAACAAAGTCACTGATTCACCAGTTACAGTTTTCTCAAGTCCCTATAATTCATGCCATAAAGTAACTATAACTTGGCCCTACCCTTGTTCCACTAATAATCTCAAATATTACATAACTCAATCAATCAATCAATAGTTTATTTGGTCCAAATTTAGACCATTTGAGAAATTAAAAAATAATCATACATGCAGAAAGATATAAACCATAAACCATCGCGTAAAAAAAGAGACATTAGCAATTGGTACCCTGCTTATATAGAAAGAGGTTCATAAAACCACATAAAAAAGTTTCATAAATAATTAAGACAAGACTTTAAAAATAGTGTCTAAATCTTACCCTATACAAGACGCTAAATGCTAAGATAATGCGAATCAATTGTTAAAAACATGTAAACTATTCTAAAACAGATTTGTGCATAAAATAAGACATAAGAACTACATACAATGGCTCCTATTTGCAAAAGTTAGGAATCAATCAGTGGAAAAGGGAGCCCTAAGTTGGTCAGTTCTCTTAAATAGGTTGCTCAAATAAATTACATAACTCATAACATGGTCTATGGCATAATTGATTACATCACTGTAACAGCTGAAATTACATAATTGATGACAACACTGTGCATGACAGGGTGCAGTTTATAGTTACTTGAGGGCATGAGTTACTTGAGGTAACTATCTGGTGAGTGTCAGTGATTTTTTTTGTTTAAAGCAATACGTTTTAACTGGCATCGTCACCTATGTCCCTTTAACCTTTGTTTTTTCAGTGGATTTCTAAAAATATTTAAGGGTAAATTGAGATATTATTACAACTGACGTCACTTTAACACATGGTTTATGGTTTAGTGTTGTTCTTGTGCATTTGTTTCAACAAAAATATTTAACCAAAACCAGGATGCAACTAGGATGCAAATAGCCAATTTTTTATTTTTGTCCTGAAAGCCAAGTGTTTATTAGTGCTGCGAAGATAAAGGGGACATCCATTCCAAGATTTAGCAGTGAAGTAGAGAAGCAGGTTTTAATGATCGCTTAAGTGAATGATAATAAAATGTAATGGTCAGCTTTCATAAAAGCTTTGTGGGTCATGCCAAGTATCTTGAAAAGAATCCATTTGCAAATCAGAAGCCAGTCTAAGGAAGATGTGCTTTTGCTGATTTAGTTTTGGGGATCCAGAAATAAAATGAGGAGTCAAATTTTGCACCACTTGAACCATTGTAATACACACTGGAACACTTAGATAAAGAGAATTGCAATAACCAATTCTAGATTCAATAAAGGCTTGAAGAACAGTCTTATGTAAGTTTGTTGGAACAAGTGAAAAACATGTACAAAGTATGCACAGAATGCCAAAACAAGTGGCAGCTAAGTGGTTGACCTAAGTAACAGTTAACATCTTCCCATCAAAGATGACACCTAGTTTCCAGTTTGAATTCATTGGATTATGAGGGGTGCCTAAAGATTCTGGCCATCACTGTGATGACCAGATAGTAACTTGCCCACTGATCAATGAGATCTCAGTCTTTGCACAGGAAGCATTGGCAGACATGCACTGCCAAATGTTGTCTTTAGTAGAAGTAAAGTTCTTAGAAATTGATCTTAAAGTCTGAGTATCATCAGTATATGAAACAAATTAAAATCCTTTTTTTGGCAAGTTTAGCCAAGGGAGTTATGCAGGCATTAAATATTGTTGGGTTTAATGAAGATCATGTGGAGCTCTAAACTTAAGAGAGAAAGGATGTAAGTGGTACGGGGATATTAACACATTGAAAAGTAATCATTATGAAAGATCTGAACCAACCTAAGGCACTCTTTCTAGTCCCAACTTTAAGTAGTCAGTGACAGGTGTATGATGTTTGACACTGAAACAAAAGCGGCAGAGAGAGCCAATAATATAAGTATGGCAGAGATATATTTAGACAGGATTAACCTAATATCATCTGCCTTGGATAGAAAGGCTGTTTCAGTTCTCTAAGATTTCCTAAAATCCATTTGATAGGGGTACAGAAGCCCATGATATTCAAGGTGACACTTAAATGTTGTCTGCATTCTCCACAGTCTTCACTGGTGGTATAAGCAAGGAGATAGGCATATGATCGAAAGAATGTGTGGGATCAGCCTTGGCTTTTATTTTTAGAAGATGGGGGATCAATGCCTGTTTCTAGGAAGATGACATGACTCCTGTTGTAAGACAATGTTTACAAATTTTGAACAATGTAGGACAAATATAATTCTCAACCTTTTGGACAATGAAAGGGAGAAAAGGATGTGGTGGGCATTCTGATTTCATATCCTAAATTAGTTTATTAGTCTGATCATCATCAGTTAATTCAAAACAATCAAAAGAATTTATTGACTTCAAGCAGTGCATTGCTACTTTAGGTGCACATTAAGGTATGACTGAATTATTATTAAAACCTAAAGATTTTAATTATATCTTTCCATAACTCATGCACCAAATGCAATGCTCATAGCCTCACCCTTAGTGACCAGATACAATTACAAACAATGTAAATCATCCTACAGATGATATTAGATAGTGCATTACCCACTTTGACAGGGATGACTATGAATGTGGTTCATTATTTGGGTGAATATGTCTTGTTGTTTAACAACATTTCGCTTTCAGGTGTTATATATTGGTGTCAATATTGTGAGGCTATAAGCATTACATTTGGTGTGCGAGTTATGGTTATCACTGTTGATTTGCAAATTTTAGATTCAGCACTTTACCCTACCTTGAAGATTTCATTGGTTTTCCAGTTTCAGCTCATTCCCATAACTGCAAACTAACTGTGGTTTTATAAGGGAATTTCTCACAGCCGAATGCTTGCACCGATCCATCTGTGTGCATTTGGCTATGTGAACTGGTGGTGGCCCAAGGGCCTCCCCTCCCCCAAACTTAGGGTGACCAGACGTCCTGGATTTCCCCAGACAGTCCCGGTTTTTAGAGGAGTATCCCGGTGTCCCAACGCTTCTCTTAATTTTAAACAAATGTCCCGGTTTATGGGACAAAGCTCAGATCATGAAATAAATGTCCTGTTTTTGCAGCAAAGGTCAGGCCATCTAGGGAAGCATAAGTTAAAGGTATGCTTAAAGGTATGCTCTCCTCTAACAAATGCCTACAAAGTATGCAATAATTAACGTATTTTATCTGTTACTGTCAGGCAGAAAGATGGAGTGGGGAGCAGAGAGAGACGGGTAGGAGCGTGTTGGGGGTGCAGGGTGGGAAGTCAAGCCATAGCTAGTTTTATATATGTAGACTTGTAAATGTGTGTGTGTGTATATGTGTGTTTGTGTGTGCATGTGTGTGTGTGTATGTATATATATGTATATAAACACACACCTGTATAGGCACATATTCACAAAGCTACACAAGAAAGTGGGACAGGCCAGATATAAAAGTGAGAGTAAAGTCTTTAGTCCTTCTTTTATGTCTGACCTGTACCGGATTTTGCTGCTCAAAATCTGGTCACTCTACCCAAACTCCCATAAATAGGGCCCCACCACAGTTAAAACAAACAAAACCAAGTACATGTGAAAGACCAAAAGGGATATGTTGGCATTGCTGTAATGTACTTTTTTTTTATTGCATCAACACTTTAGGACATGGCTAGTGAGAGTACAGTGCGGGACCACACAGTTGCTTCAAAACCACCAAGCTCTAGAAAGATGTTCCGGATTAATGCTAAATCCTTTAGGGAAGGGTGTACGATGCTGGGGAAAGTGAAATAAATCTCTGGAGCAAAGCGAGAAAACCCAAAACGCAGATTTGTGAGGGGGAAGGACAAAATAGGGCCAGGGAGGGAGAACAAGTGAGGAAACGGGTCCTTGACTGCTTAGTGTGTTACCTGATATAGCCGGGACATGGAGTCGAGACAAGAAAAGCAGGGAGAAAGAGCAATTGATGAGAAAAAACTATTTATGATTTCGATGCACCTTTTGAAAGCACTTGAAGTCGAACCATTTGAGTGGAAAACGTTGGAAAAGTTGTTTTTCGAAACAAATTGTTCTAAATGTTCACAACAAACAAGTTTTAAGGTAATGAATGTAGCATCAGGTTCAACACAGACACGCCAGTTAATAAACATCATATCTGTTCTATAAAATGTATGAGAAATTACACGAGCATAGTGGAAATAATTTTTAAAAAAAGTCAACCCAGCCAAGTATATTCACATTTGACTTTAATTTTTACCACATTTCTAATGTGATTCTCGTATAATTACCCAGACTTCCAAAAGAAGTCTGAATCGTTTCTTCAGACATAAAAAATAGATAAAATATATGAACTGTTAAAATGTTAGCTTTACTAATGAATTTTCAGACATTATAAATGGGACTATGATGTTGTCAAGTTATCCATGCACCACAACCACATGACAGGTAGCTACTTAACAAAGAAAGCAAATCAATCAACTCCTAATTCAACAAATTAAATCCAAAGCCTTAACTACGTTCATAATTATCCAATGGGGACTTTTTGGAGACAATCATGAAATACGCACATGATGTTCAAAATAAGTTGCCTTTTGTTTTCTTCATTTTTTTTTTTAGAAATGTGCATCTGGTACAAATACATAAATAGTACTGATTGGGCAGCAGTGTTAAACAATCCAAGCTTACAATTCAGCACTTACATTCTAAAATCACTTCAAGCAGAAAGTATTATTTCGAGAAAACACGAGTTAATTGCACAGCAACCGCAGCTACAGAATTAACAACATGGTGTTGAAACATTGAATTTGTTCTTGGCAATGTATGTTTTAATTTATGCCACAGTGTTTTATGCTGCAAAAATAATATATTTTAGATTACACTGTTTTTTTTCTTTCCTTTGCATGCAATGGTTTGTAATCACAATTGACTTCTGTAACCTTAACCCCTTTCCTCCCTTGCCTCCCTTAGAGCTGTACATGGGCACTGATTACAAATGCCCAGTAATTAACAACCGCCGGACAAACAACTTTTTACACAGGGGTCGCAGCTAGAAACTGCATTGGAGTTTACCAACCCCCATAATTAACAGGGAAAGATGCCCAGAAAACGCTGATCTTGGCTCAGCAAATACCAAAGAATTCCCCATTTGAAAGGAGAAAATCTTGCTTTTGTCCCAAAAATAGCCCTGGATATGAAGCAGAGTTTTATTGTAAACATATAGACGATTTGCTGCTGCAGGAAAATATTACTCAAGGGTACTGCAGCAGAATGAGACGTTTTGGCGTATTTTGTGACTGTCTCTTCAGAAATTCCTAATAAACGGACTGGATCCAATTCACAAGATTGTTTTCGTATATATGGCTCACACACACATGTACTTTTTATTTAAAAGTGCATAAGCACTTTTAGGACTTTTCGGATTCTCCATAGTTGGATATGCACTCGTGAAAGAATGTGTTCACAGAGTGTTGTGTGGGTAACTCTACTAACGGGGGTGAAGTGGTTGTAGAGTTGTCATTCCAGGACTGGAATGCCCTGTGATTTCATTAGATCTTTGCTTGAGCAAATCAACACATGTATATTTGTTCATGCAATTATGCAAATTTAGAATTACAAAATGTCAGGGAAATGCATTTTATGCATGCTTCTGGAAACATTTGGGAATTCCTTAAAGTGGCATACTGTCATGTATTCAACTATTTGGAAAAGATGGCGCCGTGTCTTTTTAATATGTGTTAGTGATATTTGCAAAGATCGATTACAGATGTTTCCCTGGTGGAATTATTAAATCACACATCCCTACTTTATCGCCAATATTCCCAAACGTGTGATCTGAAACTGTTGACTTTGTTTTCCGATGTTAAAAATTCTTGTTAGGAGGGCATTTGGTTCACACTACAACTTAAATGTAAGTGGAGGTTTTAGGATTTAGAAAATTGCTCTTTAATATTTAAAACTTTGTTCGAAGTTGACAACGCTAATTTCATTTGAATTAAATTATTGAAACAAAATACAGATTATTTTAAAAATGAAAAATCTTGAGTTGCCACTTTTACTGAAAAGTTCCCCTTAAATTTTCGTTAGGAACACAAGTAAATAAAGGCACATAACTGGCTCCTTGCAAAAACAATAGCACAAATCTGACCCAAGAAAATACTTCAAAACGAACAAAGTACTTATTAAGGATACTACATGGGCTCTAGTAGCACCATAATGTGCAAATGCTTCAGTGCATCAGCAACTGCTAATGACATTACAGTGTGGGGCGACAACTTAGGAGAATATCTCACACAGTCGGAAGATGAACTGGAGCGAAAGCCAATAGTTTAGGAGAATGGTGTGACATTGTGTAAGCAAAGAGAGGTAAAGGAGAGCAAAGCTTATCAGCTTTGTCAATGTGTTTTACCCATGTTGTACACCAGTATGGCTGCTGTTCAGCATCGCTAAAAGTTAGTGCAGTAAGTTGAATGACTAAGAATAGAGTAGAGTGCTGTAGAGTGGAATGTCATAGTGTGTCGTGCATTGGGGTGGCATAGTGTGGAGTCTCGCAGAGTGGCACACACTGGAGTGGCACAGAGTACACTGGAGTGGTAGAGTGCATTGGTGTAGAGAGTTGCAGAGTATAGTGGCGTTGAGTGCAGTGGCACTGAGTGCATTGAATTCATCAGCGTTCAATTCAGCGTTGTAGAATGCAGTGGTGTACATTAGGGAGGTACATTGCAGAGTGCAGTGATGCAGAGTGGAGTGACACAGAGAGGAGTGGCACAGAGTGCAGTGGTGCACAGTAGAGTGTCGCAGGGTAGAATGGTGCAGAACAGAGTGGTACATAGTACAGTAGAATGGTGTAGAATGCAGTGCCATAGAGTGCAGTGGTACAGAGTACAGTGGTATAAAGTGGTGAAGAGTGAAGTGGCTTACAGTTGAGAAATGAAGAGAGCAGTGATGCAGTGTAGAGTCAAGTGGCATAGAGTGCAGTGGCACAGAGTGGTGCAGAGTAGAGTATATTGACATTGAGTGCAGTGGCATAGAGTTCAGTGGATGGAGTAGTGTAGAGTGGAGTAGTGCAGAGTAGAGTGGTGTAGAGTTCCGTGGCAGAGAGTGCAGTGTTACAGAGTGTAGAGTGGAGTATAGTGGTGTCAGAGTACAGTGATGCAGAGTGGAGTGCAGTGGCATACAGTGCAGTGACATAGAGTGCAGTTGTGTAGAATGCATTGCCATAGATTGCAGTGGTTAAGAATAGAGTGGCATAGAACAGAGTGGGTCAGAGTGGAGTAGAGTAGTATAGATTGCAGTGGTGTGGAGTAGATTGTTTCAGAGTAGATTGAAGTGGTGTAGAGTGGAGTGGGGCAGGGAAAGTGCAGTTGTGTGGAGTGGCACAGAGTGTAATGGCATAGAGTAATGTGGTGTAGAGTGCAGTAGCACAGAGTGCAGTGGAGAAGAGTACATTAGAGTGGCACAAAGTGGATTGGCATAGAGTGTAGGGTCATACAGTTGAACGTTACAGAGTAAAATGCATTGCTGCAGAGTGTACTGGAATAGACTGCAGGGGTGTAGAGTGCAGAGTTAGTGAGTGATGTACATGGACACAATTCACCAACATGCCAGGGTAGCAGAAGTGACTTCACATACTCTTTGACCTTAACTACATCATAGGAAGTGACACCATGACCTTTGACCCTGTATATTCCCAAGATGTGAGCTTAAACCTAATGGCATGACAATAATTTACGTTGCTGAAGCACCATAAGAATGGTATGATTAATTTAATAGAACAAGCAAATATCTATTTTCAGTACTACCAATATTAATGTCCTGACATGATCTTTGAACGTGGTGGGGTGAAGTTCTTGTCCTGAACTATAGTGATCGAGTGAGCATGGGAGCCCAACCTTTTTTATAGAGATTTGGGGCTTTCCCCTTGATTAAACTTTGGAAAAATGTGAGTCCAATAATATTTTTTAAGCACAATTTTTATAAAAATGTCCTAAAAGGCTTAGACTCTGAAGGGGCACTAATTAAATGTTCAAGTCCTTTATGGACTCCCCATTAGCTGACCCCCTTTTTTCAAAATGTGCTATAAGCGCAACCATACGTCAAAAACTGCCTCCACTCTGCCAGGCCCAGCATTGTGTCA
The DNA here is from genome assembly GCF_031143425.1 of Pleurodeles waltl. Classification (NCBI taxonomy): domain Eukaryota; kingdom Metazoa; phylum Chordata; class Amphibia; order Caudata; family Salamandridae; genus Pleurodeles; species Pleurodeles waltl. Next base: position 312,125,242 of record NC_090439.1, read on the forward strand.
TAGGTGCCCCTATATTAAATATCACAAAGAATATGCCAGTGCTAGAATTCTGCCATTAAGGCCATCTATATATCATGGTTGTCCCGTTTGTTAAACAAATAACTCTAATGTGTTAGGGCCAGCATTTTGTTCTTGCTGCCTCAACCCATATGGCATGGTTGTCCTCCTTCATGCTTAGAATTACCTTCAATGTGCTAGTGGCAGCATTTTCTAAGCTTGGCTAAATGCAACAATTACATCCTGTGTGCAAGTACCAGTATTTTAAAATGAATGCGCATTATGCCAGGAATTACCTCCACTGTGCCAGTATTTTCCCAGAGGTGCCTGCCTTACCTCCGGTAGCCATTGCCTCCAGTATGCCAGTATGTTGCCAAAGTGGCCTCTATAAGAGATAATTAACTTCTGTATGCCAGGGTAACTGGCATGTTCATCAGCAAAAAAAAACATTCTCACTCCTTATCACTTACATTCACTCACTGATTTTCACTCACTCAGGCTCAGTTTCACTCAATCATTTTAACTCAACTGCACTCAGTTGTTCATTCTCACTCGCCTTTGCACTTACTCTTTCACTTACTTGCACTCATTCACTCTTTCTCATTACCATTTTGATTTACTAATACCTTCTGATTCACACCTACTTGCACTCACTCATTCTCAATCCCTTATTTTCACTCACTTGACTCATTCATTCTCACGCATTCATTTACACTCACTCACTTTTAAGCACACTCTTAGTCTGACTCATTCATACTTTCTAACTCACAATCACTTGCAGTCAGTCATACTCATTCTTACTTATACTCACTCTAACTCACTTATCTTTCACTCACAGATACACTTGCTGTCGCTCATGCTCATTTTCACTCACGCTCTCTAACACTCCTCACACTCATTCTTATTCATTCTCATTCACCCGATTTCTCACTTGCAGTCACTCTTACTCAAAATCACAAATTTTCATTCACTATGATTTGCTCACGTACATTGACAACCTTGCTCATTCTCACCCACTGACCAACTCTCTAAATGTTCACATACAGACATGCTCTCACATACGTAAGTTGTCTCTCACAGAAACACCCTCACCTGCAAGTGTGCACACAACATATATTTAACAGCATTGACTTACCTCAGCTGCCAGTAAAGGTCTCCTTACACCTCCTGGTGCTTCATTTTTCTATTAAAGTACTAGTGAATAATACAATAATATTCAACACTGCGGTAATAAAAAAATCAGTGCTTCAGTTGTGAAAAAATAAATGCAGGTGCCCAGAATTATTCCATGGATGGTAGTTCCCAGTTATGCCACACCTGCCAGCTGCCTCCATCACTAGAGCCCCCGCTGCCTGATTGGAGAATGTGCAAAACTAAGTTCGAGCTAGCGACTGAAATGAGAAACACCAGCTTCTTCAGAGGGGACGTGTGAGACACAAGATTCTCCACTGTAAAAAATGCTGCCCAATGGGGCATTCTACAGTGCAGTTTTCACTTAAATTTGCTAAAAACTCAACTGGTTTAAAAGGCAACTCTTGAACTATTCAAATAGATTAGGCAAGGGCTGGGGTGTGTCAAGAGCAGTTTCATAATTTATTTTGAGTTAAGAGTATTGAACCTTGTCAGTCTGGTTTACATAATGGATCTTACATATTTTATGTAATTAAATGATCCAAAACGCTTTAAAAACACACTGACTGAAAGACAAATATACAGGGAGAGTGCCCAGCAGTAGAAAAATAACACCCATCATGGCTGGCAGTATTTGGAGTAATTGATCCCTATAGTTTTGTTGACAGCACAGTAAATACACTTTCATCAGTACTAACTCCAAATAAATAAAGGAATGTCAAAAGTGTGTACCAACAAGGAAGGGACGTTTTATTTACTACATCTCACAATTTACCATTAGTTGATGGATGCCTTGCCTTGTAGTTCCTACAAAGTTTACTGTGTTCACCTACCTTGTGAACTTTGCCTTGCCTTGATTATTCTCATTGGGATCATGCACCCACAACACCTGGCTTCACCCTCACTGGAGATTTAGTAGGTTGAGGTTAATGTAAAAACACTCTAAAATGTTATTTTTTTTTCTGTCTTAGATTGTGTATTGAGTGATGCCTCCGCATAACTGGCAATTTTCATTGTGGTTGTGTGCATGGCGGAGTAATCACAAAATACATTGCATGCATAATTTCCACTTTAGAAGAATGGTAGGTGTTATAAATATTACTAATTATCTCAGGAGGTGCATAATTTTGTTTGTGTAGACTAAAAGTGACATAAAATACCGTGTTGGGATGATATGCTAAGATAAATATTCCCCAAAACCCGCTTGTGAAGCAATTTCACCTGAGAGCTACTAACAATGGGAGAAGGTAATACGTTGTAGTGAAGGTAGGATGACTTGCACTGCAGAAAACATCTACCTATTTCAAAAGCAGGCAAAATAAGAAAATAAAAAAATTATTAAATGAACTACTAAAGGCTATTTTGTTGAAAGCAGCAACATATATTTAAAAACGTGGACGATCACACTAAAGCCAAAACCACCATATCTACAAAAAATGATAACACCTGAACAGGATCACAAAGCTTAGACTCGGGTTAAAGTGCAATGTTCTATTGACTTAAACATTCAACCATACTAACGTTTTTTATAGTTTCATAGAAACAATTGTCAAGCAGAACTATGCTGTGATTTCTCGGCTGGGATCTACCAGTTCAGTGGAAGCTCTTAAAAATAACACAGACGCTTAAAATTAATGCAGACAAAACAGGAAAGCAATTTACTAAATACCTGGGCGTCAAATCAAATGTTTATGTATCAACACTTTTTCACTCTACAGACGCAACGCTTTATCAGAAGGCCACCAATAAATGGTACAGCGTAATGCAATGGCGTACAGTAGGCTGTACTGTTACCGTAATTGGTGGTGATCTACAAAGCTCCTGCTAGCGAGGTCGCACTGAGAACAGGTAAACATGCAGCCCTAGAATGTCTGACAGTGAGGCGCTGGCATGATAGAAAAACAGCAAATCTTTTAGCAAACTGCCTGTTGTCGACCAGGGGTGGCGGAAGTATTAATTTAATATGAATAAGTTTGGAATACATTTAAGGTTTTGGGTTAAATATATACTTATTTTTCGTAGCATTTCTCTTAAGATGTTGACATTTCTCGTAGTTTAATAAGCCTCAAATAAAAAAATAGTGTTGCTGAGCTAAGCTTTTTAAGACATCTCTCCTGTGGCCCATCCTTTTTATGTTGAGCGCACAAGTGCTTAGACCTGTTGTAAGTATTTGTGGGTTTTTAACCCACGCGCACCGCACACCCATCACTTTCACTCATTTGTCGGTTTGCCTTTTAAAAATCCCTTGTTATCATTGGTAATGTGTTATGTTTGTCCCTCCATGGGGAGGTTTTGTTACCGACTTGCAGACTGCCCCTGTTACATGGATGATTGCATGATTGCTAATGTGTTTGACTGCAAGCGAACTTCTTTTTCTTTTTGTGTCTCTCCTTTGCGCTCATGGCGGCCATGGCACTTTGAATGGGCTTGTTTTCAATTATGCCGATAATATGACAACCGTGTCCCCTTATGTTTTTGTGCCGTCTCTCGCCCTGTAACACTTTTCACCGTACCCACAATAAAATACACATTCTCTTTGGAGAATGAACAAGTAGACAGTTGTGGTATCTTCGACTCCCTGACCTCTAAAGTAGGGTCGGTTGATGCAGTTCCCATGTGCACACAATTTGGGGCGACCAAAAGTGCTTTTACACATAAAATACAGATCACAAACATGGTGGGGTGGTGTGCTCATTATGTGCAAGTCTCCCCTGTCATCCATCTGATGAGCTTATAGCCCAATGCCGCAGGGGTGTCTTCAAATACAATGTCGCTCCGCTGTACCCTTCACTCAAAATGTGGTTTTTAGCAACCTTCAGAATCCTATGAAGAGCTCTTTTATGCACCTCCAAAGAATGTAGTCTTTGCAGTTTTGTGCTCTATGGTGTCCACGTGAGTCGGACACGCCCTAGGTGATTTCAGATCTCCTTTGTATAAAGCCCCTTCCTTACATCGATGATGCTGTGTGAGTGAGAATGCACACTGAGCAATGGTCTGCAGAAGGGAACAGGCATTCTAGCCAACACAAAAGCAAAATAGGAAAATGTTAATTGAATGGACAGATCTACACGTATTTACTTGTGCAGTTAATACAGAAATGCTTTTCTATGGAGTTCGTTGCATCATTTGATTCATTCCATGTCGGTATTCGTAGCATTTTGTCATCAGCTGTGACTGTCAGAATTATGCTGAGATGCTAAATGACAGTGTGTCAGCCTTCATGTATAGTATTTGGTTAATGAATAACATTTCTCAAAATGTTGCAGAATTAACAATAGTCATATGTAAGAAAATTAGCCTCCTGCCCTGGTTTGGGGAAAGTTGCGTTTTTCCTGAATAGTTTAAGAATGTTTTTAAAATAATAAATTAGCCTTCTTCGCACCTGGTAAATATAGGCTTCCCTAAGTGCACAACGGAAGGCAAGAAATTCAAGCCAGTTAGAACTCTTGCCGAAGAGACTAATGAACAGTGTAACCCTTTTCAGTGTGAGAGCATGGGAATTTGGGTTTCGGATTGGAATTATTAGGTGCTTGTAAAGATTTTGTTTATTTTTTCCGAGGTGGTAGAGATTGTTAATGTATGTTTGGGATTTTTTCACTTAATGTTTAGGTTCATCTGATAATCCATGATCATTAAGTGATTTGGTGCAGTAGAAGCCAAAGTAAGGCAGTTGTTCCTGATGTCGGGATTGGATCAGTGCTGGCAAGTGATCCATAGAAAGCTCAATTTGGTTAAACTTGATGTATGCAGTAAGCACGTGGCTTGTATGGATGGTGTCTGGCAGGTTGTGAGCGCTAATATCGTTGGATGGATCTTTTAAGAAGGGTTGAGGTTTCATTGGGCTGATGAATTAATTGTCCATATCAATGGCATTAGCCTGCATATTTAGCAATGTCTTCCTGGAAAAGGAATAGTATTCAGTGGGTGTAGTAGGGTGGCTATAATCAGTTCATATAACATAGTCTTATGCAAAAATAGATATTTTCCATGATTATCTGTTGCCCCATGATCTAATCTCTTATTATATTTTTGCCAGTCACTGTCTGTGCAACTGGCATATAAGAAACATTCAGTGTTTGTTCTGTATTTGTCTGTGGGCTAAATCAGTGACGACCATAGGGCCAATCTTAATCTGTGCCCGCTAATGAGATTTCCCTATTTCTATTGCTAAGCAGTGAAACAAATGGTTCTTGAGCTGGTGTGGCTGTGATCGGAAGGGGTTTTCATCCAGTTGCATGTTAATTTGCCACGGAATTTATACATTGTGTGTTATTTCATAGGCATTCAGGCATTATACAATAGGCTGACTGTCAGAAAGATGCACCTTGTAACTGTACTTATTGGACTGTGAGACAGCAGGCGATTCAATAGCAATACATTGCGATACATTGTAAGTTACTAAACTAGATTTTGTAGTTTCTATTTAATTTGTGTAGAAAAAAGAAACTGTGCCAGTGGAGGGACCCTAGCAGTGGGCATGCTTTCGCATTCTTTATTTTATGCTGGCACTATTTGATGTCGACTATTTTGTGGACTACTTATGTGTGTCTGGCCTTCATACACACATGCGTGTCTTGGATATCCAGGTGGACATAGTGTGAGGCTGTGTTTGGCAGTACCAGTGTAATGTTAAATGTCCATCACTTTGTGGAGGAACTGTGTGTGTTAATTTGGGAGGTTTCATTATGGAAGGACTCCCGTTTTAGCTCCAGTGGTGGAAAACGGGTATTTGTTTTTCTTATGGTTTGCAAGCCTTAGTTTGGCTTGTTATAAGATCCTGGTTAGGTCAAGCGCACATGCACTTTGACCTGTTATAAGTATTGTGGGCATTTAACCACACCCATGCGCCCATCACTTTCATTCGTTCCTGGGCTTGCCTTTCAAAGATCACATGATTTCATTGGTAAATGCTTCACATTTGTCCTGCCTTGAGGCTGATTTTGTCACGCCTTGCAAACTGCCCCTGTTATTTGGATTCTTGCCAATATACTTCAGCGTGGGCGAACTATTTTTTTTATTTTGTCTCTCCCCTTCATGTTCCAGGTGGCCATTCCGCGCACAGAGCCAACATGCACAACAGCATGAACTTAATTGGCAGTATTGGAGCGCTAGCCACATTGTTCACAGTTACCTAATCAGAGTAATTGCTTCAGGCACACCCCTTAAACACTTCGAAATTGGTAAATGCTTTACATAAAACAGAAATCCTCAAAACAAAAAACAGCTCTCCAAGCACAGCGTGAGAGCCAGTACTACAATATTCACTGCACTGGGGAACTCACCCCATAATGCTTTGTAGGGCATTACTTTTGCAAAACACTTTTGCTCAGAACTCAGACTGTGGGGGTCCTAGGACAATGGGACCTCCTTCAAAATTCTCTTTCTGTCTACATCATCTCTGGATCCCCACACTCGGTTAGTGCGGACCCCAAAATATTACCCCCTCCCAGCATTCAGTGTCTTTTGAGCTTTCTCATTGCTAGAACTTTTGTTTTATAGCTGGAAGATTTTTTTTTATTTTTTTTTGTAATATCACTGCAGTAGGCCTGCTAGCCCTAAAAACGCCCTCTGACTACTAAGTGTTAGGTTACACTGCATTACTTTCTTCTATTTTTTTTTAAAGAAGGGTATGCCCTCTAGGGGCTGACAATATGGTTACCTTACCATGTTTCTTACAAATTATATTTTTGTTAAGATGCCCTCTAGGGACTGTTTTGAGCATTACAGTTTAATGCCAAAAGTTTATTTCTGATGAAGGTTTATATGATAATTGTATATGTTTTAATAATCTCTCCTTATTACAATTATGACCATGATTCAGGCCAACTTATCATCCTTATTACACTATGATTGTTTGAACACTCTTGATATGTTTGGGTGACGCTTCTAGTTTATTTCACCTCTATTGCTGCCTTGTGCCTTTTTGGAGGCAATATTGTGTTAGCCAGCCAGCAACTCTGATGGTTGAGCGGTGAAAGAGGTATTCTATTGGAAGTAGCATGGCAAATTTAAATTAGGATGCTAAATGACACATTTTCATTTTTGTTGCAGATAGAGGAAGAAGGTAAATGGAAGTGCTTTAGTTGCAGGGCCTCCGGAATTATATGGCAGGAAAAGATGAAATTATGTGACAGGGTTGGCCAATTATGTGGCAAGAAAAGTCCAGTTATGAATTTACAATGCCAATAGCTCTAACTCAAGCAAATGCAGGGCCTATCAAATGCTTATTCCTATTTAAGATCTGAACATACACTGATAGGGCGTAGAAGGATCCCTGTGCACAGTTAATGGTTACAGTGTGCCAGGCTGGTGAGGGACATTCAGCTGGGGCTGCTCAATACTTCTGAATATGGCAGTAGGAGTTTTGGGCAATATGAAAAACAAAAGGACAGAATTTAAAATGTAATCTGTCTCTCCTTGCCACCCAGCTGGAAGCTCTAAAGGTAAGCTGGCTAGAGAAGATGCCCCTACGGCACACTCTTTTTTCCCAGTACTGAATGTCCCAGGGCTTGTACAGCGGGTTAGCATAGAAAGCCATTGATGACACTATTTTCTGTAGTTGAAATTAAATGGAAAGAAACTATGCATGCAACTTAGTACACTACTTGCTTCAGCCTAACCAACCAGGGTCGACATGCAGAGGTTCGCACTGCAGCTTGCTTGTGTTTTCATCTCAGAGCGGGTTGATGTGGAATTCTAGATTCTGCAATGTTGCTCACCCCAGCAAATCCACTCTGAGCCTCGGATTCTAGCAGCTCTTTTTTCTACATTGACAGTCTCCACTACCTCAGCTAGGCCCAAAGACAATTTAGAAATCCCAGCCAATTCTTACCTCCTTCCTTGCGCTACCAAATTGACTCTTCCTTTTTGGCCTACCATAGATCCGAAATCTGCAATGGTACAGTTGCAAGGCCGTAAATGTGAGTTTGTAATTGTGCATTTGTGCATGGCTGTGGCAGCCAGGCTCTGAATAGGAAAGTAGAAGTACTGAGGTGGTACCACCGAGATGGAACCCAGTGTCCAAAATGTATATACATTGTTGCAATTAACACAGCTCAACTTCACTGAAAGAAAATAACAGTGATCAGTGATTGTGGGTTGACAATTTGCAGCGCAAACGACACAGGCCACAGTGCAGCTCTAAAAAAAGTGTTGGTGTCCTAACATAAATGAATCCCTGTGGTGTTGAAAATAAGTAAGTTGGGACCACAATCCCTGCACTCCTGGAACTGATTTTGCCACCTCTGAGACCAGGGGTCGCAAGAGCAGTGTCAGGGGTTGCAAAGAGCAAGCCAGGAGTCACATCTGCTACCACTGGTGAGCCCTAAATGACACCCATGAGGGTGCAAAGTACAAAGGCACACAGTGGAGTTGTGCAGAGTAGACTGGTGTGGCTTAGACTTAAGTTGTGGAAAGAGAGGTGGCGAAGAATGCAATGATGCAGAGTGGAGTAGAGTGCAGTGGCTTAGAGTGGCATGGGGAAGAGTGCAGTGGTGTTGAGTGGTGTAAAGTGGAGTAGTGCAAAGTAGAGTGCAGTGGTGTGGAGTGGTGCCAAGCAGAGTGGAGGGCATAGCATGGAATATTCATGGTGTAATACCATGCTGTCAACACATTTTCAATTGAAATGACCATTGCATTTGCACAGACATACAGTTTTACTAGTTAAACTATACAGTGCACAGTTAAAAATGTGTTGAAATTGCATCACCTAGTGTAATGATTTGTTTTGATCATATTAAAGTATTTGTTTCCAACACACTTCAGAAATAACAAAATGTGTGCTTCATTTGTGTTCCTAATTATGATGTAGGGCCTCATTACAAGTTTGGTGGTCCTAAAAGGACTGCCATGTTGGTGGTTTCTCAGACCCCCATATTACGAGTCAAACAGGCAGGACTGCTGACCGCCGACCAAAAAAGGCAGACCGGAAGTGATGCAGAGACCAGAGAAAAGGCAGTCCAACCTCCAGCCCGACATCACAGCGGCAAACCACTGACGGTATTAGAAGGCCAAAGTTGCAGTGGCAGGCACCCATGGCGGTCAGCCAATGGTGGTCTGAACCATGGCAGTTCGCGGTCACCAAAGTAATAGACAATGGCATGTTGGATGGTTTTGAAAACAACACAGCAGACACACAGCAGACACACTGGACACACCTGCAAAGGACACTATAAAACACACACCACAATCTTTTGCATTCACACTTCAACACACTGAAGCCAGAGCCAATAATTCAACACAGCAGCACAGATACTAGGCACCACTTTTTTTCACACAATCTCTTTTCACACCCAGCACACACTTTTGTCCAGTCACACACTTTTGCACTTCCCCTCTTTAGTAGGTCACTGTCACTTTTTTTCCAAACTTCACCATATCACGTTCTAAAAATCCACGTTTTTCTGAGGATGAGTTGAGTCATGTTAGATGAAATCTTAAGAGTAGAGCCACAATTGTTAGAAGCACAAGTCCAGCACACTCCTCTCAGTAGGAATATGGAAATGTGGGACAGGACCGTTGACAGAGTCAATGCTGTATGCATCACCCTGCGCACCAGGGAGGACATTAGGAAGAGGTGGAACAACCTCAGGGAAAAGGTCAGTTCCCTCATGTACAGCTACCAGCTGAAAGCCAAGAAGACTTGTGGTGGCCTTACCAGTGACCCATTACAGCTCTTTTCCTGGGAGGAGAATGTTTTGGCCATCCTGCATCCTGAGGACTTGACAGGAATACCTGGGGTAGTGGAGTCTGGTGAGTCACAATACTAAAAATGTCACCTAAATGCAATGTCATGCATGCTCATAGTGCACCTTTTGCTACTTTCACTGTCACTCTACTCACCAGCTGAGTTTTCACCTGTCCAAAGACCCCTGTTTAGCAACTCTCAATTGAAGTGTACTCATCTGGGGAGATAACATTTGTATAGTTTGTGATATACCGGGAGTTACATGACTACAACTCCCAGAAGGCAGTGTTACTGTTACCCAAACCACCAGCCCAGTGTTTCCTTCAACAAATATCCTTGTTTTTTAACTCCCAATTGACGTGTACTTCCCTGGGAGGATAACATTTGGCAAGTGTGTGTAGTACTGCACTGACATAACTACAGGTCCCAGCAAGCACTGCTCCAGACACCAGAACAGTGGTCACTTGTCCAAAGATCACTGTCTGCCAACTCACAGTTGAAGTTTTCTTACCTGGGAGGATGTAAACTGTCAAGTGTCGGAAGTAGAGAGAGTAACATGACTAGTAAAGCAAGGAAGACCCTGTGTCTACAAAACCAACCCTCAGCCCAGTGTTCTCTTGTCCAAATATCATTGTTTGTGAACTCTCAATTGAAGTGGACTCACCTGGGAAGATAACATGTCCCAAGTGTGTGTAGTACAGGGACTGACATGACTACATCTCCCATCAGGCACTGCTTCAGCAACTCCAAACAGCAGAAGAGTAGCCACTTGTCCAAAGACCACTGTCTGCCAACTCTCAAGTAAGTTTTCTCAGCTGGGAGGATATCAACTGTCAAATGTGGGAAGTAGAGAGAGTGACATGACTAGTAAGGCCAGGAAGGCCATGTGTCAATAAAACCAACCATCAGTTCAGTGTTCTCTTGTCCAAATATCATTGTTTGTGAGCTCAACTGAAGCGGACTCACCTGGGAGGATAACATTTGTCAAGTGGGTGTAGTACAGGGAGTTACATGACTGCAACTCCCAGCAGGCCTCTTTCCGGTAACTTCAAACACCAGCACAGTGGTCACTTGCCCAACTACATCTGTTAGTGGATACTCAATTGAAGTGTACTCACCTATGAGGATACCATTTGTGTAGTGTGTGTAGTTGAAGGAGTGACCTGACTGCAACTCCCAAAAGACCATGTTTCAGTGACTCCAAACACCAGCCCAGTGTTCGCTTGTCCAAATACCCCTGTTTGTAAACTCTCAATTGAAGTGGACTCACCTGGGAGGATACTATTTGTTATATTGTGTGTAGTAGAAGGAGTGATCTGAATGCAACTCCCCGGAGGCCCTGTTTCTGTAACTCCAAACACCAGCAAAGCGGTCACTTGTCCAAATAACCTTGTTTGTAAACTCTCAGTTAAAGTGTACTCACCTGGGAGGATACCATTTGCATATTGTGTGTAGTAGAGGGAGTAAACTGACTGGAAATCCCAGGAGGCCCTGTTTCTGTAACTCCAAACACCAGCTCAATGGTCATTTGTCCAAATATCACTGTTTGTGAAGTCTCAATTGAAGTGTAGTCAGCTGGGAGGATACTGTTTGTATATGTTGTGTAGTAGAGGGAGTGATCTGACTGGAAACCCTGTTTATGTAACTCAAAACACCAGCCCAGTGTCACTTGTCCAAATACCCTTGTTTGTGAACTCCCAATTGAAGTGTAGTCACATGTGGGAAGAACATTGGTCAAGTGTGTGTACTAGAGAGAGCGATGAGAGTGCCATGTCTACACCTCACAGCAGGCACTGTTTTAGCAACTCCAAACACCAGAACAGTGGTCACTTGTCCAAAGACCACTGTCTGCCAACTCACAATGTAACTTTACTCAGCTGGGAGGATACCAATTGTCAAATATGTGAAGTAGCGAAAATGGCATGACTGGTAAGAGCAGGAAGGCCCTGTGTCTGTTAAACTAACCATCAACCTTGTCCAAATACCATTGTTTGTGAACTCCCAAGTGAAATGGACTCACCTGGGAAGATAACATTTGCCAAGTATGTGTAGTACAGGGAGTTACATGACTGCTACTCCCAGGAGGGCATATTTCAGCAACTCCACACACCAGCTGAGGGTTCTCTTCTCCAAAGAACACCTTTTGTCAATTCCCAAATTAAGTTTACACACCTGGGGGTTTAAACATTTGTCAAGTATTGTGGAGTATGAGAGTAACATGAATGCAACTCCCAGGAGGAACTGTTTCTCTTACTCCAAACACCATACCATTGTCCACGTGTCCATATACCTTTGTTTGTGAACTCTCTATTGAAGTGTACTCATCTGGGGGGATACCATTTATATAGTGTGTGTAGTAGAGGGGGTGATCTGAATGGAACTCCCAGAAGGCACTGTTTCACTAACTGAAAATACTAGCTCAGTTTTCAGTTCTCCAAATACCCTTCTTTATGAACTTGCAAATGAACTGTACTTACCTGTGGGGATGACAGTTATCAAGTGTATGAAGTAGAGGGAGTGCCATGACTGCTAAGGCCAGAAGACTCTGTCTCTCACACTCCAAACACAATTCCAATGTTCTCATGTGAAAATACCCCTGTGTCTTAACTTTCTAATGAAGTTTACTCATCTGGGAGCATAACATATGTATGGTGGGGGAAGTAGTGGGAGTGACCGGAATGCAAACCGAACAGGCCCTGTGTCTCTAACCCCAAGCACAAAAACAATGTTCACTTGCCCAATTCCAAAGATTTATGAAAGCTCAATTGAAGTTCACTCACCTGGGTGGATGGCATCTGTCAAGTGAGTGTAGTATGGAGATTGACATGACTGTAACTCTCAGGAGGCACTGTTTCAGTAACTCCAAACACCAGACCAGTGGTCGATTGTTCAAATAATCTTACCTGCTAAATCTCAATTGAAGTTTGCTCACCTGGAAGGGACCAAGATACAGATCATGCTCAATTCTAAGATGTGTCTGGCTACCAAGCTCCAGCTTGACCTTTCCTATTCAAGATGAAACTATTGAGGACAGGAAGGCCACCTTACCCAGTGTGCAAAACAATGTTCCCAAAGGCCTCAAGATGCATAGCCAGAATGGTATTGGCAGCAAACACATTCACAATGCACTGATCACATGATGACTCCAATCACATATACAACAAAGTCCTGGGTCTGCCTGCTTAACACTTAACTAGGCCTCAAAATGGCCAAATCCATACCGTGCCTAGACACTGTTTGGCCTGCCCTGGTGGCAAGATAGCATTCTCAGGCCATCCTACCAAGGGCTAATGATCTGCACTTTTAAGCAGCAGCTTGACTTAAATGGAACCGGCATGCTTCACAAATTTCAGGTCAATAAAACCAATAGCACGGGTACCTGTCACAATAGGATAACCTGCAAATCGACTAAGTACAAGGGCTTTGCAAAATGTTACTGTAAACATTTGGAGGTAGATGTGACAATGCAACCAGTGACATTATATGTAAATATCAACAGGTCAAGCTGCCACACAGAGCCCACAGAAGAGACAGCCACTACCCCTATGGATGAAGCCTTCAGTGATGATGATACTCCTGGACTTCTAGACGTGGAGGACGGTTCTGGCCCATCTGGACAACCTGGTCAGACCCCAACTGTGAGGCTCACTGTGGCCATTACATCACCTCAGCTTGGTTGCCGCCACATCACAGGCAGCACTTCATCCCCTAACCTGTGTCCCTAGGACAGTGGCAACCATCTTGAGCCTGAGTTGCAGCACAACTCATCTGACAATGATAATCCAGGAACCAGTGGGAGGGGCACCCTGTGGCAAGGGCACAGGATCATGGGAGTAGGGTGCATGGGAGGGATGCTGTGAGCCAGTGGGGTGAGGCACTGGGGATGCTCCTGTCCAGGACACCATCAGCCACGTTTTAGGGGTCTATCAGGAGTCCCAAGGCGTGATGGGCCAGGTACTTGCTGAATTCTGAGAAATGAAGCAGCTGCAGATGGACTTCCATTGGGAAATGCGTAATCAGTGGGAGGCTCACAATACTAACATGGCCTCCCTAACAGTGGTGCTGAGGGGCATTAACACCACCCCAGAGCAGGGATCGACAACAACACACTACCCCTTCCTTTGGCGCATCCACACCAAGCCCTTCATTGGTGCCAGCCACTGGAATGGATGCACTGCCAGAGGAAGAACCCGCCCCAGACACCCCTGCTTCTGTAGCAGCAGATCCCCCCACCACACAAGCAGTGACATCCAGCAAAGACTCCAGGCAGTGCGGATGGCAAGACACCCACTACTGCCAGTAAGCGACATCTTCCACAATGTGTGCCACATATTCACTCTGTTGACTGTTCTTCAACCACCTTCCATTTCCAATTGGAGTAGTACACTGGACTTTGGACTTCCAATGATTTAATCCACCATGACTGAACCCTTCACTGTTCTTTTCCATCATGTCCCAATTTTGTTTTATGCACAAATTTTCCAAAAATCCACCTATCGCAAAGTGATTGTCTGCTTGCTTCTGTTCCACATTTTGCTATGTAGAGATGTAAGACCATGTGAAACAAATGAGGAATACACAAGATACTAATGCAAGGAGGGATATGTTACAGGTGCAGTGTCCTGCTAAGGATTACTAGCAGCACACACAAGCACATTTCTGCAAGTGTCTGGTCACACCAAACATTTTCTTCAGGTGAACAGCACATAGTCTGTTGAAATGTCCGGACTGTCACAGCCAAGAATGGCTGACTCATATTGTGTCAAACTACACATACCAAGGTACAGCCTCCAGACCACATAAGGGGGCCTTCTCAGACAATTTCCTGTAGAATAGGCAAACAGAAAAGTGGATGGTGTCACCAGCTTGAGCATTATCACATACTGCACCAAAAAAATACCCAAAATAACATAAACCAAAGTACAGACAGAGGGCAGTACAACATTCCCTGATCACAGGTCTATCATAATCCAATGACCATGTATCTGGTGGTATGAAACTTACATATGTCAGGTTTGTGGAAATTGCACTGTGTCCTGCAATGATGAAACACATCTACAGCAACATACAGATCATACAAGAATGGTGATTAGAAGGGAGACTGTCTTGCTTGCGATTGATGACAACATATTTCATGCCCACATGATCACACACATGATGCAATTAGCCCAACATAGCACAATAAACAAGTACAATGTGCACTTCTGACCTTCCACTGTGGATGCTGTTGTGGCACAGGTCTCACACCCCCCAAATCTGTGACCTACATTACCTGGAACAATCCATATCCACTTTGCACAGTCAGAACTGCATTAGATACCTGCCAATATCACAACTCTGAAATGCCCACATGAGGATGTCATGGTGAAGGTACCTGTACAAAGACAGAACAAGGAGTATATGATTGAAAACATACCTATCACACAAATCACATAGCAAGCATTTGGAAAGGAATTTACATTGCATTGAGACTGACACAAACAAAGTAGCTGCATCAAGGTGGGGATAGGTCAAAGGCTAACTCTTCAAGCACACTTTGGCTGGATATTGCAGAATATCTGCTCTCTAGCTGTTTCCAAAACACTCAGCTCCACACATTCTCAATACTACAGTTCTTTGTCCAGTCACAGTTATGACTTCACATGACACACTTACACTCATGAAAAGTAGCTATTGATGAGATTTTCCTGCAAGTCAGCTCCTTCCTCTTCACCACTGTCTTTCTCATTTGGCATTTTATGAGTTTCACCCAATGGTACTGCATGCTCCCCCTTCTCTCGGATGTACGGTACATTCCTCCGCAAGCCAATGTTGTGGAGCATAAAGCATGCCACAGCGATCCGGTACACTTTCCCGGCTAAATAGAGGAGAGCTCTACCTGTCCGTTCCAGACACCTAAATCAGGCCTTCAGGAGCCCAAAAGCCTGCTCCACTACCCGCCTTGTTCTTCAATGGGCCTCATTGAAGCGGACTTCCCACTGGCGTAGTTGGATTCCATATTTGCGTCAGAAATCAAGGACTGTTTGGATATGCAGCATCTCCTGTTAAGGAATTAGACATATGTGCAACAATGATTCTCTCAGTTCATGAATGCAGCACCTGACATTGTACACACACAAACAGAAGAGATGTGACTTACCAGCCAGTCAGGACCTATCTGGGTACAATTGTGACATCAGCTGGGGTATGGTGCTGTTCTGCATTATGAAGGAATCATAGGCTGAACCCAGATAACTGGCACAGACCTATGAAATGTATAGATCCACCAAACAGACAACTTGCACGTTGATGGAATGGAAGTTCTTTCTGTTGTGGTATACTTGTTCATTGGCATGCAGTGGGACCAAGACAACTTGTGTGTCATCAATAGCCCCCACCACATGTGGGAGGTGTGCAAAACCATAAAAGTCAGCCTTTGCACGGGCTAAATTCTGATGTCGGGGAAACTGGAGGACATCCTTCAACACCAGACTGAACATAGGTTTTGACATGCCAGCTAACAGGGTCCCTGAATGTTGGAAAGACCCTGTGGCTAGGAAGTACAATACTGACATGACTTGTACAATGGGCGGTATGCTGGTTGGATAACTAATAGCTGGCATCAGATCTGGCTCTAATTGATGACATACGTCCACTATTGTTTGCCGATTCAGATGGTAAAGAAGCATTATGAGACGTTCTTTCATGGTCTGCAAATCTGGCAGTGGATGGTAGACAGGAGGTTGTCACATCCTCCCTCTCCCTGGTATGTATGGCAAATATGTATGTATGACAAGATAGGATTTTTAACATTTGTCATTGTGTCCACAACAACATACATGATGCATGTTAATGATGTCATGTGACAAGGCATTTCAGAAGTGATAGGCATGGCAACCAGTACACATCACAGCTGCAAATAATACAAGGGTCACAAGTGAACCCCATGGTTTTCCACACATGTACGCACAACATGTATCTGGACCAAAAATGCCCCTTAAAATGTGACTGGTTATCCTGACCGCCAAAATGACCGTCGGTGGGGGAGGACTTTCAGGGCTGGCCTTATCGCTGGCAGCACCCTGTGAGACAATGTTTGTTGGCACGCCCCAATGACCACCTATGCCACTGGATAGTAGATGCCTATATACACATTTACCCAGACACGTGGTTGAGGAGAGTGATCCATCACCTACTTACCTTTGGCCTGTAATATTTAGGAGTAGTGGTCTGTGGCATAGGAATTACACACACTACAACAACAAACAGTAGTTGTTTGATCAATGTACCCAGCCATATATTATCCCTGCAGAATAAGTGGTTTGTTGATTCTGACCAGTTGTGTCCTAGGTCCCTGGACCAATATGCAAGAAACATCTTTTTCAGTTGAATGTCAGGCAGCTGCGAAATATTGCATCTTGAGACATCTTCACTTTCTTTTTTTATCCTGAGAAAGAAAGAAGAGCTGAATCTGCAAAGAACCCATTTGAAACACCCTTCACGAAGACTGTGGAAAGTGGGTTGCTGCTTTGGCCACTAAGTGGTGAGATTTGCCTTTGGAATATGAGGTGAACATTTACTTTCCACCTTACTCATCCACTTAGTGTGAGTACAGTATACAAGTACAACATCCGAAGCAGTAGAAATAGTAGTTTAAGTTAGAGAAAGGTATGTGGAGTTTTCAATTCTGTCTTCTATAAAAACAAGCAAAATGAAGTCTGAAAGTAGGCCTGAAAACTACTGAAATGTATACAGTGTGTTTGTTTTAGAGCTTCACCTTTTTGTGGTCTGTATGATGACTGCAGTTTGTGAGAAAGGAGAATTCCAACAGAAACTGAAGTTGTTCAAACAGAGCAGATCAGGACAGGTTTGAAAAGTGCACTTTCTACAAGTGTACTTTCTGCAAAGTTACTATGGTTGGAAGGTGGGTGACATACAATTCCAAAACATTCTATCTACATACATTTTAACATTTCTGTTTTACACACTGGGAAAGAAATTGGAGTTGAACTTATGTGGAAATCCTTGGAAACAACCTTCACAAAGAGTGCAAAAAGTGGGCCGGTACTGGCCTACTGAAGTGGTGCAATTTGCCATTAACACTTACTTTTGGGCCTGGCCCCTTGATATAAATCTGTAAAAAAAAAATGTTGTCCAGATATTTTTATTTTTGATTTGTGTTTTTGTATCATTGGAGAAGTAATTTAGTTTGGGTACACATTGCTAATACGGGCCAATTTTTTATGGACGACAATTTTTTATGAGACCTATATACTTCATTTTGATGTCAAAACATAGGTTTTGGGGCTCAAGTAGTCTTATAGAGACGGAAAGTAGCTCCTCAGAACAACCCTTCCACCATTTCCCAAAACATTGGCTCCATAATGATGTGTTTTAGCCATCATGTTGATAATGTATTTTAATATTGTTTTTGTTTCAGGTTATCTGTTGATTCAAATTCGCAAACATGAGTGAAACAGGTGGTAGCAGAGGATCTTTACCTCCTGACAAACTAATCCAAAAGAAAAGCTAACATTAAGTGCAGCTGTTTAGAAGAGAGTTTGAGATGCTGCAGAAGTACTGCAACCCAAAGTTAACAAATGATGGGTGAAGAGGATCAAATATTTTATCGTTGTAACAACAAGTGCTGCAAACCATATGTAATGGAAAAAAGCCTGTAAAAAATCATCAAAAAATAGCACAAAACAGTGAATCACAACAAGAATCTCAGTCTCCTGAGAAACCCATTGCCCATCGACTTAGAAGATTGAAGGCTACCCGTCATCCACCTCCAATAACAGATCATAAAGCAGAGGATCTTCAATGTGTTAAGTGTGGTTTAGCCAGAACAAGGGCTAAAGGGACTGATGAAAGAACAAAGGACAGAGTTTGTGATTCACAAAAGGCAAACGTTTTGTATCTGCAGCTAGTTTCTTCCAAGATGAAGTTTTCAGTTGAGCAGCTGACCTAAACAGTGAGGTGAATGTATTTGCTGCAGATTTGGATGCCCACCTGAACTCCATGCATGCATACATTCAAAAATATGAATGTACATTGAGATCCCAACAGCAATGTAACCACCAGCCTTCAGTTAAGTTTGCAGTCTTTGAAAAAGCAAATTAAGTTTCAAAGCCAATCTTGAGTGCTGGCTATGGGGTCACACTCAAT
Organism: Pleurodeles waltl; assembly: GCF_031143425.1. Classification (NCBI taxonomy): domain Eukaryota; kingdom Metazoa; phylum Chordata; class Amphibia; order Caudata; family Salamandridae; genus Pleurodeles; species Pleurodeles waltl. Next base: position 312,144,203 of record NC_090439.1, read on the forward strand.
GGGTTCAGAGAAATAATGGTAGACACTGATGAAACTGTATTCATCCATAATAATACAATTAGGATTTTTCTATACAATGTCAGAATGTACAGTGACAGAATTCATTTTTGTAAGTCTAACAATGGGAATGGGCCACTTATGGTGTTTTCGGCTGGTTTGACTTCTGAAGTTCTTGCTGCCAAAATGAGATCACAAGATGCAATAAAATCAACAGGAACTGTTCTAAGAAACTTCCTGAAAGATTTAGATTTTGGACTTAATGACAGGTTTTGTGATGCTCCAGAGCTCTGCAAATCATGGGAGCCAACAAGAGTGCCTGATGTTGTCTTAACATTTTTACATCATTGTTTAATATCAGTAAAGCAAAACTGTTACAAACTAAAGTTCTTGAGTTCAGAACAGAAGCCAAAAACATTGATAATGTCTTTGAAGATATGAGTGAAAAAGTGGAAGACAATCCCATGAACCGACAGGTTATGACGTGCAATTGTACTGTACTTTCCAAATTGTGCTTTATGAATTACATCACAGCAAAAAGAAAACTCTGATACACCAGATGGCTGCCCATGCAATCTATGATAAATGCAGAAGTAGAGAGGTAATCCCTTCAATGAATAGGATTAGTGTCTCAACAAGTTAAAATGCACAGTGCAGGATCTTGTTAGCAGCTCATGTCGTAAAATCTTGTGAATCTGACAGCACACAACTTCCAAGTTACTTTACCAAGAAAGGATTTACAGTTGCTGCTCTTGATAATTTTTATTCTGAAGACAGCTCTTCTTTGTCTGGAACATCCAACACACATGATACTGCCATGGCGATTTTCAAAACTGAACCAATGAAGTAGCTCAAAAACAAGCTGTGTTAGCTGTAGGCATAAAAAAAACAAAGCTGAAAACTTATAACCCAACTGCCTTGCCCATGTGTGCAAAATCACTACAAGCCATCAACTCATCCCAGTATCCCATAATGTGTCAAAGTGGCTAAGGACACATATCTTCTTCTATCTGATGCTGTGATCCGTAAAGTTGATTCAACCTAATTCATCATATTGCTTATTAGGTGCGGACTGAATGATGAAGAAAAGCCAGTTCCTCCGTGGGGTGGAATTCATGCTCTGATCTCTCAGAATACCATCTCAATGAAGAAGGTTGGGCTTTTACCAGTAATACAATTTCCAGTCAAAAAACTACACAACAGTATACAGAGCCCTAACAAAATGTCCAAAATGTGTGTGCTCAGCTTAAAGACCAGCCTATCCTGCCAATTTTATGTGATGAAGGTGTTTTCCTATTTTAGCTGATATTTTATGAGCAATCCAGTAGAATTTGATGATCTTTATCCAATGATGGGTGTTTTCCACATGACAAAAGTGTCAGTGTGCAGGAAATGATCTCAGTGGATGTGGTGAGGACGATGCACTTATTGAGACTGAAATCTTTGAAAACAAAACTGTCCAGTCAGTATTGAGCGGAACTCATTATGTTCGCTTGTTACATGGTATGTCCATCATATCTGAGGGTACACAAGCCTTGTGTTGAATGCTTTCTGGAACAAGAATGGCAAATTAGGTTTTGCATATCTTGTCTCAGAAGTGAACAAGGAAAAGGGTGCACTTCATTCAAAAGACATAATGCACAGCCATGCAATATTCACTACTCAAAAACCTGAAAATCTAGGCCCAGATTTACAAGCAGCCTACATCACTGATGCGTCACTTGTTTTGACGCATTGGCTGAGCAGGCTGCTGACCCATATCTAAAAGGCTGTGCAAAGCCACTCTACATGGCTTTACACAGCCTTGTAGATATGGATAAGGCAGCCAGTGCAAGTTGCTGCTTTGCCTTATTTTACACTGCGGAGGCATTTCCGTGGGTGTTGCATGGGTGTTCTGATGCAACATCCATGGATTTTGAAGCATTCCCAGATTTACAAGTTTTTGTAAACCTGGGAATGCGTCAAAACCCAACCCACCCCAGGCGTGGTGTAGAAGTGACGCAACGGGCACACATAGAAAAAGGAAAACTCCTCTTGGGATTATTTTTGGACAGGAAGGTGCCTCTTCCTGCACAAAAACAATAATCCCCGCAACGCAGGCACCCTTGCACTTCGGTGCAAGGGTGCTTGCATTGGCATACGGCAGCAATTTGTGCACCAGCTGAGGGGAAAAGAACAAGAATGCACCATATCTCATAGATATGGCATATTCCTTCCTTTTTGGTTTGATGCAGGGCAGCATAGCAAGAAGACTTGCGGTGCTGTCCTGTTCCAAAACATTGTAAATCTGGCCCCAAGTTCTTAGAGTTTATCAAAAAATGTGAAGAATAATCAGAACTTTGCAAGTACTGGGGAAATGTTTTACACATGATATCCCTAGTGAAAACTTGGTACACGCTGATTGGGAAAGTGATTGGAAGATGCACATGAAGAATGTGGAGCCACTGATTACTGTGCTACGCAAATTGGATTGCATAAACTACCTAAGATATGGGTCCCGGTATTTGGAAAGAGTGAAGAAGCTATAGGTGAAAAAACCCTTCATCTACAGAAAATTCTTCCAAAGACATTTTGTGGTGAAATACAAAAAGGGAAGGTTCAATGCTGTGGCTGCAGATATGGAACTGGAACAGACACGTCTACTAGATGTCCTGGAACATGGAACAAAACTATATGCAGAACTGAAGCAGCAGAGACTTATATTGAAAGAGAAAAAGCTGTTTGGCATAATCACTAAAGCTAAACTTCCACGCTTTAATTGCCATAGTAAGAGTTGTATCCAACCAGCCACTACAAAAAAGGTTCCAGGAAAACAACTTTTGCTAGCACATAGAGAGAAGGATGTAGCAAAAGAAAGGGGTGAATTTATCAAGGACATTCTGGCAAATGAACAACTTCTTTAAACAAATGCATTATTTGATGGAGATGCTGCAATCAAACCAGTGAAGCATAACCACGTACAGGAGCTCAAAAAAAGTTTTCACCTGAAGAATTTAAATTCAAAAAGGTGTCTTCATTGAAAACTGCTGTTGTTGTGGGCTGTATGTCACATTTCCAAATGGTCAAGATTTCATCCATGCAAAACTTTGGAGAGGTTGTTCAGACTGCTCTACAGATGTTAGAATCAGTGTGAACCTTGCAAGAACTGCATATTGTCTTTGGCAGTTATCTTGAACTATCTGTCAAAGAATATGAGAGAATCAGACAAATGGAACAATTGACCTTGCCTGCTTCATAAATTCAACACCTATGAGTGTGCAACTTGATAAATTCTGGTCACCAGCATCAAACAAGATGATCTTGGAGATGTTAACATGCCAAAACATTGCTGATGCTTCAGTGAATACTGAATTTCCAATTATTGTAAGTTTAATGATTGTCAATGAGAAGTTGATACCTGCAGATATATATTCAAAATTGTTCAAGAACTTAACAGCAAATTGGAGGAAGCTGACCTTCATGTTGTGACATATGTTAAGTGGGCTGTTTGAAATGGTTCCAATCGAGTCATTTTCTGTCCAATGACAAATATGTTATTATTGTGCTGCTTAGGTTTGTCACAATGTTTATACATCAAGGATTGTCAGTTATGGGTGCGTTATGGAACATGCATGAAAAGACACTTAGGGGGTGATTCTAACCCTGGCGGTCGGTGTTAAAGCGGCGGCCAACCCGCCAACAGGCTGGCGGTAAAAAATATGGGATTCTGAACCTGGCGGGAACCGCCAACACAGACAGCCACTTTAACACTCCGACCGCCACGGCGGTACAAACAAACAGCGCGGCGGTCACCGCCAACAGCCAGGCCGCAGCCAATGTACCGCCCACACTATTACAACTCACCAATCCGCCACCTTTTCCGGGGCGGGAGCACCGCCAATAAAAACACGGCGGAAACAGACTACGGACAGCAAAAAAGATCACCACTACGCACTCCAGGAGGAAGGAGGACAGCATGGAACCCGAATTAAACATCCTACCTGCTCTCGTCTACCTTCTCATCTACCACGAGTACGAAGTCCGGCGCAGATGACAACGGTGAGTACTGCACCTACGACACACGGGAGGGGGAGGACGAAAGGTCACGGGCACACACATATGCGACCCCCCCCCAACTATGTACACACCAATGCAGAGCAACAAGTCACAGTGACACCACCCAAACACCCCTGAAAAATGCTAGGACATAATCAAATTTGGAATAAATATTTATGTACCAAAAAGCTCCAGAAAATTATCGTACAACCATGAAAGATATTCACAACAAAACTAATGACATACACATCAGTGTATAACTGAAGTACCAAGTCCTGCACATCCTACGAATTCATCATGTCCGTGGGCCAAAGTCTTGAGAAATAAGGGCAAAGCCCACACAGGAGTCCTGAGTCCTTTGGAGAGAACACTGCAGGGGCATCAGATGTAAAAACTACAGGCACCTCAGGGGGAAGGGAAGGGGGGGCACCACAGCCACATGAGTCCACGACGCCAGATCCACGAGGAGCCACCATGCCCACTGTACCATCCTGGGGAGTGCAAAGCCACAGTCTCTCAATGTCTCTACAGTGGGTGGGCTGCCCACTGTACCATCCTGGGGAGTGCAAAGCCACAGTCTCTCAATGTCTCTACAGTGGGTGGGCTGCCCACTGTACCATCCTGGGGAGTGCAAAGCCACAGTCTCTCAATGTCTCTACAGTGGGTGGGCTGCCCACTGTACCATCCTGGGGAGTGCAAAGACACAGGGCCTGATTACAACTTTGGAGGACGGTGTTAAACCGTCCCAAAAGTGGCGGATATACCACCTACCGTATTACGAGTCCATTATATCCTATGGAACTCGTAATACGGTAGGTGGTATATCCGTCACTTTTGGGACGGTTTAACACCGTCCTCCAAAGTTGTAATCAGGCCCACAGTCTCTCAATGTCTCTACAGTGGGTGGGCTGCCCACTGGACCATCCTGGGGAGTGCAAAGCCACAGTCCATCAGGTGGATGACAGTCTCCACTGGTCAAGGAGGAGGCATGGTGGGCACAGTGAACCATAAACAGTGATTGAGACAGCGGTGCCCAGCGGAGCGGTGCTTGAGAAGAAGGGCCCAGCGGAGCGGTGCTTGAGACGGCGGTGCCCAGCGGAGCGGTGCTTGAGAAGAAGGGCCCAGCGGAGCGGTGCTTGAGACGGCGGTGCCCAGCGGAGCAGTGCATGCCAGGAAGGGCCCAGCGGAGCGGTGCTTGAGATGAAGGGCCCAGCGGAGCGGTGCTTGAGATGAAGGGCCCAGCGGAGCGGTGCTTGAGACGGCGGTGCCCAGCGGAGCGGTGCTTGAGACGGCGGTGCCCAGCGGAGCGGTGCTTGAGATGAAGGGCCCAGCGGAGCGGTGCTTGAGAAGAAGGGCCCAGCGGAGCGGTGCTTGAGACGGCGGTGCCCAGCGGAGCGGTGCATGCCAGGAAGGGCCCAGCGGAGCGGTGCTTGAGATGAAGGGCCCAGTGGAGCGGTGCTTGAGATGAAGGGCCCAGCGGAGCGGTGCTTGAGATGAAGGGCCCAGCGGAGTGGTGCTTGAGACGGCGATGCCCAGCGGAGCGGTGCTTGAGACGGCGGTGCCCAGCGGAGCGGTGCTTGAGATGAAGGGCCCAGCGGAGCGGTGCTTGAGAAGAAGGGCCCAGCGGAGCGGTGCTTGAGACGGCGGTGCCCAGCGGAGCGGTGCATGCCAGGAAGGGCACAGCGGAGCGGTGCTTGAGATGAAGGGCCCAGCGGAGCGGTGCTTGAGATGAAGGGCCCAGCGGAGCGGTGCTTGAGATGAAGGGCCCAGCGGAGCGGTGCTTGAGACAGCGGTGCCCAGCGGAGCGGTGCTTGAGACGGCGGTGCCCAGCGGAGCGGTGCTTGAGATGAAGGGCCCAGCGCAGCAGTGCTTGAGAAGAAGGGCCCAGCGGAGCGGTGCTTGAGACGGCGGTGCCCAGCGGAGCGGTGCATGCCAGGAAGGGCCCAGCGGAGCGGTGCTTGAGATGAAGGGCCCAGCGGAGCGGTGCTTGAGATGAAGGGCCCAGCGGAGCGGTGCTTGAGATGAAGGGCCCAGCGGAGCGGTGCTTGAGACGGCAGTGCCCAGCGGAGCGGTGCTTGAGACGGCGGTGCCCAGCGGAGCGGTGCTTGAGATGAAGGGCCCAGCGGAGCGGTGCTTGAGAAGAAGGGCCCAGCGGAGCGGTGCTTGAGACGGCGGTGCCCAGCGGAGCGGTGCATGACAGGAAGGGCCCAGCGGAGCGGTGCTTGAGATGAAGGGCCCAGCGGAGCAGTGCTTGAGATGAAGGGCCCAGCGGAGCGGTGCTTGAGACGGCGGTGCCCAGCGGAGCGGTGCTTGAGAAGAAGGGCCCAGCGGAGCGGTGCTTGAGACGGCGGTGCCCAGCGGAGCGGTGCATGCCAGGAAGGGCCCAGAGGAGCGGTGCTTGAGATGAAGGGCCCAGCGGAGTGGTGCATGACAGGAAGGGCCCAGCGGAGCGGTGCTTGAGACGGCGGTGCCCAGCGGAGCGGTGCTTGAGACGGCGGTGCCCAGCGGAGCGGTGCATGCCAGGAAGGGCCCAGCGGAGCGGTGCTTGAGACGAAGGGCCCAGCGGAGCGGTGCATGAGATGAAGGGCCCAGCGGAGCGGTGCTTGAGACGGCGGTGCCCAGCGGAGCGGTGCTTGAGACGGCGGTGCCCAGCGGAGCGGTGCTTGAGATGAAGGGCCCAGCGGAGCGGTGCTTGAGATGGCGGTGCCCAGCGGAGCGGTGCATGACAGGAAGGGCCCAGCGGAGCGGTGCTTGAGATGAAGGGCCCAGCGGAGCGGTGTTTGAGATGAAGGGCCAAGCGGAGCGGTGCTTGAGACGGCGGTGCCCAGCGGAGCGGTGCTTGAGAAGAAGGGCCCAGCGGAGCGGTGCTTGAGATGAAGGGCCCAGCGGAGCGGTGCTTGAGACGGCGGTGCCCAGCGGAGCGGTGCTTGAGAAGAAGGGCCCAGCGGAGAGGTGGAGAGACAGCGGTGCCCAGCGGAGCGGTGCTTGAGATGAAGGGCCCAGCGGAGCGGTGCTTGAGACGGCGGGGCCCTGTTCAGCGGTGCTCTTCTGCCCCGCGGGCCCTGTTCAGCGGTGCTCTTCTGCCCTGCGGGCCCTGTTCAGCGGTGCTCTTCTGCACCGCGGGCCCTGTTCAGCGGTGCCTATCTCCACGGCGGGGCCCTGTTCAGCGGTGCCCTTCTGCACCGCGGGCCCTGTTCAGCGGTGCCCATCTCCACGGCGGGGCCCTGTTCAGCGGTGCTCTTCTGCCCCGCGGGCCCTGTTCAGCGGTGCTCTTCTGCACCGCGGGCCCTGTTCAGCGGTGCCTATCTCCATGGCGGGGCCCTGTTCAGCGGTGCTCTTCTGCCCCGCGGGCCCTGTTCAGCGGTGCTCTTCTGCACCGCGGGCCCTGTTCAGCGGTGCCTATCTCCACGGCGGGGCCCTGTTCAGCGGTGCTCTTCTGCCCCGCGGGCCCTGTTCAGCGGTGCCTATCTCCACGGCGGGGCCCTGTTCAGCGGCGCTCTTCTGCACCGCGGGCCCTGTTCAGCGGTGCCTATCTCCACGGCAGGGCCCTGTTCAGCGGTGCTCTTCTGCCCCGCGGGCCCTGTTCAGCGGTGCTCTTCTGCACCCTGGGCCCTGTTCAGCGGTGCCTATCTCCACGGCGGGGCCCTGTTCAGCGGTGCTCTTCTGCACCGCGGGCCCTGTTCAGCGGTGCCTATCTCCACGGTGGGGCCCTGTTCAGCGGTGCTCTTCTGCACCGCGGGCCCTGTTCAGCGGTGCTCTTCTGCACCGCGGGCCCTGTTCAGCGGTGCCTATCTCCACGGCGGGGCCCTGTTCAGCGGTGCTCTTCTGCCCCGCGGGCCCGGTTCAGCGGTGCTCATCCAGCAGGTCAAGGGAGCCAGACCTGGCCTGGACTCCCGGCTCAGTCGCCCTCGGACCGTGACGTTTCTGGACCCTTCGGGGACGGACTCCTGGCCTCCTTAGTGTCCTCCTTCCCAGCTGGGATGTGGCATGTGGGGTCCACCTTCTCCGCGCTCCTGCTGCCCTTCCGCTCCTTTGATGGGGCTCTCGGGCCCTTGCCTCCCCTAGATGGTGTGGGTGGTGAAGTGGCCGCACATTGCTCCTTGGGGGCAGCCCTGTCGGTCCTCGCACGGCGGCCCTTGTTTTTGCGGGTCCTCTTGCCGGGGGGGGGGCTGGACGTGTCCTTGCTGCTGATGGATGTGTCACTGCTGGCAAAGGGTGGGCTTCAGAGCCCATGCACAACAGTGACACCCGAAGCTGGGCTGGTGGTGGCTGCGGTGCTCTTGGGACTCTTTGAAGATGGATGGGGGAGCTCATCGGGGGGAAAGAGGTCAAGGTTAGCCAGGAAAAGTTTTTTAGGGCCAAGGTAAAAGGTAGGAGAAGTGGAGATGGAAGTGGAGGTAGAGGAGGTGGTTGTAGGAGAGTCAGGTGTGCTGTCATTGGGTGAAGGTGCTGGTGCTGTAGGCTGTCGTGAGGTGGATGGCTGTTGGGTGGGTGGCTGCCTGCGTTTGTGTGTCTTGGAAGAGGGGGTGACAGACACAGTGGGAGAGGACACAGGGGACGTGTAAATGGCAGTGGGGGTGGTGACTGCACGAGTGTGGACTGTACTGGAGGGTGAGGTGGTGATGGAAGCACTGGCTGATGTTGGGGTGCATGCAGGTGTGAGTGTAGACGTCACAGGGAGGGAGGAGGGAGACGAGGAGGAGGGGGACACAGGGGTGGCAGTGGCTGTTGGCATGTCTGCATCTGGGTGTTGCTTGGGTGAGTGTTTGTGGGATCTGTGGTGCTTGTGTTTGGATGAGCTGCTCTTGGGTGTTGAGGTGTGTGCAGGCTGGTCTGATGGTGTGGATGGGATAGGCTGAGGGACAGGAGACAGAGAAAGGCTGGAGGCAGTAAGAAGAGGGAGGCTGGAAACAGGGACAATGGCTGCCGTCAGTGCTGAGGCCAGAGCAGTGAACGCTCGTTGATGGGCAGCCTGACCCGAATAAATGCCCTCCAGGTACGCATTGCTCTGTTGCACCTCCCTTTGCACACCCTGGATGGCATTCAAAAGGGTCGTCTGCCCAACAATGAGCGTCCTTACCAGGTCAATGAGCTCCGCACTGAGGGCAGCAGGGGCAACAGGGGCAGGGGCTGAGGTGCCTGGGGCGAAGGAGACGCGCGCCTTCCTGGGCGAACCGGCACGGAGCGAAGACTGAGGGGCTGCTGGGAGGGCGTGGCTGGTGCGCTGGGTGGCGGCTGTACCTGTAGAGGCGGGGGGCACGGATGTTGCCGCCACCGCTAGGGAGCTCCCGTCCGAGGACGTGTCGCTTTCGCTGCTCTCACCAGCGGTCCCCGTCGTGGTGCTCCCCTCGCCCTCCGGATCACTGGTGCCCTCGGTGTCTGTTCCTGGGCCCACCGGGGCCTTGTGTCCTGCAGCTCCCTCGTGCTCCGATGCCAAATCTCCTCCGCCTGATGATGCTAATGCACACATGCACAAGAAGATGAAGAGAAACGGTGGGGGGAGAAAAAAGAAGACCAGGTTGAGTGCATGCAATGTCAACACCGTTGGCGGAGAGGACAGACACAGGAGCCTAATGCACTAAGCCGCGCATTTGGGGTACACTACTCAGTACTACTGACTAGGACAACAGGCCAAGAGACGTCAAACGCGCACATGGGAGATGCTGGACCTTCAATGGCTGTACTTGTCACCCTACCGAGGTGGGGGCCGGGGGCACAGGGCCATGCCTAAGGGAGAGGACTACACTACAGAAAGCGCCCTGGCCTAATGTCACCCACAGCCCTCCTCCCCCACCCAGACGCCTCCACTGCGCAGAAAGATAGGAGAATGTGCTGATACTCACCCCCTTGTGTCTGCTGTGATGTCTTAAAGCGCCCATCCAATTCTGGGTAAGCCACTGCCAGGATCCGGGACATCAGGGGGGTCATGGTGCGACTGGCACCCCTCCTAGGTTGGGAGGCCATCCCCAGCAGTGTTTCTGTGGTCTTCCTTGTTCCGCGGCGGATGTCCTCCCACCTCTTGCGGCAGTGGGTGCCCCGTCTGTTGTGGACCCCCAAGTTCCGGACTTCCTTGGCGATGGCACGCCAAATCTCGATCTTCTGATGGGCGCTGACCTATTTGACATGTACAGGGTGGAAAGGAGGAATTCATCAATGACCTGCATGTTAGATGTGATTGGCCCCCCCCACCAACTTTGCCATATGGCACATGCTCTCATCTGTCGGGCGTTGCACTCCTCATTCGCCCCCCACCCCACCAACTTACATCCACCCCAATCCACACAGGCATAGCCCATCCCATGTGCACCCGGTGTACTCACTTGTTGGTCTGGAAGACCGTAGAGTACCGCATACTGGGGGAGGACCCCATCCACGAGCTTCTCCAACTCTTCAGACGTGAAGGCAGGGGCCCTTTCCCCAGTCGCAGCAGCCATTGTATCTTCCAGACCGAGGTCACAGCAGCACTTGCAGTATAGGTCCTCTCCTGTGGATGATCAGGTCTCGAGTGATTAAGCAGATAGAAAATGGCGGTCACACCCGTGGCGGTGCGTACCGCGGCGGTGCGTACCGCGACCGCCGGCGCACTTCGTCATTGGCTCCTGAAACCCATAGGCTTCAATGTTAACCAATGCGGCTTTGCGCCGCGGTCTTCGACCGCCTACCGCCACGGTGTGCCCCGCCAGCGCATTGACCTCACATCCCATTGTCCCACTTCACAGGTCAGGCAGCCGCCATTTCAAGGGCCTACATGGCTTAATTTTGAATGCGACACACAGGCCTAGGCCTTGCATTGCCACACATACACGCCTTTCAACCCATTGCCATTCTTTAACTGTGCAAGCTGTCTGTACGTACCTGTGGTTTGGCTGACTCTGTGCTCCATGTTGTCGTTCCTAGGCACCGTCCGCTGGGACTTGCGATGAGAAGGAGGAATCCTCACGTGTACCGACCACTGGTGGACCTGTCGACAATGGAAGAACGCCACATCATACTACGATACCGACTTGACCGAGCCACTATCCATGAACTGTGTGCCCAGCTGGAGCCAGCCCTGATGTCCCCCATCCGCCAACCCACAGGGATTCCCCCTCTGGTGCAGGTTTTGTCAGTACTCAATTTTTTGGCAAGTGGGTCATTCCAGACCACAGTGGCCATGTCATCTGGAATGTCTCAGCCTATGTTTTCAAAGATTTTGAGTAGAGTGTTGTCTGCCCTGATGAAACTCATGCGGAGCTACATCATTTTCCCAGAGGAGGGTGACTTGCCTACAGTGAAGGGTGATTTCTATGCCCTTGGACATATCCCCAACATCATTGGTGCCATTGATGGGACCCATGTGGCTTTGGTACCCCCAAAAGACGATGAGCAGGTGTACCGAAACAGAAAAAGTTATCATTCGATGAATGTCCAGGTGGTCTGTTTGGCTGACCAGTACATCTCCCATGTAAATGCCAAGTTCCCAGGGTCAGTGCATGACGCGTATGTGATGCGAAATAGCAGCATCCCCTATGTGATGGAGCAGCTACAGAGACAACATGTGTGGCTAATAGGTGACTCTGGTTACCCCAACCTGCCTTGGCTACTGACCCCAGTAAGGAATCCCCGGACCAGGGCAGAGGAACGGTACAATGAGGCCCATGGGCGAACTAGGAGGATCATCGAAAGGACCTTTGGCCTCCTGAAGGCCAGGTTTAGGTGCCTGCATATGACTGGGGGATCCCTGATGTACTCACCAAAGAAGGTGTGCCACATCATCGTGGCCTGCTGTATGCTTCACAATCGGGCATTGCGACGTCAGGTCCCTTTCCTGCAGGAGGATGGTGCAGATGGTGGTGTTGAAGTAGCTGTGGAGCCTGCGGAGAGTGAAGAGGAGGAAGACTCAGAGGACGACACAGACAACAGGGACAGAGTAATAGCACAGTATTTCCAGTAGCACACAGGTAATGATCACCCATGCCATTTTACATTTCCTGAAAGCCTCCTGCATCTCAACTTTGTCGGTTTCCCCCCAGACCTATGGACATGATGTTTGAATTTCCCTTCCCTTTTCTGTGCTGTATGAGCCACTGCGTGACCTCGGCTTGGTTGGCCCATGGACTAATGCTAAGTTACCTCGGTATGTGTAATTCACAATGTTCACAATGCGTAATTGATATGTAATGTGTCATACATTTGTAAATAAGACAGCCAGAGTCCTGATTGATTTCAGTGCAATGTGTGATTTATTATTAGTGCATAGATATTGGTACATGATGGTGAAACAGTGATGGGTGGGGGTGGAGTAATGTCCATGGCGGAGTCCAGTTCTCAGTCTCACAGGTGCATTGTCCATACGCCTGTGGCAGGATGGAGCAGGGGCAGTTCAAGGTTTGACAGGGTGGCCATGTGGGACAGTGGGTGGACTTCAGGGGGTATGTGATGCTGGCGGGGGACTTGACATCCTACTCTGTCGTTTTTTTTTATCTCAGGCTCCTTTTGCGGGGCGGTTGTTGTTCAGCAGAAGGTGGGGTTCTGGGGGGCTGTCGTTGTGGTGGGGCCTCCTGTCCACTAGCGCCGGCGGAGGTGGTAGGCTGTTCCTGTTCCTGGCTAGTGACAGGGGCCCGGTGTGATGCCACATGGTCCCGAAACGTGTCCTCTATGCGGTTCAGGGCCTGGACTATGCTCCCCATAGTGGTTGAGATGTTGGTTAGTTGGTCGCTGAACCCCATGTAGCGTTGCTCCTGCTGTGCCTGGATCTCCTGGAACCTGGCCAGTACCGTCGCCATCGTCTCTTGTGAGTGGTGGTAGGCAGCCATGATGGTGGTGAGGGCCTCTTGGAGAGTGGGTTCCCTGGGCCTCTCCTCCCCCCCCTGTCGCACAGCAGCCCTCCGAGTTGCCCTGTTTCCCTGGGCCTCTGTCCCCTGGACGGTGTGCCCACTCCCACTGCCCCCAGGTCCCTGTTGTTGTTGGGTTGGTGGGTTACCCTGGGGGCTCTGTAGTGGTAGACACACCGCTGCTTGACCTGTCCTAGAGACAGAGGCATGGGCCCGCTGGGTGGGAGCTGTGCGGTTGTTCCCAGAGGGGGTTGGGTCTGCAGTGGCCTGTGTCTGGGTGAGGGGAACCGACTGCCCAGAGGTCCCCGATGGTCCGGGCTGGTCGTCAGGTTCCAGGTCGACAGAGCTGCTGTCATCACTAGTGGCCTGTTCCGGGGGTGGGATGGACATTTCTGGTCCCTCCTGACCGGTGTGTTGTCGTTCGGGTCCTGCATGGGGTAAGAGGGTATGGTTATTGTTTCTGTGTGTGCATTAGCTTGCGTTTTATAGGTGCCCTTGTCCCCCAGTGCTGGCATTCCCTTGGGGGAGGTGTTGTGAGGGTGTTTTGTGGGGGGGGTGATGGGTATGTGCAGTGGTCATGCTTAGGTGATGGGTGTCAATAGTTTGGGGGTGGCATGCAGGGGTTGGTGTTGGGTGGGTTGTGCTGGGGAGACATTCTCAGGGAGGATGTGTGCTGGGGGGTTGGGGGTGAGGGTGGGGGTTAGCATGCTGGGGGTGGGGTGAAGTGGTTGGCCTTGTACTTACCAGAGTCCATTCCTCCGTGTACTCCAGCGAGGCCATCAGGATGCAGGATGTTGAGTACCTCCTGCTCCCATGTTGTGAATTCGGGTGGAGTGGGTGGGGGTCCCCCGCCAGTCTTCTACACTGCGATGTTGTGTCGCGAGACCATCGAGCGCACCTTCCCCCGTAGGTCGTTCCATCGTTTGCGGATGTCCTCTCTATTTCTGGGATGCTGTCCCACCGCGTTGACCCTGTCCACGATCCGCTGCCAGAGCTCCGCCTTCCTCGCTATGGTGGTGTGCTGGACCTGTGAGCCGAAGAGCTGGGGTTCCACTCTTATGATCTCCTCCACCACGACCCGGAGTTCTTGGTCCGAAAAGCGTGGGTGCCTTTGTGGTGCCATGGGGTGGTGTGTATGAGGTGTGGGGTGGTGTATGTGATGATGTGTGTGTTGGTGTGTGGTGCTTTGTGCTTCTATGTGGTGTGTGTGATGTTGCGGTGTGCCTCTGTGTGTCTGGCTATCTATTCTCTGATGTGTGTCTCTCTCTCCTTCGTCTCTGGTTTTTGTTGGTAGGGGTTTGTGGGTGATGTGGGTGTGTGTTTTTTATGGTATTGGATGTGTGGGAGTGGTGTGTGTATGGGTTTCAGGTGTGTGCCTTTCAAATTGTCCAATGTGGTAGGGGTTGGTAAAGGTGTGTGTATTTTGACTGCGGCGGGGTCTACCGCCAATGGAATACCGCGTATGAATGACCGCCGCGTGGATTTGCGGGTCATAATGGGATGGGCGTATTTCTGTTGGCGTGGCGGTGGAGGTTTGGTCTTCTCCAGTTTACCGCTGGCCGCTGATGTGGCGGACTGCAGTGGAGGGCGGATTTTCGGAGGTTTTGCAGTTGTGGGTCAGAATGTCCGTGGCGGCTGACTGCGGCCGCGGCGGTATTGTGGCGGCCTTCTGACCGGCGGTAAGCGGCTTTTACCGCCGAGGTCAGAATGACCCCCTTAATCCTGCTTCATAAACTGTACAAGAAATGTGACCCAGAGATGCCCAATGTTTTATCAAGTCACATATTCTTACAGGTGATGACACTATGAGCAAAACTGGAACAGAGCTTGGAGCTTTAACTGCTAAATCTGTGAAGTTTCTAAAGGGATTTTCTGAAACAAAAGAATAAAGACAGAGTAAATTACCTTGTGCATGTGTGGAAAATGTGTTCTGTCACACATTTGACGATCTTCGGTACAGTGAATTCAAGAGATCAGAAACATTGTATTCTGTACATACACACATTAAAAGAGTGTTCTACTTGAACAGAAGATGTGTAAATGTTTTGGATCATGCATATGTAGAAGGGTCATTGTGAATTTGGTTGGAAAGATATTGATGGGCTGCTAAAACCTACAAAATTTCTAAAGCTTCTACCCACGGAACTTGCACTACAGGTACTTGCAAATCCTGTGCCACAAAAAGATGTCTCTGTTGATATGCTCTTCTCAAATGTTCAACATTCTGCAAATATACCACAAGCGACTGCCAAAACAAATAAATAAAGTGAACTATGAAAATATGTGTAGAACAGGAGTGATTAACATTATTTTTTTATATTCATCTTGTAACGATTGTTTGGTGTATATATAAACAGATTAAAACCATTATTATTTGTTTCATTTCTAAATATGTCTCTTCTTCCTCTATTATAGCCACCATTTTGATAAAAGTGGGAATTATTGCTCTGAGGAGTGTTTTTTTCTGTCTCTATAAGACTACTTGACCCCCAAAACCTATGTTTTAACACTAAAATGAAGTATACAGGTCTCATGGTTCCTGAAATAATACATCATCACTGCAACAAATCCCCTATTTTTAAAAAATTTCATCCAGAAAAGGCTGACCCGGATCAGCAATTTCTACCCAAGCTAAATTACTTCTCTAATAATTCAAAACACAAATCAACAATGGAAATCTCTGGACAACACTTTTTTTTAGGGAGGTATATCAGGAGATCGGGATTACTTTACACCTGAAGAAACAGAAACAAAAATGTAATACCAGGAAATGTATGTGTAATACTATGCTAATAATGTGAAAACATGTAAAATGTATCTTGAAAACAAGCAATCAGACAGAACAGACCACTACAGGGTTTAATGTGGGAGAATTCACATTTTTAAAAATCAGCCTGGTTTGGAGTTTTGTGTAGTGATTGTTTGGAAGCAACCAAATGCAACCATCTCCCTGATGCATATGATCAAAGCTTATGTGTAATAGGGGAATGGCTACTAGTGGTGGATTTGGCATGTGCAAGGGATTGGATACTCACTGGCAACTATCCCTGTGCATGGTTGAAGTCTGTGTAAAGTGATGGAATGGGTGCCTGCAGGAGTTTGTGCACACAATCTATCTACTGATGTGCATGACTAAAGAGCATGTATGCTTGGAATTGATGGATTGTAGGTGTTATTCATGCGCAGGAACTTGGTAATTGAAGCCTCATTTACAAGAAATTACACACAGCTGCACTAGTGTAGTTGTGCAGTTGAGTGTAAAAAAAATGAATGTCGCACTGGCAGTTCCTACTGCCATGTGTGCACCGTATTTACAAAATGGCGCACTATGGTAGTAGTAGTAACAGGCTAGCAAAAAAAATGTTTCTAGGCTTTGCGACATATCATAAAAAATGAATCTAGTGCAGCAAAAGTGACGTTAGCCTGAGCAGCGGCACAAATTTGGATGTTAGCAGTGCTAGTGTCACTTTTACACCTAAGAGCATAAAAAAGCGAGTGAAACGAAACGCAAAACACACACACCAAAAGCAAGAACAGGAGACATTGCATGAAAAATGGAGGACCCAGGACAGCAAAGACCCCAGGAGGGCCCCATTGATCCCTGTACCTGCCAGGATGTCCAGACAGACTCCCAGGAGAAGGAGAAAAGGAAGTGCAGGTTCGGTGAGGAGGAGAACCAGAACCTGAACATTGAGGTGAGAGAGCATCAACACCAGCTCTTTGTCACCTCAAAATTTCCATAAAGTCAACAGTGTGGCAGAGGTCAAGAGGACTGTCATAGGTTGTAAAAAGTGCTGGCATGATTGCAAGTGAGGAACAAGGGAGAAACTGGCCAGCAACCGCAAGGCAGCATTGCAGACCGGAGGTGGAAGTCAAGCACTCCAGGAGGAGCTACATGACCTGGAAGAGATGGTGGTAGCCGTCATTCTTGACGAGTTAGTGGCAGCAGTCCAGGCATATGACAGTGCGGCAAATGACTAACAACAATAACCACAGGTTCATACTCAGTTGAGGGCAATATGGTAACTAACAAATATTGTAAGGGGGAAGCACCTAGGTCCAGATTTAAAATGCACTGTATGCATGCATGTAATGTGCACATTTCTGTCCTTTACCTCTGCACTGGGGCACAATTTGCTGCCATGTGCCAATGCAGGCACGCCTGCACTATCGTGAAGTGGTGCCTGTGTTGCAGGCATGATTGCACATGTGCGGGAAGGAACAAATCCTGCAACATGAACAATGAGGAATGCCGGCCACCTCTTCCAATGTGTGCTGCCCTGGTGTGGTGTGAGTGTGATGCAAGGGGGAGAACACATTTTGTGTTTGTGTCCATGCATGAAGGTGTCATCCCCGCAAAACAGACATCCTTGCAACATGGGTGCCACGGTGCCTGCATTGCAGAGCTGAGTGATTTTGTGCTGGAAGGGACACTTTCATGCACAGACACAAATACAAAATGTGTTTCCATCTATTTATGTGTGTTACATGATACAGCACACATAGCAAGAGTGGACAAGGAGGAGGAATGTGGACAGTTTGCCCCCTTGCATTGCACTCACACCACACGTGGGATGGCACAGGAATCTAACACATTCCCAAAATTGAACATCTGGCAATGTTACAGATTCTGTATGCTTCCCTGGGTCATGTATGGGGACAGCCCAAGCAACACCCATGGAATACCACAAGCATGCAATGGAAGGTGTGAAAGGAGACTATATTGAAAATCTCATGATAAGCCACGCAAGCTGGCTTTGCATGGACTTGTAAATGTGGCCTGGCATACTGTGCCAATGGAATGTTCCAAAAAATGATACTCTGGTGGTGCAGTGTACTGCTAGGGCTTATAACTGAGGACCCTGATGCTCGGCTCTGCAACATGCAACATGTAAATCAGGCACCATGACTGTCAACCTGATGGCTCATGTCAACAACTAGCACAGATCAACATTAACATATCTCCATCTCATTGCAGCTGATGATCCCATACCTCCTGGTCAGATGTCTGTCCTTGACTTTTCTGATGATGTGGATGATGAGCTGCAAGCCATACATCTGGAATCCCTCGAGGAAATCCTGGGTGCCATACAGACACCATCTCAAGTTGCAGGAGGACAGACAGCATTGCAGGGTCTTCAGATGATCCACCTAAAAGCCAACATGCACCACTTGCCAGCTCAACCACAGCCCTGGACTCCCAGGATCCACAACTTACATTCCAAAAAAGTGCGGCAGGAGTCCAGTGGGAGCTGACTGATGTGGTGCGTGTGGGGATGGAGACTGTGGCAGGTACCTTAGAGGCAGTCCTGAGGTGCCTCAGTACAAATGAGGACAGTTCGTCTTCCATACGAATCATCGACTCTCTGCTCCCTGGCCTCCAGCAATCCCTAGCTGACATCGCTGGTGTTACGAGGATGAAGAATGAGCAAATGCCTAGCCCAAGTGCCACCAGCAAAGTTGCCAACAGGCTGGGGGTAATTCAAAATGTCTTGAAGTCAATAGAGTGGAAGCAGGACTCCCTCATCGCCACCTTGTGTGTCCTTCGACGTGACGTTGCTGCAGTGTTGAAGACCATGCAGGTCCTCTTTGTTGCTATGCTGCCTCATGTGTTCCCACAGATGAGAGCTGCCATGGACCCAGCATACACATCGTCAGCCCCTGATGTGTGTGTACCTCCCTCTACTTCAGCACCTACAATACCCCAGTTACGAGAGGCATCACATAAATCAGAGGATGAAGATGTAGAAGGAACATCTTTAACCCGGAAAACTGCCCAGAGGCTTTCTATGTGAGACATGGCCCCTTTCTCCTTTGCTCTGTGCGAAAGATCATGCCAGTGTAAAAACACCTGGCACTGTCCTCCATTGGAACCTCCCAATGTTGACCTCTCACATGTGTGGACTTTCATTGTGGCCAATCTTCCCTAATGGCAATGTGGGAACCTCCTCACTGAAGCACTCCTCTCACACCCCTGTCCCATGACAGGTCCCCCCCCCCCCCGGACTCTGTCTGGACATCCAATGGCTTGATATATCACATGGAGTTGGGTAATTGTCCTGTGAAAATGTACATCAGTACATCACATACATACGCACATGTAAATAAAATCACTTTCTACATCCTTTGTGTTGAATGTGTTTCTGAGCAAGTAACACTTGGAACCTGTTGCATTGTGTGAATCCGATACCCTGAGTACTTGCCAAAGGAATATATGTGGATTTGTGACAAAAACAAAGCCACACACACTGAAACATAAGTGAGGTGACTGATATCTGTATAGACTAGCAAGCAGTTCTTGAGGCTCCCAAGCATGTCATGCAACAGACAGCATGCCTGAATTGGGACAGCTGTTAAAATCACACACAAGTGGCTAGGATAAGCAAGGATAGTAGCAACAGTTCCACATTAATGTGACAAACAAATGATGCATGAGTAGGATCATGACGGGCAGCCATAAGTATGTCAGTAACACATCCTAGGTTTAGGATGAGTGCAATTAATAACACCATTCCAACAATGCATGTCCCATGGCTTACCAATACAGAGCAACTGTGTATCAATACTTGTTTTGGGATGTGTATCCATGGACTTCCAGATTGTCACTGTGTGGGAAACTGGCACTTTGTTGCAGTAACTCCCCCACCGTTTGCCTGGTTTCTGGATGCAACTTGGGCTGGAATGCATTGGGATCCTGCTAACCATATTCCCAGTGACAATGTTCTTTCTCTAAAATTTGCAAAGCTAATTGGCAACACCTTTAGCTGCCACAATAAATCCCTAGTAAATGGCACTTAGGTACCCAGGGCATGGGGTACTAAAGGTAGGCCTCTGAGGGCAGCAGCACTGATTGTGCAGCCCTCTAGGGCCATGCATCCAGATGCACCCAGCACTGCCATTGAGGCTGAGTGTTCTGGTACAATCCTAAAATGTAAACTCGACAAGCAACACTGCCTGTGTGCCCTGTCCACTACACACTGCATGCAGTATGGATAAGTCACCCCTGTGGCAGGCCCTCCAGCCCTCAGACAGGGTGCATTATACTGTATGTGAGGGCATAGCTGCATGGGCAATATGCCCCCACTGTGTCCTTGCAAAACATGGGACACAGTGAGTGAACACAGCAGCCATTTTTAATGCATGTGCTGGACACTGGTCAGTATGAGTTTCGCAGCTACATGATGGCCACTCAGAACCCTGGGCTGTTTGGTATCAAACAACTCAGAATGATAAATCCAATATGGTACCAGTGTTGAATGTATTATAAAATGTACCCAGGGGTCACCTTGGAGGTGCCTCTTGCAAAAACTAAGTACCATGGCATGGTTTCTAGTCTGTCCCAGCCAGCCTGACACTTCCAGCCACAAGTCTGAGCCTCTGAGGTGAGAGCTCCTGCTCTCCCAGATTCAGAGCAAAGCCCTTCCTGGGTGGATGTGCTAACATTCAGGAATCTACACTGCCCTGCTAGTGAGCTTCAAAGGGCTTACTGCCCTTGAAACTCGACCCCCAGGCCTGCTGCTAGCAGCGGATGGCTGCCCCTGTTGCAAACCCCCACTTTTGGCAGGAGCAACAGTGGGAAATTCACACAAAGGATAGAAGGAAAATAGCCAATTAGGTGTAGGGAAGTGACCCCTGCCCAAAGTAAGTGGTCACTTAGTGGGTGTGGCCACCCTAAGGTAGATGCCCCATTGGTCACTACCAGCTTCCCACTAAAAAAAACCTAAATACAGTATTTAGTGGGCATCACTAGACCAAGAAATCAGCTTCTCAAAGTCCTGCTTATGGGATGGGGTCATGTTGGCAGCTGAAACATGAATGAAACATGCCATCCAAATGTATATTAGACAAATGAACAACAACCATGCAATTTAACACCATCTGAAGATGTCACATGTTGGCGAGCACAAATCATAATGACATCTTGAAGGGCAAGGTTAACACACATCTGCACAACAACCATCATCTCCATATTGCTCATGCCCAAGGTGTCAAGGCTAGCTAATGTTGCACAATACCATTGAAAAGCATCTTCCAAGGACCATGTCATAATTGACTATGCTCATCATAAACATCAGCTGCATACGCCATTGCCCTTAAATCCACTGGCATGTACCAAACACATCTGAGCAAGGACTACAAGTTAAATGTATTCTCACCACAGTTTGTGCTTGATATGGCAAGGACAGATATCTGGACATACTGCTACATGGAATATACATGTGACAGGTATCATACGTGAGAATAGAGGGTGGATCACTCACTCTTGTCACACAGAGATGCATGAAACTACTCACATACCCACTCAGGTCACTTCATGGTGGGCTACGTCATGACTTCATGCATAGTCCCAGAGTAACTAGATGTGTCCCACTATGCTGCACATTGCCTATATATGTGTCCAAAAAGCTGGTCAGCCTGTTGCACAACAGCACTCAGCACCACCATCTCATATGTGAGTGTATGCATGCCCTACATCTTAGCTGCACTGTGATCTTGGAACAGCACTGGCTAATGAAGTTCATTGTGTGAAGCTGTTTGCATGCCATCATGGACACAATCCGGACCAGCAATATGTGAAGATGTTTTGAGTAATGGCATGTCATATGACAATGTTGTACGGACAGGCCTCAGCTCAAAAAACACATGTCAAGATGTGTGAGGATACCATGGGTTGGCAATTTCGCTACATTCGAGTATAGAGCATTACACCACATAGGAGGGCATTTCAACTGCATTTTCCAGTGTGGCATGTTATCCACTGTGCTGCTAATCTTACGGACCTATTCACAGGGTCATTAATCCTTACATGACCTGAGATACTGTGTGCTACGTGTGGTACACAGAGCAGTAACATGTTTTGTGACCAACATATTGCCATCCTGCATACATCTGTAGGACCCTGTACTCCTGGCACATGTCCTTACTGTGATCACTGTGTTGGGACACATACACCATGTTCAGCATTTACATGCCCCTTAAAGTACACATTGCCACAAGCACATAATTTGTTTGGGATGCACTTCCTGGACACAACATCGACCATACTGTCCACATCCATGTTTAACATATGGTGTCTGAATTGCCATACATGCACATGGTACATAGCAGTGCACACTGCATACATTGCACACAATACTTGCACTACACATTACCCTTGCAGGATGACACTCACTGGCAGCATCAGGGTCTGAAAAGCTTGCCACCTCTCCAATGGTATGTGGCTATGGTCCACCTGCAAGAAATAAAATGAGACATAGAATTGTGAATGTGGACCAATGAACACTATGAACAACTATTGTACATTACACATGATTTGCTAATGGACATAGAAGACTTAGGTTAGTGAATATTCATATAGGCCATTAGACATGTCCCAGTGACATACATTGGTAGGCCAGGCTGACATGTCCACATATGTACTGGAACCAAACATACATGGCTTAGCTACATTGTTCACTTGTTGTAGATAACTATCTACTGAAACATTTTTCAAGCATAGCTAATTGTAATGGCACTCTGCACATACATGACTCACAGAACACACTCAGCCATGACTCTCTTTACTCCTGCATCACTTTTATCATCACATGTATATGACTATGCAACATACATAGTAGTCAGACCCTTAATGAACATGGGACACTTTTCCCTGGTAACCATGTACCCTTGCACCATGACACAAGTGTGTTAGCATTGGTACACATCAGAAGTTTGTGGCTAAGCACAGGGGACAAGGACAGGAATATGCCATTTGTCTTATTGATAGTGCATTGCTGCCTTTGTCATGGATGCTGGTTGGTGCATACACACTACTCACAGCCCTGCCCTTTGTCATAACTTTATAAAAGAGGCCCTATGGCCAATAGACATGTAATTACAAATGCAAACAGGAGTCAGCCACATAGATGGTGTACTTACCCACAATTCCACCAACCTCGATTCCCAAATGGTCCTAAAGGTCCCGTTCCCAGGCGATGAGGTCTGTCCCATCAATGTTTCAATTGGTGGTCTGTGCACTCAACCTCAAATGTATGGATCATGTGGTACAGGACCTTCCCCCACCGCAGTTTGCATGCCTCCGTCTTGCATGCCATGATGACTTGGGCCCCCTTGCCACCATATTTGTGAGGCAGTGTGTCACTATCTAGATGAATCCCCCCAACTCATCTGCGACCAGATGATGGGCCCTTCCCTTTTGCAACATGCCCTAACCTAAACACACGGTACCCCTAACAAACAAAAGAAAACCCAAACTACCCCCAACTACCCCAACAAACCAACTACCCCAGAGATGGACACCTGACAATACACACTTAAATACAACAAAATATGACAATAAACACATTAAAAAGGACTTCAGCAACACAACACAGAGAGCAGACAGCACAAAAACTCACAAAAACCACTCCTTACAACAGCACCACACCACCTCTCCCAAGCACAGACTAAAATACTGTGAATGGAAAAGAAAGTAAAAGTAACCTCACAGTTCTTGGTTTACAGAAAGGATGTACAATTGCATCACTTCTTGGGCGTATGCATCACGTTTTGAGGCAATGCATAATTTTTTTATGCATGACAGCCATGCTTGTATGTTTAATTGAAGGATGACAAGATACACTGATGAAATTTTGACGAGCAGGTATGGTGCGTAATTTTTTTACTTACACGATGGCTGAAAATGAACGAGTGAGTCATTTTCTTCAAACAAGGAGAGAAATGTGTGTCTTTCTGTGTGTTATGTGGGATGCATTGAAGGAGTCATTTGGACTGCAATTGTGCATGTGAACATTTGTGTTAACCACCTTCCTGTCTTCCTATGTGCACAATGGGTATTCTATGAGTGTACATATGTGAGGGTAATTGCAGTAGTGGGATCACACTATTCAGATGGCACATTTCCTCTGTTTGTTCAACCACAGAGTTTAGGATAGCTGCCCTGTGTGCAAAACATGCTAAGTGAACAACCAGGGAAGCTGGTGATGGCCTGGAATGTGGTCAGCTCACTCACCCTATGACAGTGCATGCGTTTGACAATCTATGGTGTGTCCCAAGTTGGAGACATCAGGCTGTCATGCAACATGGGTGACTTACACTTCCCTATGCAGGCAAGTGTTGGGATGTGCTGGACAGACATGCGTCATGGATGTGGTTTGTATGACATGCAAGTGAGTGGTATGTGTTCTTCATGTCTGATTTGTTCTGCCTACTGCAGTGGAGTGTTTTGGGATATCACTTCAACAATCTTTTGAGTCCATTCATGACTCATAGCACTCATTCAGAGTAATGTATCTGCTTATATCAGTGACTCACGTTACCTTAAATAGGTACATTTTTATAGTATCTAAATGTTTATGGGTGGAATTTTCCAAGCACCAGGCCCTATGATGCATCTTTGTTTTTGTCCCTGCTCAAAGTTATGGGCCACACTGACCCTGGGGCACCTATGGGGACATTAAGGGTGAAATGTGTGTCACTAATCTTTGATCCTACACTTTGTATGTACAAGTCCTCACCATGTAGTTTGGCACAGACTTCACTTTTAGCACACAGTCTGCATGGCAGGGCTGAAGACAGACAGGGAAGGTGTGAGAAAGTAGCCTCTTTCTAGCATGGTTACCCCCACTTTTGGCCTGTTTGTGAGTGTGTTTTTACTGTGTCACTGGGATCCTGCTAGCCAGGACCCCAGTACTCATAGATAAAAACCTATATGTCAGTATGTTTTGCCAGTCTCACTGGGATCCTGCTAGCCAGGACCCCAGTGCTCATAGTTTGTGGCCTAATTGTGTATGCCTGTGTAGTGCCTAACTGTGTCACTAAGGCTCTGCTAATCAGAACCTCAGTGCTCATGCTCTCTCTGCCTTTACATTTGTCACTATAGGCTAGTGACTACATTTACCGATTTCAATTGGCATACTGGAACACCCTTATAATTCCCTAGTATATGGTACCTAGGTACCCAGGGTATTGGGGTTCCAGGAGATCCATATGGGCTGCAGCATTTCTTTTGCCACCCATAAGGGGCTCAGGCAAACCTTTACACAGGACTGCCATTGCAGCCTGAGTGAAATAATACACACGTTATTTCACAGCCATTTTCACTGCACTTAAGTAACTTATAAGTCACCTAGATGTCTAACCTTCTCTTGCTGAAGGTTAGGTGCAAAGTTATTAAGTGTGAGGGCACCCTTGCACTAGCAAAGGTGCCCCCACATAGTTCAGGGCCATTTCCCCGGACTTTGTGAGTGGGGGGACACCATTACATGCGTGCAATACATATAGGTCAATACCTATATGTAGCTTCACAATGGTAACTCCAAACATGGCCATGGAACATGTCTAAGATCATGGAATTGTCCCCCCATTCCAAATCTGGTATTGGGGAGCCAATTCCATGCATCCTGGGGGCTCCACTATGGACCCCCAGTACTGCCAAACCATCTCTCTGGGGTTTTCTCTGGAGCTACAGTTGCTGCCACCCCACAGACAGGGTTCTGCCCTCCTGGGGTCTGGGCAGCCCAGTCCCAGAAAGGCAGAACAAAAGTGTTCCCTCTGAGAGCAGGGTGTTACACCCTCTCTCTTTGGAAATAGGTGTTAAAGGCTGGAGGAGGGGTAGCCTCTCCCAGCCTCTGATAATGCTTTGAATGGCACAGATGGTGCCCTCATTGCATAAGCCAGTCTACTCCGGTTTAGGGAACCCCCACTCCCTGCTCTGGCGCGAAACTGGACATCGGAAAGGGGAGTGACCACTCCCCTGTCTATCACCACCCCAGGGGTGGTGCCCAGAGCTCCTCCAGTGTGTCCCAGACCTCTGTCATCTTGTTTCCAGAGGTGTGAGGGCACTCTGGAGGCCTCTGAGTGGCCAGTGCCAGCAGGCGACGTCAGAGACCCCTCCTGATAGGTGCTTAACTGACTAGGTGGCCAATCCTTCTCTGAGGGCTATTTAGGGTCTCTCCAGTGGGCTTTTCCTCAGATTACGACTTGCAAGAATTCATCAGGTTTCCTCTGCACTTCTCTCTTCGACTTCTGCCAAGGATCAACCGCTGACTGCTCCAGGTTGCCTGCAAAACTGCAACAAAGTAGCCAGAAGACTACCAGTGACATTGTAGCGCATAATCCTGACAGCTTTCTCGACTGTTTCCTGGTGGTGTATGTTCTGGGGGCTGCCTGCCTTCACCCTGCACTGGAAGCCACAAAGAAATCTCCTGTGGGTCGACGGAATCTTCCCCCTGCTCCAGCAGACACCAAACTTCAGCTTCACTGGTACTCTGGGTCCCCTCTCATCCTGACGAGCGTGGCCCCTGGAACACAGGTGGTGGACCCAAGTGACCCAGACTGTCCAGTGGTCCAACTGTCCGCATTTGGAGGAGCTAAGTCCTTTCCTCCCCTACCCCAACAGTAATCCTGTGCACCATGTGATCTACAGCTACAAGGGCTTCTGTGCACATTTCCAAGAAATCCTGCATGCACAGCTGAGTATAGGTCCTCCGCAGTCCGTTCTGCTATGCTCAGCTCCCTGAGTTGATCTACGGTGCCGTGGGACCTCTCTTTGCAGTGTTGAGATGACCGCCATGTTCAGACTTCTTGAACCCATGTTCAAGGACTTCTATGGGTGCTTGCTTCATGTCCAAGGGATCTCCACGTTGCCAAAAGCCCCCTCTGTCACCTCTCCCATGTAGCGACATCCTGGTCCTTTCTAGGCCTGGGCAGCACCCTTTTTCTCCAACAGCAAATCTTGCAGCTAGCAAGGCTTGTTTGTGGCATTTTGCCAAGAAACAACTCTGCATCCTTCAGCACGCCGTATGACATCTTCTGCATGAAATAGAACTTCCTACCTCCTTTCGTTGTTGCAAAACCTGCAGCTTCTTCTAACTGGAGGCAGCCATTTTGTACCTTCATCCGGGGTTTAGTGGGCTCCTGCCCCCCTGGACACTTTAGCGACTGTTGGACTTGGTCCCCTTCCTTTGCAGATCTTCAGGTCCAGGAATCCGTCTTCAGTGCTTTGCAGTCTGTTGTGGTTCTTGCAAAATCCTTTATTAAAACTTTAGTGTGTTTCTGGGGAAATAGTAGTACTTTACTCCTACTTTCCATGCTCTTGGGTTGGGGTCTCCTTTACACCCTTAGTGTTTTCTTACACTTCCAGCGACCCTCTACACACTACACTAGCCTAGGGGTCCATTCGTGGTTTGCATTCCACTTTCTTAGTATATGGTTTGTGTTGCCCCTAGGCCTATTGCATCCTATTGTATTCTACCGTGTTTGCGCCATTTTCTGACTGTTTTACTTACCTGATTTGGTTTGTTGTGTATATTTTGTGTATGCTATTTACCTCCTAAGGGAGTATATCCTCTGAGATATTTTGGCACATTGTCACTAAAATAAAGTACCTTTATTTTTTGTAACTATCAGTATTGTCTTTCTTATGATATGGTACCTATATGATATAAGTGGTATTGCATGAGCTTTGCATGTCTCCTAGTTCAGCCTTGGCTGCTCTGCTATAGCTACCTCTATCAGCCTAAGCTGCTAGAACACTATTACACTCTACTAATAAGGGATAACTGGACCTGGCACAAGGTGTAAGTACCCACTATAAGCCAGGCCAGCCTCCTACAGAAGGCAGCCAACACAGCAGTGCACCGTCAAGGGCATGAATCCTACTGTACATATAAACTCTTCTGCCCTATTATCTACTAAGGACTTACAGGTTTTTTCAGCCTTGTCCTATTATCTACTAGGGACTTACAGGAGTCTGTCATTGGGAAATGTGCTTATGCCAATGTAGTATATGCCTTTTATTCTGAGTAGTGGTCCTAGGCTTGGTTAGCAGACATAGGGTACAGCCAGGGTCATTCAACACCATATTCAGTGACTCACATTTTGTAGTATATGCAAATTGGGTGACTTTCTCACACTGTGACTGGGCAGTCAATTTGGCTAAACACTGGTTGTGATGCAATGTGTTATCTTACATAGGTATACTTTTTTTTGTTTTCACACTATTCTAAAATTGAGTGAGTCACTCACGCATGTACCACACACATGACTAGTTTTTGTAACCTCAGCAATTTGAATGCCACTGATGTTACTTTTTGTGCTTGCTCCCCATCTTCCACATATTCATCATCCAGCTCTTCCTGCTCATCATTGTAATTGGGCCATTGGGAGATTATGGCCTGCACATGTGTTCTTTTGTTGGGGAGTAAGTTAAATCTTCCCAAAACCTATCCTGACTCCAGGAGAGATACAGGTGTACTCTGGGAGTCTCCTTCATAATATAGCTGGTCCTGTTTAGGCCATGATTCTTACTCTGCTGGGCTTCTATGTGGGTGTGTTTGTGAGGAGTAGTGATCCACAGCTTCAGACTATATACTTTGTCAGATGCACAGAGAGTAGAGGTGGTTTGGGGGAATGGTCTTTGCCGCTAATGGTCCCACATACATATATAAGTCATTCTGTGTCCTAATGTACTCACACATATTTGCAACATCATGAGACATGCAATGACATTGACTGACATACATGCAAGATGATAACTGATTTGTCTGACACTGACACTGTGGTGCACATGCAGATGTACTGTCCTCTGTTATACACTACTATATTTGTCATACATGTGAGTGCAATAGATTTGCATGTTGTGATTTCTCAGCAGTGTTATGAATCTTCCACCCATTGACTTGACACATATCCCACACTGATCAACTATTGCAGTTCCTGACAACTATTTACAGAGCTTGGCATAAAGTTTTGACCTGATGCATCACATAGTGATTCCTATGTATCTGTTTTCCTTTAGAAACAACAGTTCAGTGGCAGATATGGGAGCTTTTAGATGAAAATGTTTCTTTGGCAGGCAATGCAAATGTGACACACCACACTTTTCAGAACTCAGTGCATTTTTTATGGTACTTAGAGGATGACAGCAGTGTTCACACTATATTGACGACTCTTGGGGCCTACTCATGGGTTCATGGATGTTGTTTATTTAGGAAATGTGACTGTGACAAACACTCTAAGACATATCTTGTATAGCTTAGTCCATTAACATGTGTTGCAGTCATGCCTTACTCCACGTTTTCAGGAAAATAAATGCTGCACAATGTGGTTGCATTGCCCTGCAATAGCAGCAGTGTTCTGTATGTCTCGATGATTTAGGATCTCATCCTCTTCTTGGTAAGCTTTCTGCTCCTCATCCCAAGGGACATTGTTTTTTATGTAGATATTGTGCAATATGGAAACATGCCAGGAGACCATGGTGGGGGAATACAGCAGTTGCCCACCTGATAAATCAGGCCAGTGAACGCGGGCTTTTAGCAAGCCAAAGGTCCTCTCCACAGTGTTCCTGGTCCAAACATGTGTCTAGATGTAGGCCCTTTCAGTGTCTGTTTGTGGATTTGCAAAAAATGTCATCACCCATGGCTGGATTCCATAACCTGGGTCAGCTGAAAAGTTAAAGGATAGAAAAGTGTCATTGCTTTGGATTACTGCCTTTGCATACACCCTGGCCATGTGTGTCATTTGTATTGATATTGTCATGCACTTCTCCCAATTAGGAACACGTGATCTATCAATCATGCCAGTGTAGTGTCATTTCCCAGGGCCTGTTCATTCACTGTATGTGATGTCAAATGTAATGTATAGGAAGATACATCATACAATTCAACTTCCGGATTGGCCTATGTGTGCAGCAGGTTTAGCTGGTTGTTGATTTCCATCACTGTAGTCCACTCAATGTTTTATTTTGCCAATACACGTGTGGTGGGACAGAATGGGGCTGTGTATATTTTTTGTAGGTCCAGGATAGATTGTTTAGGACAATTGTTTAAGTCCTCATCCTCGGCAACACCCCGTCCGCCTGGGACGACTCCTGGTGGCCCACGGCCCTCGGCACCGCACCGACCCCCACAGACCACGCCCGCAACCTCGGCTTCATCTTGGACCCTCTTCTCACCATGACTAAGCAAGTCAACGCCGTGTCCTCCGCCTGCTTCCTCACCCTCCGCATGCTCCGTAAGATCTTCCGCTGGATCCCCGCCGACACCAGAAAAACCGTGACCCACGCCCTCGTCACGAGCCGCCTGGACTACGGCAACACCCTCTACGCCGGGACCACAGCCAAACTCCAAAATCGCCTGCAACGCATTCAAAACGCCTCGGCCCGCCTCATCCTAGACGTACCCCGCAGCAGCCACATCTCCGCACACCTGAGACACCAGCATTGGCTCCCAGTCAGCAAAAGGATCACCTTCCGACTTCTCACCCACGCACACAAAGCCCTCCACGACAAGGGACCGGAATACCTCAACAGACGCCTCAGCTTCTACGTCCCCACACGCCACCTGCGTTCCTCTGGCCTCGCACTTGCTGCTGTCCCTCGCATCCGCCGCTCCACGGCGGGTGGGAGATCTTTCTCCTTCCTGGCGGCCAAGACCTGGAACTCCCTCCCCACCAGCCTCAGGACCACCCAGGACCACTCCGCTTTCCGGAGACTCCTAAAGACCTGGCTGTTCGAGCAGCGTCAACCCCCCCTTTTTTTCCCCTAGCGCCTTGAGACCCGCACGGGTGAGTAGCGCGCTTTATAAATGTTAATGATTTGATTTGATTTGATACCGGACATGGCTGACACAGATACATGTATGGGTCCATGCTCCTCC
This sequence comes from Pleurodeles waltl, assembly GCF_031143425.1. NCBI lineage: Eukaryota > Metazoa > Chordata > Amphibia > Caudata > Salamandridae > Pleurodeles > Pleurodeles waltl. The sequence continues at coordinate 312,174,705 of NC_090439.1, forward strand.
TCAGATGTTGGTGTTGTCCTACATTACATTTGGCCATGTCTTGGATTGTCCTACATTGTCCATGTCAGGTGACATGATGATATTCACATAGTATGCCCTCACACATCCCAATTGAGTGACATGATGTGACAGCTGCCGATTCCAAATCCATGGTTGGATGTCACAGTGGTGTAAAATTGTGTACATGTGTGACGGAGTTGTGCCCACTTTGTGCACACAACACATTTTCCTGAAAATTTGTGTGTGGTCTTCTGCAGTCCAGCAACACAACTTCCTGCACTGGTCTGCATCTCTAAGAAGGGGAACTAGAATACGTTACTTGGGGCCTCCTGCAAGTTTGGGGTCCATACAAATAGACTAACACACAAGTTGCCTAGTGAGTACACAATCACACATGGGGTTGTAGGTGTTCCATTAGCTTTCGGGATGGAATTTGTATATGTGGGAACACCTTCCAGCCAAGGCCACTGACTCCAAAGCATAGTAAGTGATGTCTGTGTGTAGCATTACACTTCACACATGTGAGATGTGAGTTCCGTGGCATAGCATTGTACATTTGTACAGTTACATGTCACCTGCCCATGGTCTGTGGTTTATCAGTTATCACCTAGGGCCTCATTTATGAGGCCAATAGAACAGGGCGTCACAGCAAGTGCCTTGCTGTGCTGCCATGCTCCAGCAGGTAAGTGCAGGAATGTGCCATGTCTATAAGACATGGCATCTTTCTGTCCTCTCCCCCTGCACTGGTGAACAAATTGCAGCCAAGAGCCAATGCAGGCAGCCTAGCACCCTGGTGCCACGATGCCTGCATTGTGAGGGTGATTGTTTTTGTGCAGGAAGGAACACCTTCCTACACAAAATAAGCATCACAAGAGGTGTTTCATCTTACTAGGTGTGCAGCAGATTGCAGCACACATTGGAATGGGAAGATAAGGGGAGTGATAAAGCAATTTCTCTCCATTGCATCACTTTTACGCCCCCCCACCCGAGATGGCTCAAACTTGTGCTATATTCGCAAGCCTTCTAAATCTGTTGATATGTCAGATACCTTCAACTTCCTTACCCCAAGCCAAACCCCTGGAACACCAATTTCACACTATCATGTGAGTAGGTTGTCCATATTTACAGGGCCATGAAAAGCCGTGCAAGGTGGCTTTGCATGGCCTTGTAACTGTGGAGTGGAATAGTTAGGATCCATAATATGTTGCTCTGGTGACAGTGGTGAAGAGACTGGTAACTGAGGCCCCTAGTCCGTGATGCATGGGCCATGACACAGCTGATGTCCCATGTGTGTTGCATATGACCACCCCCCAGTATAGATGTTACACCTTCATTTCACACAGTAACGTCGAACAGATTTCCTGCCTGCCATGCATGACCGTGTGCCTTTACATCATGCAACGTGTGCAATAGTGGCTTGAGATGTGTTCACCTGCATGTCAGGATGATTTGCATTTGATACGTGTACAGAAACATGGTGCATGTATGTGTGGCAGGCCTCATTATGCAGTCCCTAGCTGTACGGGCAGACAGTTTTCTGTGTATTGTGTTCCCCATATCTATTTGTTAGTGTATGTTAGTTACTTGCTGTTTGCTTACCTACAAGCAGGCAATTTCTATATTGTCCATCATTGTATCTCTGGTTGATGAGGGACTGGTGGCAGATATAAGCGTCATGGACCCTGCCCGGGTAACTGGCCACCACATTGATCAACAACCCACGATGGTCTATAAAGGCCTGAACATACATTGAGTAGGTGTGCTTCCTGTTGTGTTATACATGTTCCATTGCAGCAGGTGGTACAAGTTGCACATGTGCGCAGTCCATGGCTCTATTAAACGGGGAAACCCAGCAATGGCATTAAAGGTCTTTTAATTTCCTGCTGCAATTGCTTGGTGTTGGGGAAGAGGAAGTGGTGGGGTGTGGGGCAGCTGATTGCATCCAAGACAGAGGGCAGGAATGCAGATAGTGATGGCTGTGAAACTCGAGCCACTTGTGCTACAGTGGCCTGAAAGGATCCAGATACAAGCAGATGAAGCACAGCCAGGAGCTTGGTCAGTAGCGGGATGGTGGTGTCCCTCTCAACTGTTGCCTTCAGTTGGGGAGCAATGAGGTGGATCAGTTGTATTATGGACTCCCTGCGCAGCCGGTAGGAGGTGATAACCACCTCCGCCCTCCCTGCGAGCAATCAGGGATGCCTGCTGGTTATTTTCTCCTACGTTGCCTCTGTGGTGTGGGTCATGGTGACTGTGGTAGTGTTGGTGGATGTGGGGGTGATGGTGGGGTTTGTGGTCGACTTGGTGCCCCAAGTTGTAGCAAGAGTAGATTGATTGTGTTCTCCAGATTGACAGACTGTTTTGGATGTGTTCTCCTTATATACCAGTGCCTAAGTGTTATTTTAACATCTGGTTAAGCTTGCGGCCCAGCATCATATTTAACATGGGAAAGTCTGCCTTGCATATCATTGTCGATATCTGATGCAGTCAGATCCAACGTTCAGGAAAAATTATGCACACACAGGAAAAGTGGCACTAGACAGCTCTAGCGCCACTTTGTAAACATGGCTTTAAGTTAGCACTGCTGCTGCAGCAAAAAAGAAAATCACGTTACGGTGGTGCTAAATCCTTGTAAATGAGGCCCTAATTGTGCTAACAGTAGAGGCCCTGTAGCCATTTTGCTGTTCATATGCATAAAGTTTGTGTGAAGCAGGACAATCACTGGTTTCAGAGTGGGACACTGATGTCAGGGTGTTGGGCCAGAAGATATGTGTTGCAGTGCACTGTTCCATGTGCATGGTTGAAGTCCATGTGGAACATGGGGTTTTCCACCCACAGGTGGTTGTGCACAGGGTTGTGTTTGCTTTGGAGGATGTTTTTGGTTTTGGGGTGGGAAGATGGAGTTCTGGATGTAGTTCTGAGTTAGGATCTGTCACCAAGCACTTCACTGTAGAAAGCTATGGATGCATTAGAGGGATGAGTAGTGGGGTTTAATTATTATATTTTTTTAGGTTACATTGGCTATCGGGTAGGGAGCGACCCAGGAAAATGACTGGTGAAATGGGCTTTTCCTTGCAATGACAGGAGTACTGCAGTACCGGAAAAGTTCACAAAACAAGGAAAAATATTAAGATGGATTATTTTTGAGTTAGTGATAACGTTTTAACATGATCTTTTACAAAACAATATAGCAATGAAGCAATATTATGTTTCCTAGTTTGATAAGTGAAATGCATGCAGAACTGCAATAATTACTTCATGTATATAACAAATAAAATTTATTTTTTGAGCTTTAGAGACATGATTTAAAAATAATTTATAAAATATTTTTCCAATATATGTATTTATAATTTTATATGGAATATATTCAACATGCTAATCATTATCAGTTGCAACATTCTGGAAATAGTTAAACTATGGTATCCAAAGGTACCATGCTGCAACCAATAGAGCTTTGGTATACCTGGCATCCTGAACAGAGGTCACAGTAAGTTCAACCAATTGTTGACATTCCCATTATATTTTTAATGAAAACCTTACTCTAATTAGGCACAGAGCTCCGAGCCTTAAGACAGACATATACCCTTGAAAGCTGAGTTCATTTCTGGCTGGCATGCAGCTGCATAAGCTGAACTTTCTTGCTAATTCTGATACTCAGAACTGACATATTTTGGGTGTGCTACAAAGTGCTTTATTATCTTTAACTCTACATACAACTTCGTTTAGAGCTAAAGGAAGGTATACTAACAATGATAATCATGTATTGTTTTAAAATGTATTTTTTAATTGTGTGTATGTTGAGAGTGTACGTTTTAGCATTCAAACTAGTACTGTAACTATATATATAGAAATGCATCTTTCAATGTTTATGGGTCTATGAGTATTTTAAACATTTAGAAATAATTTACTGAACAGCTTACATGATGGACTGGGTTTTTATGGTTTATTTAGCAGTGTAATCATATACAAAATGATGCGGTTATTTTAAATGCAATTTTAAATGCTATAGGTTTTCTCTTTTTGGTAGTTGTCTAGTTAAACGATTGCGCACAGTTTATATTATCACATATGTGGTAAAAATATGACATTCTCCTGATAGCAGAGTGGAAGTCATTATGGTTGGAGCTAGAGAATGGAAGTTACTACAGCTTTAAGTGAAATAATATTAATTAATGTATGAAGTGAGGTTGGAGAGTTGAAAGTTATAGAGGTGTGTTAGTATTGTCTTATGAGTTTAGAAAGCAAGCATTAGTCATATGGTGCTCAGTAGTGGTGCCGCAGAGGGTGAAGAAAAAGTGGTTTAGTTATTTCATAATATCTTGTCCTATGTGAACAACACAAACTATTCTACAGTGCCAAGGCACTAAGAGCTATTCAAAAAGATTTCAAAGGAAGGGAGTAGCCAGAAAATTAAAATGCCCTCTACTTAGGATTAAACCTCTAATGATAAAGAGTGAACAAAGTGACCCTTCCTAGACTAACTCAATTCTCCTTACATTCAGCCATCTATAAATTTATCTTCATAACCTTCAATCTACTCTCCATTAATGCATCATTTCTCCTTTCCATCCTTTCAACACTTCACACTCTCATCCATCCTTTTATGATTCTATGCATCTGTTCAGATATTTATCCATTCTTTGACTTGTTTTTCCATGCATCATTCCATCCAATACCCTTCCTTCCATCCATCTATCCATACATCTATTGTTCCATCCATCCTTATCCCTTTTCTTCCTTTGTTTTTTGCCCATTCATCCTTTCTTCCTTTTGTCTATCCTTTCACTTTTCCTTCCTTTCCTTCCTGCGCCCTTCCTTTAATATTTTCTTATGTTCACCCTTTCTCTGTGTCTTTCTTCTGTGCCCTTGCCACTTTTTACCTCTACTCTTTATTTCTTATCTTATTTCCCCCCTCACCTTTTTCTCTCATTGTATTCTGTTTTCTGTCTCTCCATTTTTTATGTTTTCATCATTTCTGTCTCTGGCTCCCTTAGCAGCCCTTGATCCTCAGTTTCAGTCTTGAATTGGTATCCCCGTAATGTGCTTTTATGAGCTTTTTAGTCCTGGCCCCTTGATATACCTTGTAAATAAATTGTTGTTCAGAGATTTTCATTTGTGATTTGCGTTTTTGTATCATTAGAGAAGTAATTTAGTTTGGGTAGAAATTGCTAACCTGGGCCAATTTTTTCTTGACAACATTTTTAAAAATGACGGATGTGCTGCAGTGATGATGCAATATTTCAGGAAGCATGAGACCCTATATACTTCATTTTGGTGTCAAAATGTGGTTTTGGGAGTCAAGTAGTCTTATAGAGACAGACATAGCTCCTCAGAGCAACCCTTCCACCATTTTCCAAAATGGCGGCTCTGTAATTATGTGTTTTAGCCACCGTATTGGTAATTTATTTATTTATTTATTTTTGTTTCAGGATTTTCGTTGATTCAAATTCGTAAACATGAGTGAAGCAGGTGGTAGCAGAGGATCTTTACCTCCTGACAGAGTGTTGCTAACTACAACATCTGAGGACTCCTTCAACAAACTAAAATGTGTCATATGTCAAACTGATCCAAAAGAAAAGCTAACATCAACTGCGGCTGGACAAAAGAGAGTTTGAGATGCTGACAAAATATGGCAAGACCGAGTTCACAAAAGATTGAAACTGGTGGGTGAAGAGGATCAACTATTTTATCATTTTAACAATCTTTTACAATGGAAAAAAGCCAGGAAAAAATTGTCAAAAAATAGCAGAAACCAGTGAATCACAACAAGAATCTGAGTGTTCTGAGAAAACGACAACAACCAAGCCCAATGACCATCCACTTAGAAGATCAGTGGCTACCCCTCATCCACCTCCAAGAACTGATCAGAAAGCAGAGGATCTTCAATGTTTTATCTTTGGTTCAGCCGGAACAAGGGCCAAAGGGATTGATGAAAGAACAAAGGAGCATAGTTATACTCCATTTGTGCCAAATTTGTGTCATTTTTGTACGCAAATTAGGCGCAAACCTAACTCTATATATATATTTTGACATTAGACAAGTCTAACGTCAAAATCTTTGAGTTTGCACCATTTTTTTGATGCGTGAACCTACCTTGCATCAATGAGATGCAAGGTAGGCATTCCCTTCTAAAAAATGGGGCTATCCACATAGACCCATATTTATCCCCCTGTGCTAAAATGATGCACACGTGGGAGGAGGGGCCAAATAATGGTGCCAAAGCTTGCTTCGCACCATTATTTAACGTCTGGGTCAGAGCAGGCATTAGGGGACCTGTGGATCCATTTCCATGGTGAAATACCATGGAATGGTCCACAGGTGCCCTCCCTAAGCCCCAGAAACACAACCACTCACACCAGAGGATGGGAGACCCCATCCCAGGTAAGTAGGGTAAGTATAGGTAAGTATTTTGTTTTATGTAAGTGCCATTGTGGGTCCTGAAATGGCCCTGAAATGGTCCTGTAATGGCCATGCCCAGGGGACACTGGTTGCCTGTGCTGGCCATTGGGGTGGTGGGCATGACTGCTGTCTTTTTATAAGACAGGAGTCCTGTGGTATGGATGGGTTTACGTCAGGAAATGACACTGGGCTGGTTAACTGCATTTTTCTTACCTCTAACCAGCCTATTGTCATTTTACAAGGCAAAACCCCTTTCCCTCTACTGCCAACGCTACCAAGCTAAAGTCATTTGTTCCTGACGCTAGCCCTACCTTAGCACCAGCTTGCAGGATTACATTAATTTGTCACCCAGATGGAGCTTTTGAATTACGCAAGCCGGCGATATAGTTTTTGCTGCAAAACTGCATTTGCGCAGTTTTGCGGCAAAAAGTATAAATATGGGCCAAAGTACAGAGTATGTGAGTCTCAAAGGGCAAACATGTTTTTATCTGCAACTAGTTTTTTCCAAGATGAAGTTCTCAGCTGAGTATCTGATCTGAACAACGAGGTGAATGTATTTTCAGTGGATTTGCATATCCACCTGAACTGCATGCATACATTAAAAAATATGAATGTACAATGAGCTCCCAGCAGCCACATAGCCACCAGCCTTCAGTTAATTTTGCAACTTGATAGATTCTGGTCATCAACATTGAACAATATGAACTTAGAGATGTTAACTCACAAAAACCTTGCTGATGCTTCAGTGAGCACTGAATTTCCAATTATTCCAAGTGGAATGATTGTCAATGAGAAGTTGGTGCCTGCAGAGATATATTCAAACGGTATTGGCCATTTTGTTTAAGAGCTTAACAACAAATTGGAGGTAACTGACCTTCATTTTGTGCCACATGTTGGGTGGGCTGTTCGAAATGGCTTTCATTGAATCATTGTGCTGTCAAATAATACAGAAAATATTATTGTGCTACTCAGATTTGCTGTAATGTTCATAAGTGGAGGTTTGTCAGAGTTATGGATATGTTTCGGAACAAGTGAGAAAAGACACTTAGGCCCTCATTGTGAACATGGCGGGAATCCCCGGGTGTTCATGCTGGTGGTCTGAACACAGACCGCCATCCTATTGAGGACCCTGCCAGCCCAATAAAGAACATTCCACCGGGCCAGCGGGCGAAAACAGTGTTTCCGCCCGCTGGCCCAGCGGAATGCTGGGCCTGGACATTGCAGACGGCTCCATATGGAGCAGTCGTCAATGGCGCACTGCGGTGGGTGCAGCAGCACCCGTCGCACATATCACTGCCCGTCCATCGGGCAGTGACCTGCGCGACGGGGCTGTGCACGGGGCCCCTGCACTGCCCATGCCAATTGCATGAGCAGTTCTGGGGTCCACAGGGGGGCCTCAGAGCACCCCTTCCTCCAGCATTTCCCTGGTGAGGGAAACCGCCAGGGAAGAGCTGGAGGAACAAGGGTTCTTTTAAGCAGCGCTGCCCTGTTGGATAAAGAAATCCACCATCGTCAGGCTGCCTGTCTGTGGTAGGCTGGTGGCGGCGGAGGGCCACCTGTGGCGGTCTTCCTTTGTTTATGATATGGCGGTCCAGACCGCCATGCCAGTGACGATGATTTCCACCACAGCCGGCATGGCGGTCTGGACGGCTATGTTTATAATGAGCCCCTTAAACCTGCTCCATATTATGTGCAAGAAATTCAACCCAGAGTTGCCCAGTGTTCTTATCAAGGCACATATTATTATGGGTCATGACACTATGAGCAAAATTGTAACAAAGCTTGGAGCTGTGAAGTTTATAAATGCATTTGCTGTGACAGAAGAAGAATGGGACTTTAAAGACGGAGAAAAATACCTTGTATGTGTGTGTGTAAAACAGTTTCTGACTGTCAAACATTTGACAATCTTCAGTACAGTGAGTTTGAGAGATCAGTCCCGCTAAGTGACCTTCCACCGACGCCATATTCTGTGAGGACACAATAAAGAGCGTTCTACTTCATCAGAAGGTGTGTAAATGTTTTGGATCATGCATATGTAGAGAAAGATCCATGTTGAATTTGGTTGGGAAGTTATTGATGGGGTGCTAAAACCTATAAAACTTCTAAAGCCTCTACACACAGAACTCACACATGCATTTACTTGCAAAACCTGTTCTACAAAAAATATGTCCCTATTGATGGACTATGAAAATATGTCTAAAACAGGAGTGATGGACATTATTGTTTCATATTCAGATCATAAACATTGTTTGGTGTATACAAAAAAGGATTAAAACCATTATTATTTGTTTCATTTCTGTATATGTCCCGTCTTCCTCTATTAGAGCCACCATTTTGGAAAATGGTGGAAGGGTTGCTCTGATAAGTTGTTTTCTGTCTCTATGAGACTACTTGACCCCCACAACCTATGTTTTGGCACCAAAAAGAAGTATATAGGTCTCATGGTTTCTGAAATGTTACATCATCACTGCAACACATCTGCCATTTTTTAAAATGTTGTCCAGAACAATTCTGTCCAGATCAGCAATGTCTACCCAAGCTAAATTACTTCTCTATTGATCCAAAAACACAAAAATTAAAATCTCTGGACAACAATTTTTTACGGTGGATTATCAGGGGCCAGGATTATTATTCTGTAGAATCCAAAATGAAACAAATAAATATTTTGGTTGGTCGATTTACCAAGTCATTGGGTCCAGTGGCAATCCCAACTTTAGCTGCTCACGAGGGTTTATGGCTCTACCGAAAGGAATGCTGTGTGTTTACAGAACATCCTGTGAGTGTGTACATTATTTACTTCCAGTGTATCTTGTAGTATGGAATGTTTCTGATTATCCTACAGTACTCCGCAGAGTTAAGAAGTGACAAATTATAAAGATCCTAAACCTACACTGAGGCAACTGGTACCCATTGTAGGTCCAGATTTTTGTGTGTCTTTTATTCTGTGCCCTACAATCTCATTCTCTTCTGTACCAAATGCATCCCCTCTACTCCCTTTTCCTTTTCACTTCTCTACATTTCTCATTTAAATAATTTTTCCTCATATTCTAGTACTGTTTGTTTCCTTGTTGCTTAGTTTTGCTTTTATGCATTATCTTCCCTCATCCATTTTTTGTCATTTCATTACAACTAAAGTAAGTATGAGGAAGGTGCTACTAAGCACTGTTGCATAATAAGGATGGAAAAAAGTGGTTTCAATACCGACAATCCAGCTTTGATATAATATCGCCAAGCAGACCATTGAACCCTAGTTACAGTATAGTGCAAAGATAGTAGGCACTATAGACAAAGGTATTAAGCATATCTGCTGTTGTAGAATGACACTATATATTATATCCTTATAACCAACCTGAGAAGGCTTTACTGGCCAGTAAAGGCCTGCTCCATCATTATATGCCCAAGTTGAAGATGATGACCTATAAGATATGTTTGAATTTAATGGTTAGTTGATCCTGAAAAGGTAGCAAAATATGCTGTTTGAACATACATCTTATAAGGGTGAAAAGTTCATTTGAAAAAACTGCCTTGTGGGAGGCTCAGAGGGTTCACAGACTCTCACACCTCCAAGACTTGAGTAAGTTTCGCTGTTTTTCTTGTGTCTTCACCTAATGTGTGACATTATCAGCTATGGGAAGAACAATGGGAAAACCTATTGTGTTCCCTGCTTCACAGTATTTGGCTTTCCCTTTGCCCTACTCAGTTGAAATATCCAAAAGAGTTAATGGAAAAGAGAGACAGAGGCTATGGATTAGGGCATTGTAATATTGGAAGCAGTGGACTTATCTCAACCTGTATGATGTGATGTGCTCCATTGTCTACAATGGGCCTGTCGACATTCTAGTCTTCTAATATATCTTATAATGTTGGACCTTTCTGATTAGATGACTCTGCTTTATATATCTAGAAACCATAGATTCTAATTGTGTCAACAATGAAATGTGGTAGTCTGTGTATTATCTAGCTACTGATTATAGCGTGTTGTTTGTCTTCTACTATATGTTGCATGTCTCCTTTGGGTATACAATCTGTGAGAATTTGGGTTATTTGTTGAGGAGGGTAAAACCCTACTCAAGCAACAACCAAAATCCCTGTCAGGGTGAACCGCAAAAAGTCAGTAAATTAACCTGTGCTTGACCCTCTAGTAGCTTGGCACAAAAGTAGTCAGGCTTAACTTAAAGGCAATGAGCAAAGTATTTATCCAGCATACAAACAGTAATAAAGTAAAAACACCACAGAAGAAAAATGTCCACACCAGTTTAGAAACAGAGTAAAAAATAATACATTATTTAACTTCAAAATGACAAAAATCCAGTCAGTAGAACCTGAAAAATATGCATGTTCAAAGGTTTGAGATAAGTACAGGAGTTCAGGAAGGACCTCAAGACCTGTTTCTTCGACTGATCCTCATCTCCCCCACCCTTCATCCCCCAGCGCCTTGAGACCCTCACGGGTGAATAGCCGTGCTCTGCAAATCCCTGATTGATTGATTGATATAGTGCCTAAAAGAGCAAAATGTCACTCACGTTATCTGGTCATTTGAGACCGGGTCAAAGTCACTAATTCAGGCCATACACGATGGAACACAGGCTGAATGCCAGGACCCGGTTATTCCTGTTAAAAATGTTAACTTCTAGGGTCCGTGCGAAAAGTTTTGCTCACATGAAAGAGGCCTGAAGAGCAGGGAGAGTGTCGTAGATGATCATCACTGTAGCGCCAAGAGCAGGACGGGTGTTGTGGACAATCATCACTGTAGCTCAAAGATCCTTTGGACAGTTGTTGATAGAGATTCACGTTTGTGGTCACCACGGGCTGTCAATGTGCAATGTGAAGTGCACATCTCCCTTAGTTGGTCACCACTTGGTGGTCACTGTAGCACGAGGAGTCAGGTTCACCGGTGCTTTGCAATGGTGGTTGGCACGAGCCACAAGACCTTGGTGCGAATGGGCCTGTTTGCAACCACAAAATGTTGTGGACAATCATTACTGTAGCTCAAAGATCCTGTGAACAGTTCTTGATAGTGATTCACTTTGGTGGTTACCACGGGCTGTCAGTGTGCAATGTGAAGTGCAGATCTCCCTTTGTTGGTCACCACTGGTGGTCACTGTAGCACGAAGAGTCAGGTTCACTGGTGCTTTGCATTGGTGGTCGGCACGGGCAGCAAGGTCTTGGTGAGGATTGGCTTGTTTGCAATCACAAATAGCCCAAAACTTCAGGATTTCTCCTGTTTGAGTAAGGTGTGCACTCTGATTCTAGTTAATGGTTTACGACCTGGATCACCTCTTGGGGATCAGGGACTCACTCCTGCAGAGGCCAGCAGGGTTCAGGACATTCCAGTTGCAGGTCCAGTTGAGTCCCATGCAGAAGATCAGCTGGACAGATACAGGAATGCCTCTGGAGCATGTTAGGTTCCTGTAACTCATAACAGGAGGTCAGTCAGCTGACCCTTGGAGTCACTCAGCTTGGGATGAAGGAAGCAGGTACAGTCTTCCTTCTAAGCAAGAATGGCAACTTCTACCAAGAGGGCAGTAGAGTGCCCTTGTGCTGTTGTATCCACATGTCCAGGAGTGTACGGAAGATTGGGTCCTAGGGTCCTCTTTTTATACATTTGAAGTGGGAGAAGCTTTTAGACTTTCACCCTATAGCTTTGCCTGGAATTTCCTCCCTCTCTGTCCTGGTCCCAGTCTGTTGGGGAGCACAATAGGCTAGTGTGAAGTATTTTGTGTGTGAGCTGGGTCAGTGGCTTCAAAGTGCAAATATGGTAGGTGACAGCACTGCCCCCCATTAAGACTGGATGGACCATCCTGCCAACACCCAGACCTTCCATTGTGATGCTGTCTGGGAGGAACACACAAAGACTAACTGCCAGCTACATCTAGTCATTCAAGCCAGGAACTGGCTGCAGGCACCAAATTGTTAGGACAAGAAAATCTCAGCTTTCAAAAAGTGACATTTTCAGACTTGCAACTTAAAATACAGCCCTACCATGAAAGCAGGTTTTAATTACAATTCCTCTAACTCTGAGCATAAAATTTCTACCTGCCCCCAATTGTAAGTGTAATTAGAAAACCAATGTTATCCTATGGAAGAGGTAGGCCTCGCAGCAGTGAAAAACGAATGTTGAAGTTTATCACTACTAGGACATGTAAAACTTAAAAGCACATGCCCAACTTTTTTAAATGCAATGCACACTGCCCTATGGGCAGTTTAGGGCCTACCGTAGTGGTGAATTATGTATTAAAATGGGAGTTTGAGGCTTGGTTTTTTTGGCAAGTCAAACTGGCAGTTTAAAACTGGACACACAGGCTGCATTGGCAAGCTTGAAACATGTTTAGAAATGCTACTTAAGTGGGTGGCACCATCAGTACTGCAGGCCCACGAGTAGCATTTAATTTACCAGCCCTGGGCACCTGTAGTACCACTTTACTAGGGATTTACATGTAAATTAAATACACCAATTTGGTGTAAGCCAGTTTCACCGTGTTTAAAGGGGAGAGCACAAGAACTTGAAGACTCGTTAGCGTGGTAAAGTGTGCAGATTCTGAGGGGTAAAAAAACAGGTTCTGAAAAGAGGAGTTTTCAAATGCACAATGTTTATCTCCACTTACTATTTGGTATGCATTTCCTTTGATTATTTTGTTAGTTCTATTAGAAAAACTTCTCATTTTTTTAACTTCTAGTGCATTTTTTAAAATAAAATGCAATAATTTCTACATTTTATTTATAAATCTATAAAGCGTATGTGTTTCTATTACCTCATCCTTGTTGCTGTAGGTTTACAGGTTTTGTAAAGAATATGCCACAACAGAAATGCTAAAGAAAAGTAAAACACATCACAAACCTTATGAAGGAAGTATCCAATCAGAGCAGATAACTATTCAGATAAAAGTGTGGGCATGAATAGGAATGTGGGTAAGAGAAATCAAGCTTTTGATAAAAACTTAGTAGAAAAAACACAAGTTAGGAATGAAGGTGTTAGACACAGGTACCAAAAAAATCATGATTGGTTCCAGGTTACTTAGGAAAATGTAAAGAAGTCCAAATGTATAAATGAAGGATGTTTCTGCAAGAAGCAAGTAAATTAAAAAGCTTTTTGAGAAGTTCTTCCGCAGTAGGGTAGTAAACAACATTATAAAGTCTGTGAAGCAGGGAAAAAGGAGACTTGAATGACTTAGGTAAAATATTTTGTAGAAACTCTTTTAGATGTCATTTGTCCTTAAGATAAGGTTGTTCCTTCTCATTCTTAACACAATGGAAATTTTAGTTAGGTTCATGGGTTCATTAAAAAAATACATGCCACCACAAGCAGAATATAAACAAGTTAAACTTTTGTGCCATGTTTGAGGAAAACTGGAAACATAATTTCAGTGCAGAAGCTTCTTCTGATGAGGAGAGCTATTTTAAGCAGCATACTTTAGTTGTTGCTGTTGATAGAGCTGTATGTTCATATGAAGTAAAAGAAGCTATGTCAGTACCAAGGGAGAAGTTAGCACCAAAAACAAAGAAGATATAGTTAGGAATCAAGTATTGTAAAGACATCAAATACAAGTGGCAAAGCAATGATATCTGTAACATAAGACAAAAGTCAATTAGGAAACTCAGATTTTTCTTAAACAGGTACAGCAAAGCAGCTATAAAGTAGAAACTTAGACTTAGACGAAGCCTTGATTCAAGCAGAGTTACTAAACTTTCAAATTTGCAAGGACATTTGTGGCTTGTTTTATGAAATAGGTGTGTGACAGTACTTTCCATCACATTCTGGTGCTGTTAGTTTATCAAACTAAGATACTCAACTAGTTGAAAACAAAGTTGCACTTTGTTTAAGTCCAGCTCTTCATATTGAAGCAATGAACAGTGCACTTTTAAAAGGAACTTTTTCTGATGTAATATGAACTTCAGAGGAAATCCAATGACATAGATGGGGCCAAAAAAACAGAGTTAGAAAAATAAATCAGTGAAGTTTCCAAAGAACGAATCAATATAAAGAACGTATTCGTTTTTGGAATGAAATTGTTGGATATACAGCAACAATAGCAGAAACTTTAAATAATGTATGTGTTTGTTGCCATCATACATACTACAAGGCACGGACAAAAAGGATCGATACTTTTGGAAAAACTGAAGACAAAGATCTGTTACAGTGGTTTAATCTTGCTCGACATGTAATAGCTGAGGAGTGGTTTGATTGACTTTTCAACCAAGTTGTCTGCACTACTGCTTTACTAACCTGAATGGTACTTAAATGCCTGCAAGACGCATTCATAATAACGTAGACATTTCTCCTATCCCTACTGAGTTTCAGCAGCTGAATGTTTATGAGTATTGTCATCTAAACTGCTCACTCTTTTCACGCTATAGTTTATCTGCAGTCAATAACTGTAAAGTAACCTCCAACTTTATTATTAAAAGGCCTGAAAGCAAACATAGTATATCTTCCACTAGAAACCAAGGAGAAAATTGAAACTCTTGATGTAGAGAGAGAAATGAAATAACCACTAATGCTTTTAGTGAATGATATGCCAACAAAAGATATAAAATGTGGCAGGAACTTTATTGCTCAGATAAGTTGAAAAAGGCTCTATGATACTTGAAAGGACATATCAAGTATCACAAAGATGTAGGACAACATTTGCCTTCACTTAACACACAGCCTTCAAAGTTTAGAGAGTGGTCAGTTTGTGATAAAAAAATTCTGCTGAAGCAGAAGACATATATAAGCATTAAAATATTCACCCACTGTAGCAGGCTGGCTCTCTATATGGTGAACAAAAATGATGTGCACTGTGCAGAGAGTCCAGGCAACCCCACCTTGGTATCCAGAGGCAAAAATAGACAACCCAATGATCTATTTTTGTGGTAGTTCGGGCGAGCAGTTAGGCTTATCTAGGAGTCGTGCTAAGCATTGTTGTACTCACAGTATCAATAAATGAAGACACATGCTCAAAAGAATTACTTGAGTCCAATTTACAAAAATAACATGTTTTTTTATACATTTTAAGAACAAGAACTTTGTTACAAGGTAAGCAGTTTTTAAATTAAAAATATTTTTCAATTTCAAAAATTAACAGTGCAATTTTCTGAATCTTCAATGTTAACCTATAAAAGGAAAACAAGAATGAAGTTTTTCAGGTAAGTACATGACTTACAGATCCAATCTTTGGAGTTTTAGGTCAACACCAGGCAAGGTTCAAATCAGCACAAAGAGTGCACCTACTGTGGCACAGGGGTGGTGAGTGCAGAGGTCAAATTCAGGGTCTGGTGCCCTATGTTAACCAATGGAGACTGGGGGTGGACGAAGATGCAGTGCTCACAGGTAAGTACAAGTGGCGTCAAAGGTTGGTCTGTGGGGATTGATGGAAGCAATGGGTGGCCACAAGGCAGCACCAAAGTTACACACTCAGGGGCAGCTGGGTGCAGAATGCCAACACAGCATCGGGCGTCCAATGTTAACCAGTGGCGACAGGGGGTAACCGAAGATGCTCTGTTCCCAGGTGAGTAGAGCAAGGTTAGGTGCCAATCTCCTGGGGTTGAGGTAAGTACAAGGGGGGCCACAAGGCAGCACCAAACCCTCTGCTGCACTGGGGCGACTGGGTGCAGAGGGCTAACACAGTGTTGGGTGCCCAAGGTTATACAATGGAGGAGATCCGTTTTAGAAACAGGCTGCAGGCTCTGGCCAGGATGCTGGGTGAGGACAACCCACAGCTTCCCAGGTAAGTATAGATGCCAGGGGTCATAGGGATACTGACGATCCAGCTCCCCAAGGCCAAGGGGCTCTGTGTGCAGGGATGTTTTTTGACACCGGAAACAGCTTACCGGGCAGGTCCTGGTCAGGAGGAGACTTATGATTGAGGCTGCAGGTATTGCTGTGAAGTCCAGCAAGGGTCAGCCCACGGTAAACTCTTGCTCGGAACCACTGGGAAACCTTCATAGGACTAGTTGGCCACTTGTACTCAGGAAGTGGGCGTCAGGTGCAGAGGTGGATCCAGAAGCAGTTTTGCCACTCCTCACGCATACTTCTTTTTCTTTAAGGTTGGTTCCTTTTGGACAGGTTTGCTGTCCATGTAGATCTTGGTCTTTATCTGTCGATACGGGCCACTCACCTGAAAAGCAGGATGTCTGCAGGGGCGATGGTATCCCCCCGACCTCCTGGAACACCTCTCGGCACTTCCTGGTGGACACAGGATCCCCAGCAGGTGTCCCAAAAGGAAAGGGGAGTGGAAGAGAAAGAGACAAAACACTGCCACATCTTGCTAGTCCAGCCAGGCACCTGTATTTTCGGGAGGGTAGGTCGTTGTTGACAGAGTGATAGTAGAGTTAGTGCACTCAACTTCCTTGAAACTGAATCTCTCTTTCTTCTATGGGCACGGGAGCGGTAGAAGAACACCCCGATGCTCCAGTACTTTTCTTGGATAATTATAACTGTTGGCACAATTACTAACACTGCATTACCAAAAACCCAAACTGAGTACCATAACAATAAGTACTGCGACAATAGGGCTGGCTTCACAGAGATTCACTGTTGCACACTACAATTAGAACTGTGGTTGCACTTATCATGCACAAGAAAGACAAACAAAGGCATTCATTATATCACATATAACTTTCCTGCATGCATAGGGTTAAACGAAAACGAACAAAAACAGTCCAAGATATACAAATGTCCACTCTGGGTTCAAACAGTTAGGGT
Organism: Pleurodeles waltl; assembly: GCF_031143425.1. NCBI lineage: Eukaryota > Metazoa > Chordata > Amphibia > Caudata > Salamandridae > Pleurodeles > Pleurodeles waltl. The sequence goes on from NC_090439.1 coordinate 312,191,785, forward strand.
CGCACAGTTTGGTTTGGTTTCACTGTGTGTGTGTGAAAAACACTTCAAAAAACAAATTCCTCAGATCTGAAACACAGGCATGAATGACACAATTTAAATCCAAGAGTTATGCTATTGAAGAAAGAAACGTCACGTAAATGCTCTTTTAAAATTGCACTGTCACTTTTTGTAGTACTTGAGCTCAGACAGATTTCCTGAAGCACATTTAGGCAAGTAACTACAATAATAATGTAGAATGTTCAAAAATGCATTTGTCTCTTCAAGATAAGCACTCTGCCAAAATATGAGGTCTGAAATACACCAGCTGTTCTAGGAAAGCACGGCGCTCAAAGAACAAACTCCCTGGAGAATACTAGTCACTTAGCTGCAGTCTTTTCCGGAGTGCTGGAGGAATGCCTGGTGTCAGCTGGTACAGGAACGAAGAAAAGATTTGCCTCAAAAGTCCTGAATACGAGGATGAAAGCAGGGGCTGAACTGCCAAATCAGATGCTGAGATCAGGAAGCAAAACAAAGCCAAGCAGGGAGGCATGCTTCACGCTGCTATTTATAGCCAATCAGGAAAGCAGTTGAGTTTCCACATGTGGATGAGTCATCACACCCAATTAGAAGCACATGTCTACACCACACCCAATTAGAAGCACATGTCTACACTTGCTCACATTAACAAACAAGCACTGGTAAAACAAGCATTGATAAAACCAATTGTGTAACACAGCACATTATGTTTACTTAGAAACATGAAGGTTTAACCAAGAACAGAGATAGGATTTAACCCTAATCCCTGGGGATGCTGACAGATAACGCAGGAGGCACCTTGGGGATTCCTGACATTATCAAAGGCAGGTAGTCCTCCCAGTGTTCTTCGAGGGGTGCAGACACACCGGTAGGGCTGGGGCTAATTCAGTTGGTGTCTTCAGTCTTCTCTGCTGGTGTGACTCTGGGGTGTTCGGCTCTTCCAAGGTCATCAGGAATATGAGGTTCTGGTCAGGGGATGCCACCTAAATAATATATGTAGAAGGAGTGCCTGGTATTAGCCAATGGGATCCCTACCTTAGGGTGGCTACACCCACTATGTGACCACCCTCTAATTGGGTATTTTTCCTTCCATCCAAGATGGAGGAAAATGAAATGGAGGGGTGCCCTCACCTGCCACACCTGAGGGGTGGTGCTGCCTGAGGATGGCCACTCCTCCTATTCCTTCTAGTTTTCCTGCTAGTTTTCCCACCTAAAGTGGGGGATGAACCGGGGGTTGCCTTCTGCTGGTAGCAGCATAAGCTGGAGTTGCATTGCAAAGGTGTTATAGCTTCCTACCTAAGCATGGTGCCTGCCTGGGGGAGGAGGTGTGACACTTCCGCCCAGGAATGGCTTTGTCTTTTGGCTCCAGAGAGCACAGGCTTTCACCCAAGGTGTCCAGAGTCATGTCTGGTGGTGGCAGGCTGGCTAAGAACAATGAGCAACCATGCCAGGGAGGTTTTCAGGGGGCACCTCTAAGGTGCCCTCTGGGTACATTTTATAATAAATCCAACACTGGCACCAGTGATGATTTATTATTCTGAGTTGTTTGATACAAACAGCCCAGGGTTCAGAGAGGCCATCTTGTAGCTGGGGAATTTGTATTGACCAGTGTCCAGCACATGCACTTACTTTGGCTTCCCTGCACACTTACTATGTCTAAGAATTGGCAAAGACACAGTAGGGGCGTATTTTTGTGACATATAATATATGCACCTTGCCTTTACTGTAAGGGCTTCCAGAGGAGTGGCTTATACATATATTGCATGCAGTGTAAGGGGACATTGCACCCAGACTGTGTAACATTTCGAGTTTGCAATTTTGGGGACATCTTGCCATGCAAACTGCAATAGCAGTCTGCATAAGGCTGGTGTAGGGCCTCTCAGAGTGGCACAATTGGTGCTGTAGCTCTGGGGGACTATCTTCAATATCCATGCCTTAGGTACCAGGGGTACCATTTACTAGGGACTTACAAGGGTGGCTGAAGTTGCCAATCACAGTACAGTTTTGGGGAAGGAGATCTGGCCCTGGGAACCTGTCTAGCAGGGGTCCAGGGCACTTACAGTTCGAAACCACATCATGTGCCAGGTAAAAAGTGTGGGGGGGGGGCACTTTCTCACACCCACAACACTCTAGACATGTCACGGATGATGCTTCAGAGTTGCATCAAATGAGGTAGGCAAAAAAGGAGATAAACAGTGTGTGGGAAAACAGTTTAGAACCAGTTGTTTCCACTTCTCTTTCTTACAGGACAAGGAGGCTGTAATGAAGATCGAATACAGATCCCTGCTTCCTGGAATAGGTCAACTACACTACATTATGAAGATCCACATTTTAGACAGAATGTTGAATAACGTTTTTATCTTCTGGTTGGAAGTGTAATGGCTGTTGCATGCCACGCTGTAGCACATATTCTCAAAACAGTAGCAGAATTGCTTAATATGAGTGTCAGAGAATTTCTTGAGAAAGCTTTCGGTGAAGCTGAAATTCTCAAGTGCAACTTCATGAATCTCTTGGCAAGTCAGCATGTTAATGTGAGTGGTGATTTCGTCAGCATGCCAAGGTAAAAAGCATGTTATGTAAATTAGGTGCAAGATGCTTGGGATGATCTCTACGAGTTTCTCAGGAAAGTTAACTCAAATATTGCAGGTATTAGTTTTAAGATACTTAGGGAAATGTGTTTGGTGGATCGAGCAAATATTTGGAGATACGTCAGTGATAGGTTTCAAGCCATACTTCGTTTCATCTGAAACAAATAAATCCTCTGCTTGGTGAGGTTGTTGAACTGGAGGAAGGAGCATCAAGCGATGCAAAGTAGATAAACGGTGTAGTAAAATTCAGGAAGGACAGCGACAAATCAATGTTCTTATTTATTGAGCAGTACTTTACTTGTGAGAGTGCAAACGAGTCTCAGAATAAAACCTTTAGAAATCAGTTTATGCATAGTGATGTGATTAATGATTTTATTTCAGATGTCATCAGTGATATTATCAATGATGTCAGAGGGCATGCCATGACTTATGGAATATGTGAGCCCATATGTGAGGTCCTAAGCTGTACATGGCAAGTGCTCAACTATAACTGGTGAATTTCAGTGTTTTTCTTAGTTTGATGTGTACTGTTTTAACTTGCGTTTTCACCTAACTATAACGCCATCTTAATGTTTGTTGTTTTCAGTGAATTTGTTACGTTTTTTAAACGAAAATTAAGATATTTGTACCTTACCTAACTATAATATCACTTTAATCTTTATTTTTTCAGTGGGAAAAATATACATATCAAATTAATGAGATAATGCTTTAAATTAAATTTCAAGGTTTAAATATGTGGTTGGAGAGTGAAGTGCAGCAGATGACTTTAAAATAAACTTCCTTTTCCAGACGAAATGGTCTTGCACGTTTTTATAAATAGCTCTGTTTGGACAGCGATGTTGAACACCAGTTTCCAATCCAAGAAGTAACATCCAAAATCATTTCAAGCAGAAACCATTATTTTCAGAAAACAAGAAGTAATTACACACCAGTCAGAGATAAAGCATTATTGGGTTTACTGTTGGCAGAGTACATTTGCACTTATGCCACAAACATGCTTTCTCCAAAAATATATTTTGGAGTACATTGATTATGGTTTTTATTTTCGACACTGTGATTTGTGTTCAACGCTGATGGCCTAATGTAATAATTAATTCCCCAACTCCTCTCTGGTCTCCCCCTTTTTTGCTGCCGTCTTTTAACTTTTGTTTATTCTTGGCCATTTCTCTCACTCTCAGTCATACTTTCTGTCTGAGTCCTCATTTATGGCCTAAACCCTGTCCCCTATAAGTCAACTTTATCTACACTAACCACGCTGAGCCCGTTTCACAAGCTCCAGTATGGGATTTGTAGAAACTACACAATATTCACAATTTGTAGGTATGTCTTGTGTAACCTCTGTGCTTCACAAAGTGAAGTATCAGAATTAGAGCAGAGGAACTGTTACTATTTGATTATGTAATTTCCACAACATCTTAGAATTTCCGCAGACGTGGGTTATGTTTATCTTATGCTATGTTGGGTTCTGTTCTGTTCTGTTCATTTGAATAGCACACGACTCATCCGGGAGGGGGATACTGGCACTAAAGCAGGAGCTCTATGGGCTGAGGTAAAGCCAGGGCTATGAGATGAGCCATATCTTCACTGTCTTGTGGAATTCAAGAACTGCGAAAGCAGCTCTGATGTGCAGGTCGTTCAAGACTTTCAAAGAGAGGTACAGGAAGGTGTACCCCCTGGATTTGGTTCTGAATATGCGGGGTGTGCGCAAATCTGGCTGAGTGGAAGTGTCTAGTAGGTTAGGGAAAGGTTATGTGGTTGTTGAAGTATGCAGGGCCAGTATTGCCTAAGGCACTGTATGTGTGCGTGAGGAGTTTGAAGAGTTCTCACTTGTGTATTGGGAGCCAGTAGCGCTCTTTAGGGTGTGGGGTGATGTGAGTGTAGGGTGGAAGGTTGAGGGTGAGCTTGGCTACTGAGTTTTGTATGGCCTGGAGTCTTTTGTGGGCATGGCTGATGGTGATGTATGGGATCATGTAGGTGTTGAACAGGGTTGGGTTAAGTGAGGATCCTTGTGGACCTCGGCATGGATGCAAGGGTGGAAGGGTCCAGTTGGGGCTTGAAGTTACGACAGATACTGGTGATTTTATTGCTAAAGAATAGGGGCAGCTGGGTGCAGAGGTTCTGAGAGGGGCTTGCATTGGTAGAGCTTTCCCCCTGAGAGCTGAAGTTGTTCACTCTGGAGAACATTTCCTGGGCGCATTTGGTGCTGTTGTGTTTTTGATGCACTGAGTGAGCGTGGAGCATTTGGTGTCTCTGATTTACTCGTGGCAGCATCTGAGGATGGCTTTGTAGGTGCTCGTGTCAGTGTCATCCTGTATTTGGAGTTTGGTGGATGGAATACTCCATCACAAATGTGACAGATGTCCCATCCTCCATATTACAAGTGCATCATATCATAAGGTACTTGCTTTGTGACAGAGTATCCCATCTGCCAAACTCTAAATCAAGCCCTTTGTCTCCATCTGAGTTCTATTTGCTTGCAGTGGTGTTTGGTGAGCCTGGTCTCATCCAGGTACCGGCTTGCTTGAGGTCTGGTTCTTGTGGCTTTGTCATCTTTGAGAGGAGCCAGATTGTCTGCATAGGTGGAGATCCAGGCAATTAAGTTTGAGAAGGATTCAGGGAGGAGTTTTCTGTGTCAATGTTGGAGGTGTAAGATTTTGGATGACTGGAATACTTCTGAGATCTTGTTCCAGTCCTGTTGCAAAGATTTAGTAATGGTATTTCTGCAGAGGTGGGATGAGTATGCTGAAATTTACGAGGGCATTGTCAGATCAGGTTATCGGTGAGGGCTTGTCTGCTGTGATGTAGCTGAAGCTAGTAAAGATACAGTAGGTGGGTGATGTGAAATGACAGTCTATGCAGGAGAGCGCACCTTCAGCTTTGAGCAGTGTGGCATAGGAGCAGAGCTAGGAGACGCAGCTGGGATTCAGGGTGTGGAGGGTTGTGATGGAAGTGTGAATGGGGAGCGGGTGGGAGGAAGACCAGGGGTCCTGGTACTGGGCGAGGATGGGCACAGAGAGGCTTACCAGAGGCGCAGTTGCTGCACAAGGCTGCTGCATGTCCAAGCTGTTGCTGCCATTAAATGAAGATAGTTTCAGCAGAAAACCAATTTTGTAATTTCCTGTGCAGATGGATGATGGAAAGTCCATAGATATTACTTCTTGTGCAGATGGATCATGAGAAATCCTGTTATGTCACTTCCTGTGCAGGTGGAGGAAGAGAAATGAGTCAGTTTTGTCATTTTCCGTGCAGATGAATGAAGGTAAATTCAATTATGTCTCTTTTTGTGTTGATGGATGATGGGAAGTCAGCATGCTCAAAATTTGGAGAGAGGGGGATGTCTTTCCAAGGGTAACAAATATTCAGATGAGTAAAATCTTTATCACAGGTGTTGTGGTTCACCCCAGGATTTACACATTACAGGCAGTGGCTGCTAAGTGAATGCTTAATGTCTCATAATACAATGGGCACTAATAGCTCAGCTAACCTGTTGATTGTTTTTGTTATTTTTTTATCACACTTACGTCATTTACTTGTTAGTTTTCAACATCATATACCATAACAGAACATAACATAATGATTAGTACAAGAGGGGTGGGAAGAAATTGCTTAATACACATGCGGACCTGAACTTGGTCAGCAACTGGGAAGGTTTGCTCCAGTGCTTACTTTGTAAATGAGTGAGGGGTGGTGTCCAAGGTTCTGCTCATAAGCCTACAGCCAATTAAATGAAATGTCACTGTGCCAAATAACAAAGCTGTGTTGTCTTTAATTCACCTCAGGCCTCATTAATCTACGACCAAGGACTCCGTACCCCTTTATATCACTCTTACAGGTGCCTGCTTTCTGCTTTCTAACATTTTACCATCTTTCTCTTTTTCCATCTTTCCTCTTGGTGTATTTTTCCCTCTCTTGCTAACAGTAAATGTCTGATGCGGAAAACAAAGGTGGTCATTACAACCCTGGCGGATGGTGTTAAAGCGGCGGTAAGACCGCCAACAGTAAAAAATTTGGAGTTACGACCGTGGCGTAAACCGCCAACAAAGACAGCCACTTTAACACTCCGACCGCAACGGCGGTACAAACAAACAGCTTAGCGGTCACCGCCAACAGACAGGCGGAGGACAAGGTACCGCCCACAGTATCACAACCTACCAATCCGCCGCCTTTTTCAGGGGCGGATTCACCGCGGACAAAAACACGGCGGAAACAGGACCTCAAAGGGAAAACGCTCACCTCTACACACCCCACGAGGAACCAGGACGCCATGGAACCAGAGCTGCAGATCCTGCCAGCCCTTATGTTCTTGCTCCTCTACCAGGAGCACGAACGGCGGCAGCGAAGATCACGGTGAGTACTGCACCTACGACACAGGGGAGGGAAAAAACAGGGGGACCCACATGCAACACCCCCACCCACACCCTCACCCACGACAACACACACACTAATACATCATGATACATTATAGTTACACCCCCAAAACCCACCGGAAGAATGCAAAGGCCAAAGAAAATGAGTGTAACCATTGTAATATATTAAAATGCAGTACGCAAAAATATACATATGTACACTATGAACAAAATATACACCAAGAATAGTAGTCCAGGTAGTGCTCCATTGAAGTCCGTGGAACACTGGGCCCACACGGTATGGGTGAGGCCCACACAAGATCCCCGACCATGACGGAGAGAACACTGCAGGGGCATCAGATAGCAATAAAACAGGCACCTCAGGGGGAGAGAAAGGGGGGGCACCTCAGCCGGTTGAGTGCACAATGCCAAATCCACGAGGGGGCCACATGCCCACTGTTCAATCCTGAGGAGTGCAAAGCCACAGTCTCTCAAGTCTCTACAGTGGGTGGTTTGCCCACTGCCTCATCCTGGGGAGTGCAAAGCCACAGTCTCTCAAGTCTCTACAGTGGGTGGTTTGCCCACTGCTTCATCCTGTGGAGTGCAAAGCCACAGTCTCTCAAGTCTCTACAGTGGGTGGTTTGCCCACTGTTCAATCCTGGGGAGTGCAAAGTCACAGTCTCTCATGTGGATGACAGTCTCCACTGGTTCTGGAGGGGGCTTGGTGCCCAGAGTGCTTCATCCTGCCTGGGACTGAGGAAGTGGATGACAGTCTCCACTGGTTCTGTAGGGGGTCTTGTGCCCAGAGTGCATCATCCTGCTAAGGACTGAGGAAGTGGATGACAGTCTCCACTGGTTCTGGAGGGGGCTTGGTGCCCAGAGTGCTTCATCCTGCCAAGGACTGAGGTAGTGGATGTATCTCTCCACTGGTTCTGGAGGGGGCCTTGTGCCCAGAGTGCTTCATCCTGCCAAGGACTGAGGTAGTGGATGTATCTCTCCACTGGTTCTGGAGGGGACCTTGTGCCCAGAGTGCTTCATCCTGCCAAGGACTGAGGTAGTGGATGGATCTCTCCACTTGTTCTGGAGGAGGCCTTGTGCCCAGAGTGCTTCATCCTGCTAAGGACTGAGGAAATGGATGTGATACTCCACTGGTTCTGGAGGGGGCTTTGTGCCCAGAGTGCTTCATCCTGCCAAGGACTGAGGTAGTGGATGGATCTCTCCACTGGTTCTGGAGGGGGCCTTGTGCCCAGAGTGCTTCATCCTGCCAAGGACTGAGGTAGTGGATGTATCTCTCCACTGGTTCTGGAGGGGGCTTGGTGCCCAGAGTGCTTCATCCTGCTCGGGATGGACTCAGTAGCATTAGTGCCCTTGGGCCAGTGGTGCATGTGGCGGCGGTGCCCTGTTCAGCGGTGCTTGTGGCGGCGGTGCCCTGTGCAGCGGTGCTTGTTGCGCCGGGGTCCTTTGCAGTGACTCAGCTGCTGGCAATCCTGTCTGGGCCAGCAGGGATGGTGCTGGCGGTCCTGTCTGGCCCAGTGGGGCTGGTGCTGGCGGTCCTGTCTGGGCCAGCGGGGCTGGTGCTGGCAGTCATGTCTGCCCGACGGGGCTGGTGCTGGCGGTCCTGTCTGGCCCGGCAGGGCTGGTGCTGGCGGTCCTGTCTGGCCCAGCGGGGCTGGTGCTGGCGGTCCTGTCTGGCCCAGTGGGGCTGGTGCTGGCGGTCCTGTCTGGCCCAGCGGGGCTGGTGCTGGCGGTCCTGTCTGGCCCAGCAGGGCTGGTGCTGGCGGTCCTGTCTGGCCCAGCAGGGCAGGTGCTGGCGGTGGCCTCCTGGGCAGCGGTAATGATTGTGGTGGCCTCCTGGGAAGCGGGGATGATGGCGGTGGCCTCCTGGGCAGCGGGGCTGGTGGCGGTGGCCTCTTGGACAGCAGGGCAGGTGCTGCCGGTGGCCTCCTGGGCAGCGGGGATGATGGCGGTGGCTTTCTGGGCAGCATTGTTGATGTCCTCCTGGGCAGCGGCGATGATGGCGGTCTTCTCCGCCGTGCTGCTCTTCCCAGACCTGCTGACTTTCTTGTGGCCCTTCCCCACCTTGGAAGGTGTCGCAGTTGACTCCACACTCCCACCTCTACCCCTGGGAGCGGATTTGGTGGCTGGAGTCTTCCCCCTCTCCCGCCGGGCACTGGCCAACTTTTGATGCTTCACAGGTGGGGGACTGTCCGTGCTTTGGCTCCGTGCCACACTGGCTGCCCTGGTGGCCAGTGCACTCCAGATTCCGGTGACTACAGGCACCACTGGTCCCGGAGATGTTGTGGCTGAGGTGCTAGGTTGGGACCTGGAGAGTCGGGCCCTGGGAGACGGACGGGGTGGGGAAGGTGTGGGAAAGAGGTCAAGGTTGGACAGGAAAAGTTTTTGGGAAACACTGGGACGGGTAGCTGGAGGGGGTTTGGGAGTGGAGGGAGAGGTTGTGTTTGGATGAGGTGTTCGTTTGATGACTTTGGGTGAAGGTGCATGCGCTGGAGGCTGTCGTGAGGTGGATGGCTGTTGGGTTGGTGTGTGCCTGCGTTTGTGTATCTTGGGAGGTGGCGTCACAGACACACTGGGAGAGGACACTGGGGACGTGTGAATGACAGTGTTTGTGGTGACTGAACGTGAGCGTGGTGTGGTGGTGTGTGTGCTGATGATGGCAGTAGTAGCTGTAGATGTAGTGCATGCAGGTGTGAGTGTAGACGAGACTGGGAGGGAGAAGGGAGACGAGGAGGAGGGGGACACAGTGGAGGCAGTGCATGTTGGTGTGTCTGCATGTGTGTGATGCTTGCGTGAGTGCCTGTGGGATGTGTGGTGCTTATGTTTGCCTGAGCTTCCCTTGTGTGTTGACGTGTGTGCATGCTGGTCTGAAGGTGTGCTTGGGATAGGCTGAGGTAGAGGGGATTGGGTCTGGGTGGAGGAAGTTGGAGGGGGAGGCTAGAGACAGGGACAATGGCTGCCATCAGTGCTGAGACTAGAGTCTGAAAAGCTCGCTGAAGGGCCGCCTGACCAGAAAGAATGCCCTCCAGGAATGCATTTGTTTGTTGCAACTGCCTTTCTACACCCTGGATGGCATTCAAAATGGTAGACTGCCCAACAGTGAGGGACCTGAGGAGATCAATGGCCTCCTCACTGAGGGCATCAGGGGTGACTGGGGCAGGGGCTGAGGTGCTTGGGGCGAAGGTGATGCCCACCCTCCTGGGTGAGCGGGCACAGAGCAAAGGCTGAGGGGCTGCTGGGAGGGCGGTGCTGGTAGGGGGGTGGTGGCTGTACCGGTAGATGCGGGGTCACAGATGTTGCCGCCACCACATGGGAGCTCCCATCCGAGGACGAGTCCGTGTCACTGGTGTCAGCTCCTGTCCCCGCCGTGGAGCTCCCCTCGCCCTCCATCCCACTGGTGAACTCTGAGTCCGTTGTCTCACTTTCCAGGGCCATGTGGGATGCAGCTCCCTCCTGCTCCGGTGCCACTGCTCCTCCGTCTGATGATGCTAATGCACACAAGAACAGGGAGACCACAAAAAGGGGGGGGGGCGTCATAAGTAAGACATGTTGAGTGCATGCATTACCGCTACAGTTGGCAGACACGACAGACACAGAAGCCCCCTGCACTACGCCGCGCACTTGGGGTCCACTGTTCAGTCCCTGGGACATGGCCTACAAGGCTATGGATGACATCTGCACACATGGATGACACAGGAGCCTGACTAGGTGTACTTGGCACTGTACACAGGTGGGGTGGGGTGCCACAGGGTCTGCCAGAACAAGGGGACCTTGCATACTAAACTCGCCCTGGCCTAGGGAAACCCACAGCCCACTCCCCCACCCAGACACCTCCACTGCGCGCAAAATCAGCAGAAGGAGAGTGTACTTACCCCCTTGTGGCTGCTGTGATGCCCCCAAGCACCCATCCAACTCCAGGTACGCAACCGCCAGGATCCTGAACATCAGGGGGTTCATGGTGCGATGGGCACCCCTCCCACGTTCGGAGGCCATCCCCACCTGGGCTTCCGCCGTCTTCTTGCTCCAGCGGCAAAAGTCCTCCCATCTCTTACGGCAGTGGGTGCTCCATCTGTGGTAGACCCCCATGGTCCGGACGTTATTGGCGATGGCACGCCAAAGATCTTTTTTCTGGTGGGCGCTGACCTACATGAATTGTGCAGGGGGAAAAGAAAAGTTATTACCAAATGCACCATCACAGTCATTGGCCCCCATCCCTACCCTTCCCATGATGCACATGCACTCACCATCGTTTCATGCACACCTCAATCTCCCCCCCATCTTTCATCCACCCCACTCCACACAGGCACAGCCCATACAGCATTCTCCCAGTGTATTCACCTGTTTGTCTGGATGATCGTAGAGTAGAGTGTACTGGGGGAGGACCCCATCCATGAGTTTCTCCAACTCCTCCGATGTGAAGGCAGGGGCCCTTTCCCCAGACGCACGAGTCATTGTCTCTTCCAGACCGAAGTCACAGCAGCACTTGCAGTGTAGGTCCTCTCCTGTCGAAGATCAGGTATCGAGTGATTGAACAGATAGAAAATGGCGGTCACGTCAGCGGCAGTGTGTACCGTCACCGCCGGCGTACATCGTCATTGGCTCCTGGGACCCATAGGGTCCAATGTTAACCAATGCAGGATTGCGCTGCGGTCTTCAACCGCCTACCGCGACGGTGTAAAACGCCAGCGCAGTTACCTCACATCCCATTGTCCCACTTTACAGGTCAGGCAGCCGCCATTTCAGGGGCCCACATGGCTTAATTTTTAACTGCGTCACACATACCTAGGCCTAGCCTCAACACACATGCAGGCCAATTTTCGGATTATGATTCGTGTTCTGTGTAAGCTGTGGGTACGTACCTCTGAGTTGTTTGACTCTGTGCTCGCTGTTTTCCTTCATAGGCACCGTCTGCTGGGACATGTGAGGAGATGGCGGTATCCTCCGGTGTACAGACCACTGGTGGACCTGTCGACAATGGAGGAAAGACATGTGATCATCACCTACAGGCTTGACCATGCCACAATCCCGGAACTGTGTGCCCAGCTGGAGCCAGACCTGATGTCAGCTATCCGCCATCCCACAGGAATCCCCCCCTCAAGTGCAGGTGCTGTCAGTACTCCATTTCCTTGCATGTGGGTCATTTCAAACAACAGTGGCCATAGCATCAGGGATGTCCCAGCCTATGTTTTCCAACGTGTTGTCCAGAATGTTGTCTGCCCTGCTGAAACACAGGCAGAGCTACATCGTTTTCCCTCAGGTGGAGTATTTGCCTACAGTGAAAGGAGACTTCTATGCCCTGGGATATATCCCCAACATCATAGGTGCCATTGATGGGACCCATGTGGCCTTGGTACACCGCTGCAGGAGTGAACAGGTGTACAGAAACCAGAAGAGTTATCATTCCATGAATGTGCAGATGGTGTGTTTGGCAGACCAGTACATCTCCCATGTGAATGCCAAGTTCCCTGGCTCAGTGCATGATGCCTACATCCTGCGGAATAGCAGCATCCCTTATGTGATGGGTCAACTCCAGAGGCACCGGCTATTAGGTGAGCACCTGGAAGCAAGTCAGTGGGAATGGTTGTCTGGGTCTGGGGATATCCCTACAGGTTAGTGTGTGTCTAACAGTTGTCCCTCGCCATTTGCAGGTGACTTAGGTTACCCCAACCTGTCATGGCTACTGACCCCAGTGAGGAATCCCAGGACAAGGGCAGAGGAACGCTAGAATGAGGCCCATGGGCAAACTCGGCGGATAATAGAGCGGACCTTCGGCCTCCTGAAGGCCAGGTTCAGGTGCCTCCATATGACAGATGGATCCCTATTCTACTCACCAAAGAAGGTGTGCCAGATCATCGTGGCCTACTGTATGCTTCACAACTTAGCTTTGCGACGACAGGTGCCTTTTCTGCAGGAGGATGGTCCAGATGGCGGTGTTGTTGCAGCTGTGGAGCCAGTGGACAGTGAAGACGAGGAAGCAGAAGAAGAGGACATGGACAACAGGAACTCTGTGATCCTCCAATATTTCCAGTGAGACACAGGTAAGAATACAAACCTGCCTACCACATGTACTTTAACACTACTACCTCTCTACTGTCTGTCGTTTTCACCCAGTGTATGGTCACTGAGTTGTCACTTTCCCTTACGATTTCACAGATGTGTGTCCCACGGTGTGACATCTGCTTTGTTTCCTCATGGACTAGAGCTGTGTGACATAGCTATGTTGACATTACAGTTGAAAGAGCATTTTGCCACTGTAATTGCTAATACACTATTTCGAAATCACAGACTGACTCCAGATTGTTTTGTGCTTCAAGGGTGTTTATTTAAGTGCTCAATATTGGAGGGGGTTGTAAAATGGTGAGGGGTGATGGTGGAGGAATGTCCATGGCAGAGTCCAGTCTATTAGTCTCACAGGTGCATTGCCCAAATGGGCATAGGAAGTGGAGCTGGGGCAGTTTGAGGATGGACAGGGTGACAAGGTGGGACAGAAGGATGACAATCATGGTGGTCTCATTTCTTGGCGGGGGTCTTGGCATCGTTCTCTGTCTTTGTCCTGGATCTCAGGGACGGTTTGCGGGGTGGTTCTCCCTCTGCAGGGGGTGGGGTGCTGGTGTGGTGGTCCTGTGGCGGTGCCTCCTGTCTACTAGCGCCGGAGGAGGTGGTGGGCAGTTCATCATCCATGCTAGTGTCAGGGGCCCCTTGTTGTACCACAGTCTCCCTCCTGGTGTTGATTACTTCCTTCAGCACCCCTACGATGGTGCCCAGGGTGGAATTGATGGCTCTGAGTTCCTCCCTGAAGCCCAAATACTGTTCCTCCTGCAGGCGCTGGGTCTCCTGAAACTTGGCCAGTACCGTTGCCATCGTCTCCTGGGAGTGGTGGTAGGCTCCCATGATGGAGGAGAGGGCCTCGTGGAGAGTGGGTTCCCTTGGCCTGTCCTCCCCATCGCACAGCAGCCCTCCCAGTTCCCCTGTGTTCCTGAGCCTCCGTCCCCTGGACCGTGTGCCCACTACCACTGCCCCCAGGTCCCTGTTGTTGTTGGGGTGGTGGGTTAGCCTGGGTTCCCTGTAGTGGTGGACACACTGCTGCTTGACGTGTCCTGGGGACAGAGGTATGGGCCCGCTGGGTAGGTGCTGTGCTGGTGTTTCCAGAGGGGAGAAGGTCTGTAGTGGTCTGTGACTGTGTGAGGGGAACCGGCTGTCCCAAGGTCCCGGATGGGCCGGGCTGGTCATCTAGATCCAGTTGGACAAAGACTGCTGTCATCACTGTGGGCCTCTTCTGTTGGTGGTGTGGACATGTGTGAACCCTCCTGTCCAGTGACATTGGGTAGGGGTCCTGCAGGGGTATATAAGGATGTTTATTACATCTGTGTGTGCATGGTGTACAATAGGTGGGTGTCCGTGTACCCCAGTGCTTGCATTCCTGTGTAGGACCTTGTGTGATGGTGGTTTAGGGGGGTGTATGGGTATGTGCAGTGGCCATGCTTTGGTGATGGGTGTCCATGCTTTGTTGTTGCATGCAGGGCTTGGTGTTGGGATGGGTGGGTTGTGATAGTGGGACATTTATGAGGAGTAGGAGTGATGGGGGTGAGGGTGGGGGTATGTGATGGCATGCAGGTAGGGTGGGGGATATAATAGTAAAGCTTTGACTTACCAGAGTCCATTCCTCCATCTACTCCTGCGAGGCCCTCAGGATGCAGAATCGCCAAGACCTGCTCCTCCCATGTTGTTAGTTGTGGGGGAGGAGGTTGGGGTCCGCCGCCAGTCCGATGAACCGCAAGGTGGTGTCTTGAGACCACGGAACGCACCTTCCCCCTCTTCCTGATGTCATCCCTATTTCTTGGGTGCTGTCCCACTGCTTTGACCCTGTCCACTATTCTTCGCCATAGCTCCATCTTCCTAGCAATGGAGGTGTGCTGCACCTGTGATCCGAATAGCTGTGGCTCTACCCAGACGAGTTCCTCCGCCATGACCCTGAGCTCCTCCTCAGAGAACCTGGGGTGTCTTTGCGGTGCCATGGGGTGGTGTGGGTGATGTGTGGGGTGGTGTGTGTAGTGATAAGTGGGGTGCTATTTAGTGGTGTGTTGTGTGAGGTGCGTGGAAGTAATGTGGGTGATGGTATTGTGTGCCTATGGATGCTTGGTAGTTGTTTGTAGTGTCTCTCTCTGGCCTTCTCTCTGTACTTGTGGTCGTAGCGGTTTGTGGGTGATGTGGGTGTGTGTTTTATATTGTATTGGGTGTGTGTGAGGGGTGTGTGTTTGTGTATCAGGTGTGTGTGTTTCGAATTGTCCAATGTGGTAGTGTTTTGTAAAAGTGTGTGTATTTTGAGCGCGGCAGTGTGTACTGCCAATGGAATACCGCGTTTGAAAGACCGCTGCGTGGATTCGTGGGTCGTGATAGTGTGGGCGTATTTCTGTTGGCGTGACGGTGGAGGTTTTGTTTTCGCCAGTTTATCACTGACCTTTGGTGTGGCAGACTTGTGTGGGTGTCTGAATTTTGGCGGATTCCGTGCTGTGGGTCATAATAGCTGTGGCGGAATTCCGAGGCCGCGGCGGTGTGTTGGCGGTCTTCTGCACGGCGGTAAGCGGCATTTACCGCCAATGTTGTAATGAGGGCCTAAGTGTCCCTAAAATGTGTGCTGGTAGCCTCCACCGGCCACCACTGGCTTCAATTAATCACCGGTGAGCTCACATAACCAAAGATACACTCACACAACATCCATGTCTAGGTGTTTGCTGGACTGGACAGAGTTCAAAGATGTTATCTTTGGAATCTTTACAGACAACATGCATTCACCAGATGCAGCAGTAGCTCAATAACTTCATGCAGCAGTTTATCTCTACCCAGGAGTCCTTGAATAATTAACTGAGTGTCACAACCGTTCTATGCTGTGGCACATTACACTGAATTCCACATCACATCGTAGCCACCACAACCAATGAAACATCTGTTTCACAATGGACACCACCGGCTCTCCTTTAGTGTATGACTAATGCACCATGCCAGGTGGCATACTATACATTTTTATGACAATGTGCTGGGTGCAATGAATGATAACTACAATTTCTGGTCATCAGAAATTATGGCACATACTGGAAACTGTGGTGAAAAGTGACTACTTGTATGAGTATGATCCCAAGTACACATACATTGGCTTGTAAAATGTAATTTATCCCACTAACAGTACTTAGTGGCACCCACGTTACTCACACTGTAAAGTAAGGGTGCACATACTGCATTGCACGTGCATCAGACTAACATACATGCATGTGATTGGCAAGCAGTAATGCATTTCCTCTACGTATATGACATAGCCATCCCTCTCTGCCCATCTCTCCCAACTCTTTTATGTGGCCTGTTACACTTTAAAAGAACACAACAGCATAGAGCATGTATAAACAGGCAGGTTTCATTGAGTGCACATTCAGAAAGTCTTGTTTTGATGGTGCATCTTGATCATAAGGAAGGTTTGCTTCAAACTGTAGTATACAAGATTTGGTTGGTCTTTTTCGTGCTGAACACAATTGCGTTGTGCCATCCTATACTCAGAAACCTCAACCCTGGCATCTGCCTACTCCCAGGTCAGGTAGCTCAAACGGATCATGGAGACTGTCTAGTGGCATCATTTTTCATGAGCGTTTCCCAGGTGAGCTTTGCCAAGATTACATGGCAATTGTGAGCAAATGATGATAATTGGCTTCTGCCAGTTGTCTACTAAGGCATCCTGGAATCTATATCAGCATGGCATGGACCCCACAATGAACATATCACCCTGTGTGAAATATGTAAAGCTAGACAATGATCTCCTCAAATACATTAAGATAGACATATACAGCGTTGCTACAATGTCCATTCCTGTGATACACAAATTATATTGCCCTGGTCTGTCCTTAAAAATTGATTGTTATCAGATGCATAGTCTAGCTGGTAAGTCTGATGAAACCCAACAATCTAATTACCAGGATCTTTGGTTTGATACACCTACCAAAATCTTTTGGTCTTTTAAATGAAAACTTAGGCTGGAACAGTGGCGGTTTCTGTTCAAGGGCGTCAGGGCTCCGTCCCCTTTACATTCATGGTCAAAATGAAAGCAGTACTAAAACTGGTTGTTTAAAGAAAAAAAAAACACTTGTATGCACAGTGAATGCACACAAACTATCGTGCTGTATACTCCCACTCACCATATTTGTTGTTGTGATGACAGACACGTGACGTTTTTCCTAAATTTCCTCCCTAGGGCGGGCCCAAAATCTAGTGTTAATTTTGCCGGGCTGACAATCTACAGCCCTGAGCTGTGTGAGGTCATCAGCTCGGCAAAGACACAGAATCAAGGAGGAGTCTCCACCCCCTAATGACTTAGGTGTAAAGTTAGGTCTGGGCGTTTTAGAATCAAGCCCTGTTGTGCTATCCCTCCATGTCAATCACATGGAGAGCATTTTCATCCTACCCTTTCAAAACATTGGAAAAGTATACCAAAACACTGAGAAGACTCACGTTGAAACGTTGGTAGAAATTAATCACTCCAAGACCAAACAACAAACTGTGTAAGCAGTTTAAGAAATAATTCAACTGTTTTGGAAGCATCAGCATCACTGTGATAATATGTTCATGTTTTTTTTCTTCTGAAATCTCTATTTGGACTGTCCGCGCTGTGTGACAATCATGGCACTTTTAAACCTATCTTCTAGATGGCCACTTGTATCTGTTTACTAACTCAAGATGGCCACATGCTGTTCAATGCAGAGAGCAGAACGTCAGCCCAGCTCCTCTGTGTTTGAGTTCTTATCCAGGCCATTCCCACATATCTACACTCCCTAGAGAGAGAGGGCAGAGTCCTGTCCTGCAGACAGCGTATATTCCCTGAGCGTGGATGTCTCCCAGCTGGACTGTAGGGATGCAGGAGCGTAGGAACAAATAGAGCGCACTTTCCCAGGCTTCCCGACAACAGGTGAGTGTTTTGAAAATGTGCACGCAGTAGGCTGAAAACAATTAGCAGAACTTGATATAAATAACTAACTAGCTATTTAGAAAACCAGGCTAAATCGTGTTTGTAAGCATACTGGACTTCTAGATGTCCTTCTTCTTTCATTGCTACCAATATGTTTCCAACTGTTCGCCCTTCAGACGAAGAGCTCCTGAAAATTGGAGATACTACTACATTAAAATATTGTAACGTAATGGAAGACTGGCAAGTGTCCCATGTCTATGCGTGATGCAGACACATTTAACGAGTTTCTATGTTGAACTCTGCAATGAAAAATAAGGTCAGTGAGTCGGAGATCGATGACATGAATAATTTGCCTCAAATCGCTTGGATAAATCATTGGGAAGCTCCCAAAAGCAGAATACTTTATTGCACTCTTTAATCACCAAGGAGTTAAAATGAGAGTCTGGAGATGGCACGTATATTTGAAACATTTTCCACAGAGACAGCTGTAGTGCTATATTACTGTGAGCTTATGCATTTCAGTCATTGTGGGCTTTATGGTCTTGTTGAAAAATGCAGAATTAAAAGCCTTAGAGCTGGGTTATGAAGTTTTTAGCATCCGTATGAGTGCTTTATACTAACCAGTTTCAGTTTTTCACAGCCCACTTGTGCCAGCTGTTAACCACCGATGTCAGCTTCTCACACACTGCCCACCAGAAAAGTTGTGGTCAAGACCATGCCCATCCAATACATGGCCTCTTTGCTTGAATTAAGAAGGCCCAGTGCTATGCAATTGCCTTAGCCAATTTGTTCTGAAGTGTTTAATGTATTTTTTCTTTGTTCCTAATTAGTATTCGCTTTTGAACAGGGCACGAGAGCCTCTCTGTTACTACTGTACTGTTCCTGTACATTTCTAGCACTCAAGGCTTGCTCTGCAGTTATTTAGGTTGATGCCATGCCTTTATATTGTATAGGGTGTGTACAGTCCGTGTTGGGCATACTGTGCAAGCACATTGTGCTTGCCCAGTTTATGTGTACATTGTCTGTATAGTGTAAATACATGTCAATTTTGTTCACTTTATTCAGTAGATTTTGTGTATGTGGCTAGCATATACAGTAATCACACTCAATCACGCTGCATCCTTTTGTCCTAATTTTGTTAAATAAAATTTGCACAGGAGATGGCAACTAGCCTCGCAAACAATTCTGTGCCCCTCCAACATGCTCCCCACCACGCCCAGCCCCACCACTCTCAAACTTCACCAGCCAACACTGGGCTGGAACCTAGTTTTTTATGATGTGGAGTGATCGAGAAGCACTGTGCCTTTTGCAACCACGACTGCCAGGTGAACCCAAAATTCCTGACACTCACTCATATTGTTCATCCCAATAAAACACTCCTGCACTGTCTGCACTGTGTGGAACTTAAACTGCTGAAGTACAAAACATTTTATCATATACTTGTTCATTATTATTTCTCTGTCCTCACACTCTAGATCATTCCACTCCTTTGAATCACAATACAGTAATAATCATGCAGCTCAGCCTTGTGCTGCCTTTTTTCTCTGAACATCTTTAAGACTCCAAATGGTTGAGGGATGATATGGAATGCTCCCAACATTATCTCTGCAGAGGTACAAATCAATAGGGTACTTCTGATATGCAGTTATTTAGGTTGATGCCATGCCTTTATATTGTATAGGGTGTGTACAGTCCGTGTTGGGCATACTGTGCAAGCACATTGTGCTTGCCCAGTTTATGTGTACATTGTCTGTATAGTGTAAATACATGTCAATTTTGTTCACTTTATTCAGTAGATTTTGTGTATGTGGCTAGCATATACAGTAATCACACTCAATCACGCTGCATCCTTTTGTCCTAATTTTGTTAAATAAAATTTGCACAGGAGATGGCAACTAGCCTCGCAAACAATTCTGTGCCCCTCTAACATGCTCCCCACCACGCCCAGCCCCACCACTCTCAAACTTCACCAGCCAACACTGGGCTGGAACCTAGTTTTTTGTGATGTGGAGTGATCGAGAAGCACTGTGCCTTTTGCAACCACGACTGCCAGGTGAACCCAAAATTCCTGACACTCACTCATATTGTTCATCCCAATAAAACACTCCTGCACTGTCTGCACTGTGCGGAACTTAAACTGCTGAAGTACAAAACATTTTATCATATACTTGTTCATTATTATTTCTCTGTCCTCACACTCTAGATCATTCCACTCCTTTGAATCACAATACAGTAATAATCATGCAGCTCAGCCTTGTGCTGCCTTTTTTCTCTGAACATCTTTAAGACTCCAAATGGTTGAGGGATGATATGGAATGCCCCCAACATTATCTCTGCAGAGGTACAAATCAATAGGGTACTTCTGATATACCCTCAGCTTTATGGAGGGTCTGAAAAAAAGTTTGAAAGTGAAAGTAAACTTCTCATATGGTTAGATATTGCAAAGCATCCAAATAGTGGCATTTAAATAGAGCCCATGTATGACTTAAAGCCTGCATCACGGCAGAGGCCATGCAAACCCTCTTACCACTCCAGGATATATTACCTCTTAGTTGCTCCACAAAATCTGCATGGGTTTCTGCAGATGTATGAATAGCAGGCAGTTTTATGTGTGTAAAATGCAATTGTACATCAGCTTACACCTATTCAAACATGAAAGTTATATATCCCTGTTCTCCAACCAAATTCAATCAAGAATTCTCATGATTGGCTTCAATATCATTTGCCTACGCCCACCCGGGAGACTCAACTGGGTGAAAGACGCATCACGGGGAAAGAAATCATGCGTATTTCCTACAAATTGTCACATAGAGAACTCTGAGACACAAATATAATTCAAAGGGCCTGATTCACAAAGGTAAACGTATACTTTTGTGTACGTTTATGATTGCTTGCTAATCACAAAGGGATTTACGAGTAGTGTCTTTACAAGTGTGGAGTCGCCACACATAAAAAGATGGGACTGTCCTATTCTTTTATGTGAAGAGACTTTGCATCATGAAGATACTGCTCATAAAGCCCTTTGTGCATTGCAAACAATCACAAATTTACACAAAAGTGAAAGTTTATCTTTGTGAATCAGGCCCACAATCTTTGCTTTATATTCAAATTCTTTCACATTGGTCGACCCAGCTCCCTATCTGACCTATTGAAAACCTCCAAAACGTCACATAGCAAGGATTCTCTCTTGATCAAACCCCCTTAACGTCTGTCCCGGAGCCTATACAATTTAGGGTCTTGCCCACTTTAAACCTTCCATTGCGCCTTCACCTTCTGGTCACCTAATTTTGTTTATTTTATAAGAATAAAACACCATGTTTTCCTCACCCTCTATTGACATCTCCCCCTCTCCTAAACCTTCCCAGCCTTCCTTCCAAACCCTGACTTATTGAATACTCTGTAGTTTGATGTTTTATTCTACGTAAATGTATCTTGCACATGTCGTTAGAATACATTGTGGTCACATTTCCATCATCCACCCCGTCTATCACGCAGCATTTTGTCTTCAGCTCTAGTCCATAGATGGATTAACTCCTGCAACTAATTCCTATCCTCAATATGTAGTATAGTCTGTTGAGTAATAATGATCAGCTCCATCCAATACCATATCTATTTGTCTATGACCTGACTGCCCTTTAATTTCTCTCCTTCGCCTCCTTCACTACATAGTTTGTGTGGGACCTTTCAAACATACATTATTATCTCTGCTGCTTAAAGTCCATTCCCTGATTACCACAAACCATTTTCTTACGAACCCTAGATGCTCTTACTTGCAGTGAGAATCCTACACTATTCAGTGGGGGCCTGAATAAACATGTGTGTCTGTTTGTGTGTCGGTGATTGCACATGTGTCTCCATTTAAAATGTTACTGGTAGCCTGCAGAAGCTCATCTAAATGGGCATAAGGCCATGCCCTCACACCTTTTGGGCATTAAAAGTGCCTTAAACTGAACTTTTCTGGGCTGAGGATGTCACAGCTCCAGTGGGTGTGACCTCCTCAGCTCAGCAAAGGTCCTTGAGGCCCTAACCCTTGTGACAAGGGAACGTTCATGATAGCCTCATACCCGGGTCCTTCTGTTTTAATCTTTGAAGGGCCAAGGGCTGAGTGTCTATCACCAACATCTCAACCCAGAGTGGGGAGAGTCAACAGTCTCACTGACCCCACCCTACTCTATAACAAGTTAGGGACTGCTGCCTCCCCTCACTGGGGAGGCAGCATCCCCAGCCCTCTTGACACCACTGAGGCTTCTCTCCCCAGGAGTTGCAGCAGGTAACTGTTGTGTTTTAATTGACTGTTTTGTGCGTGCATGTATGTATTAATGTATGTGTATTTGTGAGTGTTGTGAATGGGTGTGTGTGCGCGTCTGCATCTGAATGCATGGGTGTAAGTGAATGCATGGGTGTAGGCAATTGTGTATGTCTGTTTGGGTCCAGCCCTCCTCTAAGCTGTACTTACCGGCTGGCACACTTATGGTAGCACTCCTCTCTTCTTTCTTAGCAATTACATAGGAATATCAGGATATGGTTTCTTTTTCTTTTTCTGATGATTGAGGGTACATAGATTCAATCCCCGGATAAGTGGCGCTCCATAAACAAATTCTGTTTGTTTCCTTCTATCCTAGAATGTCTACAGAGTCCACTGGCCATTCTGGAATAGACATCCACAGATAGATGTTTTATATTTAAAATCCCTTATTGCTTTTTATTCCTCTAGGGTTGGTAAAGCTACTTTCATTAAGTTGGGTACTATTAAATTCATAATGTACCAGCACTCAGTTGCATAGTCTGGGTTTCGTGTTCTGTAACAAAATGCCTTTATTCTTTCTATCTGTAGATCAATAGTGAAATGTTTCTAAAATGGGTTTATGTTGCCTTCACTAGCTGACATTTGTTAGCAATAGTATGTGTAAAGTTTGGGGTTACTTTCTAACTCTGGGGGAGGGCCTTAGTTTGAAAAATAGTAAAAATCTTTCATGAATATTATATGGAAATTAGGTTTTTAGTGCAGCCCTGTGATCCACTAGTCCTTCCTAATATGAGTTTATCTAGGGGAACCTACAAACCCTAACGGGGGGATCCCAGTGCCAGAAGGGCTGAGGATCAAGCAGTAAGTGAAATTCTGAAGTGAAAAGTACTAAGATTTTGGGAATGTGTTTCCTTTACAAAGTAAAGGAAACACATTCTCAAAAATCTCAGTACTTTTACCTGGGTTTGTACATCTAAAACTGTCTTTTCCCTCCAAATATGCTCAGAAAACATCTTTGAATTGCAGAGACCATGTTATTTCAAGAGGGAGGAGTATTATATGTAGGCATGGGCAAAGTATTTGGGCAAATATCAAAGTATTCAGGACGCACCCATTTTTTCCTGTGTGCAGAGCACAATTATGGTTTCTCTAAGGCTCCAAAGGCAAAAAGAGAAAGCCCTAGCCAGTTGCTTTTAGGAGCACTATGAGGAGCAGGGGAATCTATTTACCTGAACGATAATTGCATTAAACTAGATATATTGCCCAGGCCACTCACAATGTTCTTAAAAGTAACTGCCTCTATACGGAAGCCTTTAGATAGCACCATCCTGCAGGATTCTCCTGGCACTCAAAGAGGCAGGTATCTTGCACAGGCTTCACTTCTGGGAAACTCGATTTGGTTCTGAGAGCACACGGGAACTTGGATCGCAATCTCTTAGTGAAATCGTCAAATATTTTCCTCATTAGTCGTATGGACCTTTGTTCGTGCGTCAGACCTTATGAAGTAACCTTACAAGGGAGACACATACATGCCGATGGACCTTTTGACTGCGCTTCGAGTAGTTCCCACCATATGACCCGTATCAATACAGATCGATAACAATAAAAATCAATGACATCAATTGTTAATAGGAGTCAGTATTTCCACACACCATGACCTCGCAGCCATGAATAATCACACCTTTATGTAAAAGTTATAATTTTTATTTCCCTATATGAACAATGCTAATGTCATGTAACTTAGTTTCAAAATCAAATGATAAACATACAAAAATAATACTGCCTGACCAAAGCGCCGAAAGAATTGCAATCTAATCAAATCTTGAGCCACTACATATTCTAAAGTTACAGTAAAAATTAGTAGCACAAGTAACTGCACAAACAAAATGGCATAAATTTAGATTCAGCAAGGACATCAACGGTTATTACATGTAGCAAACTTCATCAGTGAAAACCCTAACTAACATCAGATTAGAATAGCATTTTGGATTTCATGCAAAACAATTTAGTCACACAAATTTAGAAAAACATCTAACTATGACTGTATCAAAATTAGCAGTTGGAACCTAGGATCAAAAGCAAACAATCAGTAACTTCGTCTGATACCTTGCCGCAGTATGGTTCAGCAAGCTGTGACAGTCTTCGTCAATAGGACATCAGTTTGGACAGCAAGACATCAGGATTCAGCATTAAAGTTAAAAAAAACTAAGTATCTTCATGCAATTCGGAAAGGATAGCTAAACACGAAGTGGAAAATGGAAAAATGGGCTAATGCTGTCCTCCTCCCGGTGCAGTCAGGCTAAGTTAGATTTCCTAAAACTATTTCCAATGTCCTTATTGATCAAAGAATCACATGTTTGCATTTAGTCCAATGAAAATAAAACCCCAAATCTAAAGTTTTACTAGTACACGGTTCACATGTCTATGATTGGCTCCTCTTCTCTCGTTCCCATCGTGCGGCTTGTCAGGTAGCAATATAGTTGCGTCCATTGTCTTTTCCTGGGAAGGTCATTCTTACACATACTGCATCAAACATTGCATCCCTAGCTAGTAAAACATCTTCTAGCAAGCAGTTGCCATGACAACGAACTTCAGCTACGAGCACTTGGTCAGTACAGTGGAAAATCACAATTTAATTCTCTAAGCAGCCATTTTATAAATTGTCTAAGAAATGGAGCTTGACATGAGGCTGTGCAACTAGACCCAAGACCTCACTAAGTTAAGGCCTAGGATTAATTAATCGAATACATAACACATAACCTTCAATATGACGCATTGCTACATTAATCAAACATAAGCTCAACATTTCATATTAATAAGCCATTAATAAGTACACTTCATGAAAACTGGTGGTCACTCAGGTGGGCGCAACTTAAGTTAATTCATTTTCTATACAAATTCAACCCTCCGAATACATGAATATTTATTAGTAAAATTCAGCGTTAACACCTTTATTGGTTAACGTGAAGCGCTGTAGAACTGTAAGCATTAACAATACATCTCAGGCTTGTGAAATCAATATGACTCCACAATAAGGACCAGGAATTCATAAGTCTGATTAAAGGAGTTTATTACAGAATATTAATCCTCCCAGTACACAAGCATATTAGCATTAATTTAAAAAGTACAGCAATACAGCTGGGGAGCTGAAATATCTCAATATGTTTAGCCTTAATACAATGAGATAGAGAACAGTAGCAGGGAACCATCCCTGTCACAAATAAAAGCCCTCAAGATGCCTGTGATGCCTTCACCATCATCACACTACATCTGTCTGGTCCATTGCCTGTTGCCTGCCCTCCTCTTGCAAGGTAAGCCGGCTCGAACACATGCATGTTTGTGTTTTTTTGTGTCTCTTGAAATCTTAAACAGCTGACTGCATTGCCCAGTAGATGTTTAGAAATCAGGTGGTAAAAGTGTGAGAAAGGAGGAGTGGAACCTCCTGGAATGCAGATCTGTGCCCTGCAGAACTCTGAAATTGATGCATTATCCCACTGCGCTGCCTTGCAAACATGTTATGCTTCGCCCTGAATAATCTCTGCAGAGTAGGGGTGGGCAAACTCCATAGAATCTAGTGGAGTTTATATAACTCCATGGAATTCTGTGCTGTAAAACTCCACAAGCTATGTCCACTCCTAGTTACGATTGACAGAACAACTCAAGAGGCTAAAGAGTTTGTGCCTGTGTTTTATGGGAGAATGTTGCAAATGTTTAAACATCACAGTGGGATGGAGAGTTTTGAAGCCAAGGATATGGGACATTTTGTGTCTCAGTTTGGGACAGGATTGAGACCCGGGATTAGTTTGATGATTCAGCAGCATTGCATTTGTTGGCAGAATAAGTTGGTTGATGAGATCTTAAGGTATTCAAAATATTGTAGTGATGAATTGGAGATGAAACAGAAACAATTGAAAGAAGAGCTCATGTTGGCTCAGATGAAAGCAGCACGAAGGGGAAGTCAGAGTCAACCATATGTAAGGAATATTGGTACTATGCAAGGTTTGTATAAGCAGGGAGCTCCTGTGATGTAAGGTGAAAATAGTTACCTGCAACAGGGTAGAGGTTGCAGTGTTCCCAACTCGATAATGACCCGAGTACTGGGATTGATGTGATAACATTGAAGAAGTCGAATCAATGTCATTATTGTAGCAAGTTAGGGCACTGGAAGAGGGAATGCCATCTTAATCCCAACAGAGTAATGAATGAGGTCCAAAATTCAGGATTTGAACAGACACAGGTTACAAACCTCGTACAATCAAACTATGTACTGAGACCAAGAATGCAAGGTCTTAGTGTGCCATAAGCTCCTCCAGCGATGCAGGTGTCACACTCAGCAGAATGTAAATGGTCCCAGATTTAATCCTAACCAGGTCCCAAATTTTAATCAGAATCCCTTCCAGAACCAACAAAACATTTCAGCAGTGTGCCATGTTTGACACACATGAGTGCTACCGATCTGATGTTTCACAATGAATGTACCTAAACAGGGAGAAAGATTAAGTACTTGGCGCAGTCTTGGAGGTAGGCCAGAGTGGTCCATTCGTGGAAGGTCAAATGAATGGCCACCTGTGTCATTTTTTTTACCAGCACTTGTGCTGCCCATTCCACTGTTAGAACAGCAGAAGTTCCAAACCTACCCCTCTCAGGTATAAGGATTCAAGTTATGGGAGCTGTAAATAAGCAAATGACAAACCCTACAACACAAGAAGTGGCTGTTAAAATAGGATCTTTTGAGAAAAATCACCAGTTTGTGGAGAGTGATTCCAGTCCTGTGAATCTTTTGGGACGTGATATACTGTGCAAGTTAAATTGCACTACTTATTGAATGCCGAAAGATGTGGAATTTCAGAACTAGAAGGATGTTGATTTTAAATTAATGAATCAAGGCTCAAACGTTGAATTATACTCTTTAATGTCACCTCAGAGATACAGTAAAGTCAGAAGTCTGCCACTCCTTAAGAAAGGACAAATGAATCATCAAGGGAGTTGAGCCTTTCTGTATACATGTTAAACCTAATGCTTAATCCAAGAACTCCTTCGTACAATTTGACTCCTGAAACCATTGCTGGGATTATGTTAGAGACTGAGTAAATGAGACAACAAGGCATTTTAAAGGAGATAATGGGGAGTCTATGTAGCCTACATATTAGGGGTCTGCAGAAGCACAGTGGTAAGTACCACATTGTGCAGGACCTGAGAAAGATTAATAACAATGTTTCTTGTTGTCCTGCGGTACTGATCCCAGCCATGATATTGTTTCAGATTTCATGTGAGGCTGACTGGATTACTGTAATTGATTTGTGTCAGGCTTTTTTCTCTATACCCTTGCATGAGAACAGTCAACAGCTTTTTGCCTTCTAGTTCCAAAGCAGTCTTTTGGTATGGTGCCGGGTTCCACAGGGGTATCCTTAAGAAACAACTTGACTCCCTAGTAATGCCCTGTAACTTTGTCCTGATTCAGTATAGTGATGACCTGTTAGTGGCATTGGATGTCTAGGAAGCTTGTTAGCAAGACACTATTGCATTTCTGATCCACTTATCTGAGAATGGACATAAGGTGTCCCTGAGTAAGCTGCAGTATTGTCAAAGAGAAGCCCTATATTATACTGAGAAGCGAACAAGGGAGGTGTCACAAGAAAGAATCTCAGCAATTCTTACAATGAATCTGCCAACCACCCAGAGGGAAGTCAGGATGTTTTTGGTAGTGGTTGGCTACTATTGACAGTGGATACTCAGCTTTTCCCTAGTGGCCAAGCCTTTACAAAGGCTGACACCCAGGCTATTGTGGATCCGATAACTTGAAATAACAATTGCTTGATCGCCTTCCTAGAGCTGAGAGAAAGTCTCTGTTGTGCCCTGGCACTAGGATTGCCTGATTACAATAAAGCTTTTACACTTCTCTGCAGTGAGAGAGACAGCTGCACTCTCTCAGTGCATTCATATATGCATGGGAATGTACAGAGACCTGTGGCTTATTTTTTGGCTACTCTTGATTATGTAGCCTCAGGACTGCCCACATGCCTAATAGGTGTAGCAGCAGTAGGTATCAGCAAAAATATATCAGAGTATTGTTATGGGACATCCTCTACAGTACTAGTGCCCCATTCCATGGAGATATTGCTGACATGTACTCACACTCAGCACTTGACCAATAGAAAATTGGCCAAATATGAACAGATCATACTCACCATGGAAATTGTTACTCTGAAAAAATGTGCTTCTTTGAACCCTGCTACCTTGTTACTGTTGCCTGAAAATGAAAATTATGATGGGGGGGACTGTCTCAATTTCACAGCATTATACACCAAGCCAAGAATAGATATTCAGGTGATTCACTGGCAGAGTCTGATTTCATACTGTTTGTAGATAGGTCTTGCCTCAGAGACAATGAGGGAACCCTGAGAGCTGAATACGCAGTTTGTACAGTTATGTTACAGTAGTATTTGAAGCCTCCTGCCTTTTAGGGATATTTTCTGCACATGTGGCTGAACTGATCATTCTAACTAGAGCTTGCTATATTTCTGATTTCTGAAGTAAGAGTGACTATTTTCATGAATAGTCAGTATAGCTTTCGTATCGTCCATGATTTTGGATAGTTATGGTCTCATAGGAGATTTATGACATCATCCGGATTACCCATAAAGAATGGGGAACATATCATCAGATTGTTAGAGGCACTGTAGTTGCCTGCAAACATTTCTGTTGTGAAGTGTTCACCCCATAGAGAGGAGATGACTATGTAACAGATGGCAACCAGTATGCTGATGAAGTTGCACGATATTGTGCTCATGGGTCTCGAACATTTAATGGTGAACATGTAAATGAGTCTGAAGATGAGATCAATTACAACCCTTTATTGTCAACAATGGATACTTGAGAAGAAGTGAAGAGACTGTAGAAAGAAGTTCCAGAAGCAGAACTGCAGAGTTGGATCAGAGCAGGTTGTGTAAAGGTAGAGACGATATCTGGATCTCTGGTGATGTAAGACCAGGATTACCCAATTCTGTCCCCGATAGTTAAGTATTTTCATGGACTTGCAAACCTTGGGAAGGATGCAATGGCTAGGTTGTTCTGTACTCATTGGTTCAACCCTTGATTCAGACTAATGGTTGAAGAATTGTGTCACAGATGTGTTGTGTGCCAACGAATGAATGTAGGAAAAAGAACCCAAGTGACATTAAGCCATATAGGGTGATCAGGAGGGCAGTTCAACAGGATGCAACTGGACTTCATTGAAATACCTGTGTGCAATGGGCTGAGATATGTCCTGGGGATTGTGTGCGTCTTCTCACATTGGTTGAAGCCCACCAAACTGGGAGAAATGAGAGCCTCACAGTAGATAAGTTGTTGTTGAGAGAACTAACTTCAAGATTCTGTTTCAGGATTTCACTGGAGTCACACCAAGAAACTAATTTCAATAATGGTGTCGTGAAAATGTTGTGAGCAACATTACAAGTGGACCAAAGACAACATTGCAGTTATCGGGCTAAGGCTTTAGGCATTGTGGAGCAGGTGAAAGGCGCATTAAAATTCAGGTTGGCCAAGGTGTGTGCATCAACGTCTCTAAAGTGGCCTGATGCTTTGCCTCTTGTGTTAATGAGTCTTCAAAGCATACCTAATCAGAGGACTGGATTGTCTCCACACTAGGTAATCATGAGCCGAGCTATGAGACTGCCTTCAGTGTCTGCAAAAATGCTTTTGATTGTTGCGGAAGACATGGTTTTTTATTACTGTAAGGGACTAGCTGATGTGGTCCATTCTGTGTCCCATCAGGTTGAAGCTACTACAGCCTCTCCACTTTTGGAGCAGTGCCATGACCTCAGTCCTGGTCACCAGGTCTTGGTGAAGAAACTTGTTTGAAAGACATGTATGGATCACATGGACCGATCCATGTGATCATTGTAAAGAATACTGCTGTTAAATGTGGAGGTCTTCCTAATTGGATTTATGTTGTCCACACCTGTAGAGTGGACTGTCCTCCTGATGAGGTGACAGTACCTAGCCCTAAAATGCAGACCTCAATTGAAATTCAGTGGGACGAGGTTGCACAAGGTACAGAAACTCAGGGAGAGCCGACAACAACACTTCCTCAGTCCGAGGGTGGTCTCAATGAGTTTACATTCGAACAGTCTTCGGCTGTGACGCTGATTCAACCAGACTCAGACCTTGATGAAGGGCCTAGTGCTTTGCCAGGCCAAGTGGAAACTGGAGACAGTGGGCCGAGAAGCCAGGTGACAGAGAGACTAAGCATGCCTATAGAACGTGTACCGAGCACTGTCCCATGGGATACTGGGGACTCTGGATTGAGTGACAGTGACAATGAACAGTCTACTCCAAGAAAATCAAAGAGAGCTAGAGTACCTTGTCATAATACCGAGGAGGCCTAAAGAGAAGATATTAGCAATGAGTGTGGAAACTAAACAGTAAAAAGAAGCATTCAGTTCCTCACGTACCAGGACCGTAAGATGTTCAAGGTTGCAGTTACAATTGTGACACAGTGAAAAACCTGAGAGAAATTACAAATGTTTTTCTTGAGTTATGAATTGACTAGTTCCTACTGGTGTGGAAAAATATAAGAATGTTGCTGAAATGCCTGTAGTTTTAACTGGTGTTCACACAGCTTGTAGAGGCAGAGATTCCCTTTAGACTCTGAGAGGTACGGACCTCTCGTTTTCTCTACTCTTGTAAGTGTTAAGCTTCATGCTAAACAAGTATTTCCTTTCTCAAACACTTCTACAGAAGTCTTTCCTATGCTGACACCTCCTTAAACTCCCTACTAAGAAGCCTGATTAGATGAATTTATAGGCATTCTATGTTTAGGAGACAGAAGGGAAGTTTCAATAAGGAGCACCTGTTTACTATACTTTGTTTCTGTATTATTGTAGCTGTTACTATCTGCCAAAGAAGAACGCACTGGAAAGCAAAATGCATTTCAAAATAAGGTCTACAGTTAAGCTACGTTTAACTGAGCATTTAACATGCACTGCAAATACATGATTATGCATACACAAATATAACTTGAGGAATTAATGCAAAAGTGAATAAAGGACATACATGATTACATATGCAAAAATAACCTGAAGTGTCACTTTAAAACAAAATTAAAGAATACACACCTATATATTTCAACAAACCATTAGTGCACACATGTATAAGTCTCCGATCCCTACAATGTTTCCAGTCCATTAATGTCTAAATGTTTCACACATTAGTAAAGTAATGGCATACTGTGAATATAATGTCAAAAGCAAGTATATATTTGCATTTTGGTGATGTATAAGGGTGAGCCTAAACTGTGCCGCTCAAGTGCCCTGTCAGGGGATGGGCAATGTAATTACCTTAATGTAGTTACCATTAAGCTAATTTCATTGCCTGGTCCCTAAAAGTGCTGCATGACACAAGCATTTCTTGTTATGCACTTCTTTACAGCTTGGAATATTTATGCTGCTTGGAATTCTGCCATTTTCAAAATTACCAAAAGGTTTATGAGAACCCAGCTAAAACAGACAGAATTTACCCAAGCTTTACAAATATTTACCAAGGAGTGAACCATGGGAATTGGCCTACCTCTATTTGCATTCTCTGCAAACATTGGTCTGGAAGCAACCACGTGTAGTGACCATTTTTAATATCTAATTTGCATGTCCAGGGTGGGGTGGAAATATTAAGAGGTAATTATAGGTGTCCTTTTGCATGAAAATAGAATAGCTATCTGAGCAACCATTTGCAAACTGCCAAAAGTGAGGCTTGTTAGAAATATTGCATCCACCAGGCAGTTGCCAATAGTTTCTTGCCACTCAAAAGTTGACAAATTCCCCTTCAAGCGCAAGCATATCAATTCCAACATTGCATGTCACTTGACTTAGTGTAGATGCTAGATGAGTTGCAGCCAGAAGAATGAGAAATAAATATCAATGGCAAATAAACTAGAAAAGTGATTATTCCACAGCTAAATACTGGGAAATGTCAGTGGGAAGGCAAAGTGGGCTCAGGGCATAACATAATTATTGAGATTTGCGGGACAGGAGGGGTGGTTCTC
Source organism: Pleurodeles waltl (assembly GCF_031143425.1). NCBI lineage: Eukaryota > Metazoa > Chordata > Amphibia > Caudata > Salamandridae > Pleurodeles > Pleurodeles waltl. The sequence continues at coordinate 312,223,979 of NC_090439.1, forward strand.
AAATTTCCCAACTAAAAAAACAGTGGGCCACAGAGTTAATGGATGAGATGGCCAAGGGTCAAGACGGATGGACTGTTCCCATGAGAAGCAGGATCAGTACTGATTTACATTAGGTGGGCTGTGCCTCATAAAGACTATTGGTGGTCTGGGTACTCCATTGTAATGGCAACAAAGTACCCTGTCTACCAAACAAGAGGACCACCTATAGGAGTAAAATTTACATATTTGGCTCAAAAGGTCCTCAGACAGCCTGACAACATATGGGCTGTTTGAGGAAATCCATCTGACTATCCACCCTCACTATAGTGGCAGGTCGTATTGCTTCTTATTAACTGTTCATTACTGTGAGGTATATCCTGGTGGTGCGGGACAGTAACAACAAAAAATAAATATGACACACGCACCATGAGAGATGGTGTGGGGGCCATTGTTGTTTTTTTGTTTTTCAAAAACAAACTTCCACTTTAGAAGTTTGTTTTTGAAACATAAGAAACATAAAAAACTTTGGAAAAGTTTGAAGTCCGGCCATAATGTATGATGGAGTCATCCATCACACTTTTCCTACATTGACCAGAACTACCATGACTGTGGTTCCTGCCAAAGTATAGAGATGTCAGCTGGGTATGTAGTAAAGGCTGACAGGCTGAAGTAACGTCCTCTGACACCCTGTCTGGCTTTACTCCCCTCACCAACCCCCAAATCAGGCCTTCTGTCTATAGTGGTAAAGTTTGTGAAAAACAGTCTGTTGCAATGCTATCTCAAGTAACTGCCTGTTGACAGACTATTTGCAAGCATTCATCCCATCACCTTTTGGGTGTTTGATTCCATAAGTATGCTTGGAAACCTGAGACTGGTACAGCTTTCCATGCATACTACTGCCAATGTTCCTGAATTCCAAAATGTAAAAAGTTTACATCCATTCAAGGAATATGGGTTTAAATGTATCATTCTTTGGTAAACTGGTCACTATATGTATTTCCTGTTCCAGTAAATGAACAGGTTAAAACCTGTTAGGGAAAACAGAATGCTCAGAAAAAAACAATACAGATATAGTAGACCCGACCCAGGGCCGCACACCCAACTGCCAAGCCAAAAATATATTTATTTGGGGGGTGTTCACACCCCAAACACCTCCCCTGAAGCTACACCCCTGGGTGGGCTCATCGGTCGTAAGGAGGCATTGAGAATCAGCTTAAGTAACCCCAAAGTTAGATGAGGCCCAGTAATAAGCTTAGTAGGCTAGTCAATTGCAAAAGAAGTGTGGAGGTCAACAACCTCGAAAGTGAGGTGAGGAATATTGATTCTAGAGAGCTGAAAATTTAACTTGGTGACCTCAGAACTCCCACAGCGAATGGGTTCTCATATTCTCAAAGCTGGATATTGAGGTATTTGGCAAGTGATTTCACTATGTCCTCCAAGTATCTCGGAGCAGCTGACCAAGACCAACCAACATTGTTAAATGTGATATATGGTACAAACAAGGAACTAGTATTACTTAAAAACAGACATTTATTCCAGAAATAAATTCTCTAATTATTACTAATATTAACAGTAAGTGAATATTTAAGCGGGGGAGGGCTCAGGAATACACTAAATAAAATACGTTATTGCCCCACAGGTGATGCCAGTAAGCACAAAAGCCCCAATATCAATTATCTCTCCCCTCTAACCATATTCCATCATCTATTAGTAATCACTTTTATTTTGTAAATAGGCTATAAAACATGACAGGTAAACACCTTTTAGGTCTTTTGCTATGGTTTTAAAGAATAATCTCTTAAAACATATTTTATGAAAGTATTGCACATTTTTTAACTTTACAATCACTTGTAACTATAGTTATTATTTTTACTTATAAGATAAGTATTTTTATAAATTAGGTTGGTTTTCAAAAATTTTATTAATTTTAATCTTGATTCTAAAATTTAGTATTATTGTAATCTATTAATTTGTAGTAGATACTTTTAACATTAGATATTATTGTAAGAGAATATGTTTGAATCAATATTTCATTATTTTGTAATATAAGCATGGGGTTTACGATATTTTGTTACTCTATATCTTTCCTTCATATTTTTGTGGGTCGATGTGCTTGTATTCAGTATTTAGTAGTACAATTTTTCAGTAGTGCAAGCTTGTAAAACTGGTAGAATGGTTCAATTATTCAAATGCGCACAGCTACAATATATGATAATATGCAAACTGTAGGAGGCTGGACTGGCTTGTAGTGAGTACCAAGGGGTATTAACACCTTGCACCAGGCCCAGGTATCCCTTATTAGTGTATAGGGTGTCTAGCAGCTTAGGCTGATAGATAATGGTAGCTTAGCAGAGCAGCTTAGGCTGAACTAGGAAACGAGTGAAGCTCCTACAGTACCACTAGTGTCATATGCACAATATCATAAGAAAACACAATACACAGATATACTAAAAATAAAGGTACTTTATTTTTATGACAATATGCCAAAAGTATCTCAGTGAGTACCCTCAGTATGAGGATAGCAAATATACACAAGATATATGTACACAATACCAAAATATAAAGTAATAGTATTAGAAAACAGTGCAAACAATGTATGGTTACAATAGGATGCAATGGGGACACATAGGGATAGGGGCAACACAAACCATATACTCCAAAAGTGGAATGCGAACCACGAGTGGACCCCAAACCTATGTGACCTTGTAGAGGGTCGCTGGGACTATTAGAAAATAGTAAGGGTTAGAAAAATAGCCCACCCCAAGACCCTGAAAAGTGAGTGCAAAGTGCACTAAAGTTCCCCAAAGGACATAGAAGTCGTGATAGGGGAATTCTGCAGGAAAGACACAAACCAGCAATGCAACAATGATGGATTTCCAGTCGAGGGTACCTGTGGAACAAGGGGACCAAGTCCAAAAGTCACAAGCAAGTCGGAGATGGGCAGATGCCCAGGAAATGCCAGCTGTGGATGCAAAGAAGCTGCTACTGGATCAAATCAAATCAAATCAAATCATTAACATTTATAAAGCGCGCTACTCACCCGTGCGGGTCTCAAGGCGCTAGGGGGGAAAGGGGGGGTTATCGCTGCTCGAACAGCCAAGTCTTTAGGAGTCTCCGGAAAGCGGAGTGGTCCTGGGTGGTCCTGAGGCTGGTGGGGAGGGAGTTCCAGGTCTTTGCCGCCAGGAAGGAGAAAGATCTCCCACCCGCCGTGGAGCGGCGGGTGCGAGGGACGGCAGCAAGTGCGAGGCCAGCGGAGCGGAGGGGGCGGGTGGGGACGTAGAAGCTGAGGCGTCTGTTGAGGTATTCCGGTCCCTTGTTGTGGAGGGCTTTGTGTGCGTGGGTGAGAAGACGGAAGGTGATCCTTTTGCTGACTGGGAGCCAATGCAGGTGTCTCAGGTGTGCGGAGATGTGGCTGTTGCGGGGTACGTCGAGGATGAGGCGGGCCGAGGCGTTTTGGATGCGTTGCAGGCGGTTTTGGAGTTTGGCTGTGGTCCCGGCGTAGAGGGTGTTGCCGTAGTCCAGGCGGCTCGTGACGAGGGCGTGGGTCACGGTTTTTCTGGTGTCGGCGGGGATCCAGCGGAAGATCTTACGGAGCATGCGGAGAGTGAGGAAGCAGGCGGAGGACACGGCGTTGACTTGCTTGGTCATGGTGAGAAGAGGGTCCAAGATGAAGCCGAGGTTGCGGGCGTGGTCTGCGGGGGTCGGTGCGGTGCCGAGGGCCGTGGGCCACCAGGAGTCGTCCCAGGCGGACGGGGTGTTGCCGAGGATGAGGACTTCCGTTTTTTCAGAGTTCAGCTTTAGGCGGCTGAGCCTCATCCAATCTGCGACGTCCTTCATACCCTCTTGTAGGTTGGTCTTGGCGCTGGCGGGGTCCTTGGTGAGGGAGAGTACAAGTTGGGTGTCGTCGGCGTAGGAGGTGATGATGATGTCGTGCTTGCGTACGATGTCGGCGAGGGGGCTCATGTAGACATTGAAGAGTGTCGGGCTGAGCGATGAGCCTTGAGGTACGCCGCAGATGATCTTGGTGGGTTCTGAGCGAAACGGAGGGAGGTAAACTCTTTGGGAGCGGTTAGCGAGGAAGGAGGCGATCCAGTCCAGGGCCTGGCCTTGGATCCCGGTGGAGCGTAGGCGGGTGATTAGGGTGCGGTGACAGACGGTGTCAAAGGCAGCCGAGAGGTCGAGGAGAATGAGGGCGACTGTTTCACCGTTGTCCATCAGGGTTCTGATGTCGTCTGTGACTGAGATGAGGGTGGTTTCCGTGCTGTGGTTGGTTCGGAATCCGGTTTGTGAAGGGTCGAGCAGGTTGTTGTCTTCCAGGAAGGTGGTCAGCTGTTTGTTGACGGTCTTTTCTATTACCTTGGCTGGGAAAGGTAGAAGAGAGATGGGGCGGAAGTTTTTCAGGTCGCTTGGGTCAGCCGTAGGTTTCTTTAGTAGGGCGTTGACTTCAGCGTGCTTCCAGCATTCGGGGAAGGTAGCAGAAGAAAAAGAAGAGTTGATGACGGTCTGGAGGTGCGGGGCGATGATGTCGTCGGCTTTGTTAAAGATGAAGTGCGGGCAGGTGTCCGAAGGGGCGCCGGAGTGGATAGAGTTCATGATGGATTTGGTTTCTTCCGTGTTGATGTGGGTCCAGTTGTTGAGGGTGATGTCTGGGGAAGCGGGTTCAGTGGTGTATGGTTGGGTCTGGTGTCCGAAGCTGTCGTGGAGGTCGCTGATCTTGCGATGGAAGAAAGTGGCGAGGGATTCGCACAAATCCTGTGAGGGCGTGACGGCGTTGGCGCTGGCGCTGGGGTTGGAGAACTCTTTGACGATGCTGAAGAGTTCTCTGCTGTTGTGGCTGTTTTTGTCTAGTCTACTGGGGACAGTAGAAGCTGAAGGTTCTGCAGGAACGACAAGGGCTAGAGACTTCCCCTTTGGAGGATGGATCCCCCACTCTGTGGAGAGTTGTGCAGAAGTGCTTTCCTGAAGAAAAACCGCCAACAAGCCTTGCTAGCTGCAAATTGTGCGGTGCAATGCTGCTGTGGCCCAGGAGGGACCAGGATGTCGCCAATTGCGTCTGGGGACAGAGGGGGCGTCGAGCAAGATAAGGAGCCCTCTCAGAAGCAGGCAGCACCCGCAGAAGTGCCGGAACAGGCACTACAAAGTGGAGTGAAACGGTGCTCACCCGAAGTCGCACAAAGGAGTCCCACGTCGCCGGAGGACAACTTAGAAGGTCGTGCAATGCAGGTTAGAGTGCCGTGGACCCAGGCTGGACTGTGCACAAAGGATTTCCGCCGGAAGTGCACGGAGGCCGGAGTAGCTGCAAAAGTCGCGGTTCCCAGCAATGCAGTCTGGCGTGGGGAGGCAAGGACTTACCTCCACCAAACTTGGACTGAAGAGTCACTGGACTGTGGGAGTCACTTGGACAGAGTTGCTGGATTCAAGGGACCTCGCTCGTCGTGCTGAGAGTAGACCCAGGGTACCGGTGATGCAGTTCTTTGGTGCCTGCAGTTGCAGGGGGACGATTCCGTCGACCCACGGGAGATTTCTTCGGAGCTTCTAGTGCAGAGAGGAGGCAGAATACCCCCACAGCATGCACCACCAGGAAAGCAGTCGAGAAGGCGGCAGGATCAGCGTTACAGAGTTGCAGTAGTCGTCTTTGCTACTTTGTTGCAGTTTTGCAGGCTTCCAGCGCGGTCAGCAGTCGATTCCTTGGCAGAAGGTGAAGAGAGAGATGCAGAGGAACTCGGATGAGCTCTTGCATTCGTTATCTAAGGAATCCCCAAAGACAGAGACCCTAAATAGCCAGAAAAGAGGTTTTGGCTACTTAGGAGAGAGGATAGGCTAGCAACACCTGAAGGAGCCTATCAGAAGGAGTCTCTGACGTCACCTGCTGGCACTGGCCACTCAGAGCAGTCCAGTGTGCCAGCAGCACCTCTGTTTCCAAGATGGCAGAGGTCTGGAGCACACTGGAGGAGCTCTGGGCACCTCCCAGGGGAGGTGCAGGTCAGGGGAGTGGTCACTCCCCTTTCCTTTGTCCAGTTTCGCGCCAGAGCAGGGCTGAGGGGTCCCTGAACCGGTGTAGACTGGCTTATGCAGAAATGGGCACCATCTGTGCCCATGAAAGCATTTCCAGAGGCTGGGGGAGGCTACTCCTCCCCAGCCCTAACACCATTTTCCAAAGGGAGAGGGTGTAACACCCTCTCTCTGAGGAAGTCCTTTGTTCTGCCTTCCAGGGCCAGGCCTGGCTGGACCCCAGGAGGGCAGAAACCTGTCTGAGGGGTTGGCAGCAGCAGCAGCTGCAGTGAAACCCCGGGAAAGGCAGTTTGGCAGTACCCAGGTCTGAGCTACAGACCTGTGGGATCATGGGATTGTGCCAACTATGCCAGGATGGCATAGAGGGGGCAATTCCATGATCGTAGACATGTTACATGGCCATATTCGGAGTTACCATTGTGAAGCTACATATAGGTAGTGACCTATATGTAGTGCACGCGTGTAATGGTGTCCCCGCACTCACAAAGTCCGGGGAATTGGCCCTGAACAATGTGGGGGCACCTTGGCTAGTGCCAGGGTGCCCACACACTAAGTAACTTAGCACCCAACCTTTACCAGGTAAAGGTTAGACATATAGGTGACTTATAAGTTACTTAAGTGCAGTGTAAAATGGCTGTGAAATAACGTGGACGTTATTTGACTCAGGCTGCAGTGGCAGGCCTGTGTAAGAATTGTCAGAGCTCCCTATGGGTGGCAAAAGAAATGCTGCAGCCCATAGGGATCTCCTGGAACCCCAATACCCTGGGTACCTCAGTACCATATGCTAGGGAATTATAAGGGTGTTCCAGTAAGCCAATGTAAATTGGTAAAATTGGTCACTAGCCTGTTAGTGACAATTTGAAAGAAATGAGAGAGCATAACCACTGAGTTTCTGATTAGCAGAGCCTCAGTGAGACAGTTAGGCACCACACAGGTAACACATTCAGGCACACTTATGAGCACTGGGGCCCTGGCTGGCAGGGTCCCAGTGACACATACAACTAAAACAACATATATACAGTGAAAAATGGGGGTAACATGCCAGGCAAGATGGTACTTTCCTACACAGACCACATGTCTGAGTCCTGGCATAGCTCATTTAGCCTTGCATTATTCCGAGGCCAATAAATGAGTACATTAAAATGGACAAAAGAAGCAGTTAGCATTGAAAGTACTTGGACAGGGTTAAAGTCAGTTTAAAGTGCTATATATAAAAAAGTATCTGGTGTGAGACTCCACGGTGAAATAAAGCATAATTATCAGAACATCGCGTTGTTTACATCCCTTCCAGCTTTTTGTTTTTCTCAATGTGTCGATTTCTGCAGCATAAACTTGAAACAAAAAAAAGTGACTTTTAAGCACTTGTAAGCACTTTTAAGTTATGCATGAACATATTCAAAGAGAGAGAGTCCGTGAAGGGCGTTAGAACCAAGACATGCACGCCATGAATGAGGGCGGCGAAAGAGCAAGCAAAAGCCAGTCAGGACGATACAGCAGGATCAATGACGAGGAAAAGAAAATATCTGTTATGATGTACAAAGGGTAGTTGGAAAAAGGCATGATGTTCTATTCGGTGAGTAGAATTAATCAATACCACATCTGCAACAAGGAATGATGCAAATACTAATATGTCGATTGAGAATTATTGTGTAGAAGCACTTTAAAATGTGTAAACACACTCAGAACGAAAATATTGAAGGGGAAAAGTCATCTTTGCAAACAAATTTCATTTTATTCAATAATAGCGTATCTCTAGCGGGATTCGTCTCCTTTTTAGTTACAAACGCAGGCTCAGGGTCTCCGGTATTGATTTTACTGGTCAGAAATTCCAGCAGGTAAAACAGCAGGATGTTCAGATTGCAAGCTCAGTCCAGCCCCGACCCGACTCTCTTCTGTGGCGTGAAGTGAGCACAGAACATTGCATTCCGCAGGACAGTCTCCCAGCCTTCCGATACCCTCTTCCATCCCGCTCGGGAAGCAGGTGGTAAATGGAAGCATTAATTCTCACAGGAAAGGGAACGGTGCGGCGAATTTGAACTGGAAAAATAGCATATCCATGGTTACTGAATGGGGAGTAACTTGTAATTGCACAGTACTAGTTGGATGTTACCTCATAGTACCACAGTACCGTATTTATGGATGCAGAACTTGCATTCAGCCAGTACCAACTTACTTTCAGTCGGGTCCTTAGTAGTTTAATTTCTTCATGTTAAACATGTTTCATTTCAATTAAAAAATACTATAGGGCAGTGCATATATGATTTAGGGGCATATCTATCAATCCTGGGAAGCATTCCCCTCTTTCTATGTGTGCTGCAGAATATTCCTCCTCGTTGCACCTCACCTGGGAAGGATAAGCATTTTGACACATGTCCATGTCTACTACTAATGGTAAATCTGGAAATGCACCAAAATCCATGGCTGAGTGCGTGGGAACACCCACGCTTCACCCATGGAATGCCTCCCGGAGGCAGAGTAGTGCAAGATAGCAATTTGTGCTGCCTTCCATCACTCTAGATTTTTCAAACCATGCAGGGACACATAAGGTGGCCTTGGTTGGCTTGATAGATCCCACATAGGTTTTGCATCAACATTGGGCCCTCTTATGCTCAAGGGTGACTCAAAATGTTGATAAATATGTCCCTTAGTTTTTTAAAGCAATGACACAAGGTTGCGGTTAATTTCTATTAGTAACCCTACTTGGTATTCTTTTGATCTCCTGTTTTAGCAGAACCAAACAGATTGATAGTTAAAAACTTTTGCTTCAGTAGAGTTTTGCAGAGGTTTTGAACAGTTGTATTAGGTTTTCATGAAACGGGAGAGGCTTAGGGGAAGATAAATTTGAACCATTTTACAATAGAACTGTACTTAATTGCATTAACACCTTATTTAAAAAATGGAAATAAAATAAACAGGTTTAAGGCTATGATAAATGACCCTTAGCTTTGTTGGATTAGAAATGAAAATACATTTATAAGCTCAGGAAAATTACGAATTTCCCCAAGGCAAGGAAAACAAACTAAACTGCTAGGATCATTAAAGGCATGTGACAAAGCCACTGTGGCTGATGAACAAAGCTTCTGGCATTAAAAATTGATAACAGTAGTAATGAAGCAGAAGAAGTAACTAAGGCCCATATTTGTACTTTTTGACGCAAAACTGCGCCGGCACAGTTTTGCATCAAAAATATTACCGCCGGCTAACTCCATTTCGGTGCGCCGTGTGGGCGTCAAATTTATACTTTGGCGCCCGGCGGCGCAAACCACAGATGTAAGTCATTTTCTTTACGCACACTGCAGCGTCAAGGCGTAAAGCAAAATGATGTTAACGCAGCAGAAATGACTGTGGGTCGATTTACGATCCCGCACACCGGATATGCGGCGTTTTTTGACACAATAGCATCAAAATTCCCCGCAAACACAGCCATTTCAGCAGAGGAGAGCCGAAATGGGTCCCAGATGCCTGTACAGACCCCAGGAAGATGACAACAGACCAGGAACCAGTCAGGAGGACCCACACAAGACCCAGGACAGTTTTAAGAAGAAAAGAAAGTGTCCCTTCAGTGCAGAGGAACAGGAAATTCTGGTTAAAGAGGTGACGGAACACCAGCACCAACTGTTTGTCACCTCGAAGTTGCCAATCAGTAGGAGAGAGGAAATATGGCAACAAATTGTTGACAAGATTAACAGTGTGGCAGAAGTACGCAGAACAGTCATTGAGTGCAAGAAACTCTGGCATGACTGCAAGCGCAGGACCAAGGAAAAGATGGCCAGGAACAGGAAGGCAGCACTGTAGACTGGAGGTGGGAGTCCAGCACACCAGGAGGCCCTGGACCACATGGAGGAGATGGTTTCAGCCGTCATCCCTGAGGAGATCGTCACAGGGATACAAGGACAGGACAGGACAGCGCAGACTACCAGGAGACAACGCACATGCAGGGTAAGTTGCATGGGGAATTATAATGCACTAATGTCAACTGTAAGCGGGGGGATACCGACCACAAAATGCATGGAAGTCATCATATACATGGAGTGGCATGGGTAAAGTGGTATGGCATGGGTGCATGGCCTGCACAGAGAGAAGCTTGGGCACACCATTACACTACACCAACAACAGTCCAATGGGGGCATGCTGCCATGCCAACGATGGAGCAAAGGTAAAGGCACGCCAGGAGGGAAGGGCACAACGTCAAACTGACATCCTGGGACACGCCAGCCACTATACCCCCTACATTAACTAGGGCCCAAATAACAACCTCTAGCCATACCGACAACTGGAATGTAACAGTGACAACAGTTGCCACTACCACCTCCGCTCTGTGTGCAGCTCAAGTTGCCAATAGCAGTAACGTCCCCATGGATCATACACACCTAAACTAGTGGGTTGAGGATGACTACTTTAACAATCCCCTGAAACAAGACAAAGGCTCCAGTCCTGTCAAATGTGAATCTCCATAGTTCCCGCAAACATCAGCCAATGTCATCAACAGTAGGAGCTGCACAGCTTAGTTGTCTTAGTTGTGTGCCATATGCTGTGATTAACCATGTTGCCAACATGTATGTGTGAAATAGGTGTGGTCCTCTGCTATTGCCCTTCAAAGGTAAAATGTACAGGCTATATGTCATTTACAGTGTGTGTGTATGTGACTGTTGTATGATACGCATCACAATTGCTCAGGAAATTTTTGTGTCCTGATCAGTATATCAGCAATGCTCCATGAGGCTACACTCTTTTTCTGATAGTTAGAGATAAAGGTGAGCAAAAATGATTAGCCAGCCTATGATATGGTGATTATTATTGGTGTTTATTTACATTAGTTAATACAGTGGTGATGGTGAGTTGTTTTAAAAGAAATTGTTCACTATATATTGGCGCCTACGCAATCCAGCAGACATGTTTTGTTGTTCCCGCTCATGTTGCAGGCCATCATCCTCCTCTTCCTCCTCTTCAGGCATGTGTGGCTCTGGTTCTAAAAGGAGAATGTTCCTTCAAATACAAATGTTGAGCAGGATGGCATATGTTAGAATGATCTTACAGATCATTTCTGGGGAATATAGGAGGCTGCCACCAGTGATGTTAAGTGACCTGAACCTCGACTTGAGGATGCCGAAGGTCCTCTCGACTATGCTGCGTGTCCTCCTATGTGCGTCTTTGTAGGCACGCTTTGCTGCAGAGCTTGGGTTGCCAAATGGTGTCATTATCCATGGCTGGATCCCATACCCCTGATCAGCTGAAAAAGAAAATGAATGGGATCATGGTGATGTAGCTTGTCCCATTGAAATCACCTTGCATGGCAGTAGTTGTCTTGTGTTGTCTTTGACTCTTTTGTATTATTGTGTTCCTTCCTAGGCTTATAGGATGTACCATCTCCATTGGGTTGTTTCCTTGGCTGAACGAGTGTTTGGCTGCTGACCGGTTGTCAGCAGTATGTTTTGGGATTTGCAGTACAGTGTGCACTCCCTAGCATTGTGACTTGTGATACAGGTGTCCTTGTGTCTTCACTGGGGGTGAGATGATATTTCCATACACAGATTCATTTTGACAGTCGTGGTAACACGTTGACATCAGTGTACCCAGGACATCCCATACCTTTAGACTTATGCAATGTATTCATTTAAACATCAGTGAGACGCTTACATTTTGCAAGGTGACAAATAGGCAAACCTCTCCAAACGTTGTGATCATTGATGTCTTTACATTAGACTGTACACTAATTTCAGATGTGTGACAGGTTGACCTATGAAACATGGCTAGCGATGTCACGACCTCAGTGTGTTCCTGTCCACATGTTGCTGTCGTGGTGTATGTGTTGTGTGTCCTAGAGGGTTGGTGTGCAGTGTGTATATAAGTAGGTTTTTATACTTACTAACAAGTAGTCCATTGCCATACCGTCCATCCTGGAAGTGCTGATTGATGGTAGAGTGACGGAAGATGAATGAGTCATGGACACTCCCAGGATATTTTGCCACGATGTTGGTGATCAATCCTTGGTGATCGACAATGGCCTGCACATTGATGGAATGTGTGTGCTTCCTGTTGCGGTAGAGGTGTTCAGTTGCAGCAGGTGGCACAAGATGTACATGTGTGCAGTCGATGGCACCAAGGACGTGTGGGAAGCCACTAATGAGGTAAAAACCCTGTTTTGTCTCCTGCTGCTTCTGCAGTGTGTTTGGGAAGCAGATGTGGTGGGGTGTGAGTCCAATGATGGCATCCAGTACTTTGGGCAAGAAGGCAGAGAATGATGGCTGTGATATTCCAGCAACCAGGGCACCAGTTGTTTCAAAAGAGCCACTGGCCAACATGTGAAGTAAGCTAGCAGCTTGGTTTCTCTTGGGATGGTGCGGGGTGTCAGCAAGGTGGGCGCCAACTGTGGCTCTATGTTTCGCAGCAGCTGGTGAATGGCCTGCCAGGTCAACCTGTACCTCTGGATGATGTCATGTTCCCTGAGGCCATGAAGGGTTGTTCTGGTGCGGAATATCTTCTCCTGCCTTCTGCGCTGCCTCTGGGGTCCCTGCTGGTGTTGTGGTAGCTGCTGTTGTTGTTGCTGGGCTCTGCGTCTGCGTGCACGCTGGATGAGAAGCACCTCCATGTCTCCATTTTGCTGCTCTGCTGTTGCTTCTGTGTGTTCTGATTAAATACAGGTGTGTTAGCCCCATTTTAACGCCTGCCCTGACCCAGGCATTAATTTTTTACGCAAATCGGGCTGTGTGTCATTTTCCGTCTCCGCCTCCCGGCCGTGCGGCATTTTTGCCCAGAAGCATAAATACAACGCACGGCCGTTTGAGTCATTTTTTGGACGGGAACGCCTACCTTGCATATGATTAACATAAGTCGGGTTCCCGCATCCAAAAAATGATGCACACAGTGGGATTTCGATGTCCGCGGGCTCAGGCGTCAAAGTTTAAATATGGGGCAAGGTTTGCGCTGAATGTGCGTCAAATTGTTTAACGCACATTCGGCGCAGACAGAGTATAAATATGCCCCTCAACCTATAAGGAACCAAAATATGCTCTCAAAGGTTGGGGCAGCACTAGTTTTGTTGGAAATGGTTTCTATAGTCTAGCCAAATATTCTAATAAAAGTGCATCCCTAGATTCAGGAATTGTGCCACCTGTTTTCGGAGATGGATTAAGGTCAACCCTTTTGAAAAAGGCAAGAGCAAATATAAATACTCAGTGCATTACAAACCAGTTTCCATTATTCCCTTTTCAGTGAAGATCTTAGAATTGGAAGTGAACTACCTATTTTTAAAAGCATTTGTAAATATTCACCCTACATTCATAGTGTCATTCAGTTCTTCCCCTGCCCAAAGAATGTGTTGATTCGTTCCTTGTTGTGGTACATGATTCAACAGGAATGCTTAGGATGTGTTACATCTGAAAGGGCTGAGCAGCATCATGGCCTGGTTTAAGGCTCAGCCCTTTTCCCCAACTTTCTCAGTGCATACAAATTTTCCTCATCCAATCCAAATTCAAAGCCATGGTTTCAAGTGACAAATATATGCCAATAATATCCATTCTCTGTCCTCTCCATTCTTTTTTAGATATTGATTTTAAGATTGATGACTGTCCTCAATCTATAAGTGAGTGGATGCACGAAAATACATTGGTGGTCATTACAACCCTGGCGGATGGTGTTAAAGGTGCGGTAATACCGCAAACAGGCCGGCGGACAAAAAAAGGGAATTATGACCGTGGCGGAAACCGCCCACATAGACAGCCACTTTAACACTCTGACCGCCACGGCAGTACAGACAAGCAGCGTGGCGGTCACCACCAACAGACAGGCGGAAGACAATGTAACACCCACAGTATCACAACCCGCCAATCCGCCACCTTTTCCGGGGCGGATACACCGTGGATAAAAACATGGCGGAAACAGCTTTTGCAATGGGAAAACGCTCACCTTAACACATCCCACGAGGAAGGAGGACACCATGGAGCCCGAATTACAAATCCTACCTGCCCTTGTCTTCCTACTCATCTACGAAGACCAGCGCCGGCGAAGACAACGGTGAGTACTGCACCTACGACATAGAGGAGGGGGGAGGCAAACGTCAGGGGGACACACATGCAACACCCCCACCCCCACACTCGCACATTACAACACACACACCAATGCATTTCCAAACATCACAGTAACAACCCACAACCCCCCCGGAAGAATGCTAAGACAAAACGAAATCAGTTCAAACATTGTAATGTATCAAAATACAGTAAGCCAATATATACAGATATATATAAACTCATTCAAAAGTATATACACTACGAGAAGTAGTGCAGATATGCACATCTCAATGTCCGTGCACCACTGGGCCAAATATGCATGAGCGAGGCCCACACAAGATACCTCTCCACAAATGGAGAGAACACTGCCGGGGCATCAGAGAGAAAAACAACAGGCACCTCAGTGGGAAGGGAAGGGGGGGCACCTCAGCCGGATTACAGCACCACGCCACATCCACAACGGGGCTCCATGCCCATTGATGTATCCTGGGGAGTGCAAAGCCACAGTCTCACAAGTCTCTACAGTGGGTGGGTTGCCCACTGCCATCTCCTGGGGAGTGCAAAGCCACAGTCTCACAAGTCTCTACAGTGGGTGGGTTGCCCACTGCCATCTCCTGGGGAGTGCAAAGCCACAGTCTCACAAGTCTCTACAGTGGGTGGGTTGCCCACTGCCATCTCTTGGGGAGTGCAAAGCCACAGTCTCACAAGTCTCTACAGTGGGTGGGTTGCCCACTGCCATTTCCTGGGGAGTGCAAAGCCACAGCCTCACAAGTCTCTACAGTGGGTGGGTTGCCCACTGCCATATCCTGGGGAGTGCAAAGCCACAGTCTCTCAAGTGGATAATAGTCTCCACTGGTTCTGGAGGGGGACTGGTGCCCAGAGTGCTTCATCCTGTGAAGGACAGAGGTAGTGGATGGATCTCTCCACTGGTTCTGGAGGGGGACTGGTGCCTAGACTGGATTAGGCTCCCCGTGACAGTTCCTGTCCCGTCACTGTTCCAGCTGCACATGGGATAACGATGCTGATGTGGCGGTCTTTCCCTGCTGCAGCGGTTCTCTGGCCTGTTCAGCTGTGCTTTGCCATGGCGGTCTCTGCCCTGTTCAGCGGTGCTTTGCCTTCGCGGTCTCTGCCCTGTTCAGCGGTGCTTTGTCATGGCGGTCTCTGACCTGTTCAGTGGTTCTTTGCCATGGCAGTCTCTGCCCTGTTCAGCGGTGCTTTGCCATGGCGGTCTCTGCCCTGTTCAGCGGTGCTTTGTCATGGTGGTCTCTGACCTGTGCCATGGCGGTCTCCCTCCCTGTTCAGCGGTGCTTTGCCATGGCGGTCTCTGCCCTGTTCAGCGGTGCTTTGCCATGACGGTCTCTGACCTGTTCAGCGGTGCTTTGCCATTGTGGTCTCTGACCTGTTCAGCGGTGCTTTGCCATGGCGGTCTCTGCCCTGTTCAGCGGTGGTTTGCCATGGCGGTCTCTGACCTGTTCAGCGGTGCTTTGCCATGGCGGTCTCTGCCCTGTTCAGCAGTGCTTTCCATGGCGGTCTCTGCCCTGTTCAGCGGTGCTTTGCCATGGCGGTCTCTGACCTGTTCAGCGGTGCTTTGCCATGGAGGTCTCTGACCTGTGCATTGGTGTGTGGCCTGACGGTCCCTCATTGCCCAGCGGGGCTGTGGGTGCTGGAGCCCTCCTGGGCACTGACTCCGGCGGTGGTCTCCTGACCTGTGACGATACTTGTGCCCTCCTGGGCACTGACTCCGGCGGTGGTCTCCTGACCACTGACGATACTTGTGCCCTCCTGGGCAATGACTCTGGCGATGGTCTCCTGACCAGTGACGATACTTGTGCCCTCCTGAGCACTGACTCTGGCGGTGGTCTCCTGACCAGTGACGACAGTGCTGGCGGTGGCATCCTGGCCGCCGGGAAGGATGCCGCCCTTCTCCGCCGTGATGCTCACACCAGGCTGTGCAGACTTCTTCGGGCCCTTCCCCACCTTTGGAGGAGTCACAGCTGACTCTTCAATCCCCCTGGGACCCCTGTGAGTAGTCTTGCCTCCAGGAGTCTTCACCCGGTCCCGTCGGCCACTTTCTAACTTCAGATGCTTTACAGGGGGTGGACTGGCAGTGCCTTGGCTCCGTGTCACACTGCCTGCCCTGGTGGCCGGTGCACTCCACACACCTGTAACACGCACCACTGGTACTTGAGGCTTTTTGGCTGCGGCGCTACGACGGGACTGATGAATTGGAGGGGTGGGGTGGGGGCAAAGAGGTCAACGTTGCAGAGGGACAGTTTCTGACGAACACTGGGATGGGTAGCTGGAGGGGGTCTGGGAGTGGAGGAAGAGGAGGTGGTTGTAGGAGGTGTCACTTTAGGTGTTGTGGGTGCAGGTGCAGGTACTAGAGGCTGTCGTGAGGTGGATGGATGTTGGGTGTGTGGGTGCCCGCATTTGTGTACTTTGGGAGGGGGCGTCACAGACACACTGGGAGAGGACACAGGGGACGTGTAAATGGGAGTGGGGGTGGTGAGTGCAGGTGAGCGGGGTGTGGTGCTGGGTGTTCTGGTGCAAGTCTAGTGCCTGTAGAAGTAGTGCATGCAGGTGAGAGTGTAGACAATACTGGGAGGGAGGAGGGAGAAGACGAGGAGGGGGACACAGTGGAGGCAGTGGATGTTGCTGTGTCTGCAGGTGGGTGTTGCTTGTGTGAGTGCCTGTGGGTTGTGTGGTGCCTATGTTTGCCTGAGCTACTTTTGGGTGTTGAGGTGTATGCATGCTTGTCTGATGGTGTGCTTGGGACAGGCTGGGGTACAGGGGATTGGGTCTGGGTGGAGGAAGTTGGAAGGTGGAGGCTAGAGACAGGGACAATGGCTGCCATCAGTGCGGAGGCCAGAGATTGCAGGGTTCGATGATGGGCAGGCTGACCAGAATGAATGCCCTCCAGGAATGGATTAGTGTGTTGCAATTCCCTTTCTACACCCTGGATGGCATTCACAATCGTAGACTGCCCAACAGTGAGTGACCTGAGGAGGTCAATGGCCTCCTCACTGAGGGCAGCAGGGGTGACTGGGGCAGTGGCTGAGGTGCCTGGGGGAAGGTGATGCCCACCCTCCTGGGTGAGTGGGCACGGGGCGAACGCTGAGGGGCTGCTGGGAGGGCGGTACTGGTAGGGGAGGTGGCGGCTGTACCTGTAGAAGTGGGGGGCACAGATGGTGCCGCCACCACAAGGGAGCTCCCATCGGCGGACGAGTCCGTGTCGCTGGTTGGTGATCCGGTGACCGACGTGAAGCTCCCCTCGCCCTCCGTCCCACTGGTGCATTCTGAGTCCGTGATGTGGCCCTCCATGGCCATGTGGGATGCAGGTCCCTCGTGCCCCGGTGCCACTGTACCTCTGCCTGATGATGCTGATGCACAAAAGAACAGGGAGAGCCGAAAAAGGGGGAGGGGACGACAGAAGAAAGACAGGATGAGTGCATGGCTTACCGCTACCGTTGGCGGACAATACAGACACAGCAGCCCCCTGCACTACGCCGCGCTCTTGGGTTCTACAGATGCAGTTCCTGGGATATGGCCTACATGCCTATGGTGGACATCTGCACACATGGATGTCACTGGGGCATCTATACCTGTACTTGGCCCACTACTGAGGTGTGGTGGAGTGCCACATGCCCTGCATTACGGAGGGGCCTAGCCTATGTATTTCTGCCTGGCCTAGGTACACCCACAGCCCTCCTCCCCCACCCAGACCCCTTAACTGCGCTCTAAGTACCCAGAATGAGGTTGTACTCACCCCCTTGTGTCTGCTGTGATGGCCTCAAGCACCCATCCAACTCCGGGTAGGCCACCGCCAGGATCCGGAACATCAGGGGGGTCGTGGTGCGACGGGCACCCCTCCCACGTTGGGAGGCCATCCCCAGCTGAGCCTCCGCCGTCTTCTTGCTCCAGCGGTGAATGTCCTCCCATCTCTTATGGCAGTGGGTGCCCCGTCTCTGGTGGACCCCCAGGGTCCAGACTTCCTTGGCGATGGCACACCAAATGTCCTTCTTCTGGTGGGCGCTGACCTACATGACATGCACAAGGGAAGAAGAGAAGAAGAGAAGTCATTACCAACTGCACCGTCAACGTGAGTGGCCCCCATCCCTACCCTTCCCATGTGGCACATGCATTCACAGTCCTTCATGTTCCCTGAACTCTGTCCCCTTCCCCCTTACAACCAGCCCTCTCCACCCAGTCCTAGCACATACAACATGCTCCCTGTGTACTCACCTGTTGGTCTGGAGGACCGTAGAGTAGCGTGTACTGGGGGAGGACCCAGTCTACTAGCTTCTCCAACTCCTGAGCAGTGAAGGCAGGGGCCCTTTCCCCAGACGCAACAGCCATTGTATCTTCCACAGCAGCACTTGCAGTGTAGGTCCTCTCCTGTCGAAGATCAGGTATCGAGTGATTGAACAGATAGAAAATGGCGGTCACGTCCGCAGCGGTGACGTCCGTGGTGGTGCGTATCATCACCGCCGGCACACCTCGTCATTGGCTCCTGGGACCCATAGGGTTCAATGTTAACCAATGCACCATTGCGCCGCGGTCTACGACCGCCTACTGCGCCGGGGCCCACATGGCTTCATTTACTACTGCGTCCCACATAGCTAGGCCTACACTCACCACACATACAGAAAGGGTTTTGTGTTTGGTGTCGTGTTCTGTGTATCTGTGGGTACATACCTGGGAATATGTTGACTCTGTGGTCGCTTTTGTCCTTCCTAGGCACCGTCAGCTGGGACATTTGAGAAGATGGCGGAATCCTCCGGTGTACCGACCGCTGGTGGACCTGTTAACAATGGAGGAGCGACATTTACTCGTCACCTAGAGGTTTGACCGTGCCACTATCCAGGAACTATGTACCCAGTTGGAGCCAGACCTGATGTCACCAATCCGCCATCCCACTGGAATCCCCCCTGACGTGCAGGTGCTCTCAGTGCTCCATTTCCTGGCAAGTGGGTCTTTTCAAACAACAGTGGCCATGGCATCAGGGATGTCCCAGCCTATGTTTTCCAACGTGTTGTCCAGAGTGTTGTCTGCCCTGCTGAAACACGTAAGGAGATACATCGTTTTCCCTGAGGTGGAGGATTTGGCTACAGTGAAAGGTGACTTCTATGCCCTTGGACATATCCCCAACATCATAAGTGCTATTGATGGGACCCATGTAGCTCTGGTCCCCCCCCACAGGAGTGAACAGGTGTACAGGAACCGGAAGAGTTATCATTCCATGAATGTACAGATGGTATGTTTGGCAGACCAGTACATCTCCTAGGTAAATGCTATGTTCCCTGGCTCAGTGCATGACGCCTACATCCTGCGGAATAGCAGCATCCCTTATATGATGGGTCAACTCCAGAGGCACCGTGTGTGGCTATTAGGGGACTCTGGTTACCCCAACCTGTCCTGGCTATTGACCCCAGTGAGGAATCCCAGGACCAAGGCAGAGGAACGCTACAATGAGGCCCATGGGCGGACTAGGAGGGTGATCGAACGCACCTTCGGCCTCCTGAAGGCCAGGTTCAGGTGCCTCCATATGACAGGTGGTTCCATATTCTACTCACCGAAGAAGGTGTGCCAGATCATCATTGCCTGCTCGATGCTTCACAATCTTGCTTTGCGACGCCAGGTGCCTTTTCTGAAGGAGGATGGTCCAGATGACGGTGTTGTGGCAGCTGTGGAGCCTGTGGGCCTGTGGATAGTGATGAGGAGGAAGTTGAGGATGAAGACATCAACAACAGGGAGTCAGTCATACAGCAATATTTCCAGTGACACACAGGTGAGAACACTGGCATTTTTACCATCACATTGACTTTCACACATCTACCTCTATCCTGTCTGTCATTTCATAGCAGTATTTGGTAACTGAATTGTACCTTTCCATTACGGTTTCACAGGTGTGGTTACCAACGTGTGTAATCTGCTTGCATCCTTCAAGGACTTGTGATGTGTGACATCGGTATGTTGGCTTTACAATAGGAAACGCATTATGACACTGTCATTGATAATACATATTTACTACATCACAGACTGAATCCAGATTGTTTTGTGGTTCAAGGGTGTTTATTTAAGTGCTCAAAAATGGAGGGGGGTTGTAATTTGGTGATGGGGGACGGTGGAGGAGTGTCCATGGCAGAGTCCAGTCCATTGGTCACACAGGTGCACTGCCCATATGGGCATAGGAAGTGGAGCTGGGGCAGTTTAAGTATGGACAGTGTAACAAAGTGGGACAGTGGGAGGACAATCAGGGTGGTCTCATTTCCTGGCGAGGGTCTTGCCATCTTGCTCTGTCCTGTTCCTGGATCTCAGGACCCGCTTGCGTGGTGGTTGTCTGTCTGCAGGGGGTGGGGTGCTGGTGTGGTGGTCCTGTGGCGGTGCCTCCTGTCCACTAGCGCCGGCGGAGGTGGTGGGCAGTTCATCGTCCAGGCTAGTGTCAGGGGCCCCTTGGTGTGCCACGTTGTCCCTCATGGTGTGCTGTATGTCCTTCAGCACCCCTACGATGGTGCCCAGGGTGGAGCTGATGGTCCTGAGCTCCTCCCTGAAACCCAAATATTGCTCCTCCTGCAGGCGCTGGGTCTCCTGAAACTTGTCCAGGACCGTCGCCATCGTCTCCTGGGAGTGGTGGTATGCTCCCATGATGGAGGATAGGGCCTCGTGGAGAGTGGGTTCCCTTGGCCTGTCCGCCCCCTGTCGCACAGCAGCCCTCCCAGTTCCCCTGTGTTCCTCTGCCTCCGTCCCCTGGACCGTGTGCCCACTACCACTTCCCTCAGGTCCCTGTTGTTGTTGGGTTATCCTGGGTTCCCTGTAGTGGTGGACACACCGCTGATTGACCTGTCCTGGGTACGGAGGTATGGGCCCGCTGGGTGGGTGCTGTACTGGTGTTACCAGAGGGTGGAAGGTCAGTGTTGGGCTGTGCCTGTGCGAGGGGAACCGACTGTCCCGAGGCCCACGATGGTCCGGGCTGGTCATCAGGATCCAGTGGGGCAGAGCTGCTGTTGTCACTGTGGGCCTCTTCTGTGGGTGGAGTGGAGTTGTCTGGACCCTCCGGTGTGGTGACGGTCCTTCGTGATCCTGCAGGGGCATAAGAGCATGATTATTGCATGTGTGTGTGTTATGGTGTGCAATGGGTGGCTCACCGTGTACACCAGTGCAAGCATTCCTGTGTGGGGGCTTGTGTGATGATGGTTAGGGGTTGTTATGGGTATGTGCAGTGAGTATGCTTTAGTGAGGGGTGACCATGCTTAGTTGTGTCATGCAGGGCTTGGTGTTGAGATGGGTGGTTTGTGTTATTGGTACATTAGTGAGGAGTTTGAGTGATAGGGGAGGGGGCGAGGGTGGGGGTGTGTGATAGCATGCAGGTAGGGTGGGGGATATGATAGTTAAGTTTTGACTTACCAGTGTCCATTCCTCCACCGACTCCTCCGAGGCCCTCTGGATGCATGATGGTCAAGACTTGCTCCTCCCATGTTGTTAGTTGTGGGGGAGTAGGTGGGGGTCCACCGCCAGTCCGCTGAACCGCAATGTTGTGCCTGGAGACCGCTGAACGCACCTTCCCCCGTAGGTCGTTCCACCTTTTCCTGATGTCCTCCCGATTTCTTGGATGCTGTCCCACAGCGTTGACCCTGTCCACTATTCTGCGCCATAGCTCCATCTTCCTGGCTATAGATGTGTGCTGCACCTGTGAGCCAAATAGCTGTGGCTCTACCCGTACGATTTCCTCCACCATGACCCGGAGCTCCTCCTCGGAAAACCGGGGGTGTCTTTGGCGTGACATGGGGTGGTGTGGGTGATGTGTGGGGTGGTGTCAGTGTTGATGTGTGTGGTGATGTGTAGTGGTGTGTGTTGTATTGTGAGTGTAATGTTGTATGGGTGATGGTGTTGTGTGCCTCTGTGTGGTGGGGTTCTCAGTTCCTGTGCTCTCTGTCTCTCTGGCCTTCGGTCGTGAATTGTGGTTGTAGAGGTTTGTGGGTGATGTGGGTGTGTGTTTTATATAGTATTGATTGTGTGAGAGTGGTGTTTGTATGTGTATCAGGTGTGTGTATTTGGAATTGTCCAATGTGGCGGTGTTTTGGAAATGTGTGTGTATTTTGAGCGCGGCGGTGTGTACCGCCAATGGAATACCGCGATTGAAAGACCGCCGCGTGGATTCGTGGGTCATAATAGCATGGGCGTGTTTCTGGGCTTGGAGGTGGAGGTGGAGGTTTTGTTTTCGCCAGTTTATCACTGACCTATGGTGTGGCGGACTTGTGTGGGTGTCTGTATTTCGGCGGATTCCGAGATGTGGGTCATAATAGCTATGGTGGAATTCCGCGGCTGCGGCGGTGTATTGGTGGTCTTCTGCACGGCGGTAAGCGCCTTTTACCGCCAATTTTGTAATGACCCCCATTGTCTTAATGTGACATAATTTGAGCTACATGTTAGATTTAGGGCCTAATTACGAGTTTGGTGGTTGAGGACTGTCAAACCTTCATTGGCTGTCGGACCACCCTCTACTGGCGGTCTAACTGTCAGATTACGACCTTGGTGGTCGGACTGCCAGGGGTCCACCTCCACCACTAGGATCACGGATCCCAATGGGTGGTGGCGGCTGGAGTCGTGGTCAGCCACGACTGCGCTGAGTTCAGCGCCACCATGCTGATCATGAGTCCTCTTTCCACCAGCCATAAATTTATGGCTGGGTCCCAGCTATGAAAAACTGGCAGAAAGCCAGTGTTGGGGACCACAGGGGCCCACCTGCCAGCACCCTTTGAATGCGCACTGTCTGCACTGCAGAAAGTGGGCATTCCGAGGGTGCTGTTATGCAACAGCATTGACCTCGGCTCTCTTAAGTAAGCCGAGGCCATTGCTGTGGCACTGTTTCCGCAGGCCTGACCCGCGGAAACTTTGTATTATGATGTTTCCACCAGCCAGCCTGATGGAAACCTCATAATACGACAGAGGAGGGGGGGGCAGGAGGACAGCCTCCTTACAACGGCTTTGGTGATCAGCTGGTCCGACTGCCAAATATGCAATGAGGCCATTAGTCTGGCACTTACTTTAGTGCTGCCTCAATGGCCATTGGTACAGGACCAACAGCATCTTCTTAAATCTTAAACTCGCTATTTTCAATTTCAGTGTCATGCTTGAGCCACTGGTAAACTGGGTGTGAAGTGAGCTCACTATTATTCATAATCTCTATTGCCACGTTTGCAAACTAAGTGAAGAGTAATACTGGTGCAAAAGATAATCATGAGGAGATTCATTGAATATCTGCACAATACTTACCTTGTATTTGTCCAATGAGAAAGGGAAGTCACTGATTCGATTCTGAAAACAAACAGGCGCAATAACTTAATGTCAGATCCCGAATCGGCACTGCATGCCACAGGATGCTCTCTTATCATTCAATGGAAGGGCAGACCCACATCCAAACATCAGTCTGAATCAAGCAGGCCAATTGCTTCTTTCCTCTGTAGCAGGTGACATGACACTACAGGTCAATAATATCGGCCTACAATCATTTTGCATTCTTTACATTGTCTACCACTACACCATCATCACAAGAATTATTACTTCTAATTTTACTTTTTTATCTTCATCTGAACCCGCTATCTAATATATTCCTCTTTCTTACTTGTCTCAACTTGCATTTTATGACAATGTAATGTCAGTTAATTGTTATGCGATTTGATGCGTGACAATTACTAGCATTTCATCTTAACCCCTTAGCATGCTGGGCCTTCCCTCCCCCCCAGTGCTGAGCCCTTTTTTGGCTATTTGGGGTAGTTTGTGCTAAGTCCTTCATAAATTGTTGTCCACATAAGATATCAATGCCAAATTTGCATCATTTTTTTCCAACATCCTTGGGATTCTAAATGTACCCAGAGTTTTTGGGTTCCACTGGAGGAGACCAAGAAATTTGCCAAAATTTCATTTTTTTTTTTTTAAATGAAAAAGGGGCTGCATACGAAGGTTGAGTTTTTTTTCCCTGAAAATGGCATCAACAAAGGGTTTGTGGTGCTAAAATCACCATTTTCCCAGCTTTCAGGAACAGGTAGACTTGAATCAGAAAATTAAATTTTTCAACACAATTTTGGCATTTGTTTGGGACATACCCCATTTTTACTATTTTTATGCTTTCAGCCTCCTTCCAGTTAGTGAGAGAAATGGGTGTGAAACCAATGCCGAATCCCAGACAACTAAACATTTCTGAAACGTAGACAACATTCTGAATTCAGCAAGGGGTGACTTGTGTAGATCCTACAAGGTTTTCATACAGAAAACAACAGTTGAAATAAAAAAATATTGAAATTGAGGTGAAAAAACTGCCATTTTTTCCATGTTTTACTCTGTAACTTTTTCCTGCGATTTCAGATTTTTGAAAGCAATATACTGTTACGTCCGCTGGACTCTTCTGATTGGGGGGATATATAGGGCTTGTAGGTTAATCAAGAACCCTAGGCACCCAGAGCCAATAAATGAGCTGCACTTGCAGTGGTTTTTCATTCTATACCGGGTATGCAGCAATTCATTTGCTGAAATATAATGAGTGAAAAATAGGTATCAAGAAAACCGTTGTATTTCCAAAATGGGCACAAGATAAGGTGTTGAGGAGCAGTGGTTATTTGCACATCTCTGAATTCTGGGGTGCCAATACTAGCATGTGAATTACAGGGCATTTCTCAAATAGACGTCTTTTTTACACACTGTCTTATATTTGGAAGGGAAAAATGTAGAGAAAGACAAGTAGCAATAACACTTGTTTTGCTATTCTATTTTCCCCCAAGTCTCCCGATAAAAATGGTACCTCACTTGTGTGGGTAGGCATAGTGCCTGCGACAGGAAATGCTCCAAAACACTACGTGGACACATCACATTTTTCTACAGAACACAGAGGTGTTTTTTGCAAAGTGCCTACCTGTGGATTTTGGCTTCTAGCTCAGCCTGCACCTAGGGAAACCTACCAAACCTGTGCATTTCTGAAAACTAGAGACTGAAGGGAATCAAAGACATGGTGACTTGCGGGGCTCTCACCAGGTTCTGTTACCCAGAATCCTTTGCAAACCTCAAAATGTGGCTAAAAAAATACTTTTTCCTCACATTTCGGTGACACACAGTTCAGTAATCTGAGAGGAGCCACAAATTTCCTTCCACCCTGAGTTCCCCCAAGTCTCCCAATAAAAATGATACCACACTTGTGTAGGTAGGCATAGTGCCCGCGACAGGAAATGCTCCAAAACACAACGTGGACACATCACATTTTTCTACAGAAAACAGAGGTGTTTTTTTGCAAAGTGCCTACCTGTGGATTTTGGCCTCTAGCTCAGCCGGCACCTAGGGAAACCTACCAAACCTGCACATTTTTGAAAACTAGAGACCTAGGGGAATCCAAGACGGGGTGACTTGTGGGGCTCTCACCAGGTTCTGTTACCCATAATCCATTGCAAACCTCAAAATTTGGCTAAAAAAACACTTTTTCCTCACATTTCGGTGACAGAGAGTTCTTGAATCTGAGAGGAGCCACAAATTTCCTTCCACCCAACGTTCCCCCAAGTCTCCCAATAAAAATGGTACCTCACTTGTGTGGGTAGGCCTAGTGCCCGCAACAGGAAATGCCCCAAAACACAAAATGGACACATAACATTTTCTCAAAGAAAACAGAGGTGTTTTTCGCAACGTGCCTACCTGTGGATTTTGGCCTCTAGCTCAGCCGGCACCTAGAGAAACCTACCAAACCTGCAAATTTTTTTAAACTAGAGACCTAGGGGAATCCAAGACGGGGTGACTTTTGGGGCTCTCACCAGGTTCTGTTACCCAGAAACCTTTGCAAACCATAATATTTGGCTAAAAAAACACTTTTTCCTCACATTTCGGTGACAGAGAGTTCTGGAATCTGAGAGGAGCCACAAATTTCCTTCCACCCAGCGTTCCCCCAAGTTTCCCGATAAAAATAGTACCTCACTTGTGTAGGTAGGCTTAGTGACCGCGACAGGAAATGCCCCAAAACACAAAGTGGAATCCAAGACGGGGTGACTTGTCAGGCTCTCACCAGGTTCTGTTACCCAGAATCATTTGCATGGTACCTCACTTGTGTGGATAGGCCTTGTGCTCACAACAGGAAGTGCCCCAAAACACTATCTGGACACATCGAAATTAGCAAATAGAAAACTACCTGTTTTTGCGGTGGGGCACCTGCGTTTAGAGAAACCTACCAAACCCAGACATTTCTTAAAACTAGACACCCGAGGGAGTCAAGGGAGGTGTGACTTGCGTGGATCCCCCAATATTTTCTTACCCAGAATCCTCAGGAAACCGCAAATCTAGCTAAAAAAATCAAATTTTTCCCACATTTTTGTGTGGGATCACTGCACCGGGACAAATTTCCTACCACCCAATGTTCCCCTCAGTCTCCCGGTAAAAATCATACCTCACTTGTGTAGGTGGGCCAAGTGTTTGTGACAGGGAAGAGCCAAAAACACGTTGAAATTGAGGGGGAACCAAAGTGGGTCCAAAAGGGCACTTTGAAAAAAAACATTTTTAGGCTGACAAGTGCAGCAGAAATTTTATCGGTATAGATGAGACAATGCTGGGTGGTAGGAATTTTGTGGATTACTGCAGATTCCGGAAGGTTCCATCACAAAAATGTGGGAAAAATGTGTGCTTTCCAGCAAAGTTGCAGGTTTGCAGGGCATTGTGGGTAAGGAAATGGTGCGGTGCATGTGAAGCACACCACCCTGGAATCAACTAGATGTTTAGTTTTCAGATGTGTCTAGGTCTTGTGGATTTTTGTACATGGCAGCGTCCCAAAGTAAAAAAAAGTGCAGCCCTCACCATTCCAAGTGGGACGATTTTGAGAGTTACCAAGCTCTCATGGCCCAAATGTAAAACAAAAGCCCAAAATAATCAAATGTCCTCTTGCTTGCCATGGGATAAGATGTTTTAGTGTGCTGGGGAGAGCTGAAAGACGGTTAGTCTCTTCAGTTCAGGTGGGGGCATAACCAGGCCCATACTGGTTGGTAGCCACCACCCCACTATTTTCTTTTATTTTTTGTATTCCTTGGCATCTAGTAGACTTTCTGTCCCCCCGGGGTGAGGATTGGGGGTAATTACCCAATCTGCCCACTGGTGGGCAGAACAACTTTGGCCCCATTTATTTGGGGTGGGAGTATGGCCATACACCCAACCTCTTATTTTGAAAAAAAATCTTCCCTGGTCTCTGGTGGGCTTTCTGCCCCCCTTGGGGGCAGATGGGCCTTCCAAAATAGGCCAGTCTGCCCCCAAGGGGGGCAGTTATGGCCAACAGTAATGTGCCCCCATGGGGAGAGACCCTTGCCCAGGGGGTTGCCCCTTCCAAACAAAACACACACACACCAATCCATGGTGTCTAGAGGTTTCTGCCCTCTTTGGGGGCAGATTGGCCTAACAAAAATAGGCTGATCTGCCCCAAGGGGTGCAGAAATGGCCTAAATACAATTTGTCCCCCAGGGGAGCGACCCTTGCCTAGGAGGTCGCTCCCCATACATAAAAACATAAAGTAAATTAAAAAATATATATATCCCTGGTGTCCGCCTAATTATAGGGGGGGCAGAAAAGGCCTAAAAATATTTTGCCCCCCCGGGAGTGGCCCTTGCCAAAAGGCCGCTCCCCTTATGCGTTTTTAGTATAAAAAAAAAATCCCTGGTATCTTGTGGTTTCTGCCCACCTGGGGGCAGCTCGGCCTAATTATATCACACCCCTGGGGTAAGAGTACCTTCTCCCTGACCGCTTATGCCACTTTAAATTTGGATTTTCACCCCCAGGGACCTTGTCCAATGAAATAATATGGTGGTCGCAACTTTTTAGTCAGGTTGCAGTCAGCCAATTGCAATGCTTCATTTTGCACGCGTATTGATGAAAATTCACAAATATTGTGATTAATCGCAGCCAGAGATATACAAATTTATTTGCCCTTAAATATCTCCTAAACTACTGAATGGATTTA
Source organism: Pleurodeles waltl (assembly GCF_031143425.1). Lineage (NCBI taxonomy): Eukaryota > Metazoa > Chordata > Amphibia > Caudata > Salamandridae > Pleurodeles > Pleurodeles waltl. The sequence continues at coordinate 312,251,945 of NC_090439.1, forward strand.
CACCAAATAACAAAAAGCACGATCTGCATACGGGCAGTTAGCTTTCTACCAAATTTGGTGTACTTCATACTAAGGTTCTGTCTGTAGACATGTTGATGGGTCCTATGGGAATTAACATGGGAAATGCAACATTTTTTTCAGCCCCCTTTTTCTTGGCCCCTGCTTGATGGATCACCCCGAAACTTCCTGCGCAACAAGAATCACCAGGCCACTTTTTTTGGAAACGTTTGCAAAGATTTGTCAAACAGTGGCAAAGATATAGGCAAGTCGAAAAACTATTTTCAATGGAAACATGGTCCTAACTATAACTACCTACTGGCAACCACCACTAGGTAATATATATATATATATATATATATATATATATATATATATATTCCGCTGAAAAAACTAAAGTCAAAGTGGATTTATAAATACATCCGGTAGTAAGACATTAATTTAAGTAAAAACAGAAATTTATTGAAAAAACTATGGTAAATTAGAGTTATACATAGGATTTCTAATAATAAAAAACTAGTTTTAAAACAAAAAACTGAAATTCACCAGTAATGTATAACTGACGTAGGTATAACTTGCACCACCATAGGTTTCATGTCATCATTGATGTAATATATGAGGTGATAAGCAGTGCATCAGAATGATGCAAGTTATACTTGGGTAAGTAGGTCCCGTGGGGTCCCAAGGGCTAGGGGCTCAGGGTAGCCTACCCTAACCCAACTGTTTCTGTGTTTTTTTATATTTATTTTTCAGGCCTAGGGGCCTGAGACCCTGTGTCCTGTAATAGCAACTGTGATAAATTCGGCTGTTGGTTGAGGGGATTGCAAGCAGGGAGATGCTGCGGATGGCTGTCGCTGTAGCACGAACAGCAGACCAGGTGTCACGGACGGCCGTTATTGTAATGTGAAGATCCCATAGGGCATCGTGGATGATGTTGCTGGAGCTTCATATTGACGGTCACTACAGGCTATCAATGATGTAGTGTGAACTGGTCTTGGATTGCCAGTTGTCGCAGGCGGTCGCTGTAGCATGAAGGTCCAGATTTACAGGAGCTTTGCGTTGTTGGTCAGCATGGGTGGCAAAAAACGAAAACTTCAGGAATTCTCTTTCTTTTCTGGGAGGAGGAGCTTAAGGATGCCACACCAAGGGTCAAGGAACTAGGAGACACCTCTCAGGGATCAGGGACTCACTCCAGTAAAGGCCAACACGGCTTAGACAAGTATAGTTGAGGATCCAGGTAGGACCAGTTGCAGCAGGTCAGCTGCTGGGAGGTCTATGAAGCTTGTTACATCTTTGCTGCTCATACAGGAGGTACATCTGCTGACCCTTGGAGTCACTCTGCTTAGCCTGGGACGAAAGAAAGTAGGTCCAATATTCCTACTCAGGCAGCAAGGCAGCCCTTCAAGCAGAAGAGAAGTCCTTGGGCAGCAGGGCAATTCTTCTGTAACTTCCACAGGTCCAGGCGTGTTCTGATTAATGGCTCTAGAAGTCCAATATTTATACCTGGTGCCAGCCTTTGTGTGAGGGGGCTCCCTGCTCTACTCTCACATTTGTTTCAGGAAAGTTCTTACCTTTTTTCTGTCAAGGCTCCAAACTGTCTGGGGTTGACAAGAGGTAAGGCAGGCCTGATGTCAGGTCCCTTTGCTTGTGCAGGAGGCAAACATGTGTAAGTGAAGGTGGACACATCTCCTCCAAGTAATCCTGCCAGTATGGCCCAACCTGTCCACACCTAAGCCCCCTTTGTGTTACTGTCTGGAAGTAATACACAAACCCCCAACAGCAGACCCATTTACAGTCATGTGATCCACGACACTGGCAGAAGGGACACATGTTTGGGCCAAGAAAATGCCTACTTTCTAAAAGTGCCATTTTCAGAATTTTAACTTAAAATCTGACTTTATCATTAGAAAGGATTTTCAAAAACAGTTCATTTGAGTGTAAACAGTATATTCTTATATGCTCCCAATCCAATGTTAGCATGTATTAAATGTAATAAGGTAACCCAGAGTTAGTCAATGGGAGAGATAGGTCTAACAACAGTGAATTACTTTAGGACTGTTCCATTGCCAGGGCATGTATATCTTAAGTACACTTGTCTTACTTTTTAAATTCCGTGCACCCTACTGTATGAACCTTTAGGGACCATCTTAGGGACAACTTATAAGTATTAAAAAGGAAGGGTTAGGCCTGGCATACATTTTTTTTTTTTTTTGCCAGGTCGAAATGTCAGGTTAAAACCACACGATAGGCTACAGTGGCAAGCCTGAGACATGTTTTAAAGAACTATTTTAGTGGGGGCACAATGAGTGCTGCACACCCAATAGTAGCATTTAATTGAGAGATCCTATATAGTAACATTTACTAGGAACTTACAGTTCATTTAACTGTGCCAATTAAGTGCAGGCCAGTTTTAACCTTTTTGAAGGTGTGAGCACAATGGCTTTAGGTAGCACTGGTTAGCAGTGTTAAAGTGCACAGAATCCTATAGCCAACAAATACGAAATCAGCAAAACAGGTGTGGTGAAAATAAAACGTTAGGAGTTATACTACGGCAAGGATGTCAAGTCTAACAGTGGGTGTAAATGCCAGCTATTAGAAAGAATACTTTTTAATTGAGGATGTGTGTTTTTTTAAATCATGGATGGTGCCTTTGAACAGTCCATGCGTCCAGCCTAAGTTCTTTGAAGTAGCGTAAGTAGGGTATTAGTTTCTCCTCACTAGCTTGATTGAATGGTGATTCTAATAGTAAGTCATAATGTTCTGTAACCTCCATTGGGGGTACGTATGCTACGGGAATACATTTTTTTTTTAATTTGAAGACACATTTAGTATCGTAGAGAAGCCTATACTTAATGTTGCTTTTTGGCATTGTTTCTATAAAGCTTGATTGAAATGTAAATAACATCCTTGTATTTCCATGTAGGGATATATTTCAAGGACTGCTTGAATAAGTGGTTGTTCAAAATATTCCTATGTTTTGATTTTGAGCCCTGAAAATGTGTACCAGGCTTGGATTCTGGGTTGGGAACATTTGAAAATGAAAGCCATGTTGGAAACAATTATAAAGTAGAAAAGTAAAAAGTGAGCTACAAAAAAAGAAGGAAAGGAACAAATCCTTTGGAGGTCCTTCTATATTTTGAAGGACCCCCCTCCCAGCCTGCCAGGTCTGCATATGCCCTGTATGGCCCCCACTCTCTTAAAGGAGGACAGCCTGACGGTGATCTCTATGACTCCAGTACATCCTCTGGTACAGCGGATGCATTAACGTTACAAATAAACGCTGAGCAGGCAACTCCTTCCTTTTTACCAACTCTACATTCATTATTTGTGTTCCTGCATCTAATTCCCGCCGTGGGATTTTTCTCAGTAAAGCAAAACAATCAATGACAATGTCGCACAGTGAGTTTTCTCCCAACACTCTAGGGCCACTGGTTTCCCTGCCCTTGTTCTGTAGAAGAACAACACTGAACTACGCAGCTGCCTGCCCTGTATGAAGGGGTGGGCTGAGTGACTTGTCGGAACTATCACCGACTTCACCTCTTGATTTCCGCACTTCCCATGTACTTACACTTTGAAGGAACTGGTGGCTGCAAAGGTGCCAGGTGAAGCTCATTGCTATAGACCATGGATATCAATTCACCAAAGTGCTAGGGGTGGCGGAAGTGACGTCACAAGCCCATTGACCTCCACTTTCACTCAGACACATACTCACAAATTTACACTTAAACAGTCACTGTCATATAAACACTCTCGCCTGCAAACACGCATACAGCATACATTTAAAATCATCTTTGTTTACGTCAGCTGGCAGGGAAGGGCATATTCACGTTTTTATTACCCTAATGGTGAATAATGTATTACTATTCACTATTAGTGTAGTAAATTTTTTTGACAGAAAACAAAGAGATTGGAGCCCCGACTGCTGCTCATAATAGCGAGTTCCCACTGTGTTCCTGGCACTGAATTTGTCACCTCTGAAGGGAGGGATAGCAAAAGCAGTGTCAGGGGTCGCAAAGAGCAAGCCAGGGGTCGCAGCTGCGTCCACTGGCAACCCCAAATTGAGTCCGTGCTACAGACATGCACTTTTTGATAGACCTGCACTGTTAGATAGATTTGATTGGCTAGTCTAGGAACTTTGAAAGAAGTAATGCGAAGGAAATTAATGGCAACGACTCACCTTCCTGGCGCCCAGAGATTAAAATAAAAGTTCCAGGAAGATTCGGCGTGGTGATGGATGGGGGTTATTTCATTGTTCCTTTACAAACGCTCACTACGGGCTGGGAAAATAATACATTTTTTTAATGCACCGGCGTTATATCAAAAATAGCGTGTAATGCAAAATAATATGAAATGTATCAATTTATCGCTTTTCATGTAACTACGCAGAATTTAACACGGAAGCCATACTGATAGAAAAGTATAAATGTATAATGTATTCTTTGTTGAGCCATTCAAAATGTTGTTTCATCTGTAAAGGATATTGACTAGTTCCCCAAAGAGTACAATTAAGATTTCAATGAACATTAAAAAAAAATGTATCACTTTCTAAGTTATGGTGTTTCGATCTTTAGCAATACATCTTAAGGTCGCTTTCTGCTCTTACACCTATGCAATTAATAGTCAACTAAGATAAGGGCTTATTTAGACTATGGCAGGAAGACTGACTAGCAGCCGAGGCCGCTGTGGCACTGACTCTGATGCCCCGGTCACAGCCCACCCTGCAATGCTAGGGTTGGCTGTTGGTAGAGGCGAGTTTATCCCAGCACAAATTTCACCAGGATTTACCTGGCAAACAGATACATGCCAGCATTTTGAAGCTAGAAACAGGGAGGTTTAAAAAAACACTGGGGAAATGTATTTTCACCATTGACTTACATTGAAGTAGAGGGAATTTTAGGGAGGAAATAGCTAAAAGAGAGGTAGTTTGGGCTTAAAAATTAGGTGTCTCCAGCCTGAATCGGGTCTGTTGGCATGAAACTGCTCCCACCAATATGTCAGTGCCAGTTTCCTCAAGAACAAACATAAATACTATACCTCTGATGCTCTGAGACATTTCCCCCCCAGAGTGTAGGTAGCTATTTGATTTTTCCTGTGGTATACCACCACGCTGTTCGCAGCAGTTGGAGACAAGATAAAAAACTTAACTTGTCAGCCAGAGAATGTCCTGTGAGAGGGTGTTTCTGACAGCAGAGTCAGCAGAGACTCAGCCTTCCGAATCACATCCCTTCCATCACCTCCAAAAGAGGTCAGGAAACCATGACCTGTGTGCACATGACATCTGTCAGTTTTCCCCTATGTCCATTTTCTTCCCAGTTCTAAATTAACCACCAAGAGTACTTCCAAGCTGTCTACCATCAGAGGAGCATGCTTCTTCCAGCTTCACAGGGGGACTCCGGTATAAGGCCCACACCTATCTCCTGTGAGGATAGTTTTGTGAGTGTGTTCAGGGCCATCTTTAGAGCAGGTGGCGCCTGGTGCGACAATCTTTTGTGGCAACCCCCTTCCCATGACTCCTCCTCACATTCCCTCACTACCACCCGCCTAAAGTGCCCCTCATCTCTCCATAACTCCTCTCTCACACACATTTCATTTGTTTTAAAGCACTGGTAAAGGCTGGCTTTACTAATCTAGTCAGGTGTCCAAAAACATATAGTTCCGTTCTTCGCAACAGGCATATTAATCCTCTGCACAACCTTATGGCGAGTCAAAACTGCCAGGAGACCAAAAACTGCTCCCTCCCTGGCAGGAACGTTACTCACAAGAGTTATCTTGACATTTGTATTACTATTACTACCTGGACGCACTGGGAAGTCTGCAGCAGGTGATTTTAAATCGTAAGTTCTTGCTGAACACAATGCCCCCCCTTAAGGTTAGTGCCCCCCTTCCAGGTCAGCGCCCAGTGCGGCAGCACCGGTCGCACAGTTCTAAAGCCGGCCCTATGTGTGTTGGTTTATATTCTGCTGCATGGAACGGTTTATATGGGTTACACGAGCTCATTTATTCCGAGAGCAGAGGAAGCCTGGCCCAGGACTGTATCAATAAATGATGTCCAGTGTTTCAAAGCAAGACACAATCATTAATTGTTGATAAGCAACATTTCATACAGTATCTGCTAAATGTGTACAGTTTTTTCTTAATCCTCTGTATTTTCCAAACTATTGAAATCTACTTTGTATCAATATTTAGGAGTTATTTAGCTAAGGATAATACAATGCTGGGCAAATGGCTTGCACTTAGGTCCACAATATGTTGCATGAACAGCCTTTTCCGTTAATGCAGAATTCAACTAGCCATTCCCGTTACTTTTCATTGAAATGCTGCACAGGTCGACAGAGACTTTTTCAAACCCTAGATCTGAGAAGAGTGTGAACAAGGAAAAACTCAAAATGTACTGTGTAAAAATGTTCTGCTGAATTGCCTCATATCCGTGGAATAAACTAGCAGCATACACCTACTTTTTTATTTATGCATTTATTTATTTGTTTGCCTGTTTTTCTTTCTTTGATTTGTATGTGTTTATTTACGTATTCATACTAACATATGCATTATTTAATACTATCAGTTCCTAATCCTTCATGGCAATTGAAAGTTTTTACTTAATGCATATTTGAATTTAGTATCTTAGGGCCATATGTACGAACACATTTTCCCATATACACAAAATGGGTAAAACCATTTGCTACATCTGGCCCTTAGTCATTTAAAATAACTTGCTATCAAGGAGGTTGTACCCTGACAAAACCTAAAGCAAGAAATAACAAAACAAACCACATACCATATGCTAGAGACACACCAATAACTCATAGCTCATTTGAAATCCCATTACAGCAGTGATTAATGCTCTTGTGCGCCTCATCAGCCTATAATGACCCAGCCAATTGTCAGTCTAAATACTGCACCCGGATCTTCCTTTAGAACTTCAGTGAGAGTACCCAAATGATTTTTCCCAATAAATAAATAAATCCATGAGTGCGTATCTTCTTCTTCTTATTATTACTATTATTATTGTTGTTGTTGTTCTTATCATTATCATTAGTATTATTATTAACGAGAAAAAGAAGCAGAATAGTAATAATAACTCGTTTTACATAGCACTTTATACTGCACTTTTGCTGTTTCTAAGCACAGTAAATAACAAGCTCAACTATCACCTATCGTAAAGTTTCTTAAAACACTTTATTACACCAATTACACCAACACAAAATGAGAACTCAGGGATTAAGTTTGCCTCGAGTTTTCAATATATAGAGTTATAATTGTAGATATAAAAACAACCATCTTTGGCTTTGTATAAAGAGAGCATTGGTTAAAAAGTGACATAGTGATGATTGAATAGGGACGCTACCTTCATACTGAATAGCAAGTGAGTGAATACCATTGATTTTGCTCTCATACTGAAATATACAAATTGAAAAAAAAATACTTATTTCATTTTATGGGGTGTTTTGTGTATTGTTTGCCATACCTCTGCTTCTCTCCTCCAAACCCTGGCAACATTTGTAATCGATAAAAAAGTAGGATGCCAAAAATTCCCAAAGAATCGAAAAGCTACAAAGTGTTGGATGAGTCATATTTGGGTTGTGAATGTCCCCTAGAAGATTAAACAGAACCAGATTAATCAGAGACTTGTCTTCAGACATATATACTTTTAGAGAATCACCTGTCTCCCTTTCTATCCAAAAGCTTTTTATTTTCACTTTAAATATATTTTGACATCAACAAGATGCCTGGCCATGTTTAATGTATTCGGAATGCTATGGGGCTCCTGCCAAGTGCCCACCTCAATCATGCAATAATGGTGGCCAGACATCATAAGGGGGCTTTTTCTGGAGACAGTATTATGGCATTGTTACGATTTTCACTGGTCGGATTGAAACTGTTCAATGCATGTTTCCCTATTCTGAACTGCAAATTTGAGGCTACTGAAGTTCTTCCCAGCACGAATTTACATCACGACTTACCTGGCATGTAGGTACAAGCCAGCATTTTGAAACTGGAAACAGGGAGGTTTAAAAAACATTGGGGAAATATACTTACCCCATTGACTTGCAATGAAGTAGAGGCGGTTTTAGCTTTGAGACAGCTAAAAAGAAGGCAGTTTGGCGTTAAAAAATTGGGGGCCTCCAGTCGGAATTAGGTCTGTTGGCATGCATGCAAGAATTGTGAACGGAAAAGCCACTGGGTCTGTGCAAAGTCTGAGCATGAGTCCTAATCCGAATTGGGATGTGAACTCCTTTTTTTTTCTCCAGTATCAGGATCTGCATTGCATTCATAATGAGGGCCTACGGGCCACATGTACAAAGCCCTTTGCCATTTCTTAATGGCCCAAATTGGTATTTCGGGCCATTAAGAAATGCAAAATGGCCTTTTGTGATTTACAAAGGCCTTTAGGTAATCACAAATAGGGATAACCTATTTGCGATTCCTATTCTGCTATACAAAGCATTTCCTAAATGCGATTTGGGCATTTAGGAAATGTAATTATCATTGACTCGAAGTCGATGGTAATCATGTGCAATTTAAAAACAAAGCACCCCAAAATGCCATATTTAAATTACAATAGAGAACACACATCCTTTGACTTCTATAAGCCTTGTAATACAACAGGTTGCCATTATCCGAATTGATACTGAAATTATCCACCTGAAAAGAAAGAAATAATGACAGTGTTGGCCATATTGGCATTCTGACAGAGTAGAAATCGCAATTTCCGATTACCTAAAGGCCTTTGTACATGAGAAAAGGCCGATTTGCTTTTCTCAATGGCCCAAAATACCAATTCTGACCGTTAAGAACTGTAAAAATGTTTTGTACATCCCAAGTGTTCTGTTTAAAAAGACATCCCTTGGATGTTTTATCCTCCATCTATAATGAAAGGTGGAACACATGAGAGGGCAGGATCTCACACAGTATAAAATATAATTTATGCTAATTTGAAATATATTTTGCCTCTACTCTTATGCCAGCAGATTATATTATTCTAGGTACTCTGAAGGCCCAGTTTAAAGGCCACCTACCACACTCTAACCTGTTTTCAAATAACACCATTATGCAGCATGCTGTCTGTACCACATTATACGTTATTAAAATAAAGTTGGGTTGATTTGAAAAATATGTGTGAGAATCAGACAGCCTATTTGTGCACCTCCAACCCCCATATGAGCTTCTACTGTATATGCGGATGCCTGGTTCTCTTCCACAGTAGTTTACTGGGAAAAGACATCCTATTTTGCCAACATAACTACTACTCAGGTGCACAGCAGCCGGGAAACGGGTGCAGGACCGTGACCCTGAAGAACCAACCAATCAAAGTAAGAGTGCTACAAATACATGCTGCAAGAGAGGCCGCAGGGCGGCTGGTCAAGAAAATATCTCGTTGCATTGTACCCCGACTCCTACCACCTTGATAAGTAGAAAGGGAAGTGGGCGTTGACATACACATCATCTGAAGATTGATAGGCTGTAAAGGTTCATAGTAACGAATCAGACGTACGTGGCTCTGTCCATATTAAATGGCAGCTCTTTGCTTCCCGTTTTAGGTTTCCGATTCAAAACTCATAACATTTTAATAACGTGAAAACGGTGGGTGTGATTTTCCAAAGTTTTTGAAGGACATAAGTGTGGCTTAAAGAACAAGATTAAAACTATGTGAAAATAGTTTACTGATTCACATAGCTGGACTTGTTTAGTTGCAAAGGTACCACTTAAGAGCATGAAACATTTTTCTCTGTTTTTTCCTGACATTGTGGCTCTCATTCCGAGAAGTCAGTAATCCTTCAAGTTTCTTGGGTCCAACAGTTACCGACGCCAGGGGTACTGGCAACTCAAAGAGGGCTGAGGTTGTCAGGGGATATTAATTGGGACCTTGAGGGTCTCCTTAGAAATGAGGATTTACGGGGACTGCTGTCAGCAGCCACAAACTCAATGCACTTTTTCTATCTAAACGCACTTTAGTTGAAACGTGTTCACCTGCAACATAAACGTTATTGAACCTACAGGGAAAACAGGTTAGCCACACCTGCCCTCCAGTTCCACTGGACACCCGGAAAACTGCTCAGTGGCAAACTGTCACTTATTTCAACTTACAATGAATCAAAATGTCTTACATGAAAAATATATGTTGAATGAAAAATGAGACAAAGGAAAATTGAGAAATTCACAGTTTCCTTAACCACTGAATGTGGATTTTCCGTAATATGGAGAATACAGTGATGTACACCTTTTTTAAAGAATGTGTCCTATTCTTGATTTCGTGACTTTATCAGTCAAAGGTGGGTACTTCTCATGGATATTGGATACTGTGTGGTGTTTTTGGCTTACTTTGAGAGTACTGCAGCTCAAAGGGCGTCTGACCCATAAACACTCCAATTGTATGGCGAATAAATAAACTGGGAACAGGTGGCCACTGTAATGTGATGCCCATAATATACACTATAATAAATACATTACACATTTCTTCCTGCCTAACACCAAACTCATAACATCTTGCCACAACTGGTAGTACGAAAGGGATTTCACCCCAGAATGAATGCCCAAGTGTTGCATACCCTACTGTCAAGTTTAGCTGTTTCCTTAATGGTATGAGTGTGAGTTCATTTTTTAAGTCCAATGCAGGGGAATTCCAAGAGATTCTTCTACAACCTGAGAAATGTGGTTAAGTACTTGAGAAGGCTTGTGTTTCGGTGATTCCAAGTATGTGTGTTTTCTACTGATTCCTCTTTGACCACCATGATTTGTGAGAACTTTACTACATAAGGAGCTTGGTTTAAATGAATGGATTTATCAGCACAACGGCATACATTTTGTCTAAATCCCACTTCAAATGGAAGCCAATGTGTTCCCTGTAGCATGGGCAGATCAGAGGCATAGCTATCGAAAGTGCAGGAGCAACATGGCAGTGAGGTGTGAAGCCCTCGCTGTAGCTCAATTGTGGCTGCCTTTTTACTGCCCAAAAAGAGGCGTTAGTCCCATTTCCCCTGCTTGCATCAGGGTCCATAGCATCCTTGTCATACCACTGTGTGCTATGTGGTTGGATATAATAGAGGAAGGCATAAGTCTCTCTGAGGATTTTGGACTGGCATGATAGAAGCAAATGAGGATTAAGGGCCCTAGGAAGTACGGCATTACTGAAATCTTGCCAGACAAGGACTTGCACATGTTGGGTGAAAAATTTCGGTCTTACAGCCGTGTTCATGGAGTTTTACCCACTCTGCATTCTGCTTGGAGCTCGGAGTTCTGGCAAAACTCCCCCAACCACCCCAAGGCAGAGTTTTATCTCATGTAGGGCGGCTCTCCAACATTAGGTTGGCAAGCGAAAGTGAGAATTTTCATCTCCAACATGAATTTTAGGAGCTAGAATGTCTCAACGCAGGTGGTCGCAGCAGGTCACGACCCTTCGCATTGAGAAAGCTGCCAATTAAGTAGAAAATCAACTCGAGCGGCAGAAAGAATCAGAGCCCTAGAGTGTGCCACGTGGTCTCATCCACGCTGATTTTACAACGTGTAATATGCTCCTAGAGTTAAAAATCAGCACAAGCAAGGTGACGTGCCCGAATTCTGCCCACTCACGGCCCGAATTCTGCCCACTCACGGAGCTCTACTGAATGTCGTGTAGTATTTATGTTTACGAAAATCCACAGAATTCCACGGAGTGAAACTCTGCAAGTTCCACCCACCATTATTTGTTACTTGATGAGTGTGTATTTTTGCTGAGTGGGAAAAGGAGTTTAGTATAGTTGAGCCTGAAGAGGGACACAGTTAAAACCAGCCTCAAGAAAGTAATATAACTAACCCACAAAGAGACCCTCGGAGGCAGAAACAAAGTGCCAAACATTAGAGTGTGGTAGTGTGGATAAATACAGAGGGCAAGGTGCAGTTAACTAAAACTCCAATCCTTTTACCCGAAGAAAACAACAATAGTAGTAGTACTTAAAGACAATAGGAAACAACAAGAAGCCAGAAGTGCTGGTAGTTAGGTGACACCTGAACAGAAAGAATAATGGAGTTTCTGTCCTCTGCATAGCAATGCGGTAACTTAATACCAACACTAATGCAAGTGATTTTACAACCAGAGATTAGCACCCAATGTCAGCTGAGACAATGATGCATGACATTGCAGCCTTCTATGCAGTGAGATACTTGCCAAATAGTAGTCATGTGCATAAATGAAAATGCTGTCACCCCTTCCTCTCGACGTGAGCCACAATTGGAAGTAAACTGCATTGACATTTTTAAACACAGCCCTTCACCCTGCCACTGTGGAAGAGCAGGTATCTTCACCATCCTTCAATTTCCTTTCAAAGGATGAGTCTTGCTAGATCCATTCTCGATGGTGATCGCAATGTGAGGAAGGGGGACCAATCTTATTAGCGAATGAGTGAGTGTATTTAAGGACCTAAATGAAGTGAGAGGGTTTTTGATTTCTCCTTTGAGTTGAAAAGGCAATATAGGGAAGTCTCCTGAGGTGGCTGGATGGACCACCTGTGATATGTACTGGGAACCTGGACCAGTAAGAAAATAATTTAATGTCAGAACTATTAAGATTTCGCCTGCCAGATGGTTGCAGAATACAGTATGAACATCATATAGGGGTTGCCGAAGGTTGCCTTTGCACCATATTGTTTCAGAGGTTTAAAAAGTGGCATCAGGAATAGAAGTTAAACAAGGCTCTCGCAAACCTTGTTTTATTTTTGTAGCCTGCAGTTGACAGGGACATTTGGCTGTCTGCCTCGCTAAAACATGAAACAGCATCGGAATGCACGCTCGACCTGTGTTGCCCTCCTGCAACCTGACAGTGGTACCATGTGTGAGCTGGGGGGTGCTCAGAAACCTGTAAATTTGGAGCTTTGCGTGGAGGCATAAATAACAATCTGGAGCAGAATCTGAGAACTGGGAAGAAGTAACAAACTTGCAAAATAATTAATTTGTTGCTGGTGAAGAAGGCTGGGGATAGAGGTCTCTCAATGTCTTTAGCTATTCTGAGCAGGGAGGAGAGAGGGAAATACAACAGGGAGGAGATGGGGAGATAAGGGAGGAGGGAACAGAAACCATGGGAAGCATACAGAAACAGTAGGGAGGACTCTGCAGAGAGTCCAGGAGAGAGATAAAGAGAATTCATGTATGTAAAACGGAGGGAAGGGATCATAAAGGTCAGAGATCAGTGAGAGATAGCCGAAAGAATGGATTACATTTTCAGCAAGTGGCTTTCCATTCCTTTAACATTTTGTACCTAGACAAAACCTGCCCATCTACAACCAGAAATCAGGTCATACCAATTCTGTGACTAGGGAATTCAGTGTGTACTGTTATTATGGAGTAAGACAGTAATATCAAACAAGATATTGCAATCCTCCCCATTGGAGATGAGTGAACAAAGGGGTACTGTTGCCAAATGCTTTTTGTTGGCCACATCAGAATCTTTGTGCACTGCTGTGTGCGCATTGAGTGGTTCGGATTCATTTTCCAAAAGGGTGACAAATCTTCAATCACATCTTGCAGCTTCCTTCATCATAGGGTCTGCTCGCATGGTGGTACAACCTCCTGCTTGTTGAAACAGAAGAGCCTTCCTGTATGTGTTAATATCGATGTCTGTTAGCACCAGAAGCACTCTGATGCTAACACCGCAGCCTGATATTGAACAATTTCTGTATACCCATTTATTTCTAAATAAAGATAGCATTATGATTACTGAGTGCAGTAGCAGTTGTAGGAATAATGTAATTACTGTGAATTGCTTGACATTCTCCAGGTGAAGACCTAAGATACTGCCCTTGGGACTGGATACAGTAAGATCTACCCAGTGGTAATGATTTCTCTAAGCGGGCACACAGGCAACAAACATCTTGAAACGTAACAAATTCTGTACTCGTTACCCATGTAATTTTAAATTAAGGATAACAAAATGGATGCTGCTTACAGCAGCAATTACCAGAATCATACAATTATGGTGGATTGTCTAACATTCTCCAAATTAAGTCCTAAGATGCGGTCCTTCCTAAACTATACAGTAGCATCTGCTTTATAGTAAAGCTTTTGTTGCCTGGCACATAGGCAGTCAGAAAAATATTTCACAGAGAACACCTGAAATGCGTGGAATGTCGTACGACCACGCTTTTCTCTTTGAAGTGGTTGCAAAGGCAGCAAGGGCTCGCACTCTCCCATGACAACCAGGGTCAACAACAAGTAATAAACTAAAATAATATATTAAAAACAACAAAGAGAGAAACTGTGTGTTCCCTGGCCAAAATGATGACAGAATCATCATGCTCATATATTGCACCCGTGCGATCGTGCGGCATTTAAGATAACCCTATATATCTATCCTTGATGGGACACTACCTCTTTCATGTATTGTCCACAGGTCAGCTTGAACTGGTTGATTGGAACTGTTTTGGGAAGGAGTAATAAACCGATATCTGAGAAGAACAGAAACCCACAATTAAAGGGAATCAAAACTTAGAATATGCAGCCTCTCCACTGATTTCTAAATCTACCAGAGAGTTCGGAGAAATGTTCCTTGTCCTCCCTCAGTGCCCTCAGCAATGGGAATTACTTCTTCCAAGGATTCTTTGCTAAAAAAACAACACTTAGGATTTTGTTTTCTGACTTGTGCAACAATCTCTAGGATAAAATACTAAGCTTGCATTTCCTAAGATCAAAGTTTAATAAACACTTGAAGAATAAAGACAAGCACAACTACACAAATATTCACGAGATAACAGGACCAACGGTCAGCTAAACATGACAAATCATCAATAAATTACCTTTATTATAGCTCCCACATCACAATGCACATTGAATGTTTCATTTCTGATAACCTTCAGAAATGGATTAATTCAGACATCCATACTAGCAATCAAACTAGCAGAGTTACCGCTAGGAAACTGCACGCAGAGCTTCATAACAGAAGACACACCACTCCAAAAGCACTTAGCTTCTCCACTGTCTGATGCCCTGCAAGCCCAAGCTCCAAACATCAAGAGCTGAATAGCCGACCTCTGATTAATAAACGGCTGAAGTGAAGCAGGATCACAAGACCTCCGAAACCGCCACCCAAACTGAAGGTTCTAAGTAGGAAGTGGTGAGAAAATTAGGTGCACAGTTTATACAACGCAGACTTCAAAATCGCCACTGAGATTTCCCAGTCATGTACACCACCAAAAAACCAGCCCACACACTGTGTCTCGATGCCAAAACTAATAAACACATTGTTCTAGGTATGAACCCGTATTCTATGGCCAACAGTTCCACCACCTCACTTACAGGTGTCATGATTAATTGAGGAAATTGAGACATGTTACAACCGAATCCAGGTGTATGTTGCTGCAGTGATTGGCGGGTATCATGCAGTTCTTGACAGTACCCCACCTTTGAAGCCCTGTCAAAGGGTGAGAACCAGGTTAGTAGGGAATCAAATATGACATGTCTTTACCAGACTGGGGGTGTAGATATTGTTCGACAGCTCATTGGATCTTTCTTGGGTGCAATAACTCTTCCAGCGGATAAGATAATGGCATGGGATATTGAATCTCACATTCAATGGGCAAATTTATGGGTGGTGGTAGAGCAGCAGATGAGCAGCTGGATTTACTGGTTTCTGCAACACAACTTAAAGAGTAGGACGTAATTTCATTGATGGTGGCAAAGATAATTACAAAGTGGTATGACTGCAAACTTTGTGGACTTGGAATGGCCCTACATAAGACGTATGCTTGGTAAACAGCCAGACTTTATCACCTTCCATTCCATAGTATCTTTACGTATTTTGCTGTCTGCATCCTATTTATGGGTTTGCTTTGCCTCAGTCATACTTTTGTATTCAATCTTTTTGACCTTGTTGAAGCTGTAGAAGTGTCACAGAAAGTTGCCCCAAGTGGGAAGGGTATGCCCAGACGTGGGCCCCTTGCTCACTGTGCCACTGGATTCAAGCTAGCCTGGCTGATGAAGGGTGATACTCTGAAACCGGTCCCAGGATGCCTGTTTCCGGTCCAGGGAGAACCTGGCTTGGCAGTTCGGGCTGGACTGTTCCCATGTGCTACAGGGTCAAGACTGATTTGCATATGGCCGGGTCCAAACTGGGGTGGCTTGGTGAGTAAAAGAACAATGGATTAAACCCAGATCTGTGACTGAGGGTGAGTGTTTGCATTGTTCAGCACTCCGTCCATCATCCTTTTGTGTTGCTAAAGTTGCTCTAAGTGGGAAGGGTATGCCCAGATGTGGGTCCCTTGCTCACTGTGCCGCTGGATTCAAGCTAGCCTGGCTGATGAAGGGTGATACTCTGAAACTGGTCCCAGGATGCTTTTTTCCAGTCCCAGGAGAACCTGGCCTGGCAATTCAGGCTGGACTTTTCCCATGTGGAACAGGGTCAGGACTGATTTACATATGCCTGGGTCCAAACTGGGGTAGCATGGTGAGCAAAAGAATGATGGATTAAACCCAGATCTGTGACTGGTGGTGAGTGTTTGCATTGTTCAGCACTCCGTCCATCATCCTTTTGTGTTGCTAATGTTGCCCTAAGTGGGAAGGGTATGACCAGACGTGTGTCCCTTGCTCACTGTGCCACTGGATTTAAGCGAGCCTGGCTGATGAAGGGTGATACCCTGAAACCAGTCCCAGGATCCTTGTTTTCGGTATAGGAAGAACGTGGCCTGGCAGTTCAGGCTGGCCTGTTCCCATGTGGAACAGGGTCAAGACTGATTTGCATATGGCTGGGTCCAAACTGTGATGGCATGGTGAGCAAAAGAACAATGGATTAAACCCAGATCTGTGACTGGGGGTGAGTGTTTGCATTGTTCAACACTTCGTCCATCATCCTTTTGTGTTGCGGAAGTGTCACAGAAACCCAGGCCCTATCAAAAACAGAGACCATCCATCCATGGTAAGATAAAAAAATATATCAATTTAACAATACGTGGGGACAGCTGTCTCCAAAGCCAAATGTCCAAATTTCAAAACTAAAACATAATCTTTATTTGTGCAAACCACAAAGGGTGGCCCCATAAACTATCCAATAAAAATTGAGTACTTGGTAATTTCTTTGCAATCACCAGAGTACCTATCACGTGTCCAGCCATGTCCATGCAGGATTTACTAACATTTATATATAATATCCAACGAAAACTATAGAGTAATTCTGCATTTTAAGAAAATACATAGAAATAATCACACGGTCCCCATAACATCAGCTGGGGACTTTTCGGGATTGGGAAATACCTTAGCCAATAACAGGTGTCTTTATTCAATAATAGAACATTAATGCTGAGCTAGCATGCTGTGGTACATCACGAGTGCTGCCTCTTAAGCAAGCCTGGCATCATACTGCATTCCAAGCTGGTACAGATAAAATATGGAAAACAATAATTTATTATGTACTTCAACAACAGGCAGTGTTATCATTAAGTATCACAGAATTAAACAAAACAAGATGAATTCCATATCACCATAGGAAAAATTGTGATTCCACATTCCACCATCTGATACTCAATGACATCTCACACAAATTCCTTCAGTGGGAATACCTTCTCCTTGCTCTTCAGGTTGCGGGTATTATTCCCTGTATGGTGGTCCCTTTGTCCCTTCGAGCGCAACATAGGGAAGGTCCTGATCTATTGCAGTAATTGGAGATGGGTACATTATTGAATGTGGGGCATATCTGTATAAGTACACACAGTCTATCAGAGCTACAATTCAAATGATTTTTATTATCAACAGCCAGGATCCCCAGTTGCTAAGCCATATACCAAGCATTCCCTAGATGCCACCTGTATGTATCACTTCCAACCCCTTTTGGATCTTTTTATTTTTCATATGGCTTTATTGATATTATTACTGTTATCCTGTATATATGCACAACAGGTTTGGTGTATCACCTGACAGTCCTCCCTCCTTTGTCAGGAGAATGTAGAGTACAATACTGTTTTGAATCACCACAGCTCTCATGGCAGTTAACTCCTCCGTTATATTCCCTCGAGCCGTTGCTGCGGAATCTACTAATTTTTCATAATTATTCATCTGCAGTGTGGTGCTTTAAACTTATCCAGTAGCAGCTGGTCCCCTCCCTGTTCGATCATGTTGGTGCATGGTAATCCACTCTGGTAAATGTGTACAGACATAGCAATCTGATATGTTGACTATTTCCACATGCATTTTTACCATTTGTACAAACGTATTTTCAATATAGCCTTCCTTATACTCCCTCCATGCTACTTTTGCTTCGTTTTTCATTTCCCCTGGTTTCCCTATCTCATCTGCTCCTGACGAGTTTAATACCTGTGTCTGGTTTAGCCCTCCAGTTTCATTTGTCGCATTTAGGGGCATATTTATACTCCGTTTGCGCCGAAATTGCGTCGTTTTTTTTGACGCAATTTCGACGCAAAACTAACGCCAACTAACGCCATATTTATACTATGGCGTTAGAGGCGAATAGCGCCAAAGTTCCCGGAATGTGCGTCATTTTTTAGCGTGAACCCCTTCCTTGCGTTAATGATATGCAAGGGAGGCGTTCCCGTCTAAAAAATGACTCCCAGGCCTTTACGTGGTATTTATACTCCCGGGCAAAAGAGACGCCCGGGAGTTGGCGTGGCTAAAAACGGCGCATTTGCGCCGCTTTTTAACGCCTGGGTCAGGCATGGCGTTAAGGGACAAGTGGGCTCAAAATGAGCCCAGAGTGCCCTCCCCTGCCCCCAGGGACCCCCCCTGCCACCCTTGCCCACCCCAGGAGGACACCCAAGGCTGGAGGGACCCACCCCAGGGACATTCAGGTAAGTTCAGGTAAGTATTTTTTTTTTTTTTTTTAATAATATTTTGTGGCATAGGGGGGCCTGATTTGTGCCCCCCTACATGCCACTATGCCCAATGACCATGCCCAGGGGACAGAAGTCCCCTGGGCATGGCCATTGGGCAAGGGGGCATGACTCCTATCTTTACAATGATAGGAGTCATGTTGATGGGGGATGGGCGTCGTTAAAAAATGGCGCAAGTCGGGTTAAGACGATTTTTTCGACGTAACCTGACTTGCCCCATTTTAAGACGCCCATGCGCCATTTTCCCCCTACGCCGGCGCTGTCTGGTCTACGTGGTTTTTTCCCACGCAAACCAGGCAGCGCCGGTCTGATTGCGCCGTCTAACGCCATTCCATAAATACGGCGCCCGCATGGCGCTTCAGAATGGCGTTAGACGGCGCAAAACTTTTTGACGCTAAACTGCGTTAGCGCAGTTTAGCGTCAAAAAGTATAAATATGGGCCTTAGTCCATTAAGGAAAGGTATAGATATTTGATAAGTGAATATTATTACTCTTACAGTCACTATTATTCCTAGAACTGGTGTTAAAATTGCTGTCAGCACCCAAGGTCACTTTTTTTCTCCTTCTTTCAACCATGGCATGGTCCTCACTGTTGAGCATGCTTCTGGAGTGGGTACCACAGCAATGAAACAGTAACCAGTGTCTTTTGAGTCAATGATACACTCCCAGTGTGGCATTAGAGGTTCACCAGATCTTGATGCTCACTCACCCGAGTACCCACTTTGCAGTGTGGAAATTCAGAATAGGGTCAGCTTGCACCCTCTGTCTCCTGACAGTGTGCAGCATGAGCAGCCCTAACAGGGCCCGCTTGCACCTTGTGCTCCTGGAATAGGTGCAGCACGAGCAGCCCTTGCTGAATGGAGATTGTACCATGGTGCTGGTGGTGAGATTGGCAGTGGCACCATCAGTTGTTCCTGCTTCTGGTGTTCCGGGCCTGCTGCTTTTTTGATTTGGGAACTGTGGATCCAGGACAGTGGCCCCTTGCACTTGATGGCAGTGACAGTTGTTAGGAAACCCTGGTATGATCCCTGCCACCATGGATTAAGGCAGTGCCGTTGGTTTTGTGCCTTTACCCACACTGAGGATCATATTTATACTTTTTTAGCGCCGCATTTGCGTCATTTTATGATGCAAAAGCAGCGCAAACTTGCAAAATACAATTGTATTTTGTAAGTTTGCACCGTTTTTGCATCAAAAAGCGGCACAAATGCGTCGCTAAAAAAGTATAAATATGGGCTTGAGTCTCCAGGCTGTAGTCCGTGTCCTAGCGTTGTGCTCTCTTCTGATAGGCCCTGCAGCACCTGGTGAGGAAGATAATGCAAAGTCTCTGTTAGTTTCTTACAATATTACAACAAGTCATCTATTATTGACAATGGAGAGATAGGCAGGTGGCCTGGTATATTCATGGGGCAACCATACAATATTTCAGGGGGACTCAATTTTGTTACTCTATCAGGGGTGAATCTCAATGCCAACAGGGCTAGTAGCATTGCATTGATTCAGGACACTTCAGTGGATACACAAATCTTCCATATTTTGTTTTTCAATAGCCCATTTTTCTTCTCAACAGCTCCCGCCGCTGGTGGGTGGTATGCACAATGCAGTTTCTATGTGACTCCTAGCCCTTTGCATATCCCTTCAGTTACATGGGAGATAAATCCTGTTCCACTGTCAGAGCTCAGAAGGGCTGGTACTCCAAAATGTGGGATGAGTTCCTTCAAAAGACATTTAGCAATGGTTTGTGCATCACAGTTTTTAGTTGAACGTGTCTCAGTACATTTGTTAAACATGCACACTGTAACAAAAACATACATGTACTTGTGTGCAGTTTGGTGCATTTGTAAACCGTCAAAGAATATGTGCATTGGTGGAAAGTGGCCTGGTGCAGTTGGTGTACTGTTCCCCGTGTTGTACTGTGCCCAAACAGTGCATTGTCTACATAGGCATTCAGTATACTAGCAAAATCTTTTGCTGTACCAACACTGGGAAAACCAAATCATTCCATCCTGTCCCACATGTGAAGGGCCATGAAAAAGACGAGCCATAGAAGGGAGCATTGCCAGAGGTAGACATATCTTACTATTCAGACCTATCCATAACCCTTCTGTCTTCACATAACCCCTTTCTCCCATTCCTCCTACTCCTCCACCCCAGCCTGTTGTTGAATATACATGGGATCAAAATACAGACAATCATTATTTATTTGAGAGGTGGATGCCATTTCAACCATTTCATACTCACATCCATTTAGAGCAATCCTCTTTGCCCCACCATCAATTAAGGCATTTAATTTTAAGGCATTATTCTTAGCAGCACATTTCACAATAGAAACCCTTCTTGGAAAAAATAATGCTTGCAAGAGATCAACAATCAATGAGGCATGCTGTATTTGTTGGCCAGCCAAGGTGAGAAATCCCCTGATGGGCCCTCAGCTGTCCATTGTTGTGTGACACTCCAAATGCATACTGGCTGTCAGTGCACATGTTCACGGTTTTCCCTTGAGCCAGCTTGCATGTCCTTGTTAATGCCTCCACTTCTGCTGCTTGGGCACTCTTAACCATTGTCAACATTGCCCCCTCTAGCAGACTCCTATCTGTGCTCACCGCATAAGCAGCCGTCAGGGTCCCTTTGTCACCTCTGAGGCACGAGCCATCAACAAACAGGTCCCCTTCATTATTTAAAAAAGGTATGTCTCTGAGATCTGGTCGTTTCTTGGTATGTGTGTCAATTGCTAATGTACAATCATGAAAGGCATCATCTGTGGAAGGGTCATCTTGGCCACCCCCAGCTGCCAATAAACAAGTGGGGTTGAGGGTGGTGCACCTCTTAATGACAATGTTTGGTGCCAATAGTGTCAATTCATATTGTGTGAGACGTGCATTTATTAGGTGCTGTGTCTTTGTCATTGTCAACTGTGTCTACTGCATGAGGAACACGAAGGACCAGGGTATGTGCCAGTACAACACTCTCTGATTGTACCAGTGCCACCAAGGCAACTGCTCTTAGGCATGGCGGAAGGGCAGCACCAACAGCATCTAATGCAGCTGAGTAGTAAAAGGATCTGTGTTTTTGTGCCAGCACCCCCAGTGAGCAACCCCCCTTTTCATGACACAATAGTTTACGCTTCAGTGTGATAAATGCCCTTTCACAGTGTGGGAACCATGGTAAAGGATCAGGCACCTTCTTGTGAGCGAGGTTTTGCAGTGGGCAAGCAATTAGGGAGTCATTTGGTAACCAGTGCCTGCAGTAGCCCACCACAACCAGAAAAGTGCTCATTTCCTTTTGTGTGCAGGGTCTGGGGAATTGTATGATAGTGGAAACACTGTCAAGTAACAGCCTACAAGTCCCTTGAGACAAGTCATTGGGCCAGTTATTGTACTGTTGTCAAGCAGAACTGCAATTATTTGGGGGCATCTTGTAGTGCTTCTCTGCCAGAATGCAATGCCACAGTGTCCTCCAGCCAAGCTGTCTGAGAAGGTAAAGCCAACAACAGATCATCAATATACTGTATCAAGGTAGAGTCCTCTGGCAATTTTAGGGAGGGCTGATGTCGTTTTAGTGCTTTTAAAAAATCAAAGGCGATTACGTATACCCCTGAGGTAACCTTTCCCATGTGAATCTTTTCCCGCCAAATGACAATGCAAAGAGATATTGGGAATCTTGTTGTAATGGGATGGAGAATAATGCAGAACTTAAATCTAGAATGTGAAATGAGGTGTGGTGGCTGGAATACTGGATAGAATGGTGGCTGGGTTAGGAACAACTGGGAATGATGGGATCACAGTTTAGTTTAATTTTCAAAGATTCTGCATGAACCTATATGTTGGGGACTCGTTTGGTCCTTTGGGGGCTTCTTCACAGGCAACATATGAGTGTTATAAGGGCTATGTCTTATTTCCCTTATTATTGCTTGTTGTAAAAGGTCATTAATCACTGGAGCTATACCTTCCTCTCCTTCTCTGGAAATCTTGTTCTGTCGGACCCATGGTAGTGGTGCACCTGGTATCTGTACGGAGGATAATTTAGCACCCATCCCACATCATTTGCACCTTGAACCCAGACACTCTCTGGCACAGAGTCCCACAGATCTGGCGGAATTCCTAGTGTTCCCGGTGGTGCGCACATCATGAATGCTTGCTCCATCAGTCTGTTCACCCTGCTCTGTAGAAAAACCCCTATTGGCGAATAATGGATGGTACATTGCAGTTTACACAGTAGGTCCCTGCCGAGCAGATTTATCGGGCAGTACCTGCTGAATACTAATTGGTGTTGGAAAAAGATAGGACCAACCACCAATGTCAGGGGTTGTGTCAGACATTCAGTTATTGCTTGTCCTGTCACACCGGCTGCCATTATTTAGGTACCTGAGAATGCAGCTTCTGGCATCTTGGAGGCCTGAGCATTGATCTTGCAGCACTAGTGTCTACCAAGAAGGAATCAGTTTTATTTAGCACAGTCCCATCTACATATGGGCCCTCCTGGTCAACAGTGTAACTGGCATGATCATGCAGTCTGCCAATTGCTGGCATCCCTTATTGTCCCTGGTGGTGGTAGGGGTAGTGGTGGGTGACCCCCGGTCATGTCAATTTTCTGGGTACCATTAATCTCTTCTGCCCCTCAAGGCTGGAGGTAGCGGAGGGGCATGCGTTGGGCCACAATGGACTTGTGAAGCCTGTGGCCCCCCTTGTCTGTTGGGGGTTGCATTACAAATATTCTGTGTGTAGGGCGGTTGTGATGTACATTGTAGGTGGGAATTCTGCCTCTGTTGACTTCTGCATGTGGGTCTTCTATCCAATAGAGGGCAGTCAGCATTCCAATATCCTGGTTGCTTGCAGTGAAAACATGTTGTTCTGGGAGAGGGTTGGGAAAGTACCCTTGCACTTGATCGTTGACCCCACCCCCTCTTTAAACCTCTATTCAATTCTCCACTGTAAAACGTTTCCTGCACCATCACCAACTCTTGGCTTTTTCTGCCTCCATTGCTTACATATGTGTCTGGTAGTCTACACATGTGTCTTTTTTTAGTGATATAATTGTTGTGGGGTGTGGAGGGGGAAGAAACCATTGTAATTTTTAACTTTACACTTCTGCTGAATCTTGGTGTTAGCGTGACGCACTTTCAGTAACTCTCCTGCTTCTTGGTTCCCTTCTTGGCCATTTTAGAGACATGGCGTCTGCTAGCACCTTCTCTATGGGCTTTTGTTGCCAGCAGACAAAGGATGTCTGCAGACGTGTCTGAATCAGTTGCTGTAACCCATAGACAAAGATAGTAACAAAAGCTGGCATGGCCTCACCTAATGGGTTCTTCATACCACTACTCTGTTGGTAAACCTGAAAAAGATGGTCAAAATAGGAAGTCACACTTTCACATTTTACACTTTTTTTCCTGCTTGGTGTGTATTATCTTAGATCAGTCTACCTTGTCTTCAGGCACCTTCTCTTTTATGTGCTTCGTCGCATCTTTCCTCATTTCTTCAAACTCCTCTCCTGGGAGTCCCCATTTTCCCGCAGTATCTCCTGTGTTGGCCACTTTACTACTTTTTTACAGTCCTCCCACAAATCTTTTGGTACAATAATGTTAAACAATATATCCATGTCTTCCCAAAGCAAGCCTCCCATTGCTACAATTCTGCTGAACTCTGTATACCACCTGTGTGGTTTTTCACACAATTTGGGAAAATTGTTAGTGGATGACATGAGATCTGTTCTGGTCCATGGGACGTGTATGTATGTGGGGGTGTTTGTATCCTCTCTTGAAGGGGATGTTGTTGGTATCTCTCACAAGGGCATGGTCAATACCGACATTTGTGGGGCTGTGCCTGCATGGGAACCTATCTCTTGTGCCAGCGCTATCATTGCTAGGGCATCCAGCAGCTTCCTCCATTGCTGGAGCTTATCTATGGCATATTGCAATGTATCAAATATTTTGGTATCCTCTCAACATTTTAAGTCTGCATCCATGAAAGAGTTCACTGCTTTGTGCACAATCTGTGTGTCGCTGGCTGTGGATTCTGTCAGTGTCATTTGCATTCAGCAGCATACTCCCCAGAGGGGAGGATCACAAGGTTATGTTAATAGGGTACTTAGTCATGCTTCTCTGTCACCTTGTTTTCTGGCTGCATAAGGATGCCAGGGAAAAAAACTCCTTTAGCCCCTTCCCTCTCACTCTCTCCTACTGGTAAATGCTTTATGGTGAACTGGCAATGAAAGAAATGTTTTGTGAATAAAGCGCTGCCCTCTTCACTTGCACTAACAAAACTGGCCGCTGGCTGATTGATTGTGACAACTGTGGTATGGTGTGTGCCTTCCTGTTGTGTGCCCCAGGCATGAGTGGTGGAACAAGTTCACCAACCCCTTGCACATCCTTGTGCTAAGAATAGCTGAATTGTCTGTAAGAGCAGCAGGGTCAGTTAACTCCACACAATGGGGAACCCATTCAGCAAACGTGACATTAACACTAGCCAACTGGCTCTGCCAAAAGACTACCCAGCCTTCCAGGTAGCTACACGACAAGGGGTTGGGGCACTCATGTACCTTGAGAAATGGCATGCACTGACACCTAAAAGACCAGATTTACAATTTCCATTGACTGGCACCTTTGACAGGGCTAAGCTGTCTTACTTGAGACAGATATTGATGTTGAAGGGAAAGAAAAAAATCAGACCGCTCGAGTGGGAAGCATTTTGGATGTGGGGTGCGATGTTGCAGGATTTGAGGGCAACCAGTGATGTAAAGGAGAAGGTGCATAAGCTACTCCAAGGATAGAGATACCAACAAGGCAGATGGGCCATGCATCACACGACAGATGATTATTTATGAGCGGAGACCATTGACATGTAGAGAAAAACCAATAGGAGTTAAGCCTAACATATATGCAGGCATCAGTAAATGCAGCAGGTATGCAAACTTAGACAGAATAAAGGATGGTCCGATGGAGCTGTCACTCCAGTTGGAAAGGCCTGAAGGATTTTTCTTCATTTGTGGGAGGTCAGCATACTTTCATCTGCCTGCTGTATGGTACGGTAGCTGTTACCCTTCACTAGTACTGCCAACAATGATCCATGTTCCCAACATGTCGCTGATATATCACCTGGCTGGTCTGAGGCCCACAACAATAGATTGGCCACTTGGATTTTTCGGTAAGGCTTCCCACTGTAGCGCTGTAATGATTTTGACATTTTTCACCTCTTGCACTTTTAAGCTTTATTTTAATCTTTTTAATTTGTACATATTTGGATAATCTGGGGGGAATACCAATTTAAGTGCCTGCAATTTCTTTTTATTAGTGATATAAGTGTTGTAGGATGTGAAGAGGGGTTAAAATCATTGTAATTTTTAACTTTACACTTCTGCTAGAATCTCGGTGTTAGTGCGTCATGCTTTCAGTAACTCTCCCACTTCCTGGTTCCCTTCTAGGGCCATTTTAGAGATGCCGTCTTGGGAATCCTGTGCTCTAGTTGTTGCTGGGCTACCTCTACTATCTCTGCTATCTATAGCCCTATGGCATGAATGCAACAGTGGCACTCCGTTAGCACATCTAAGGCAAGCCCATCTGCGCCCGTCCATGACCCGAACATGGCCAGGGCCAGCCACACTGCCTCTGTTCCAGAAATATATTTTAAAGACAGTGCCACATTGTGACACGGTTTTAAAGCTTAATAATTCAAAGGGCCCAGTTTCTTGTAAGAAATGTATGTGTCCCACTTACCACTCCATAGTAAGCGTGCCTTTCAAGGAGCTCTGGTCAATGCTCAGTCTATGAGCAAGCATGTTCATGAAATACATAACCTTATTTGTGATCTTAAGTTGAAGTTTTTTTTGTTTATAACTGAGACTTTGCTAAAAGATTGGTGCAGCCTAGATATTGCAATGGCTCTACCACGAGGATACTTAATTTCTAGGCAGGATAGACCCACACGCCAGGAGGTAGGGCTTGTCATCATCTTCAAAGAGATTTTGCAACTTAACTTAGTTAACAGCCCGTTTGAGGGTGATGATTGTCTGGGATTTTGCTTTAGGGTAAGCCGCTCATTATCCTTCCCAGGCATTCTGATCTATGGTCCTCTAGGGTCGGGGTCCAAATTCTTAACATCACTTGGTGATAACCTAGCTCCTCTGGTGCTCCGATACTCAAATTTCACAATCTTAGGTGATTTTAATTTTCACCTGGAGACCATTCTATTATACCTTTTATGCTTGTCTGTGAACCAGACAAGCAAACTTCATCTGTTTCATCTACGCCAGTTCTTTTTTCTTGCAGATGAGGGAAACTGGGATCTAATCCTTTATTTCTACCAGCTCTTAATGATTCATTACCTCCACTTACAGGCCAAGTTACAGATAATGTTGAGACCTTTAACATATGGATAATTCATGCAGCTGATAAGTTCCTCCTCTGAGGTTCTATCAAAGAGAAAGCCTAAAATGTGCATATCAGCCCCTTGGTTTGATCCTGCCCTGAGAGGGCTACATCTCCGCAGTAAGCAGTTGGAGAGAAAATGGCGGAAGGCTTAGAACCCTGAGGATTTAGAAATTTTCAGATCATCACTTAAGGACTACGATAAACAGACCAAATTATCAAAAACGATATATTTTGTGAAGCAAACAGAATTAGCCAAAGATGATCAAATAGTAAATTTTAACATCTCTAATTTATTTGTTAATCCCAAGGCTATGGAGAATCAGATTCCTCCTTCACAAGCATTATGTGATGAGATCTTGGTCCACTTTGCAGATAAGATAAAGAATATATGTAAATAGTTCAGTGCACCAGTTCTTCGCCAGATTAGTTCTGAAGCTAAAACTATCCCTAATATCCCAGGACCCTATTAAGCTGTCAGAATATCATACAATTTCACTTGACCAATCTTGTCAAGCCATTTTAGCTAGTAAATCTGTCTCTCCTAACGACCCATGCCCAGCAACGGTCCTACACAAATAGTAGTAGTTAACCCTGAGATTAACCTTATTTTTAATACCCCTTCGAGTTCAGCTGAAGTCCCAGAAGACTGGAAGGTGGCTGTGATTAAACCACTTAAGAAGAAACCCTCTGTCAGTGTGATTAACTTATCTAACCTTAGGCCAATCTCTCTTTTGCTGGCAATAAGCGAAATCATGGAAAAGATGGTAAACAGTCAATTAATCTCATTCTTAGAGACATCAAAGGCACTCAATGCCTTTCAGTCAGGCTTCCCCCAAAGCACTCAACAGAAACTGCCCTCTTGGAAGTGGCTGATAGTTTAAAACTTACACTAGATGAAGGGAGGAATGCTGTACTGGTATCTTTAGACTTATCAGCAGCGTTTAAGATCATTTCCCATGAAATTCTTCTACATCAGATTCAAGAGTGTGGAACTGTTGAATCTGCTTATCGCTGGCTGAAATCATTTCTTACTGGCCACAAACAGTTGGTGAAATTAGGATCCTATATATCTGAAGAAATGATGGATGCTGCATGAATCCTGCAGGGATCATCGTTAAGCCCGGCCCTGTTTAATATTTATATGGCACCCCTAATCTCCTTGATATCATCCTTAGGGATTGATACTATTTCCTACGCAGATGACACCGAGCTGATCCTGTCTCTTGACAAATCTTGGGCGAGAGACAGGATCAGCTGGCTTCTTGGGCTCAGAACAGAATTTCAAAAATTGCCTAGGCACTCTTATTAGATGGATGCAGGCCAATCACTTGAAATGTAACACAGAGAAAACTGAGATTATGCTATTTGGAAAGGCCAATGATTTTTTCTCCTCAGATGATATCCCTCCCCCGCCAGTAGATGTGGTCAGAAATCTGGGAGTCAAATTTGAATCTCGCCTGTCATTTCTTCTTCATGCTCTGGCAACCGCAGATATTTGTTTTACCTTAATAAAATCTTTAAAGAAATCTTTGATCTCTTACTGCTAGTAGACAGAAAATTGGTAGCATATGCTCTAATCACCTCCAGGCTAGATTATTATAACAGCCTGTTTGCGGGCTCCTCAAAACAAGTAGTGCACAGACTTCAGACTGTGCAAAATGCTGCCGCAAGAGCAGTCCTTAAGCTACCCCAGAGAACTTCTACTTCAGCAGCCCTAAAATCCCTTCATTGGCTGCCAATCAATAAGAGAGTGTTTTTAAAAAAATTATCTTGTTCACTTTCAGAGCCTACAGAGGGATTGGTCCTAAATTTCTCTCTGGAAGATTCAAACACTATTCTACCAACAGATTCCTAAGATTGTCACAAGCCAATCTATTGAAACCCTTTACTTTGGATTAAACACCAAAGGAGGCAAAGCTTTTATGGCCTTAGGAGCCAATGCCTGCAACTCTCACTCTAGTCAGTTGAGGTTTATTGAGTCCAAAGCTACATTGAAGGTTTTTGGGATCTCGGATGCCCTCTGCTATTGTTACATTTTGCAAGTTGTCTCTGTTTCTTTATTTCTTTTATCATGAAGCTACACATGTTTCTCCTTTGCTGTCTTATCACCCTTGGCTCTGTCTTAGAGCCAAGATACTCCCTTGGGAGTGATAGTTTGTGCTCTACAAATAATAAATTCAATTCAATTGGATAAACAATACCTTTACTGTTATGAGTGTGTTGTCACCCCCTGCAGGGAAAATATACTCAACGTCCAGAATATACCAACTGGCAAGATTAATTGAAAAATTAGCAGGTTCCACAGCAGCAGCTCTACGGAACATAATGGAGAACTTTACTGTCATGAGAGCCATGGTGATTCAAAACAGTATTGCACTAGACATTCTCCTGGCAAAGGAGGGCAGGGTATTCCAGGTGAATCACCAAACCTGTAGTGCGCATATACTAGATAACAGTAATAATATCAATAAGGCCATAGGGAAAATAAAAAAGGTCCAAAAGGAGGGATGGGATACATACAGGTGGCATCTGGGGAATGCTGGGGGTATCGCTTAGCAACTGGGGATGCTGGCTGTTGGAAGCAATATTCATTGGAATTGTAGCTCTGATAACAATGTGTGTACTAATACAGATGTGCCCCACATTTATTAATGTACTCAACACCAATTGCTGCAATAGAACAGGGCCCTGTGTTGCCGCTCAAAGGGACAAAGGGACCACCATACACGGAATAATACCCACAAGCTGGAGAGCAAGGAGAGGGTATTCCCACTGAAGGAATTTGTGTGAGGTATCATTGAATATCAGAGGGAAGAATGTGGAATCCCATTTTTTCCTATGATATGGGATCTGTCTTGTTTTGTTTAATCCTGTGATACTCAATGTTAACACTGCCTCTTGTTGAAGCACGTGATGAGTTATTGTTTTCATATTTTATGCGTACCAGCTTGGAACACAATATGATGCAAGGCTTGCTCCAGAGCTATCACTTGTGATGTACCACAGCATGCTAGCTCAGCATTAATGTTCTATTATTGAATCAAGACACCTGCGTTTGACCAACATATTTCCCAATCTCAAAAAGTCCCCACCTGATAATATGGGGATCATGTGATTATTTCTATGTATTTGCTTATAATGCAGTATAAGGGGGTCATTACAACCTCGGCGGTCTTTTAACAAGACCGCTGAGGGACCGCTGTGTGGAAGACCGCCAGTAGTGGCGGTTTTCCGCTCGGCGTATTATGACTGTTGGCTGCTCTCCGTCCTTTTTCCGATGGAGAGCCGGCAACAGCCATACTGGCGGGTGGCGGGGAAGTGGAGGTTGCTCCACCTCCACCGCCACGCCAACAGAAAACCGCCCAGCGAATCACGTCCTGTGATTCGGCGCAGCGGTGTTCTGTTGGCGTTGTGGTGTCGGCGGAGCAGCCCCCATGGCTCCCGTCCCCTCCCGGAGGATCGATGGAACAGGTAAGTCGATCGTCCGTTAGGGGAGGACGGTGGGGGGAGTGTTGTGTGGGTGCATGGGGGTGTGCGTTTGTGTATGTGGTGGCGGTGTGTGAGTGCGTGTATGCTTGCGGGGGTGTTGCGTGTTTTGGGAATGAGTACGTGTATGTCTGTATGTATGTCTGTATGGATGTGTGCGTGCATGTCTGTATATGGGTGTGCATGTCTGATGTGGGCATGTATGTCGGTGTGTGTGCGTGTGTGTGTTGGTGGTGCCTGCCTGCATGTCATGTGTGTGTGAGTGCTGTGAAGTTGGGGGTCGGGGTGTGGAGGGGGGCCCTGCCACCTTTGGGGGCTGGCAGGGGCGGTGGGGGGTGTAGGGGAGGGAGTCGGGGTGGGGGGTGGGGGAGACCCCTATCAGTGCCAGGGAAGGAATTCCCTGGCACTGATAGTGCTTACCGCCATGGATTTCATGGCAGTTCCTACCGCTGGAAATCCACGGCGGTAAGCCGGATCAAAATACCGGCGGCGGTATTGTGACGACCACCGGGCTGGAGACCCAGGTCTCCAGCCCAGCGGTCGTCTCCGCCCAGGCGGGCGGAACGGAGAAGCGGCGGATGACCATGGCGGTAACCGCCATGGTCATAATACTCAAAAAAAGACCGCCAGCCTGTTGGCGGTGTTACCGCCGCTTTAACACCATCCACCAGGGTTGTAATGACCCCCTTAATCTGTAATGGAAGTGGTAGAGCAGTAGATTAGTGGCTGGATTTACTGGTTTATGCAATAAAACTTACAGAGTTGGATGGAATTTCATTGTTGGTGGCAAAGATATTTCAAAAGTGGTATGACCGCACACTTTGTGGACTTGGAATGGCCCTACGTAAGATGTATGCTTGGTAAACAGCCAGACTTTATCACCTTCCATTCCATAGTACCTTCATGTACTTTCCTCTCCGTGTCCTGTTTATAGGTTTGCTTTGCCTCAGTCAGATTTTGTGTTTAATATTTTTGACCTTGCTGAAGCACTTCCTGGGATGAAAGCCACAAAGACAAAAGAATAAGGAAAATCTGGTATGGTGCACCAAGGGCCTGGCAGATTGGATATTGGCTATGAAAGACCAGTTTTCATACACATTGACTTTGCTGATGCTCATAGATAATTTAATACAGTCTTGGCAATCATTCTGAAAAGTATCCCCCCAGAAACAACAGTGAAGAAAGTCATATAGTTGTGCAATGCTGGGTGTCCAGCTACTGTGGTGCCATGATACCTAGGTATCGCCTGCTGTTGTGGAGATTAAGTGGACAGGGAGAAAGCAGAATGAACCACCACCACAGTAAGTACATCAAGAGTAACTGAGGATACAAATTAGGAATGCCATTACTGCAACCAAATGTATGTTGCAGTGCCATTCCAGAGGTGGCATCATTAGATTCTTGACAGTGAGTCCCACTGTCACAGAAGTGAGGCAAGGAGATAGATAGATAGATAGATAGATAGATAGATAGATAGATAGATAGACAGACAGACAGACAGACAGACAGACAGACAGACAGACAGACAGACAGACAGACAGACAGACAGACAGACAGACAGACAGACAGACAGACAGACGGATGGATGGATGGATAGATAGACAGATACATGGCTAGATTATAAGTGAAAAGAGTGCCATAGGGTGATGTCACATTATTGTGCATAAAGACTGTGTTAATGTATTATGCATGAATCAAATTTAGTGCACAAATGAAACTAATGAATTATCAGTAATCCAAATAACCTTCTAAAATTAGAATTTTTAAATCACTAATTGAGCACCCATCAGTGAATGAGAGGGTGGGTGTGGATAGGATCTATGTGGTCTGCCATTCATATAAGGTTTTGCCAGTGTGTTGCTTATTCTTGGAGTGAACCTTGGCAGTATCTTTATTGACCTTTGTGCTGATTAATCAGTCACGTAATAGGTGTACAGCAACCTGAGGGGCAGGGCTGCTGTGTAACAATTCAGACTGGTGCAAAAATGTTACTAGAGAAATAGTAATCCTGTAAGTTCTATTTTGCATGGGTGAATGCTCAATTGTCTAGTATCCATGCTTGTGGATTTCGGGAACCAACTGCATATCTCAACTCTCCGAGGCATTGTGAAGTCAGGAGGTATCAGACAAGGATGACTTGGGGTGTGATGGAGTCCCTCTAATGTTACCCTACAGGGGTACTCTGAGTTTTTGTGCAAAGTGCAGTCATGCTAGAGAGGTTCCAGCTGCCTCTACACACCTCAGTTATAATATAGGTAGTGTGGGTTTAGACATCTGAAATACTTTTACTCGTAACATATATGTTACATTTGTTAATATTTTGTATGTGTTTGTTTGCTCCTTCCAATTTCTATGGATGGAATGACTATTGCAACTAGCTAGCCATGAACATCTGAAGAGATCTATCAGTTAACATCAGTCACACAATTCCCAATTAACAGTGTGGCTACACAATGAGGATCAGGAATCGGGAATAAAGTTAAGAGTTTTATTACAAGTTAATAGTCAGGTTAATGCAAATCAGTCTTAAAAACATGCTGTAAAGCTACAGGATTGTTACAGCATAACCCACAATCCTCAAGACGTTTGGGCAAATCAGCATAAGACAAACCGGAAGTTTAGTTACAGCAACACAGAAAGATTGACAATAAAATGTGGTGCTTAGTGAACAGTCTTCTACCGTCTCTCCTAAACATGAGTAAAGTCAAATGTCTTCTAGCTTGCGGTCTGAATTTCATCAAAAGTCTAGTGAAGCGGAGCATCTCTTCCACATTGCGGGGAGCTGCCGGGCCCAGGGTCTCAGGGAGAACGGAAATCCTGAGGGCTGTGCGGCCGAGAGTTGGAAAGGACACGGCGAAGAGACATAGGGGGCTAAGAAGGCCAGAGCAAACCTAGCACACCCGCGCTGGACTGAGCGCGAGCAGGCAATTGACTGAAACGCCCGGCCATGCTGGGAAACACCGGTACAGCCGCGAGGCCCTGCAGAAAAGCGAATTCCGCTAGTGCCCCCCCATTACCCCCCTCCCCCCGACAGAAATTATAGCCGGAGCTGGCAGGAACCAGGGGAGGAGGGAAAGAGCAGCAAGAAGAAGAAATAAACAGAGGGGAAAAGGAGAGGAGGAGAAGAGAGAAGAAGAACTTGAGTCAGCCACTGGGAATTACTTGCAAATAAAATAAAAAAAATACCACGGAACAGTAAAATAAATAAGGACGTCCTCAAGTGGGTCAAAGGGATCCTCTCGGTGGAAACAAAGAAGGGACTGTGATATATATATTTTTTTGTTCCCTTCCTCCATGCCCTTACTCGCGTGGCCACCGAGAGAAATCTAAGCCTTACTTCTGCTCTATATCTACATCCCAATCAAATCCCATTGTCCAGAAACAGAGATCCCAATGATAAGTTCAACACTACTCCTGTCTGTTACCTTCCAGAGACGCAAGTACAATTACCACACCATCCCCCAAAGGGGCTATAATACCAGGGACTAATAGGCGAAGACACCCAATGTAGGGACAGAGAGTTGGAGAACAGGCACTGCAAGTGTAAAAGAGACTAAAACGCCCGGAACGGGGACCTGGGGCCCAGCGGAAGGCTGGGGAAGGCCACAGCATATAACGGGACCCGGGTGGAGGACGCGGACACGCCACGGACGACCATGGTTAAACCAAAGCCACTGAGGACACAAGCCAACATAGAACCAGAGACCCCTGTTGCAGAGGGGAAGTCGAGACCTCATGACGACGCCCTACATAGGATGTCTGAGACTCTGACCACGCACTCTGCACAATTTGATAAGGTACGACACGCGATATTAGATACTAAGACCTCACTGGAAGGAAAGATAGACTCGGTGGCACTAGAGGCTAATCTCCTCCGCGCAGATCATCGTAAATTGACAGAAAGGTTCAGCGCTGCTGAACTAACGCTAGAAACGACACAGCCTGTAATATCTGAAATGAAAGCTCCAGTCGGTCACGCAGAAACAACGTAAGGTTTTTGGGTATCCCGGAACGAACGGAGCTCTCTAATGCAGAACTCTTTCTGGTGCAATGGCTAAAAGACACAGTGCTGACCTGAAACGTGATATCAATGCTGGTGGTGGAACAAGCCCACTGGGTGCCGGGCGGCCCGCCCCGACCGGGCATGCCTCCTAGACCGCTGATTGCGAGGTTCCTAAACTACAGGGCAGAGACCAGGTGATTCAGGGCTTTAGAACTCAGAGCCCTATCCGCCTGGAGAACTCGGAAATAACAGCATACCCGGACTACACAATAAAAGTGCAGCAAAGGCGAGCCACCTTCACTAAGGTAAAGCAGGTGCTTCGTGACAAAAACATCACTTACTCTCTCCTTTTTCCAGCCCGATTAAGAGTAATAGATGGGGACAAAACTATTTTCTTCCCATCGGCGGAGGATGCATGGACATGGCTGCACGCCAAGGGCCTAGCGGAACCAGTGGAGGAGCCAGACGGAAACAGAGAATGGCTGGAACAGCGCCCCCGATGAAAGAAAAAAAGGAACATCGGGTTCCAAGCACGACCATCAAAGCTGCAAGCAGCGGACGCACAGGCACAGGCCCTGAAAGAAGTAAACAGGTTTGTGACCACGCCAGCACTAACAAGGAATGAAAATGGGGACACAGACTCGAATTCCTCACGAGATCATTTAAGTCCTCCCTCGTCGCCACTAACAACTGGTCCCGACCTGACACCACGCACGGCTGATGACATATGAAATAAAACAGTAGAACTGGACGCACCAGAGCTCTGAGCTCATGTGGACACAAACCGATATTATGAGACATAAACGGTCCTAACAAGTCAGTACAGGGAAGGGAAGCTCGATAACAAGGACTTGAATGTGCTGGGTTCCCGCCGACTGCAAGAGTACCAGAGAAGAACCCAGAAAAAAAGAAGAACCGGATTAATTGCTAAACTGGGGTGCCGAATGTGGTCGAATGTGGATGGGTGTCCTGGCGGCCGGGACCCTCAGGAGGATACATCCATCTAAGTGGGCCACGGGCTATCGCTGACTCAAACCCTCACTGACCACGCCCTCGCCCCCACATGGGCTACCGAATGGACCTAGATTGGAGTAACGTATTTAATGTATTTGTTGGCACCGGTTGTGCCATAGAGTTTATTGATGCTTTGGTTATTGTAAGTTCTATTACACCTTTACACCTTTCCTTACATGCGCCACGTGCTCTACTCTCGGAGGGGGGGGTGGCTGGGGGATGGGACCTCGGGCTGGGAGGGGACACTGTCCGATGGAGGGGGGACACGAAATACAGTCAACTCAAAATTATGACTATACATAATATTCTCACATGGAATGTGAGAGGGATGGCTAATGCCTCCAAACGCATATTGCAATACTTCAGGAGACACACCTTACCACAGATGAACTAGGCAGGGTTGACAGGAAATGGCCGGGAACAATGGCACTCACACATCAACATACGCAAAAGGGGTGTTGGTATGGGTAGCTCCAGGGGTCCCCAACTCAATTAAATGCACACAAGTAGACAAGGAAGGTAGATATGTTCATTTGGGGGGAGAATTGGACGGTAAACAGTTGACAATAACAGGAATATACGCACCCAATATTAAACAGGGAGATTTTTTATTATCCATCTAAGCAGCCCTAACATGGGACCTGTCAGTACCCAGCATCTGGGGGGAGATTTCAATTGCGTTCCAGATGTAACTATAGACAGGTCTCATCCTCCGCTTGAGGGCGCTCAAGTAGAAGACTTTCTCAGGCGTTGCGAACATTGCTGACATAAAGGAGGCTCCATGATGTTTGGAGGATCCTGCACCCCACAGACAGAGAATACTCCTTCTACTCCCCAGTACACCAACTCCACACCCGGATAGATTTGTTATTATGCTCCAGCGAACTCACTCAACTCATAGACAAAGCAACAGATCTAGTTAAAACGATATCAGGCCACTGCCCCCTAATGACCACAATGAAATGGGGTAGAACAGTAACGCGTATCCCTACCTGGCGCCTGCAACCTTCTCTATTACGAGATCCCCCTTTTCGCGCCGAGCTAGCAGAGGGTATAGAATCATATTTTAAAATAAACGCAAAATCAGCATCATCAAGAGCAGTCGAATGGGACGGGCATAAGGTGGTAGTGCGAGGCTTATGTATGTCGGCGTCGGGCGGAGTCAGACGCACGCTGATCGCGGAACTACAGGAAGTGGAGGGAAAACTGAGAGAAGTGGAGAGGGGGTGGAAAGAGACGGAGGAGACATGAAAGAAGTGAATAAATTAAAAGCTCAATGGACCGAGACTGACACACTAATGAGAAAGTTTGACTATCGGCACTATACGGCAAGACCACATGCCAAAGGGGACAGATCCAGCAGATTGCTATCATGGCTTGTAAAATATGAGCAACAACACTCCACCATAAGCGCTATTTGGTTAGATACCAGCGGCATAGTCAATACACAGCGGGAGATTAATGAGGCCTTTAAACAATACTATGCTACTCTGTACAAAGTGGGCCCCCCCGTCGGAGGAACAGCTGGGAGAATTCCTACAAGCATCCCGGTTGACCCGCCTGGCGGAAGCACAAATATTAGATTTGGAAAAGCCAATAGAAACAGAGGAGATTCAGCAAGCCCTGAAGCAAATGGCCCCTAATTAAGCCCCAGGCGGAGACGGCCTCCCAGCAGAGTACTATCAAGCTTTCTCAGCGCAGACGATAAAACCATATTTAGAAATGCTGCAAGAAGCATACGAAAAAAGTCACCTACCAGAATCACAGCGAGAGGCAATTATTGTGGTTCTCCACAAAAAAGGACGTGACCCTCTGGATATCCGGTCCTATCGACCTTTATCTCTGCTGAACTCTGATTGCAAATTGCTAGGGAAAATGTTGGCGAATCGTCTCCTCCCGATGATTCTGATACTAATCCACCCAGATCAATTGGGATTCATACCCGGCCGCAGCACTCACATTAACATCAGATGCCTCTTAAGATTAGTAGCCGAGACCCCGGAATTAGATCATTCACGAACGGCGGTCTCACTAGATGTTGAAAAAGCATTCGACACACTAAGCTGGGCATACCTGATGGAAACCCTTAAATGTATGGGCTTCGGAAATACATTCACGAGATGGGTAGCAATGCTGTATCAGAGCCAAAGGCAGGAGTTAAGACAGGCGGGATTATATCAGAGAAATTCACGATTAATAGAGGCACCAGACAAGGCTGCCCATTGTCGCCACTCCTGTTTGCACTGGCAATCGAGCCGCTTGCGGCTCGGCTACACTGTGAAGCTCCATGATGGGGTATCCCCGATGAGGGTGTACACAATATCATCTCTCTATACGCAGATGATGCATTAATATATCTGCACAACCGAACTGAATCTCTACCAGACCTATTACAACTATTAGATATATTTGGGGACATATCAGGCCTTCGGGTAAACTGGCCAAAGTCATGCCTGTTCCCGTTGCAACAGATTCCAAACCTCCAGAGAGAAACCTCCCCTGCACATAATTTACAATGGTGTTACACCACTTTCAAATATCTAGGAGTGAAAATATACCATGACGGAATGGACCTAAGAGAGGGAAACCTAGACAGGATGATTAGATCTATCAGAGGCTCGATACCCTTTTGGTGTTCACTCCCACTCTCGCACATAGGAAGAGTAGCAATAGCCAAAATTATCATATTACCCAGGATCCTATACTATCTGTCGGCCTTACCGCTAAAACTCTCCAAAAACTACTTTGCTCCTTTGTCCAGCTTACTGACAGATTTAATTTGGGGTGGAGGACGTTGCCGTGTGGCGCTAGATAAGTTTTATATGCTACTGGAAAAGAGGGGTCTGGGAGTACTGCAACTCGAGTTATTCTATGCGGCGGCACAAATACACTGGATCATGGATTGGTTGTGCAACCCAACAGGCTCAGAGGGACAAATGGTATATGTACAGCTGGGACACTCGGATGTGTTCCAGTGGCTCATAGGCCAAGAAAATCCACTGCCCAACAGAAATATTTTGAAGGGAGTGGCAGAATGGGTGTGAAGCCGATATGTGATGAAAAAAGGGCAGAAAACACCATTGATATAAAGTCGGATACTGCAAAGTTTTCTTAAGAGTCAGACTTTATTTCCATCTCCACTGCTTCAATTGTCATTTTCCTTCAGACAGCTTTTCTTGTCACCTCTCCTCTCACAGATCCTCAGCATTCTAATCTGCCCTCCTGTACCCAACATTCCGAATGTCCCATTGCCTGAAGCAGGGGAGAAGGATCTACCATTTCTAATTAACTATCTCTTACTTCTAAGTAACTATCATTTAATAACTGTTATATTTCTTTTACTTTATATCTTCCCATGAATTATCCTGCATTTTATATGAACTATATTACAACAACCATACTCATCCATGATTCCATTGCTTGCCACTCCGGGCGCAAATTAAATAAAAAGACAGTTTAAATTGTCACTTGGGTCGACAAAGGGGTGAAAACTATTGGAGAAATATTCGAAGAGGGACACTTCCAGCCGTATGAGACACTGGCAAACACATATGACTTAGGAAGGGGCGAATTTCTCACACACAGGGCACTGCAGCAGGCGGTACACAATACGTGGGGAAATGGCAATAGTGAACCGCACACATCAACGGTACTTCACGAATTACTACTAGGCATGGGCGAGCAATCAGATATATCTTGGATATACAAGATATTACAG
Organism: Pleurodeles waltl; assembly: GCF_031143425.1. Classification (NCBI taxonomy): domain Eukaryota; kingdom Metazoa; phylum Chordata; class Amphibia; order Caudata; family Salamandridae; genus Pleurodeles; species Pleurodeles waltl. The sequence continues at coordinate 312,291,325 of NC_090439.1, forward strand.
GATTACCCCGAGGAGATACAATCACAGGCTAAAATCAGGTGGGAAGCGGCCCTGCTAACACCGTTACCCACGCAAACGTGGAACACAGCGCTCGCAACTACACGGGAAGTATCGAGAAACACCTGTTTCCGATACACCAAATTCAATTACTTACACCAGACATACTTAACCCCAGCCAGGATAAAACGCATGTTCCCACAGTCAACACCAGACTGCCCGAGGTGCGGATCCTTGGAGGCTAACTTTTTACATATGACGTGGAGTTGCCCACCAGTACTCCGCATATGGCAGGAGGTAACGACGCAGACGGCTGACTGGTTGAGATTGCCCCTACTCTGGAATCCTGCCTATTAGGGATATGCCCACAGCGAGGAAAGGACAGACAAAAACACAGGTGCGCGGACCTCGCATTCGTTTTACTTAAACTACTAATAGCGATACAATGGACATCGCCCAGCAGACCAGATATACACCGATGGACATCAGAATTATTACACTGGGCCAGAGCAGAAGCACAAATAATACGCGACATGCACGACAGCGGAATGGAAATCAAGGGGGCGGATATATGGGACTCCCTCATAGAGCAGCTGGAACAAAAAGATGACACTCGACCTCCCCTCCTTTCTCTCCCCCCTCATAGATCCCGGTCCCCACGGCTCTCCCCTCCCACAAAATGGGGAACATGGGCTGGGTTGCTGGCACACCAGAACATTTCTGAATGGCGTATCAACGTTAACTTTCCTCTCTTTCTCACTCTTTTTCTTTATTACTTTTGATTGTTAATCGTAGGAGTTACTGAGTGTTAGAAATTGGGTTTTTGGTTGGCAGTCAGGTTACCCTCTGTCCAAGCAAGAACCCTCACTCTAGTCAGGGTAAGTCACACACAATCCACAATTATCCTGTGCCCACCCTCTGGTAGCTTGGCACGAGCAGTCAGGCTTAACTTAGAAGGCAATGTGTAAAGTATTTGTGCAATAAATCATACAATAACACAACATAGCACCACAAAAATACACCACACAGTGTTTAGAAAAATATATAATATTTATCAGGATAATTGTAGGTCAAAACGAATAAAGATGCAATGTGAAATTGTAGAGATATCACTGAAAAGGGATATAAAGGGGGTTATTCTAACTTTGGAGGAGGTGTTAATCCGTCCCAAAAGTGACGGAAAAGTGACGGATTTACCACCAGCCGTATTACGAGTCCATTATATCCTATGGAACTCGTAATACGGCTGGTGGTATATCCGTCACTTTACCGTCACTTTTGGGACGGATTAACACTCCTCCAAAGTTAGAATAACCCCCAAAGTGTCTTAAGTCCTTAAAAACCAAACAAAGTCTCTTTCAAGCACAAAGTACCTGGTTTAAAGTGGAAAATTTCCGCATAGGGCCGCAGAAGAAGAGATATGTGGAAAAATGGTGTGTGAGTCGATTTCTCCCCTACACACACAGACTCGTGACATTATTTTTCACGCGGGGAAGTCGTGCGTCGTTTTCCGGCACGCGGACAGTCTCTTTCTGTGGGTCGCGGGATTACCAGATGTCCCGGGGTCTGTGCGTGGATTTTTAGGCTTGTTTTCCGGCTGCGCATCGTTCCGGGAGGCTGTGCGTGGAATTCTCGTTCTCACGGCAGGCATCGCGTCGATTTCCCCTCTGGAAGTCGGCGGCGTTGTCCTTGCTAGGCCGTGCGTCGAAGTTCCGGTCGCCACGAAGGTGTGGCGTCGATGAGCGTCGGTGTGCGGCAATTTTCTCGCCATGGAGCAAGCTGTGCGTTGAAATTTTCGGCGCACTAAGAGTCCAAATGAAAAAGAGAAGTCTTTTTGGTCCTGAGACTTCAGGGAACAGGAGGCACGCTCTAGCCAAGCCCTTGGAGAGCACTTTTACAGCCAGACAAGAGTTCAGCAAGGCAGCAGGGCAACAGCAAGGCAGCAGTCCTTTTGTAGAAAGCAGTCAGGTGAGTCCTTTAGGCAGCCAGGCAGTTCTTCTTGGCAGGATGCAGGTTCTGGTTCAAGTTTCTTCTCCAGCAAGTGTCTGATGAGGTAGGGCAGAGGCCCTGTTTTATACCCAAATGTGCCTTTGAAGTGGGGGAGACTTCAAAGAGTGGCTAAGAAGTGCACCAGGTCCCCTTGCAGTTCAATCCTGTCTGCCAGGGTCCCAGTAGGGGGTGCGACAGTCCTATGTGTGAGAGCAGGCCCTCCACCCTCCCAGCCCAGGAAGACCCATTCAAAATGCAGATGTATGCAAGTGAGGCTGAGTACCCTGTGTTTGGGGTGTGTCTAAGTGAATGCACAAGGAGCTGTCAACCAAGCCCAGCCAGATGTGGATTGTAAGGCACAGAAAGATTTAAGTGCAAAGAAATGCTCACTTTCTAAAAGTGGCATTTCTAGAATAGTAATATTAAATCCAACTTCACCAGTCAGCAGGATTTGGTATTACCATTCTGGCCATACTAAATATGAAACAATCACAACGGGGGGCAAAAAGGGAGGTTCGGAGGAAAAAGAGAGAGGCACCCCTGGTCCCGTGTGTAGGTCTCCCAAGTATAGGTAAAACAACAGTAATATACACACGGTTCCAAAACATAAAAAAGGTTCTCTTGAAAAGACGGTATACCAGAAAAAGCAATTTGTTTTAGTGCAAGAGCCCTCACTCACCAGCCGGTGACATGCTTCATCATTGGGCCATGCTCCTCGTCAGGCCGGCACTGCAATGCCTGACGGGCCCCTCAAGGGGGCTCTTTGCCGGAGATCTTTTAGAGGATGGTGTTGGCCGGTCAAAACATGCAAAAAAGGAGGAAGGATTGGTAAAGAGAGATGTATAAAAATGTCTAAAGGAAAAAACTGATAATTTATTCAGATGTTAATGCCTTTGACATGGTTAAAAACACTGTATAGGGATATGGCAAAATAATGTTTACAATCCCTCAACAAAGAAGCATACAGTTCGTAAATCTTGTTGAAAAAAAGTAGTACGAAGTGGGGTAACACAGAGTTCTTGTGTCACTCAATCGAAAACAGGAGGTCAAAATGTTTCTCCTTATTCATAGTCAAAAAATGATCTTGTGCGATTCTTCAGGACCTAATACGTACCTAATCCTTATAAAAATAAACTCTAGGATAAGAGTAATTTGTGTTCCCTATTTGGGAAAACAAAAGCCCTCCAAAGACTAATAATAGGGCCTCATCGGGGTAACATCAGGCTTCTCAAACCACTACGGCTTGGTGTCTCATCGAAAATATCGGGTCACCTATAAGCTCAGTCTGGCACCGGAACACACATACTAAATATGACCTTCCTACTCCTTTCAGATCAGCAGCTACCACTTCAATACTGTATGAGGGCAGCCCCAATGTTAGCCTATGAAGGGAGCAGGCCTCACAGTAGTGCAAAAACGAATGTAGGAGTTTTATACTACCAGGACATGTAAACTACACAGGTACATGTCCTGCCTTTCACCCACACAGCACCCTGCTATAGGGGCTACCTAGGGCACGCATTAGAGGTGACTTATATGTGGAGAAAGGGGAGGTTTAGGCTTGGCAAGTACTTTTAAATGCCAAGTCGAGGTGACATTGAAACTGCACACACAGGCCTTCCAATGGCAGGCCTGAGACAAGGTAAAGGGGCTACTCAAGTGGGTGGCACAACCAATGTGCAGGCTCACTGGTAGCATTTAATCTACAGGCCCTAGGCACATATAGTGCACATTACTAGGGACTTATAAGTAAAGTAAATTAAATAGTCCAATCAGGTATGATCCAAGCTTACCATGTTTAAAGGGAGAGAGCATATGCACTTTAGCACTGGTTAGCAGTGATAAAGTGCGCAGAGTCTAAAAGCCAGCAAAAACAGTGTCCAAAAAGTGGAGGGAGGCAGGCAAAAAGTTAGGGGTGACCAACCCAAGGCTGTCAGGTCTAACATGTGTCCCCCCAAGCTGAAAGTGGGGAGAGCTACCCATCCTCCTGGGAGCTCTCATCGCTAAGGCGGAAGTATCTGGAGAGACCATCAGCATTGGCGTGGTCAACCCCTGGGCGATGCTCCACCGTAAAGTCCATCCCCTGTAGGGAAATGGACCACCTCAAGAGTTTAGGATTTTCACCCCTCATCTGCATGAGCCATCTGAGGGGCCTGTGGTCTGTCTGAACCCGGAAGTGAGTCCCAAACAGGTATGGCCTCAGCTTCTTCAGTGCCCAGACCACAGCAAAAGCTTCTCTCTCAATAGCACTCCACCTCTGTTCCGGTGGTAATAGCCTTCTGCTAATAAAGACTACTGGTTGGTCTAGGCCCTCCTCACTTAGCTGTGCTAGGACCGCCCCTATGCCATGCTCTGAAGCGTCTGTCTGCACAATAAATTCCTTGGAGTAGTCAGGGGCCTTGGGCACGGGGGCCGTGCACATGGCTTCCTTCAGAGAGTCAAAGGCTTTCTGACAAGCCTCTGTCCAATTCACCAACCTAGGTTGTTTCTTGGAAGTGAGTTCTGTCAAGGGTGACACAATGGTACCATAGCCCTTGACAAATCTGTGGTAGTATCCTGTGAGGCCTAAAAAGGCTCTCACCTCAGTCTGTGTTCTAGGTGGTTGCCAGGCCTTGATAGTTTCAATCTTGGCCTGGAGTGGCTGCACCTTGCCACCACCCACTAGGTGTCCCAAGTACATCATGGAACCCTGCCCAATCTGGCACTTACTAGCCTTGATGGTCAGGCCTGTCTGTTGCAGGGCCTGAAGCACCTCCTTGCGGTGGAACAGGTGTTCCTCCCAGCTGGAACTGTAGACAGCTATGTCGTCCAGGTAGGCTGCACAGAAGGCATCCTTGCCAGCTAGGACCCCGTTAACCAACCATTGGACGGTAGCAGGGGCATTTTTCAATCCAAATGGCATCACCCAGAACTGGTAATGGCCATCAGGTGTGGAAAATGCAGATCTCTCTTTAGCCCCCTCAGTCAGGGCGATCTGCCAGCACCCTGAAGTAAGATCAAACGTACTCAGGAACTTGGCAGCGCCCAGTCTGTCAACGAGCTCATCAGCTCGGGGGATGGGGTGAGCATCAGTCCGTGTGACTGAGTTGAGACCCCGGTAGTCCACACAGAACCGGAGTTCTGGCTTCGCACCTGGGGCAGTAGCCTTAGGGACCAACACCACAGGGCTGGCCCAGGGACTACTGGATTTCTCGATAACCCTTAAAGCTAACATCTTGGAGACCTCCTCCTTGATGCTGGCCTTCACCTTATCCGATAACCTGTCAATTTTGTTCTTCACAGGGAGACTGTCACCTGTGTTAATGTCATGAACACAGAGGTGGGTTAGTCCAGGAGTAAGGGAGAACAGGGGGGAGAACTGCTCCAACAGCTCATAGCAGTCTCCTCTCTGGTTTAGAGTCAGGGAGTCAGAGAGGATGACACCTTTCACTGACCCATCACCTTCTTGGGCAGAGAGGAGGTCGGGGAGAGGTTCACTCTCCTCTTCCATTCCTTCATCTGTGACCAGAAGCATGTTGATTTCAGACCTCTCAAAATGAGGCTTCAGTCGGTTGACATGGAGCACCCTTAGGGGCCTCCTAGGGGTTTGGAGGTCCACTAGGTAAGTGGCCTCCCCTTTCCGCTCCTTTACTTCAAATGGGCCAGACCAGCGGTCCTGGAGAGCTCTAGGCTCTACTGGCTCCATTACCCACACTTTGGGGGTTATTCTAACTTTGGAGGAGGTGTTAATCCGTCCCAAAAGTGACGGAAAAGTGACGGATTTACCACCAGCCGTATTACGAGTCCATTATATCCTATGGAACTCGTAATACGGCTGGTGGTATATCCGTCACTTTACCGTCACTTTTGGGACGGATTAACACTCCTCCAAAGTTAGAATAACCCCCTTTGTCTCCAGGTTGAAACTCTACCGGGGTGGCCTTCTGGTCATACCAGCGTTTCATTACCTCTTGATTGGCCTCAAGGTTACTTTTAGACTCTTTCCAGAAGCGGGTCATCTGGTTGCGGAGGGCCAACATGTAGCTGACCACATCCTGAGGGGGTGCCTTTGGAGCTTTCTCCAATCCCTCCTTGACAATGCTTAAGGGTCCCCTGACAGGGTACCCATAGAGAAGCTCAAAGGGACCGAACCCTACCCCCTTCTGGGGTACCTCTCTGTAAGCAAAGAGAAGGCATGGTAAGAGGACGTCCCACTTATGCCTCAGGGCCTCAGGGAGGCCACCAATCATGCCTTTTCAAGGTCTTGTTGAATCTCTCCACAAGACCATTAGATTGGGGGTGATAGGGTGTGGTGAACTTGTAGGTTACACCACACGCATCCCACATAGACTTCATGTATGCAGACATGAAGTTAGTGCCTCTGTCAGACACTATCTATTTTGGGAATCACACATGGGTAAATATCCCCATAAGAGTTCTGGTCACCACCGGTGCACTTACGGTCCTCAGAGGGATTGCCTCTGGGTAACGGGTGGCATGGCCCGCCAAAACCAGGATGAACCTGTTGCCTAGGGCAGTTTTGGGGTCCAATGGACCAACAACGTCGATGCCCACCCTTTCAAAGGGGGTGCCAATGACAGGAAGTGGAATCAGGGGGGTCTTAACCCTTTTTCCTGTTTTGCCACTGGCCTGGCAGGTAGGACAAGATCTACAGAATGTATCTGAGTTTGTCCTTATTCTGGGTCAATAAAAGTGGGTGACAAGCCTGTCAAAGGTCTTGGCTTGCCCCAAATGTCCTGCCAGGGAATGTTGTGAGCCAGACCCAGTAGGAAGGTTCGGTAACACTGGGGGACCACCAGCGCACGCGCTGCCCCAATGGCCGGAACCTTAGGCTCACTGTAGAGGAGATCATTCTCCCAATATATTTGGTGATCGCCAGAGGCTTCACCTGCTGCCTGGGCTGAGGCTTGCTTCCTCATACCCTCTAGAGTGGAACATTCTTTCTGTGCCTTGCAGAATTACTCCCTGGTGGGTCCACCCTCACCTTGCCAGCCAGCAAGCTCAGGTAGATCACCTATGGTGGCAATGTCTTCCCCAGTTGGCTCGGGAGCCTTCTCCTCAGGAACCCCGTCAACCACTGCGGGAACTTCTGGGACCGGTTTCCCGCGCCCCTTGCCCCTCCTCTTGGCAGTTCTCTGGGCCATGGTTCCAGGCTCCAGATGCCCTTGACTTCCCTCTCGGTCAGCCATGGACCGTGTGGTCATGCAGACCCACTCAGGTAACCCTAACATCTCCAGGTGAGATCTGAGCTCTACTTCTTTCCAAGCAGTATGCTCAAGATCATTGCCTAACAGACAATCTACAGGCATGGCAGGACTCACAGCTACTTTCAGAGTACCAGAGACCCCCCCCCCACTCAAAGGGAACCAGAGCCACTGGCAGGTGACTCCTCTCATGATTGTCAGAGACTATGACCTGGTGGGATGTATTAGGGACTATCTGCTCTGTTAACACCAGCTGACTCTTGATATTAGTCATACTGGCTCATGTGTCACGCAGAGCCTCCACCTTTTGCCCATCAATGGTGACCCACTGCCTGTACTTGGAAGTATTTTGGGGCATGTGGGCTTTGGGCACCATTTCTCCTTCTCCCAGGGACACTAGGGAAATATCTACCTGCTCCCCAAAGCTACCTGGGTCCATTTCCCCCCCGAGCGCTACACTAGTCAACCCAGGTGTCTGTCCAGTAGTGGACAGTGCCCTCTTGGAGCACTGGGGGTTGCCGTTATAGTGACCATATTGGTAGCACTCTAAGCATTTGGGGTTGGATCTCCCTGATTTATCATAAGTCCCTGGCTTTTTCCCAAATCTGGAAAAGGAATGGTTGCCACCCCCTCCCTGGGAATTCTTTTGGGGGCCTTTGGAGAGTTCCTTATCTGTAAGTTTATTTTCCCCCTCTTTCTTCTGTTGGGAACCCTGACCACCTTTGTGGGTGTCCCGCCCAGGTACCTTTTTGGACATTCTGGTGCTAACCCGGAGGTCTGCCTCCTCAGCAGGCTTCTTGGGATCAGTCAGCTTACTATCTACCAAGTGCTGGCGCAACTCTGTAAAAGTAATATTGAGCATATGCTCTCTCAGAATCAAGTCATATAACCCTTTATAATTATCTACTTTGTTGCCCCGCACCCATCCATTCAGTGCCTTACTGGAAAAATCAAAGAAATCTACCCATGTTTGTGTGGTTTGTTTGGTGCTGACCCTGAACCTCTGACGGTATCCCTCAGGGGTCAGCCCAAACTTGGCAAGTAAAGTGGCTTTCTGAAGTGGGTATGTGTTTTGATCATGTTGATCCAATGTGAGAAGTGTGTCCCTCCCCAATGGCGGCACATAACCCCACATATCTACCCCCCATTGCCCTTCAGGAACCTCATGAGCCCTTAGTGCAACTTCATAAGCAGCTAACCATTTATCTATGTCATCTCCCACTTCAAAACGGGGCACCACATTTTTGGGTATGCAAACCTTCTTTTCTCCAGCAGGTCCTGTCTGTATGCTGCCACCATTATTGCTGGGTTCAGACTGTCTCGCATTGATCTCCCGCTCCTTGAGACTCACTTCATGAGCCAACAATAGTTTCTTTTCAGCTAAAGCTCTTTCAGCTTCCACCTGTTTGGCTGCTCTTTCAGCCTCAGCTTGTTTGGCTTCAATTTTCAGTTTTGCCATTTGCAATTGGAACTCCCTTTCTTCTCTCCTTTCCTCTGCGGTCAGGCTTTGCTCAGAGACACTGCTCCCTGGTCTGGAAGGGGGCATAATTGCAGTGGTTACATTGCCCACTGATGGCAATAAATCCTCTGAGAGGCCATTTTTTGGCTCCCTTCCTCCTCATCCTCCTCTAAATGGGCTTCTGCCCAGGCCCTCAGCGCCACTTGAAAGTCCTCCTTTTTGGAGGCCCCTTGGGTGGGTACTCTCAACACCCTGCAGAACCCTCTTAGCTGTTTGACAGTATATGTCTCCAACAGGGCTAGGTCCAAATCTCCTACTTGAGACCCAGCCAGAGACATGTTGAGTGAGGATTTAGTTTTTGAAACTTGTCAGGAAAAACGAATTTGGCAAAAAGAGATAAAAATCAAGTTGACCTTCAACTGTGGGTAGGTAGTGAAATACTTAGCTACTGTATGTCACTGCATAAATACAAGTCCTATCCCACCGCTGCCACTAATGTTAGAAATTGGGTTTTTCGTTGGCAGTCAGGTTACCCTCTGTCCAAGCAAGAACCCTCACTCTAGTCAGGGTAAGTCACACACAATCTAAAATTATCCTGTGCCCACCCTCTGGTAGCTTGGCACGAGCAGTCAGGCTTAACTTAGAAGGCAATGTGTAAAGTATTTGTGCAATAAATCATACAATAACACAATATAGCACCACAAAAATACACCACACAGTGTTTAGAAAAATATATAATATTTATCAGGATAATTGTAGGTCAAAACTAATAAAGATGCAATGTGAAATTGTAGAGATATCACTGAAAAGTGATATAAAGTGTCTTAAGTCTTTAAAAAGCAAACAAAGTCTCTTTCAAGCACAAAGTACCTGGTTTAAAGTGGAAAATATCTGCAAAGGGCCGCAGAAGAAGAGATACGTGGAAAAATGGTGTGTGAGTCGATTTCTCCCCTGCACACACAGATTTGCATTGTTATTTTTTACGGGGGGAAGTCGTGCATCGTTTTCCGGCGCGTGGACAGTCTCTTTCTATGGGTCGCGGGATTACCAGATGTCCCGGGGTCTGTGCGTGGATTCTTCGGCTTGTTTTCCGGCTGCGTGCCGTTCCGGGAGGCTGTGTGTGGAATTCTCGTTCTCACGGCAGGCGTTGCGTCGATTTCCCCTCTGGAAGTCGGGCGGCGATGTCCTTGCGAGGCCGTGCGTCGAAGTTCCGGTCGTAGGTGTTGCATCGATCAGCGTCGGTGTGCAGCGATTTTCTCGCTGCGGAGCAAGCTGTGCGTCAAAATTTTCGGCGCACAAAGAGTCCAAATGAAAAAGAGAAGTCTTTTTGGTCCTGAGACTTCAGGGAACAGGAGGCAAGCTCTATCCAAGCCCTTGGAGAGCACTTTTACAGCCAGACAAGAGTTCAGCAAGGCAGCAGGGCAACAGCAAGGCAGCAGTCCTTTGTAGAAAGCAGTCAGGTGAGTCCTTTAGGCAGCCAGGCAGTTCTTCTAGGCAGGATGCAGGTTCTGGTTCAGGTTTCTTCTCCAGCAAGTGTCTGATAGGGTAGGGCAGAGGCCCTGTTTTAAACCCAAATGTGCCTTTGAAGTTGGGGAGACTTCAAAGAGTGGCTAAGAAGTGCACCAGGTCCCCTTTCAGTTCAATCCTGTCTGCCAGGGTCCCAGTAAGGGGTGTGGCAGTCCTTTGTGTGAGAGCAGGCCCTCCACCCTCCCAGCCCAGGAAGACCCAGTCAAAATGCAGATGTTTGCAAGTGAGGCTGAGTACCCTGTTTTTGGGGTGTGTCTGAGTGAATGCACAAGGAGCTGTCAACCAAGCCCAGCCAGACGTGGATTGTAAGGCACAGAAAGATTTAAGTGCAAAGAAAGGCTCACTTTCTAAAAGTGGCATTTCTAGAATAGTAATATTAGATCCAACTTCACCAGTCAGCAGGATTTGGTATTACCATTCTGGCCATTCTAAATATGACCTTCCTACTCCTTTCAGATCAGCAGCTACCACTTCAATACTGTATGAGGGCAGCCCCAATAATAGCCTATGAAGGGAGCAGGCCTCACAGTAGTGCAAATCGAATTTAGGAGTTTTACACTTCCAGGACATGTAAACTACACAGGTACATGTCCTGCCTTTCACCCACACAGCACCCTGCTCTAGGGGTTACCTAGGGAACACATTAGAGGTGACTTATATGTGGATAAAGGGGAGGTTTGGGCTTGGCAAGTACTTTTAAATGCCAAGTCGAGGTGACAGTGAAACTGCATAGACAGGCCTTGCAATGGCACGCCTGAGACAAGGTAAAGGGGCTACTTAAGTGGGTGGCACAACCAGTGCTGCAGGCCCACTAGTAGCATTTAATCTACAGGCCCTAGGCACATATAGTGCACATTACTGGGAACTTATAAGTAAATTAAATAGTCCAATCAGGTATAATCCAAGGTTACCATGTTTAAAGGGAGAGAGCATATGCACTTTAGCACTGGTTAGCAGTGATAAAGTGCGCAGAGTCTAAAAGCCAGCAAAAACAGTGTCCAAAACGTAGAGGGAGGCAGGCAAAAAGATAGGGGTGACCACCCCAAGGCTGTCAGGTCTAACACTAAGTTACACAATGGACAACAGAGTTATCCTGGACGCAAGATAGACCTTTGCATTAACTCGATGTTACGTTTAAAGCGAAATGCGAAATATGTAATAAAATCAATAAACAGATTTTTTTTTAAAAGTCTAGTGAAATCTCAAAAAGTCAGAAGATGTTGAAAAAGGAATGCATGCATATACAATTGAAGGTGCCAGAACTTTGGAAGCTGGGTCAAGAATCTTCTTAAAATCAGGAAACTAAGTGTTAGCCTAGGCCATGCATCATAAGGAGACAGAATGAAGGGGAAAAGAATAGAGGCTTGCACCTCTCAACGTCCCAAAGAAAGTCTCCTAACAATTTGTGTGAGCACTAGTTAATATCACACAAGTCCTACTAAGCAGCTCCCCTTTTTCAAATTATCAGGGGTTCCATTGTCTTTTCCATTCTCACATTGTAAGTTGTGACATTTGTGGATTCTCCCCAAGCTGTCCTGAAAACAACATTGGTCTTCGACACCTGTTACATTGCTGAATAGCGACAGTCAGCTCATGCTCTGTTTCTCCATGTTCTTCCATCAAGGTACTTTTCTCAGGCCCTCTATGGCTAAGAGAGTGTTACATCTATTTCCAAACTAAGATTTCTCATGTCAGTCTCTGCAAAGTGAAAGACATGCAAGCAGAAGCCGAACACAGTATTTCAAGTTGAAAGAAATTCAGGCCTAGTCATATCAAGTTGAACCATATAACTCAATGGTGCACATTTAAAAAATGTGTGTCATTTGTGCACATGTCAATTTAAATAAATGGAAATGTCAGTTTAAATTATCAGTTTAAATTTAATTCATGTCACAGTTTTAATAATGCAATACAACTGCTGGAATACATGAGTATACATACAACTAGGAACTACATTATAAATTCAAATATGAAAACATTACTGCTCACGTTTACATTAATTCTTCTAATTTCTGATGCTAATATATTTCAATAATGTGAGAATGGTTTTATTCATTCCCTGAAGAATACATTTAATTTAATAAGGTTAAGGAACACAGAATATATGAATCTCTAGTTCTACAATGAAAGCACTTCAGTATAGAGTTCAAGTGCAACACTTTACATTAATAACCTTAAAACATACAGAGTATTTAGTGCTAAGTGCATATATATATATATATATATATATATATATATATATATATATATATATATATATATATATATATATATTGCGTATTTGTGATATGCAAGGGCGGAGTCAAGTTTACACTTCTCCAGTCCTAAAGATGGAACACTCAGATTAGTGTTCAATATGGATTAAAACTTTCAAATGATAATTTTATTATGAATTCCACAATTTATGGAAAATGTTGGTATGATATAAAAGCAATGTTGATGAATGTCTGTGTATAAAGTACTTGTATCTGGACATTTTAAGTTCCATTTTCATAAGACCACCTTTGACTGATCATGATTGTATCTCAGTAGGTGATGCCTGTGCTTATTTTTCTGTATGGGTCTCTTCCTGAGAGTGTTTCCAGGGGCATGAGGATGGCCCTTGGGTTATCTTTGTTAGGGAGGATGTCCCAGGAATTTATTGAAACCTAGATAAATAACAGAGGATTCAAGGACACAAAGGGGGTTATTCTAACTTTGGAGGAGTGTTAATCCGTCCCAAAAGTGACGGTAAAGTGACGGATATACCACCAGCCGTATTACGAGTTCCATAGGATATAATGGACTCGTAATACGGCTGGTGGTAAATCCGTCACTTTTCCGTCACTTTTGGGACGGATTAACACCTCCTCCAAAGTTAGAATAACCCCCAAAGACTGCTTTCAATCCAGAACTATGTAACAGAGAGAAGATCAAATGTTCTAGTTCATCCCTAACAGAGACAAAATGAGACATTTGCCAGTAGTAAAATGTATTACCTTCCATTACAAACCAAGAGAATGTCATTTCTGTTCTGCTGTCATGGTGCAGTAGAGGAGAAATACTTTAAAATATGCTTCAAGGCTATTTTGACTTCAACATGTGTGGTCATTCGATGACACTGGCTACTCACCAGGTTTTTATAATAGGATGGTGGGGGGGTAAGAAAGATTTGAACCAGCAGTGCGATGTGGTGATCTTGAGTAGTAGCTAACAATAAAACAGCACAAATATATGGTAACATCTCAATGAACAAAACTGTTCTTGATAATAATTCTGCTTTTGTAATAAGCAGTGATAAACAATTTCACTTGGCCAGTTATTAAGACCTATGTAGTGTTTAGAAGCCCCCTTCAGAATGTAATTGTCTTTGCATATCCCACAGCAAACTCCCTTGCTCCAAGATTGGCTGGGGTAATTTCTGCTTCTGACAGAGATTTTTAAGAATTGGACATTTATTTTCAAATATATGTACACAAGAAACCACAATATGGTGCCACAAGCCAGTTGTCATCTGTCACTTAGAAATCGTGAGAGGGTTGCCTGATATCTATTAAGGGATCCAAAAGAGAGAACTGACAGTTTGAAATCAGAACTTTGATATTTACCACAACTTACCATCAACTTAATTAATAAAAAAGGGGATTTGTTTTTATGTCCATGCCAAATGGAGTGTATTCTTGACCACATGATTTGTGGGCAAGCTTCTAAAGAAATTGATCGAGTTATGATGGATCTTTTCTAGCACAAGTGGACACAACACTCTATTTCACAGAACAAACAGTTGTTAAGGAGAAACAATGATTGAGCTTTCAGGGCTCTGTAGAAGATGATCAAAGCCAAAAGTGTGTAGAAGGAGGCATTGAGGTCCATAACAGTAGGGAGGAAACATGCATGACGCCCTTCACATATTTGCAGGAGGTTCAAGTTGATGGGAGGAAACCTTCAGACAAACTGTGCAAACACAACTGTAAACCGAGCTAGTCCACATAGACCATGAGTCTACATAGCTCCTCCCTTGAAATTGGGGCGGGTCAGTAAAAAAGTCAAATACAACTGTATAGTTACTAGTAGTAGTGACTTTACAACTAAATGTGATGTTTCGCATATTTGGCAGAGACCTCCACAACTGGGACTGAGATCTCCTTATAGTTAAGCATAGGGAAAAATGGACAACTTTATTAAACTACAACAATTTTTTTTTTAGAAAAAATGTTTTTAGGTTAAATAATAATGATGATTAACCTTATATATTTATTTTAAATGTGAAACAATATAAAACATTTTATAGCATTAATAACTTAATTGTAAATTAAAAATGTATTTATTTTGAAAATATTAAACAGAAAAAAAATATTTACTTAATTTTTAATTTTAAAAGGTAAAAATATATATGTTGTGTATGATGTATTAAAATATTAAAAGTGATGTGTAAAATTAATGGAAAGTAAATGATTTGTGAAAATATTAATGTTAAAAGATAACAAAAATGTTTTAAAATAAAATAATTATATTTTATTTATAAACTATTTTTAAAATTAAATCAAATACTTATATTTTTAAATAGTTTAATTTAAATTATTTACCATTTTGTACTGTTTTTGTTTTGTTTTCTATGGGAGGGTGTTGCAGTATCAGGTCTTCCTGTGTGTGATGCTAGACTTACTCCAGCTTTGAGGTGGAGTACATTTACTACTATTTAGGGTCTTTTGGCTGTAGTACTATAGAAGGGCAGCTTGCAAATAGCACTGGGTTTGCTGTTTTAGTGGATGGGTACACATACCACCCTAAGCCCCTCTTAACCCTTCCTTAAACATCCCATAACCTCTCAAACTTAGAAGTAAGTATTCCTCACTTTCCAGCCACTCCTCTAATCCCCCTATATCTACTAGTAAATCATATGTATACATGTGCAAGGATCTCCGCAGTCATAGCAGAGATATATGGACATAAAATGTAGGAGAGGCGGAAACGTGCACATATAGGTTTGTAAATAACATTTTGATGCACATTAGTGGTATTACTGTATTATTATCATTGTATTACGGCCCTTGGTATTTTCCAGGACAACTTAGACTGTGCAGTCATATGTTATGTGAACCTTACTCAGCTTGAAACAGCTCTTCAAGTGGTTACTGGGCTTTAGCACATGCTCAGAAGTACAGAGCATCAGGTTTACGTTGGAGGCAGCATGTAGGAACAATTACAGATTACCCCAGGGGATAATAATCTGAAGATGTCAGATACAACGGCTGCAGCAAGGCCAGCAAGATAAGTAGCAGGGATGACCGTAAACAAATGTCCAACATTAAATGTAATCAGACACTGTTAACATGGTACTTTAAGGGCTTGTGTCATTGATTAAACTGCATTAGAATAAGCCAATTACCTCCTTTCATTCCATACACCCCTTCAACTGAATTTTTTACATCTTCCAATGATCTCAGCCAATAACAGCAGACCAAAGAGTAGTTTTCATCAAGAGATGGATAAATGTTAGATTGGTTTAGAAGTTATGGCTGGGTTTTTCACTTCCAGTCATAGGGGATGTAGAGCATGACGTAATTCTTTAGCTGCTGTGAGGGGAGCAAATCTGCAGCATATACTATATGTTTGGTACCATATACAACAATCATAATTATGTCTCTAGTAATGTGGCTAAAGTGGAAAAATTGCATTATTTGTTTGGAGGATTTTAATGGTGTCCTTTGGCAGTGGGCAGGAGATCAAAATCTGCTCAGATCTTGTTTATTTTCTTCTGATAATGGATGTTTACTAGATGACAATTTTTGTTTTTTTTAAATGTTTATGCTGTGTTTACTTGATAGCTAAAGGATGTTGATTTAGATACAACAATAGAGTTTTTGTCGAATTTCCTTGTTGTTTTGAGAGAGAGTAGAGGAGAGGTGTATGATGGGAGTTTTATCTAATTTCTTTCTGATATGAAGGGTTTCTCTTTCAAGATTAAGTACCTGATTTAGATGTTGACGGTAACTGTACCACCGTTGGTTTTCCTACGGAAAACCCGCCTGCCGCCTTGGTGGTCCGCCCACCGGTTTTAGATATTGGTAGTTTCATGCACTTTAATCCGCCCAGGTCCTGCTGACTCCACCAAGGATTCCCATCCTTGTGACGACACCATAGGAAAGAGTGGCTGACAGCGGGACTCCAGCCACACTTACCGATGAGCAGATTTGGATGTGCCAAACCACCCAGCAAAAAATGTAAGGCAGACCTCCACTTCTGATTTAGCGGATTGGGAGGTAAAGGTGGTGAAAACTCACTTTTTCTCCTGATTCTACTTCTGTTTCTGGCTGGACACAACTGGACCGGACCCTCCATCCCTGGTGCCATGGGACCACTGAGAAAACACGACCCCCCCATCGCTGGACACAAAGGTAGGGAACCTGCATTGACTGTGTACATTTGCGGTCACTGCACATGGGGAAAGGAACAATGCAGACATGTACATGTCACAGTAATTTTATTATATTACTGTGACATGCATATGTCGGGACCATGGGTGGGTCAGACACGGGTGGGGACACAGTGGTACACACAACACCTATCGAACTCATACACAAATGTCATTATGGCATCAGTATTCATTGCTAAATGAATGCTGGCTCCAGAATGACGGTACATTCACACTTGTCAATTGTGCTGATGTGTGCACATTGCAAGGGGACTTCTACCTTTTTTTTGTGCTTCAAGTTGTGTGTGTGAGTCAGTACGTGTATGTGTGCGTGCGAATGGCAGTGTGAGGTGGAGGGAGGCGTAGTGAGTGATGTGGTGGTGTCAGTATGTGGGCCACTTACATGTGGCGTGGATGCTGTGTCTGTTGTGTTGTCTGTTGTGTTGCTGCATGCAGAATTCAGGTGCAGTTGCTGTTGTGATGTGTGTAATTGTGCTTGTGTGTGCATGTGTATGTGTAGGTGAGTGTGTAGTTGTGTTGTATGTGGGTGCACTATAACTAGTGTGTGTATGTTGTGTCACGGATGTACGTGTATTTGTGTTTGCAGCATGTGCATGTTGTGTTCAAATGCCAATGGATATTGGTGTGTATGTGGTTTGTTGTGCTGTGTGTGATGCTGGAGAACGCATATGGCAAGGGTTAAGTGTATGCGTGTGTGTGTGTGACTTACCTCTAATCCACAGCCACAGCCATTGTCCAATGTCCATTGTGCCCAGAGATGTCCTCCCTCTGTCAGCAAATCACTGCCAGTACACCCCCTGCAGGACTGTTACATCTAATTACGGGTGGAGGGAAGCCGTCGGCCTGACAGCTAGAAAAAAGAGCACTCCATTGTGGCTTCAGTGGTTCAGCCGCAATACATCGAAATACGATGGTGGAAGACTATCGCCTTGACGGTCTTTTCAGGTCTGACTGGCAGTAAGAATGCCACACTCTAAATCAGGCTTCAAATTCTCTTGTGGCCTTATTAGAGGTGTAGACTCTTTCTCATTGAGCTTAGACATTGATATGATGTATCCATTTATCACGAAGGTGGGGTAATTCTTTTCTGGGGTGATGAGAAGGGGTATAAAATTATTCAGGTTAGTTTAGATTTATCCAGCTTTTTGTTCTCTGACCCCTATGTATTCTCTCTTTAGGTTGGTTTTTTTTTGGATGGAAGGGAGCATGTGAATATGGAATTGTATAAGTGAGTGATCAGACCAGTTGATTGAAGTTGAGTCTTGGACTAAATTTTGGTGAAAGAATTAGCTGAGTCATGAGTAATATAATACAGTCCTCCCCTGCAACCTGTTCCCTGATGGTGGGTATGGTATCGTTTGATGGAGCCTACTGCTGAATCATGATCAGCTAGCATACGGAGAAATATCCAGGTGCCAGGCAGAGGCTTTGCTTCTGATTGCCTATTGACTCTGGCTATATGGAAGAAAGCCTGCAGCACAGAGGTGATAGTATGAAGACAGGGCGTGAAGCTAGCTATGAGGGAGAGGTGTAACCAAGCTGTGGAATGAGATGGTTGCTTTGCAAGTTCTGTGCTTCCTTCAGCCTTGACTAATATCCTTATGTGATGGTCAACATTACATAAAATCTATCCGGACTCCAAAGTGGAGTTGAGAAGAGTGCAAGGTGTTTCCAAAAAGAGAAATTAGTTGAATGTTTTGTGTTTATTCAGCGTTCCGACTGGCTGTCATTCCTGGAAACGGTGCAAGCAGCTCAGATTCCAAGATGGCATCCCAGCAAAATAAAGAATGCTGTAAAGGAGGTCCCACACCTCTCATAATACTGAAAAAGCTACCTCTGGCTCTACAAGATGGACAAGAGCATTGCAACCCCCAGCTGCTTATTAGTAAATTATTTTACTCTCCATCAAGTAGGTCGAGGACAAGCCACTACGATGCTGCCACTTCACACAATGAAGGAGATGGGTGAATTCATCCAAGCAGAATTGTCTCAAATTATGGATATTAGTGACTTCAGGATGTCTTTTTTGTTGTTGAATTCTTGGTCAGTGGGGAATATCAACCATTGATAATTGAAACCAACCATTTGAACAAAAATAAAGTGCTACTCATAAGAAGTTGGTGTTATACTGGGGGTGAGATTTAAATGCTGACAATCCTTTTGACAGCCCATGTTTGGGGTACATCTTTAGCTCAGCCTTTAATTTCAAGGTTTTAACATTACTTGCACCAACCAAAGTTATGTTTATTCTCTGCATCCGAGGAGACCATACAAAGAGGTCCAACTAGTTCAAGCATACATTGATGTGCCTTGGCACTGCCACAATTTTAGAGGCACACTATTAGATATTAGATATGATGTATGAATGCACCCATGTGGAGCTCTTTTGGGACAAATTTGAGCACCAGATAATACAAGATATATTCCTTCAATCACTACCAATACTGCCAACTTTTGTCTGTCTGGAAATTAAAATGAAACCAGCTATGAAACTCCAAACAAGTGACATCTACTGCTTTTGCCGCTTGGATTAGCATCTAAAAAAGTTATTTATAAATGGAGAAAATCAAGAGGGTTATAAAAACATGTCTTGCTGTGTCATGCTAGAAAATGGGATTCTATCTGGCTTACCTTCTTTAAATTTTCTCCCTTGCCTTTCCAATCCTGTCTTCTTTTTCAACATCCTCTGTTTTTGTCAATCTTCGATAGTTCTTTCACGTATAACTAGTGTGCACCCTGTCCAAGTAGGGAACACAGTCCTAGTCAGGCTAAGCCACAACACAACCTAAATTATCCTGTGCTCACTCTCCAGTAGCTTGGCACAGAGCAGGCTGGCTTAACATAGAAGGCACTGTGTAATGTATTTGTTCAAAAACTCAAAGAGTAACACACTGAAAACACCACAAAAAGTACTCCACACCAGTTTAGGAAAATAGATATTACTAATCTGAATACAACGAGACAAAATGACAAAATTCAATATGCACAAGTCAAGATATCACTTTTTAAAGGTTTAAGTAGTCTTAAGCCATAGGAATCAATGGATGTATCTCTTTAGCACAAAGTACCTGGGATGCCTGAAAAATAACTACGCTGGTGGCCGCAGAGGAGGTGAGGCACCAGAAATGAAAGTGATGCGTCAATTTTTCTGGTGGGGCAGAGGTGATGCATCAAATCTTTCCTCGCAGGCAAGGTGATGCGGCGATTTCCAGGCGCATAGTGTTGGTTTCTTACTGCAGTGCGGGGTTTGATGACAAATTAACCCCCAGGGATGATGCATGGAAAATCTAAACATGCTGTGGTGATGAAACAGGTGCTGCGCAGTTTATGTAGGTGCTGAGTCAATTTTTCAGCCGTGAGACAGTCGCTGTGTCGATTCTGCAGGCATTGCTTCGATTTTTCCAGCTCGATCGATTATCTCACTTAGGTGAAGTCTTTGATGGCCCTAAGGCTTTTTAACAGGAGGCAACCTGACAAGCCCTTGGAAATCACTTGTGGGGGATGACAATCTCCTTCCAGCAGAGTCAGGGAGCAGCAGGCAGCAGGGCAACAAGCAGTAGAGCAGTCCTTCCAGAACAGCAGTTCAGATGAGACCACTGGGCAGCACAGCAGTCCTTCTGACAAAGTCCACTTGCAGATCCAGAAGTGTCTTATTTTAGGGGTTACAGACCCAGTAAATATACCTAAATGTGTTTTTGAAGTAGAGGAGACTTCAAACAGTGGTTTTGAAGTGCACCAGTTCTCCTTTCAACCCAGTCCTGACTGCGAGGAGATCTGAGGGAGGTATCAGTCCTTTTTGTGGTGACATAGGTAAGGGGCAACTTATGGAGGTAGTACAATCAGTGCTGCAGGCCCAATAGTAACATTTAATTTACAGGACCTGCGCACATCTAGTGCACTTTACTAGGGACATATAGATAAATTAAAATGCCAATTGTGTAGGAGCCAATGTTACCATGTTTAGGGGAGAGAGTACAAGCACTTTAGCACTGGTCAGTAGTGGTAAATTGTGCAGAGCCCTAAACCCAGAAAAACACAAGAGCAGAAAAAATGGCAGGAGGCAGGCAAAAAGGTGAGTGAGAAGACCACCCTAAGGCTGCCAGGTCTAACAGGGTCTCTGTCACTTTCAGTACTCTACGTTTTTGTTAATTTTCGATGGATCCATTTCTCTCTTCCAGAACTGCACCGAGGATTCTTTATAGATGGTCTCATGAGATTACTGAATACTGCTAGATTATGGACTATGAGTAGTCTGAATAATATAGTTTTAATAATATTTGTATTCTTTGTTATTGATTGTATTGTCAATGCTCTGTAAAGATATTCAAGAAAAAGACAAAAACACCCCAAAAAATAAAGATGGCCATTGAGACACATAATGCCAGAATGTCTACCTGAAATGCACGTGTTGACATTTTTTCTGACGTCTGCAGTTGAGCCACATATTTGGCGAGTGGGGGTTTTGAACATCATACCAATCACATCTGGGCATGTACTTGTGCAAATATGCTTTGTGAGTTGGTCTAACTTTCCACATTTGTTTAAATTCAACTTGGACAATGTCCGTGTAATTGATTGGTGACCAAACCTTCAGAAGTAAAGGTAGATAAGACCACTCTACTGATTTTGCAGCGTGCTCTTTTTATGCTGTTCCCAGACCCCAGCATTTTCTGGTCACTAGGAAATTCTAGGATACCACCTTTTTGAGTATAGCATGCTAAGTGCTTCGTGCAATCGACAGAAAGATTGCACGTGACCGGAATGTGTCTTAAGACAAGGTGTTATGCACATAAGGGTAGGCTTATTGCCTAATGATACAGGCTGTGAAATTCTCTTTTACACGCAGACAAGCCCCCACACACACACATGCTCGCTATCTCTCTCTTACCGCTGTCTCTCTCTCAGTCTCCCTTTCTCAAGTAATCCTGAACATTTTTGATTGTGTGGAAGGAAAATGCCCTTATCAAGTCTTTGTGTGGAATCAATTATATACTAATAATCCCCACTGGCACGGGCCTTCGCATTCAGCTAATGACGGTGAAGCTTAAAAAAGAATGTACTTTGCTAGCCTTCCTCCCGCAGCTTCACTGGTGTCTTGTTAAATTGTTGCATGAGATCATATGTCATTGGACGGTATGCGGCACGGGACATTTCCAAGAAGAGAAGCCCTGCTTCGGTTACCAATCAGAATGCTGGATTGCTTTTAAGGGTGCTGCTGGTTCATGAATCAGAATTAAAGGGATGCCTAATAGGCATGTGCTTTCCTCTATAATGACCATGCGTGACTTTCTCTCATTAATAAGATCCCTTTCTTCGCTCGCTGTTCTTTTCCGAAGTCAAACAATGTCCATCACGTCCTTTCTCTCTGCTTGTTTCTGTAACTTCTCACAAGTGAAACTCAGAGCTGGCTATATCAGGAAAAAACGTACACCAAGAAGAAATATCATTGACTAAATTCCAACTAGTGACTACAGAATTTGCACATGGAAAGACAGTTAACTTTGTATTTGACCTTTTAAAACCTGAGCTCCAAGTTCGTGCCCTACCCATCATTGCACCAAAAGAGGGGAAGGCAAAGAAAAAAAAAAGAATCTCAGCAAAATATATCATATAAATATTACCTGCTGGGAGTCACCAGTAGGTAGTTATAGTTAGGACCATGTTTTCATGGAACAAGCATTTTTTGACATGCCTATATCTTAGGCAACGTTTTGGCGAATTTTCACATAATTTGCCAAAAAAAGTGCCCTGGTGATTCTTGTAGCTCAGAAAGTTTTGGGGCTATACTTGAAGTGGGGGCCGAGAAAAAGGGGAGGTAAAAAAAACAGCATTTTGCATGTTAATTCCCATAGGAACGTGTCTACAGCTCAAATCACTAGATGGAATTACACCAAATTTGTCAGGAAGCTAGATTTCGGTATGCAGATCACTTGCATATTTGGTGTAAATTTGTTTAGTTGTTTTTGAGAAATTAAAGGGAAAATAAATTGTACATCTAGGGCTGCGGATCCATTGCAATGTTTTGCAGCAATTATGGCGCATTTGCGAATGCGCTTGCCTACAAGAATGCTGAGATTGGCTGTCCGCAATATGACCAGAAAGTTGCAATCGCCATTTTGGATAACGGGACATGGTCTTTGGGGCTGAAAAATGAAATGAAATGTGGCATAAAGGGTCAGGCTGGAGGTACCCTGACCCTAGAGCTGTAATATAGGGGTCTGTGAGGGTGAAATTATGTCTTTAAAATGTATTTCTTTTCACACCGTGTGATATTCACGAATATGCCGCAATGCTCAGTGTGGTCCCCCGTGTAACACGATGATGAATTTGCAAATATCAGTGACAACAAAAGAACATTCACAGAGTTAGTCATACACTAATTCATTCACTCATAATAGCACTCACATCCACTCACAGACTAACTCAGACACTCATGCACCCACTCACAGACCCACTCAGACACTGATGCAACCACTCACAGACCCACTCTGACCATCATGCACACACTCACAGCCCCACTCACACCCTCACAGACCCAGAGACCCACACAATCATGCACCCACTCAGACTCTCACACATCCACTTATAGACCCACTCAGACACTCATGCACCCACTCACAGACCCACTCAGACACTGATGCAACCACTCACAGACCCACTCAGACTATCATTTACCCACTCACAGCCCCACTCAGAGACCCCCAAAGATACTCATGCACCCACTCACAGACCCACTCAGACCCTCACACATCCACTCAGAGACCCACTCAGACACTCATGCACCCACTCACAGACTCACTCAGACACTGATGCAACCACTCACAGACTCACTCAGACCCTCATTTACCCACTCACACAGCCCCAGTCACACCCTCACAGACCCACTCAGAGACCCACACAGATACTCATGCACCCACTCACAGACCCACTCACACCCTCACACACCCACTCAGAGACCCACTCAGAAACTGATGCACCCACTCACAGACCCACTCAGACCATCACACATTCACTCACAAAACCACTCAGACCCTCACACACCCAATCTCACACCCAGAGGCACCCTGTCACACCAAGGTGTCACACCCGAGGGAGACAAACCATTCGGCTGTGCATGGTGTGGGGTTGGGTTGTTATGGGGTTTGGCTGCAGGGCCTGCCCAGAGGCCAGGCCCTGCAACCAACCCATGGTGCACATGTCCAAAGGCTGTGCGCAGTGGTGGTTGGCTTAACATAAAGTAATTAAAATTACTTTATGTTAAAAAAATAGAAATTCACTTAAAAAAACAAAGGTTACATGGGCGTTAGAATCATATTCTGAATTTACTCATACAAAACTATAGAAATTCAGCAGGTATAGTTAGAGTTATTTTAAGTAACTATAACTCGCTCCCTAAGGTAACTATAGCTCGCGCCCTTGCCATGCACTGCTAATTATCCCAGATATTACAGCACTCAGAAAAACTTCTATAACATCATTAAAAATATAAGTGAAACATTAGCAGTCAAATTATTGCAGAAGAAACTGTGAATGGTGGGGGCGCGAGTTATAGTTACTTGAAATCACTCTAACTATAACTGCTGAATTTCTATGGTTTTGTACGAGTAGAACGGGGACCTAACTATAGTGTCCCCGTAATTTTAGTTTTTTTAGTGATATATTTACATATACATATATATATTTTATATATATTTGTATATATCTAAAATATATATATATATATATACACATATATATAAAATATATATCCATCTTCTTTCTCCCCAATTAAGCTCCAAAGTATGAAGCAAAGGACAGGGGGCTCTGGTCTGAAGGTGACACAGGGAATGCCATGGTTCTGAACGGTCTTCTTTGTTGTGTTTGAAAGATCTATAGGCAAGTTACAGGCTTGTGTCACACATACCAGTTATTCCCATACTGCCAACCAAATTAAGAAATTATTGGAATCGTTAATACATTGCTGTCCCCTGTGGCACTGCAATGTGCCCTTTGCACTTTTGCTAATGTGTGAGTGACCTCCAGCCTTAAGGGTTGTTCGTTCTTGGGTTCATCAGTAACCGTGGTGTTTTGAATTTGTTTATATTGATGATTTACCAAAGGCCATAACACTATCAATATGCAAGCAAAGACATCTCCCAGATTCCAACCGAAATAAAATTGACCTGGTCTGGGTAAATGAAGACACATCTGAGCTGACCTATGATTCCATCAACCATCATTGCCTCAATATTTGTCAAATCCATCACCCTAGAAACTGAGCTACACCAAGTCATTCCAGAAAGCCCCCCCCGCCTAAAAAAAGGTAAAGCAAGTCTTAGCCAAAGTCCACTTGAATGTTACAATACCAAAAGCTCTAAACTGAACTATAAAAAATGCACACATTTTAGAAGAAGACTACCAGTCTGAGGTGCACACTAAAATGCAAAGCATATCAGGCATAAAATGGCTCAGTGAAATTTTATGAGATTCCACGGTGCAACTTTTAGCATAATTTTTAACGCCTGCCTATGGCAGATGTTAAAGTGATGCTCCCATTGTTTTCAATGGGCCTCCTTTCACTTTGCAGGATTAGAGTAAAAAATGTTGGTGCTAATCCTGTAAAGTGCCAAACTAGCATCACCATTTTTGACGCTAGTTCCCTAATGTGCACCATTGTTCGCCATATCATAAATACGGCACACACATGGTGGCCTTAGGGGGGCATTATGGGGTGCAAGAAAAGTGGTGCACCATGGCTTCATGCACCACTTTTCATACATCTGGCCTAATATGTTTTAAAATGTACTGCATCAAACACATATTATTACCAAACAGGGCCCATTACATGTTTACTTAATCACTAACCATACAGCACTTCTGCAGATGCATAGTCCCTTTTGACCCTCTTGAGCTACAAACGTCTGTAAAATGGGGAAAAAACCCTCAAACTCCCAAGACTCTACAAGCCAATTTCCTGAGCACACATTCTCTAGCTTGTGCACAAGCATGTGACATTAAAGACCTCATTAGGAGTGCTGCTGCAAGGGCAGCAACATCATAAGAAGATGAGTCAACATCCTTAATAGAACTGAAGATTTTTGGCTCACCCTTATAGTGGTGGTTTTTGTACACAATTCTTGGAGAAGAATAGAATAGAATTATTAGAAATTCCACAAACTCATTGGGGTGTGAACAAAAGTATAATTTATTTTGAAAATTAGAACTAAAGAATAATACACATCATTCCCTTAAGACATAAGCACTATCCTGATCCTAAAAATCTATTCAACACCTTTTATGCTAATGTCATTGGGAAATGTTTGAATAAAAATATGATACATTAACTGTAAGACTTTCTCCATGTGAATCGACCCGGTGAAAAAACAAATGAATTAGATGCGTGTTGCAGTCTTACATCTGCACCATAGCAAATTCAACACTAGCAAGGCAACTGCTGCAGAGGAAATAAACCATTATAATATTGGCTTACCTGTTTGCGCTGAGAAGGCTGTGGGGAGACTATGTATGCGGGGGAAAGGGTCAGTGACAGGAATGACATCCATACTGTTCAAAATGGACATTCTTAAAGACATATGGCCTAACTAAAACACATTAATAACTTCAATTCTATACATCATAGGAAATGTGTTTCGATGCCAATTATAATGATTCAGTCTACATATGTAGGCTCATATGCAAAATTGCATATTAAATGTTATTATTAGTGCACAAAAAATATAAACTTAAAAAATATTTCCACAATAAGCGCCTGTTTTTGAGTCTTAATTGTACTCCACTCATTACATGTTGTCAGTAGATAATGTAAAGTGATGTGTAAAATCAGCATCCGATAATATCAGGTATGGTATTCACATCACAAACTGAAGTGTAAAAAGCGCACCTGTATTTATTGTATAGGTACATTGCATTTCCCACCAAGAATTCAGAGCTGATATATACGGCTTTGTAATTATGGGGAATATTTATAAGCCCTTAGTCCCACCGGAGTGTCAGTTTTTGTGTCGCTCCTGTGACGCTGTGTCCTGCACCATATTTACAAGGTGGCGTTAAGTCACTTTTTGTGACTTAATGCCGCCTTGTAAATATTGGCTCCCTGACACAGTTTTCTACAGCAGAGAGGTGTGCGATGGGTGTTGCTGCGGATGCTTCACCACAACACCCATTGCTTTTTTACACTGCCCCAGATTTACAAGGAAACGTAAATCTGAGGCAGTGCCAAAAACTAATGCCACCCCAGGGGTGGCGTTAGAGTGGTGAAACAAGGATAAATTTCTCCTCAGTTTTGCTTTTTCTATGTGTGCTGCATTCTGCAGCACACATAGGAAGAACAAAACACCATTAATGATTGTTTATTTGCAGGAAGGTCTCCCTTCCGCATTGTGCAGCACACATAGGAAGAGCAAAACACCATTAATGATTGTTTATTTGCAGGAAGGTCTCCCTTCCTGCAAATAAACAATCAATAAATAGTGATGATTTGCTACTTCTATGTATGCTGCATTCTGCAGCATACATAGAATTAACAAATCGCTATTATTGATTGTGTGCAGGAAGGGACACCTTCCTGCACATAAACAATCATTCCCTGTAACACAGGCCCCCTTGCATTCTGGTGTAAGGGTGCCTGCGTTGGCACTACGCAGCAAAATGCAGTGCAGCGCCACTCTGGGCCTCTATCTGGTAAATATGCTCCTATGTTTGTTGTAATGTTGATCTACTACCACTTGTGATTTAAATGTAAAAGTGTGTGTTAATAACACGTAAAATGTACACGTTTTTAGATCGGGTGCAAGCATTTATAAAAAGGTCAAAATAGGAAAAAAATATTATTTTTAAAGTACTACATTTTTATTGTTAACTTAAATAAACAATTAGTGCTTAAAAACATGAAACAGTAACATTTATTTGAATAACAACTTGTAGCACATGGTCTATCATGTAGCAAATATGTGGGAAATTAACAACTACCCAATTTGCAGTATTTAAATGTCTCAACTGCACTTCCACAACTCATTCTTTTTCTGGCACCATAGAGTTACATTCACCTCATTTTGGATGGAATACAAATGCATCTTCAGCACTACACCAACAACAGACTGCAGCACAGCGGCAGCTAACTTCGGAACAGGTGCAGCTGAGAAGAGCATCCCTACCTGAGCGTTCACACCTAAACCCATTATCACACCAAGGGCATATATTGTGAACACATATTGGCTTGTTATGGCTACCATACAGCATCTTGTGCTGGTGTTGCTTTAAATCTAAATGTTGGTATTAGAACCTCTACCCCCTCCATAATAAGATTGCTAGCTGTACTTCATTTTCCTGCTGCTCCCATTAGGTACACTGCAATTGCATGGCACAGCCAACTTTCAGTAAGGTTCTTAGGCAGTTCTTGACTGCAATAGTACGATTATTCTCTCAATATATGTTGCTCCCAACCATAGCTCATGCAGTGAACGCAACCACAGAAAAGTTTTGTTCTATTGGAAGGATTCCCTACTGTCATTGGTGCATTGGACTGCACACATGTTGCGTCAGCTGCAAAACGTGCCACAGAGCACTTCTTTACAAACAGCAAAATGCAGCACACAATCAACGTGCAGGTCATATGTGGTGGTGACTTTATAAACACACATCGTACGGCACATTTTCCAGGTTCTACACATGATTCAATTATTTGAAGAAAAAGCAGAAAGCAATATATTGTGGAAACGTGCCGTCCACATAAAACATGGTTATTGAGTGAGTTTTAACATTTGATATCTTGATGTGGCTTCTAACTTAAATGAAAGTGTCACAATATAGATGTCAAACCGATGTTTGAACCTCACCGAAATAACCTTGTAGGACTTTTTTTTACAGAAGTTAGAAATATGTGTTTAGCTAAAGTGATATTCATGGTTTGTGCTTGCAGATGAGTCTAGGCTTTCCATTAAGACCTTGGATGATAACACATTTAGCTGATCCTCCAACAACAGCAGAACAACCAGGCACACAGCCGAACTTGGAATACCGCAGAGCAGACATTTGGTTTATTGACGTGACATTTTATATGTCTACACGATGTCTAAGGTCTCTCATATTCACCTGAAAAAGTGTATGATAATGGTTTGTTCCATTTTGTATAATATTTGCTTTTCAAGACAAGTACTCATGCCAGAGGATTTTGAGGTTAGTAACAATAACAGCAGTAATGATAAGGTCATGCAGAGGATGGTCAAGTTCAACAACGTTTGGAACAAGAGATGCAGTAATCAATAGCTATTTTTAGTTTGTTTTCAAATATCGTGTGAGCCAGTTATGATTCTCTAATGTCAAAGCCTGTTTTGGAAATAAGTACATTTTTACCTCATGTAAAACAAATTCACATTAACTGCTTGTAATCTTGCTATGTTTTGTTTTATTAGACTGTTTACAAAGGTTTATTTTTAAAATACCTTCACATACATGTATTAATCTATTCAATTCATATATGTATTTTGAAGTGTGTAAGGGTTTCTAGAAATACGGAATGTTTTATGCAAAAACATCCGCTGCACATGAAGAACATTTTCTAGTAATGTACTATACAATGTTTTCAATAACAAACGTTTAATGTCAAAATTATTCATATAATTCTCATATCATAGAAAGGCCTTCTGTTTTACCGCCGACCTCCATGAATATAAGCAAAGCTGTTGAAGACTCGAAAGAAAGTGGCACGAAGATCAGACTCTGGACAACCACACATCCGCAGACACCACCAACTCATCCGAGCCGCCAAAAGAACCGCCTTCAAAGACCGAATCAACAACAACGCACACAGCCACAAGGAGCTCTTCAACGTCGTAAAGGAACTCTCCAACCCCAGCTCCAATGCCAACGACATCCCACAATCCCAAGACCTCTGCAACTCCCTAGCCTCCTACTTCCACTGCAAGATTGCAGACACCCATGACAGCTTCAGCACCCAGACACCCCGGCAAGCACCAACACCACAGATTCACCTCTGACCAAACTCCTGCTCTCCTGGACACCTGTCAATGACAGCGACACCATCGAAATCATGAAAACCATCCACTCCGGCTCTCCATCTGACCCCTGCCTCCCCACATCCGTCATCGCGCCCCAACTACAGAAGATCATCAACAGCTCCTTCGAGTCCGCCACCTTCCCGCAGTGCTGGAAACACGGCAAGATCAACGCCTTCCTCAAAAAACCCAAGGCGGACCCAAAGGACCTTAAGAACTTTAGGCCTATCTCCCTGCTCCCCTCCCCGACAAAAGTCATGGAGAAGTCCATCAACAGAGAACTAACCCGCTTCCTAGGGGAGAACCGCATCCTAGACCCTTCCCAATCTGGATTCCGCAGCAACCACAGCACCAAAACTGCCCTAATCGCTGCCACCGATGACATCAGAACCATACTGGACAGCGGCGAAACCACGGCCCTCATCCTCCTGGACCTCTCGGCTGTGTTCGACAACGCCTGCCACCACACCCTATGCTCACGCCCCAGCAATGCTGGAATCCGCTACAGAGCCCTGGACTGGTTCACCTCCTTTCTCACCGGCAGAACCCAGAGAGTCTGTCTCCCCCCATTTTGCTCGGAGGCCACCAAAATCATCTGCGGCGTACCCCAGAGTTCATCCCTCAGCCCGACCCTCTTCAACGTCTACATGGCCCCGCTCCCTAATATTTCCCGATCCTACAACCTCAACATCATCTCATACACTGACAACACCCAGCTGATCCTAACCCTCACCAAGGACTCCGCCAATACTTACCTCAAAAGAATGAAGGCCATCGACGAATGGATGAAGAGCAGCTGCCTCAAATTCAATTATGACAAAACAGAAGTTCTCATCTTCGGCTCCACCCCCTCCACATGGGATGACTCCTGGTGGCCTGCCACGCTCGGAACTCGCTCCGACTCCCACTAACCACGCATGCAACCTAGGATTCATCTTGGACCCCTCACTATCCATG
The DNA here is from genome assembly GCF_031143425.1 of Pleurodeles waltl. Taxonomy (NCBI): domain Eukaryota; kingdom Metazoa; phylum Chordata; class Amphibia; order Caudata; family Salamandridae; genus Pleurodeles; species Pleurodeles waltl. Next base: position 312,321,886 of record NC_090439.1, read on the forward strand.
ACCCAGCAAGTCAATGCCATCTCCTCCTCCTGCTTCAACACCCTCAGCATGCTCCGAAAGATCTACAAATGGATACCCAATGAAACCAGAAGAACAGTCACCCAAGCCATTGTAAGCAGCAAGCTGGACTACGGCAATGCCCTCTACGCAGGAACCATGGCCAAACTCCAGAAGAGGCTGCAATGCATCCAGAACGCCTCTGCATGCCTCATCCTGGACATCCCCATGCCCCATGTGTGGCACATCACAGACCACCTGAAAAATCTGCACTGGCTCCCAGTCAACAGGAGAATCACCTTCAAACTCCTCACCCACGCTTACAAAGCACTGCACAACGCTTGACCAAAATACCTCAACAGACGACTCTCCTTCTACACCCTGACCCGGCATCTCCGACCTCGCCCTCGCAACCGTCCCACACATCCGCAGAACTACAACCGGCGGTAGATCATTCTCACACCTCGCTGCCAAAACGTGGAACACTCTTTCCACCCTCCTGCGCCAGACCAAAGACCTCCTTACCTTCAGGAAACTTCTCAAGACGTGGCTGTTAGAGCAGTAGCAGCACCTCCCTCCCACCTTATCCCCACCCCCCTCCTCAGCACCTAGAGACCCTCATGGATTAGCAGTGCACTTTACAAAGCCCTGATTGATTGATTGATTATCATATGTTAGATCCTTCTCTTGGTAGGTGGTAATATTATTGTTGTTGCACAGTACATGCAGACCTTCTGCATGGGCAAATTTGGGGGAATTGCTGTGATGACTGAGAGGGTGATGATGGTAATGGTGGCGGAGATGGTATTATTATAATACTATGTTCAACATCAGGGATGCACTTACATGATGTATGAATTATTGAACTTTCCATTATTTCTAAAATTTGTGGACAAACCTTGATTGCAGAAGATAGTGTATTTTGTCCCTCCATGAGGTGACGCCCAAAATCACATATCCCCCTTTTACCCTGTGTTATATTTTGAGAATATTCTCTTATTGCAGCCACCAAACACATTATAGTACACGATTTAGCTGCTTTTTGATGCTTACACACTGTGCTGCTTTAATGTCATACCTTTGTTATTTTAGTGCCTAGAAGCATTGTACCTCTCTTCCCTGCTCCTCTACAGAGTCTCATAATGAGTCTTTTATAGTTGGTAATGCCCACAGTGATGCAGCATTAGTTTTTGTTTTTAAATGTTTATTTTTTGGTTCAGCAAGTGTGATAGTATATAATATACTTTAGCAGAGTCTCACAGTGGAATACAATACTTAGTCAAATTATAAAAATCCTCCAATTGTACTTCTATTACATTCATTCGAGAAAAGCAAATCATAGCCCATAAAACCAGCTCTCCACCACTATGTTATTGATACATTGCTGTTTTTTTCCCCAAATGCCCTCATATTTGCGCATAGCACCTATCTGCTGAGCATATAGTTTCTCTTTCAATTGCACAACTTTAATCTTAGCTTCCCATGTTGTGTAGGTAGGAGGTACATGCGACTACCAGGCTTTAAGAATCAATGATTAACTATAAGGGATGCAATAAACATAATTTGCTTTGAGCAAGTTGTCAGACCTGGGTGTCACGAGATGCCAAATAGTGCTCCACACAGCTCTGGAATAAGAGTAATTGAGATTGCGCAGCTAACCCATTGAAATATTTTCTCCTAAAATACTGCCAAAAACTTGCAGGTGAAGCTTAAGTGAGGCAAATCCCCCTGATTTTCCTGGCAGCGTGGACAGGAGCTGGATGTCTCTGGGAATACTTCCTTTAGTTTAGGTGGGGTGTAGCATAACAATCATTTGGAATAAATTGTGATTTTTAAAAATGGCTTTATGTGATAGGATAATATGATTTCTCCATTTCTGTAGGTCAATCATGCAGCCTGTTAAATTCTCAGCTTTTATTAAAAAGTGAGAAATCATCTCCGATGAGAGCCAAGAATGAAGGATCTTGTACTAGCTACCTATACCTCGTAAATTCTCATAGAAGGCCTGCAATATATTAGAACTGGATGCATCTGATGCTCTCTCGACCGTTAGGAGAAAATGCTGGATTCGCGTGAAGGAGAACCTGAGATCATCTGAGATAGTACACCTCTCAGTTTGACACTGGGCCCATGTCTTGATGTGATTGCCTAGTAAAAAAATCTGAAAGACTCTTGAACCCCGCCTGTTCCCAATTTCGAACATACACCTGATTTAAATCTAAGCCTAACATCCAGGAATCACGAAGCCTGAATGTCGGATGAAAACTCAGGATTTGATATTTCTCCTGCACTGACACAATCCAATCACAAATACTTACTGGCAGTTTGTACCTCACACGCTTGGGGAGACAAGGTAGTTTGAGGAATTGGGAAAGCTGAATGCCACTATCTACTAACATACATTTGAGATAAAAATTAGAGTTGGATGATGAGGTAGCACTTGATGCCCAGACCAAAAAGGATGCCTCATAATAAGTCTTGAGGTTAGGGAGCGTTAGCCCCCAATCCTCCACCATGAGAGCTAATTTTTCGAGCTGCAATTAAGGTTTTTTGTTGGCCCATTCAAATTGTCTGATCATCAAGTCTATATCATTAAAACATTTCTGGGGAAGTTTAAGGATTATTTTCGAAAAAACAAATAAAAACAGAGGAAGAATCATCATTTTGACTAATGCCACTCGCCCTACGATCGTCAAGGAAGAGGCTTGCCATTTCTAAAGTAGATCTTGACCTTTCTTGAGGACAGATGCATAATTAAGCTGAAAAAGATTGGAAAAATATTGTGTTACAAATATCCCTAAATATCTAATAGGACCAGATAACTGGGACTGGACTCGTATACCCTTTTGCAGAACCAATTTCTCAGCATTATACAGAAGAGCCTCAGACTTTGAATGATTAATCCTATAACTGCCAAGACCCAAAACAATCTTGATGTTTGGAAAGGCTCTGGCAATATTAAGCAGATCTGCACGAAGATAAAGAATCATATTATTAGCAAACAGTTTGAGTTTAGATGCTTGGGTAAAAGGAGGATATATAAGATTATTTTTATGCATAGCCGATGCCAAAGGTTCAATAAAGAGTGCGAAAAGCACCCGAGAAAGAGGGCAGCCCTGCCATGTATCCCATGATATTTGCACTGATCCTGCTATTTGTGCATTAATTAAAACCCTGGCTTGGGCCTTAAAATATAGGCTGTGCAGGGTGTGGATAAACTTCCCTGAGAATCGAAATCTTTTCAAAATTGTGAACAGAACCTCCCATTGGACCAAATCAAATGCCTTCTTGGCATCAAGCATTATAATCGCTGCCAGATAGTTATTGTGCAAAAAATAATCGATCGCCTGAACCAAAAAATTAGTATTTGTGGACAACAGCCTGCCAGGAAGAAAGCCACACTGATCCTCGTGAATAAGTCCTTGTGCTACCTGTATCGTTTGGACTGCCAACATTTTAGTAAATAGTTTATAATCCTGATTTAAAAGACTGATCGGCCGATAAAAGCCTGGATTTTCCAGTGGCTTATCCTTTTTTTTAAACTGACAACAATGACCCTTGTAAAAGAAGGTGGGACATCTGCCCCTTCTAGTATCTCATTAAATAGATTAACCAAAACTTTTGCTACTTGGCTCAGCAATATTTTATATACTTCGGCTGGAAGGCCATCTTCTCCTGAAGCCTTTTCGTTTGGTGCATCACGTGTTACCTCTGTTACTTCAGAGAGAGTAATAGGAGCTGATAACAAAGCTTGTGCCTCTCTATCTAACCTTGGTAGCTCCAATGAGTTTAGATGTTGGGTAATCTGAGATTAATTATCTTGCGGTGTAGCAGTATAAAGATTTGTGTAATGGGAGAGGAAAACCTTCTCTATATCTTTGGGCTGGTTCAAAATTACGCCTTGATCGCCATCAAATAAAGCTTTAATCAAATTGGTATTAGATTTTCTTTTTGCTGACCAAGCCAAACATTTCCCTACATGCTCATTCTCTTCGTACTGTCTCTGAAAGATTGTATGCCGATTAAGTATTTCCTGAGACATATAGAAGTCTCTCAGAATAATCTGCGCCCTTTCAAGTTTAGAATCCGTCTCATGTTTATGTAGTAATTGATAACTCCTTGATGATTGATCCAGTTCTTGTTGTAATTTGAACTTTTTCTCTTTAGCTACTTTATCCATATGAGCTTTGATAGAAACTGCTTTGCCTCGTATATGGGCTTTGGTGGCTTCCCAAATATTGAAAAGAGCAGCAGAGCATTTATTGATATTCAGAAATTTAATAACTGATGCTTTTACTGCAACCCAGGCTTCATCTTATAAAAGGGACTTATCAAAACTCCAACGTGGACGACTCGTCTGTTTATTACTCATAATAATACTGGCCTAAGGGACGGAGTGATCTGAAAAAGGATTAGCAAGGATATCTGACCCCTGTCTCGCCAAAAGAAAATAAGACTAAAATAAAATCAACCCTGGAGGCTGTATTATACCTTTTAGAAAAGCAGGTAAATTCCCTCGCCTGGAGATGGTCTGCCATCCAAACATCTACCCGTTCTAGATCTGAAACCATCTTGGCAAGCGATCGAGATGCTCTTATTTTATTCTGATTTTGATTCCTGCGTGATGTATCCATCTGAATGTTAGGTATAATATTAAAGTCCCCTCCTATAATATAAAAACCAGAGAGTAAAGACAATTGATCGTAGAAAGATTATAAAGAAGTTGTGTCATCTTCGATAGGGACATAAAAACTCACAAAATGAATATCCTTGTCTGCTACTGATGTGCTGATTATTATCTATCTTGCCCGTGGATCCCTAAATACCTGATTTACCATCCCAGAAAAATCCTGTGTTACTAATATTGCTACTTCCCGAACTGCTGCGCTGGCTGACGCAAAAAACAATTGGGGGATGAAATTAGGGAGTTTGGGGAGCTTCCCTTGGAGTTTTAGATGAGTTTCCTGAAGAAGGAATACCTGAGATTGCGATGCCTTTAACCAACTGAGTATCGCTTGAAATTTCACATTGTTATTGGCCCCATTCAGTCACAATTTTTAGGCTATCCCCTTTTATTCCCTTTATTTAGTTATTCCAAAGGGGAGAAAATCTAAACTAGTATAGGCCTGCAACCTTGCTTTTAAAGCCCTTTTATCTCAACACAATAGCTCTAGACCAATTATTAGATGAATCTGTGCAATTATCACCTGCTTTTTTACCCCTACTGAGTGAAAAAATCCCCCCACCACATAGTGCTCTCCCACTCCAACCCAAGGAGGCTGAACCTGTCATGGCCTTGCCTTCTCGTGACACCCCTCCCATTCCCATGACCCCCCCCAACCCAGAATATGAGTGCACTGATGGTACTCTGGAGCCTAATTTCTGATGAAGCAAGAAGGACCAAGAAGGGCTCGCGCTCTACATATCACATGGAGATCACACATGGAGATCACATATATATCACATATACACATCACATATACATTAAATATAACATGCCCCTTTCTCACCCTCCTTCTTCTCGCCTCCCTCCCCCGGTCGGACCCTGGGCTGTGACACCAGGAAAGTATTAGAAGTGAGACCGTGAGAGGGTAGAAAATAGAAGGAAAAAGAAAAAAAAAGAAAAATGAAAAGAAACACATCTTTCACGTAGGCCTATTTTCTGAGTAGCTCCAAATAGTCCCTGGCCTGCTGAACAGTCTGAAAAATATGAGCCCGACCATTATGAAACACCTTTCGTTTGGCAAGCTGGACAATGCCAGCTGGGGCCCCATATTTCTTAAACTCATCAATGAGACTAATAAAATTGTGCCATTGGCGTGCTGCTGTGGTGGACATATCGGAGAAAACACAGAAACTAATATTGTCAGTAGTATTGAACACTTTGGCTCTGATAGCTTGTGATAAGACCTGATCTTTAATCCTGAAATCCCCAAAGTTGACCAGGATAGTGTGTGGATATTTTGCAGTCGGAATTCCTGCTGTGGGAACCCTGTGTGCCCGCATGATGGATAGATCCACTTTAGCTGCCGCTTTCTCAGGAAGAATTTATTTGCAAATAAGGTCTGATATCACTTTAGTTACAGAGGAAGTTGTTTCTAGCTCTTCGGGGATCCCAGTGAATCTCAGATTAAAGCGTTGTGAAATGCTTTCATAATCTTCAAATTTTCGTTGTAGCTCTTCAAGTTCAGCCTGCATCTTGTTAGTTTTTGAGCCATAATGGGTCTGTGCACCTTCCAGATCTGAGAATCTCTGTTCTGCCTGCGAAACACATGCAGAAAGAAGGGTCAAGTTAGAATTTAACTGGCCCATTTGTTGATCAATTTCCTTATGGGTCTCCTCCTGTGAGACTTCCATCGCACATAACTCCCTGAGAATCTGGTTGAGCATTATTTCAACGGATGACTGTCCAAGAGGAGTTGCAGAGTTAGTATTAGCCAGATTGTTAAGCAAGACTTGGGTACTGCCAGTTCTGCCACTGAAGATTGTCTCTGAAATCTGACCAGCGACAGCTCTCATAACTGTGTTGACTAAAATTGGTATTGATTGATTATTTGAAGTTGCATTAGCCAATCTCCTGAATTTCTCGTTCTCTTTCTCTTTGTCACCCAGCCCCCCTTGGTACTACTTGAAAAAAACAGGGGATATGCGGGTTTCTCTTTAGGATGATCAATTAAGTCTGTAACACTCATAACACAATTAATGGCAGAAGGGAGTAGAGGTGGAGGAGGTGGAGAGACATTTGTGTTCAGAGCTGAGGAAGGACTTGAGTCTTGGTCTAGGCCGGAGTGGATCTCCCCCAACATGGAGAATAACGATGGAGTCTCCAGACTCTGCTGTAGAGTTGTGGTAGCATGGCCCATTTCTTGACGTAATGGTGACTTAGGCGCCATGTTAGTAGACATGACTGGGACAGTTGTTGGGAAATAAGAGAGCCTAGGGACATTTATAGATTCTCGCTCCTCCAAGGAGTCTCCTAGAGGGAGCTTTAAATGGCCCTGGCTGCTAGACGGTGTCCTTCGTCTTTGTGTCTGCATCCCAGGGGTCGTAGTTTGTGATTTGGTGACTTTAGGAGCTCTATTAATCAGCTGTGTTTTCGAGACAGCATCTCAAGCAATGCATTTCATGATGATTATGATAATTATGGGGGATGGGGGGACTAAAGTGCAGCATGCCGCATCTACAGTTCACAGACCGCTTCGGCTATAACACCGGAACCCCCTTCGCACGTAGTGCTGACCACTGTTATCAGAACACTTTATTGTGTCTAGTTCCCCCTTTTGTTTATTTATTTATTTTTTCCCCTTTCCCTCTTTCTTTTTTTGCCTTTTCTCCTTTTCCTCCTTTCTTCTTCTTCTTCTTTCTTCATTTTCCGTTGCTTACTTCCTGACGCTTTGTTTTGCCCTGGTCACCTCTCTCCGCTCTTTAATCCTCTGTTTGATTGACTCATTGGCCTGTTCATTCAGTCAAATGATGCCCAACATGATAGTGCGCACCTTGGAGGGTTCCTCCCCTTTTCTCCCCCCTCTGCCTTCCAGTCCTTTTAAACTTTGCCAACTTTACCAAGTTCCTCAATGCTTTGTTAAAAAATTTTGCTCTCCTCCTGAATAGGTTTTGGCGCTTAATGCCTGGGAGTGCGATAAGATAAATCATGAGAATGAAACAAAGTCAACTAGTCATTTATCGAAGAACTGCAAGAGCACACTCCAGTACTCCAAAAATCTCCTCTAGCATGGTCTTTTGCATGCAGTTATAGCTCACCGCCTTTCGTTGTATCTCGCCGCGCCTCTCCTCTCTCCACCCCTCTGTAAATTAAAGTATCACCAGTGCTCCTGACCCGCTCCGGCCGCCATCCATCTCCTGTTGATTGCCATTTTAGCGTCAACAGGATGGGTCTGGAAGTCAGCCAAAGGACACTCCCATCGTCGCATAATTTCCTGTAAACGGCAGCCACCTAGCACTCACGAGCCGCAGGAGCCACAGGGAGACTCAGACAGAGCCAAACACGTTCGGATCACGCAAGCCAGCCATCTTGCTACACTCCGAAGGGCTCAGTCACAGAGCATGACGGGAGCTCCACGTGACCTTTCCCCTGATGCAGCATTAGTTGTTGAATTTTTGATCAAAGTATAATGTGCTACTTGTAATGATTCTTGTCTGGTTACAATACTTTCTATTCCCTGAGTTATGCTAGCTGTTGCTTGGCTAAAGGGTTGATCTTGACTTGGATTTCTTAAAATGTGACTTTCTATGTCATGTAGACAACCTTCAGAAACAGCGAAGTGTTTTATACCTGAAATGTGATCAGAATCATCTTGACATATTTCCATACTACATTCCAGTTTTTGTTTGCCGTTGAAGGGAGCCAGGACGTGTTGACAATACGATGACAATGGGTGTTGTCACAGCTGTCACATCTGCTACTGTTCTCAGTAAGGAGTGCAGGATACATGTAGTCAGTGTAGCACATGTATCAACAGAGGGTCTTGAGGTAGGATGGAAGGTAGCTGTTTCTATTGCCTTACCTTCTTTAGTGGCTGAAGGAAAATATGACTCTTCTGTGGTAATAACGGCTGAAGATTTTTTAAAGTTGATACTATTTCTTGGTAATTCTCTAACTTCTGTTCTCATTTTGGGAGGCACTGATGTGTTAATAGACGCAATTTCATCATTATCATCATCAGTATTGATACATATATTATTTCATTAAATGTTTTGTGTTAGATAACAATTTTTATTATTTTACTTATGTCATATATGTTCAGTTATTCGGGTTAAATTATTTTAAAGTAGATTCTACATGAAAACCTTTCAGTTTACAAAACATTATAAATAGTTTCACTGGGAAAAATAAGCATTAATCCTAAATAAACATAGCAAATAATGTGCTGTTTCATTTTCTTATTTCAAAATAAAATGCACATAATACCAAACATTAAAAATGTGTATGTATGCCTTTTTCAAGACTTCTGACAAAGCTCTTGTTGTAAAGGAATTATTGATGAGCGTTCTGACTGGGATGGATGCTGAAGTTGCTAGTGTAATGTTTTTGAAGATTTGAGGTGGAAATGTGTCAGAGGGGCAGACAGCTGGCTTGCTCACTTGAGAAGATCCAGAAAATCAGTCTGTGATAGTTCATTGTAGGAACACAGAGGCTGTATCTGCCTTTCCCTGGAGGAATTTGTGGGAATGGGCTGTGGATGCTGTATTTTTTTATTGTTTAAGTAAGAATCCAACATTGGGGTGTTTGGGTATAGGGGCTACATGGTGGAAGCCCGAATGAGTCTCCGAGCCTGCTGCTCTCATAATCTCATAATCTGGCAATTCTCCAGATCATCAGAAGTTTGGATTTGCGCCACACACCAGTGATCAAGTGTCGTGGGGCTGAGGAACTGTGGCACCTGTCTCTTGGCTTGACTTGGTTCCGGACACCTGACTGCCAATCAGTTTCATGAGCTGGGCCTGAAGCAGGCAAGTCCTAGAGTACTGCGATCTGCACAGCAGGGGCGAGCTCTAATGAGGACACTGGAAGATCCTGAGAGCCAAGCAAGGCATTGAGGAGCCCTAGCTGGGACCTGCTGTCGGGAGATGATGGACCCACACTGCGGATACGTGCATCCATAGCCCTGACTGGCGTACAGGTTCTCTGGGGTCCAGAGGTGGGAGGAGGGACTGGCCGTTGTCATAGATTGTGGTTCCACCACAGAAGAGGGGGCCAGTGACAACTTGTGGTACCCCTTTCTTGACTAGATCCGCCCCTCAAATGGTGAGTCTGGTAGGCATATTAATACCAGGTGCAGACCTAGAGCCACGGCAATGGGGGATCACGTGGATGGCACTTGCTGGTCCTCAATTCTGGGGGTCAGGCCACAGTCACTGGGGAGCATGGGCCCTGCATGGGCAGAGGGGTTCGAAGTGTTGGCGGAAGGATGTCGGGCTGCACGTGCTGCAAAGCTACTCACAGTGGAACTAGTGGTCGCAAGTAGGCCCACGACCATCCCAGGGCTCTCCACTACAGGGACATTGCCACCTGAGTGCAGAATGTGTCGCACCAAGCCGGTCAATGATGGAACCCAGTGGCCACCTAGATCCCCCCCCCACCTGAGAGCCTGACAAACTGGACATTTTCCTGAAGGCCATTAAAAAAAAGTCCTGCATATCCTGAAAGCCAGGTGGACACTGTGGCAACAGACATGAATCTTCTCAGGAATGATCACAGGCACCTTGCAGAATGCCAACTCTGAGAAAGCTACAATCTTGAAAGCTACAACCTTGAACCACAGACATTCAGATATAGGACCTACAAAAGAGGGTTTGCCCTCTAGAACATAGAGTAGAGGATGTGGGGGGGGGGGTTCTTGCAGCAACAGTGCTCATATAGATGACCTTCTAGAGGGCTGTGAAGGGTGCAATAGGTTGACTATCTTCAACATTTTTGAAGGACTTGATCCCCCCTTACATCCTACTTCTCTGTTGAGAGAGGTGACCGAGTGTCAGCCTGCCCCCCTCCAATAGCTGCTCCTCCATGTCCCATTGTGGCCAGGATACATCATTATAAAGACCAGGATGCAATACTGGAAAGGTCTCAGTGCTTCCATTTATCTTGATAGATAATCATCATCTCCCGATCATCTGGACTACACATTGACAGTACTGAAACAGAGGACCTCCCTCCTGGGGGTTAAGCAAAAACTTTGCCAAATAGGTGTCAAGTACACTCTACTTTCCCCTGTGAGACTCAAGGTGATGGTGGACCAGCATACCCACTTCTTCAACAATCAGATGGCAGCATGGGACTGGGCCGAAATTTGCATTGACTCCTCATGCCCAAAAGATGTACAGGAATTGTCACAACACCCACCAAAATCCAGTCTCCATCAACGCCTCCGGAGGCTGGGGGTGAGAGCTCAGTCTTCTTTGCAGCCCCTTCACCGGAACATGCTCCTAACGGGAAGCAATCAGACCGGCAGGTGGCGCTGACATTCCAGGATGCCACTGGGGACCCTTTGAACTCTTCTTAAGAGTCCACAGATGAATGGACAGCTCCTTCCTTGCCTCCCTGGATTAACCACCCTGACAGCGGACAACCTCATATGAGAGCAAGAACACTCTTCACATGCATCTCCTGTTCCAGGGGTCCTATCAGGAGGAGGGGGGTGGGGCTACTACCCATTCCACTTGATGAACCCGTCTCTTTTATCTGTCACCTGTACAATACTCCTTCACTGCTGAGAGCAATATCTACCCCCTGTACACGTAGTTCATTCTCAGCTCATTTGGCTCTTTGTGAACTGTGACATCCTTGCTCCTGCATGTGAAATCGTAGGACCGCCCCTATATAATGTTGATGCCTCCACAACAGTATCATATATTCTCTTGAAACAACTGAGGCATGCACACCCTGACTAAGAAACACAAAGTCCACCCGCTCCTTCACAGAAAAGAGATCCACATATCCCTATTGCAAGTATCCAAGGTGTCATAGGCTGACGGTGACAGGCTCCAGAGATGTTGGAGAGGGCACGTTTGCACCACAGAATAATCTGCTTATGCTAGAGGGACACTGATCTGGGTTAAGGTGGATAATTCCCTGCAAATCATGTTGCAGGAGGTTGACCCTTAGGGGTACTTTTTTCTCCTAGGGGCTAAATTAGATGGTTCTTCACTAGTATTGGGCAGTGTCTATGCCCCTAACACTGACCAGGTCATTTTCTATAATGTCTCGCCCCCAAGCTCACCAAATGGGCACATCTCACATGGGTCATAGGATATGACTTTAACACAATCTTGGACACATAACTGGAATGCTTACATTCTCCACATCTGGGACTTCCAATGGTCAATAATGCCCAGAACTTAGCTGTCTGCCTAGTTATTTGGTCCCTCTCGGATGTGTGGTGCTTCCGCATCTGGAGGGCAAACTATATTCCTTTTAAAGTGGTCTACCAGGGAACCTGTATCCACATGACCCTGGGTGAATAGCATGCAATGTACCAGACTTAAGCAGCACTGAACAGTAATTCCTAAATCTTGAGCAGTGTGTGGTCGGAAACCTCTCATTTTGACACCATCTTCAACTCTGAGAGGAGGAGGCGACACTCCTCAAGCGATTGCGATGTCTAGATTGGAAGGTCCACTTAGCATGCATATACTCGGAGGGTAATAAATCTGGGCAATGATTAGCTTGGCTCACTCACAGAAAATCACAACAGCCTCAAAACATGACACTCCGCGGCCAGGATGGAACTCTTCTTTATTCCTAACAGGATATCCATGAGGCCATTATGGTGTTCTACAGAGCCCTATATAGCCACTATTTAGAGGCTACTCCAGAAGCAATTTGTGATGTTGTAGGGGGGATTTCCCTGCCCCAGTTGTCCTCTTTGGAACAGGAGGAAATTGATGCACTGATTACGGCCCACAGCATGAAAGCAACTATCACAGGATCACAGAATCCTGGGACCAATGGCCTCACAGTAAGATTCTATAAAACTTTTGTGTTCTATAAAACTTCACTGGCCCCGAAATTAGTGACACAATATCATCATCAAACAAAGCTTTATTTGGTCAACAAAACCATCAAAGCATACATAATAAATAAAAACAAAACTTACAAACATGCAAAGCTAAAACCATCATATTGAGGAAGCGTGGCTTCGGGCGTCAAGATGGCGGTCGCACTCTAAGAGTGCTCCGGAGCCCTCGTCATCCGCCCGTAATAGCCTTTAACTTCCTGCATCAATATACACTTTTAGCTATTTCGAAAAGATCCCCAACTCAGCCGAGAACCCGATTGCCCCGGCGAACGAGACCTGCCGGGGCCCGGAGGCCCGTGATGGACCGGACCCGACCCATCGGTTATATGGTGGCCGTGGGACGCGGCCGGGAACGGAGCTGCTGACTGAGCTGGTGCCCTGGCCTGGTCCACGTGGGCCGATCGCATGGTGGAAGGCAGAGAGTGAGATCCGCTGCCCTGGCCCGAGGGGAGCAACCTGGGCGGCCCCATGTGCGCCGGGACTGAGACGCCTTCAGGAGGTGCAGCACTGTCGGCCGCCCCTCTGGGCCTGAAATCGGGCTGATCCGGGCCACTGGATACACGGCGCAGGCAACCTTCGGAGGTGCACGGGCGGCTCCCGAGTCCCAGGGCGCCCACCATGGCCTCCTCGGCGTGCGGTGCCTTGACGACCGGGCTGCCCGGAGAAGGGGAGAGAGACGCGGAACTGATCTAAACGGCCGCCTGTGGCCTAGGAGAGTGCCTCGGGGTGGGACGGCGGGGCGACGAGACGCCGGCCCGTGTGGAGGAGGACCGGGTGAGTCCGGGGCCCCCGGCTGAAACTGTAGCCCATGGGCTGGGCCTGGTGACGCCTCTGTGCCCCCTGCCCACCCACGGGGCCTTCCAGAGTTTTTCCCAGCTGGGAGCAGAGGGGCAGGCGGGCCCAGAGAGAGAGACGTTGGGCCGGCTCAGATGGCCTTGCGCGGCCTGGAGGAGCGCTTCGGAGCGGCCCGATGGGGCCACGAGACACCGACCTGGGTGAAGAAGGACTGGGTGAGTCCGAGGCCCCAGTGGGGACTGTAGCCCACTAGCTGGGGCCAACGACACCTCTACACCCCCCTGCCTGCCCGGGAGGTGGTCCAGAGCTTTGCCTGACTGGGGCGGAGGGGCGGGCGGGCTATAGGAGGCCCATTACCATCAGAGACATTGCTGACCCGGCGGGCCGAGAGATCTAGGGGCCCAAAAATGGTAATTAGTGTGCCTACGCTCGGAGACACTACAGCTTAAAGTCAAGCAATGTGCAGCACTGAGGAGGTGGACCCTGGGGCTCCCCCTGCTCCCTTTCCTGGGTGGACCTTCGGGTGGACACAACCGTGCCGCAGATTGGGGGCTCCCTCCACGAGACCGGCTAAAAGTGGTGGACTAGACACAGACATTCTGAGGACGAACAGGTAGCCGCCTGGAGGGACAGGAGTCGTCCGGGGCCTGCTGTCACTGGCCGGGGGGCCCCAGGACTGAGCGAGACATCTTTGTGGAGGCGGAGGCACCGCTGAGTCGGGCAGCTTGGTGACCTCGACTGTGATACTCCCTCGGGGTCCCTCCCTTCGACCCGGAGTACTCCCCCAGGTGGGCCCACGCAACTGGGGGCTCTGGCGCGGTCTGTGTGGAACGCCTTCGGCTTCGACCGTTGCGTCACCATGGGCAAGGACAGATCCACAAGGCAACCACCGGCCTCCCAGCAGAGGATTGACCAGTTCACCGTGCCGGCGGCCTCTCGGAGTGGTGGGACACGACTTCGGCGACCACACCCCTCCCCCAGACGGGGTACACGGAATCCTTCAAGCCATCCAGCCCTCTCAACTAGCCGCAGAAACTAAGATCAAAGAGGTGCACGAAGATATGGGTCTAATAAGGCAAGATCTCAGGAACGTGGTGGGCCGAATCACGGAGGCTGAGACCCGATTATCTCAAACAGAAGATGACCTAGTGGACCTTAAGACCAAGGTGGCCCAGCTGCAAACCCGAACAGGCGAGCTACACCGACGCGCTGAGGATGCGGAGAACCGCTCCAGACGCAACAATCTGCGTCTGATTAGGTTCCGGGAGGGAGTGGAAGAAAACAAGCCTGCCGATTTCTTGGAACAATGGATCAAGTCGTGGATGCCAGAACACTCCCTCTCACCTTGGTTCGCCATTGAACGAGCGCATAGAGCCCTGGCCCATAGCCCCCTCCGGGTGGACCCAGAAGACCGATGATCGCTCGCTTCTTGAACTTTAGAGACCGCGACAACATCCTTCAGGATGCAAGGCTCTGCACTGACCTCCACTGGAACAACCAAAAAATCATGATCTTCTCAGACTACACCAGAGAGGTCCAGACCCGACGTCGATCGTACGAACACGTCAAACAAAAACTCAGGGCGATGCAGCTCACATACATGCTCCCCTTCCCTGCATGCCTGAAGGTCCTAATGGGTGAGAAAGCCTATTTTTTTGAAACACCGGAGGAGGCCTGGGACTGGTTGACAGAGGAGGGGGTCGGGTCCTGGAGGGGTCCTCCCCGGGGCAGGGCCTTCCGCCCCGGACAGCAGCCCGAAGAGGATGAAGGCGCACCAGGTCTCGACGCGGGAGGCGGAGGGACCCCGGCAGCCCACACGACGAGGCCGAAACACAAAGTCCCAACCACTGTGTGAACCAAGACCATCTCCGTAATTGCATTCCAAAATGGATTTTTTAAAGTATTTCATGTTTTTATAAAAGGAAGCTGTGCTGCTTTAAAAACAAAACCAAACTTTTCTGTTTTGAAAAATTTCTTAGGGAGCAGACAATGGACCCCCTGATTATCCTCCCTGATTCAGAAGGGGGAAGGTCCGCAAAGAGACCTCTTCCCCTTTGTGAATCAAATACAGCCTCCTTTCAAGGGCCGATAACTGGCCAATAGTTTGTGACTGTACCTGTGGTATTCTCAGACTTTCAAATGTAAATTCATAGACTTTCTTTGAATCCTTCAAATTATCCATTCTCTTCCATCACTGTCTTCATAGGCCTCAAGTTGGTATAGCTAGGGGAAGTTAGATGTTACTTCTTCAGACTGTGGGACACCTGCTGGACCCTGTATTGTACCCTACACCTGTGTACTGAGATTCTTACATGTCCTCAATGTTGAGTTATAACAACTGTATGTAGAGCCAGTGTGAGCCTGTTTCTGATTGGTGTCTCAAGTTGCGGAACATTTAAGTATTGCCATAGGACATTGGAACAAGACCAATCTCATGATCATTCTTGTGGCTCTCACAAGACAAAGGTTCTGCACCTTTAGTATATTGAATGTTTATCATAGTGCATCAGTTAATACAGTAAATCTTGTGAAGGTCTCATTTCCTGTAGAATACTACCCCATAAATTAAAATAACTTTTATTTTGAGTGGCTGTAAAAAAAAAAGACTTGCAGTAGTTTTGTGTTTTCTTTCACATACAGAAGCGTTACTCATGATAGACTGTAGAAAGACTGATATAACCTCCATCTGAGGAGACAATCTATGTGACTACAAGCCAATGACATCTCTTGTGATCCTTCTCTCATATTCCTATTCTCCTTCGCCATCAGCACTGAGCACAGACTTGAACATGTTTGGCACTTTCAAGAGGAAAGGAGACATGTGGTTCCACGTAGCTCCCACAATAACATTCAGATCTACAGGCCAATATCGACTTGAGTCAGAGAGAAAGTATGAAACGTGGAAAAAGACACCAGGTCAAGCTAATAAGGACAATCAGGTTAAAATAATGTGGCAAGCTTGCAACATTTCTGTTCACCTCCTTGCTTCTAAAATCACCAGGTGAACCTAAGAAGAAATAAAGATGGGCGTTTAGTACCTTCCTGGTCACCACAGAGGGATTAGATATTTTGTGAAGTGCATAGATTGCAATACTATTCCGTTGTTTGGGTAGTGATGTGGAGAACATATTTCACCACTAGCCCAAATATGGATCACAAAATGCTTCAGAAGATCTAGGCCTAAATGAGGAGGATATAATGCATCTTGTATCACCAACTAGTTTTTCTACACTTGCTACCAACAGGAGCAGGTGGCCTTTACATATGTCTTGGCTCGTTGATGAAAATGAAAAATTTGTGAATTAAATTATCTCCAATTAAATAATTGACAATCGCATTCTGAGATTAACTTGAAGAAATCAAGTTAAGAGCAGATCATTACTATTGTCAACTGCCTTCCGAGACAAAATATTATTGTTTGTATCTAGCATGGATCAACACTGCTAAGCTTTGGGAAAAGCTTTGAGATTCTTAGTAAGAAAGGGTTGAACTTGCAGATGGAAAAATGTGTTTTTGGAAAATCACAATTAGAGGACCTTGGCATGCTATTTTCTATCAAAGGATCTTACCCAAGCCTAATTTGATAGGGACTGTTAATTCTGCCTCAAAGCACAAAATGAAGCAAAAAAAGAGCAACTAATCTTTTGATGAAATTAAAGAATGTGTTTTGTCTGCAGGGAACGATCCCACTAACTAATTGCCAGCAGTGTTAAACACCCTCATCTGCCATTAACTTTTGGCAGCCAAGCCTGTTGGACTTTAACCGCGGAATAAAGTACAGTATTTAAAGTAACATGCTGATTATGTTTTGGTAAACATCAAAGTCCAAACTCAAAATAGGTGCTATTAATCACACATGATAAATTTTTAAACCGAAGAGTATAAGATTTTATACTTCACTGATCAACTCAGAATAAGAGCCCCAGCTGTACATCTTGTCTGGTAGAACCCATATCTCTATTAATTCGAGGAAGGAACTAGAGTCTGAGCTAGAAAAACTGTGCAACCTAGGTATCATTGAACCGATCGAATGTTCAGAGTTATTGGCCCTGGTTATGTTGGCACACAAGTCTGACAGGTCCATACGTTTACGTGTCGACCTGCATGACATAAATTCTAACATTTGGGTTGACCACCAACCACTCCCTAACATTAATGAGGTATTATCCACCTTAGAGGGTACAGTTGTTTAAATCACACTTGACATGTCTGCAAAATTCCATCAAATAGAGCTGTGTGAGGAAACATGGCACCTAATATCTTTTGTAACTCCTTAGGGGGCATTCTGCTACAAACACATGCCTTTTGGGCTAGCTCATGCATCTGCAGTTTTTCAAAGATTGATGACAAATTTGTCCTAGAAGGTGACTGGTGTGTTATGTTTCCAGGATGATGTATTGATTTATGGGAGAAATTAATGTGAACATGAGAGACTCGAAAATGTGTTAGAAATCTTCAAAAGGGCAGGTTAGACTTTGAAGAAAGGGAAATGCAAGTTTCATTGCAATGGTATAGACTATTTGGGGCACCATGTGTCCATCAAAGGTGTTGAACATTAAAATGAAAATTCTGAAAGCTACTGAGGAGGTGCCTGCACCAAGAAACAAGGATCAGCTCAGGTCTTTTCTGCGTCTGATTGAGTACTATGCTAAATTTGTGAAGGATTTTGCTTTCATTACAGCATGTTTAAGAGATCTGTTAAGAAAATGTGTAGCACATGTGGAGTGACGAGTATAATATTGTGTGTAAATCACTTAAAAAGGAGATCAAATTCGCCAAACCTCTTAAACCATTCAATACACATGATCAATGTATTGTCATGACCAATGCCAGCAACCATGGTCTGGAAGCAGTGCTGATGCAAAACAAAAAGGATGGCAGTGAGGAAATCATTACTTTTGCATCTAGAGCACTTTGCAAGGCTGAAATTACCTATTCCACCATTGAGAAAGAGGCACTTCGTGTTATAGTCAGGTGTGCTGTATTTTAGAAATTTTATTTGAGGAAGTCAATTCACTCTTTGCATCAATCATTACCACTTGTGGTGTTGTTTAGCACTGTCAGTGGTGGAAGGACTACCCCTCGTATTGCAAAATGGCACACTGCGAACCCATAAAACACACAACGAAAAACAAAGATCATGTCAGTGTTTTTGGTTGCCTGGATAGGATTAAGAGGTGGCCATAATGATCAAGGGATGTGGCAATTGTTGTCCGCAAGGACAAGTCTGTGCAGATACACCAGACTCCTATTGAAATCATAAGTCTACCAACATATGCATGGTACATGCCTAATAGACCTTATGGGCCAATTTAACCGTTTACCATCTAGCTGAGGTTCATCGTAACATTGCAGATTTACTCGAACTAGTATGTGAAGCTTCATAGAGCAACAGAAACAGCTATGGGAATTGCATTCTTACAGGATATTTCAGCAGAGAAGGGTATCCTGCTTAACTCATTTGTGATAATTGTGTATAATGCTCTTCTAGCAAAAGGTGTGATTTTTTCAAGGTTTATGACACACACCATTGCTTTTTATTATGCACCGAAGGCTGAAGGGCAGGCCCGAGAGATTGAGCAATGTTATTAAAGAGCGCATCAATGTGCATTTTCAAGTTACAGAAAAAAGTAAAATCTTTATCTGCCATCCCAGGTCCGCACCACACCACTCCATGTCATGGAGCTTCAGAATATTTTTAAAATCTTTTTGAGAGGATAACAGGTGCCACCCCACAAATATGGAGGGTGGATGAAAATATGGAATGAACACACTAAAATACCACGTGACTAAAAGACGGTAACAGTAACACAGTGTATAGAAGACCAACAAGACGTGTAAAAGACATATTACAACAGTGAAGAAAGCCAAAAAACATCACCACTCACCGTACAACCAATTTAAAGTAAACATCAGTGATGTTGAATGGTGTTGCAGTACTTTATCAATATAGCAAGAAACTAGATGATGGACACTCTTGCTACCTTCTAAATAAATTGATCACTATCTTTGCGGTAGGAATAGCTGTTTTTTTCTTACGCGCCTTCCCTAGTACCAATATGGCTGAAATTTATACACCATGACTGTTTTGATTCACATAAATTTCCTTTTGTATTATTTTTCTTACTCTCTTCCTCACTTAATTCCAGACGTGTTGTCTCTTGCTTTTTTACTTCCTTTCTCATCCTGTTTGCTCTCTCCTTGTCTCTCTCTCTTGATCTCTTCTGTCTCTCCTCATCTCTCCTTGTCTTTCTCTGTCTACCGTCATTCTACATGCTTGCATGAACTGCAATTCTTTGCGTGCTTAGAGCTTTATTTATGGACAACGTGAGATGCAAGTATCCAAGACCGGAGGGCCTATAACGTCTGCCATTCCGAGTGGCAGGAGAGCCACCTACAGTCAGCACTTGTGCCCGAAGGCACATAAAGTAACTGCTTTGGTCCCGCTGTCGGGATGCGAATATCCAGGGTCAGAGAGCTGGGGGCCTACAATGACCACCATTCCAAGCGGCCGGAGGGCCACCTATAGTCAGCACTTGCGTCTGGAGCCACATAAAGTAACTGTTTTTGTTCTGCTGCTGGGACACGAGTATCTAGGGCTGAGAGCAGGGGCCTACAATGACCACCAATCCAAGCGGCATGAGGGCCGCCTACAATCAGCATTTGCGCCCCGGAGACACACAAAGTAATTGCTTTGGTCCCCTGCACGGGACGTAAGTATCCAGGGCCAGGGGCCTACAATGATCACCATTCCAAGCAGCAGGAGGGCCGCCTAGAGTCAGCACTTGTACCCAGAGGTGCATAAAGTAATTGCTTTGGTCCCACTGCACAGGACACAAGTATCCAGGGCAGGAGGGTCAGGGGCCTAAAACGGCCACCATTCCGAGCAGCAGGAGAGAGGCCTACAGTTAGTACTTGTGCCTAGAGATGCATAAAGTAACTGCTTTGGTACTACTGCACAGAACACTAGTATCCAGGGCCTTAGGGCCTACAACGGCTACCATTCTGAGTGGCAGGAGGGAAGCCTACAGTCAGCACTTACAAACGGAAGTGCATAAAGTAACTGCTTTGGTCCCCCTGTGCGGAGCGTGCCCGGGGCATGCTGGGGCCGAGGCCGAGCCAAGATCGGGCCCGTCTGCCCCGTCCACGGCCATTTGAGGCCAGACCGGGCCCCCTTTCTTGGCCCACAGCTCTTTACAAGTTAAAAGATTAGAAGACTGGTTTATTGGCATCCTGTCGTGAGTTTTCTTTGGGATTGATAAATTGTTCTAGTGTCTAATTTTGTAATTTGGCTGCAATTTGCTTGATTGTCAGTTGGATTACAAGCCGTCTGCTGGGCGAACTAGTAGGTAATTAATATGGGCAAATGTAAGACCATAGTGGGGGCTCAAGCTGCTAATACTGCCAATACAAGGTTAGATGGCTTCCTACAAAGAGCCGTGGGCATCCACAATAAAGACGTAGAACTGGCTGAGAGAAGATTATCTCAATCCTCACTCCTGCCCTGTGTCTTGCCCCCAACCCAAGCCTGGTCGCAGGGGATGGAGACAGAATGCTTAAAGGGAGACATTCAACAAGTAATTAAGACAGGTCGACCTACAGTCCCACTTTCTTGTACTGTGGTATGTGACGGTCCTCCTAAAGATTTTACTACTCCTTTGTTGACATTATTTCAATCTAGAAGAGAGGGAGTGGCTCCCAAACCCTACAATGGGAAAAAGAGGCGAGGTCATCACAAGATCTAAGAGGCAGAAATATACCTCTACTAATAATGTACTCAAGTGTAGTAAGGAAATACTTGTGGAGCATCCAGAGTTAGCCTGGGAGATGGCATTCTCCCATGGGGAGTTGCTATCAAACATTGGAAAACTAATATTGAAAAGCCTGAGGAAGACTGAGAGCCACCTTGAGTCTTTCATAAACATCCCCTGCAGAGATCATCCCCCAGGATCAATTCAGGGAGGTGTCGGGCCTCCAACCATACCCAGCCGTTAGCAGCTGTTGGATGTGGCAACGCAGGTTCATCACTAGTTGATAAGGCCACTCCTAACAAGGAGCCCTCCAGCAGCCAAGGGCCCAGTGTTGATGTTAGCCACAGGGCTAGGTCGTACTCTTTGCCCCAGAAGGCGTATTTTATCCATCAGAATGGGGCAAAGCTCCTGCCAGATGATTTGCAACCTGTCGCCCAGGCAAAACTTAAAGGGGCTTCTGATTGTTTACATCTCCCCCCAGAGAGTACTCCTTATATATTGGTGTTAACGGGTGTTCCGCCCTTGGCACTTGATACCCATGAGGAGCCCCGGAGCTTGATAAATAAAGCTGCATTTTGGTGCAGGAAATATTCTGATACCCTCCAAGAACTACTCAACAAATTAATCATGGTGCAGAGAGTTAGATGGGTTGAACACATGCCAAAATCCATTGAAGGGGACTGTGTGGTGTTAAATTTTAATGACCCTGGTTGTGTTCAATTTCAGCACTCACGTTTGAATCTCATAAATGTGAATCATAGCACATTATTGATAAGGCCTTTGGGCTTCTTTTATCCTCCATTATTGAGTGAGCTGCATAAAGTAAGGCAGGATAATTTTCATAAGTAGAACAGGGTGAATATACAGATCGGTACCCTAAGAATCGTGGCCCTCCCCCTCTTCAATTTGAGGCCTTGTCAGGGTTATCGGATAACGAATGACGATTTGCCCCACCGATGTTGCAGGAAAAAAGGATTTTGGCTGATCGGGTAGAGATTCCCTCTATTGGCTTGCCTTTTTCCCAAGCTTCCTGTAATATGCCATGATATATCACCGAAGACATGAAGGGTGTTAATCATGGGCAGAGCCTACAACTTTTATCATGAAATATTGCTAGGATTCGTGACAAACAGCTGCATTTTGGTGCAGGAAATATTCCGATGCCTTCCAAGAACTACTCAACAAATTAATCATGGTGCAGAGAGTTAGATAGGTTGAACACACGCCAAAATCCATTGAGTGGACTTTGTGGTGTTAAATTTTAATGACCCTGGTTGTGTTCAATTTCAGCTCTCACGTTTGAATCTCATAAATGTGAATCATAGCAAATTATTGGTAAGGCCTTTGGGTTTCTTTTATCCCCCATTGTTGAGTGAGCTGCGTAAAGTAAGGCAGGATATTTTTCATAAGTAGAACAGGGTGAATATACAGATCGGTACCCTAAGAATCGTGCCCCCCCCTCTTCAATTAGAGGCCTCGTCAGTCTTATCGGATAATGAATGACGATTTGCCCCACTCATATTGCAGGAAAAAAGGATTTTGGCTGATCGAGTAGAGATTCCCTCTATTGGCTTGTCTTTTTCCCAAGCTTCCTGTTATATGCCATGATATATCAACCAGGACATGAAGGGTGTTGATCACGGGCAGAGCCTACAACTTTTATCATGGAATATTGCTGAGTTTCGTGACAATGAGGATTGGTTGATCTACATTGCTAAATGTGATATAATATGTTGCCAGGAAACATGGGCCATGAACCCTGTCTATTTAAATGGATATAAAGCCTGCTCAGCTGTTATACCTTCACAGTCGGAAGAGGGAAAGGGAGTTTGGTAGTTTTTGTCACCTGTGCATTGAGTAAGGTGAAGGTTGTAGCAATTAAAATTTTATATTTATGAAAGGATAATGTGCTGAATTTGATTTTCATCAATTTCTGTTAAAACTATTTTGTTTCACAGAAAGCTGAAATGGTAGAGGATCCGGAGAAGTTATTTTTTGCACTTCATATTAGATCAGAGAAACCCTCCTCCTCTATAATCTGGGTAGGGTATTTTAATATCACTAAATGCTGGTATAGTGTTGAATGTATTTGTGGGTTCTCTGAGGCTGAGGGATCTATTAGGGGTCACTTCTCACATACTCTTTATGGGGAAGCAATAACAAACTAATTCTGTCCTACAATATGGTTGATGGAGAAGACATATTGGGGCAAAATGATATTGCTCCCCCAACATATTCAGGTAGGTGCAAGGGCAGCACAATCGACTTTTCTCTTTTCTCTTCTGATTTGGCAAACAGTCTGGGTCTCTTTAAACTACATCCCCTACCTTTCAGTGACCATAACCGTACCCATGTTTGTTTGAACGTCGATCACTATGAGGAACTTATGGTGTAAGATAATTTGCCAATTGGTCACATGGTTAATGGTGGGATTCGTTTAAAGGGGAGCAAAATCAATCCGCAAGATTTTTCTAATAACCTTATTATCACAAAGTCTGATGCTTTTTCCTGTTGTTTGTCAATGGATAGGCCCCCAAGAAAGATCCTGGAGAGTTTTAGTAATATCTGCTGCACTGTTGCTGATAATCTAACTTTAAATAAATTAGTAATGGAACGCCCTGTGAAATCTTGGTTTAGCCGCAAGTGTACAATAGCGCTTAAGGCACTAAAAAAAGGCCACATACCATATACCTCACAATTCAGAAGCTATAAGAAGGGCTAGAGGAGTTTATGAGCAAGCCCTGTTGAAAATTAAACAAGAATTGAGGACTAAGGCCTGGAAGGATTTAGAAAAATAGGCAGTCTGTTATAATGTGCTATTGGTTAGAATAGAATGTTGGTAGGTTGTTATAGAAACAGTGTCTTAGTAACGTGAGATTCTGCCTGGGAACGGTTGATTCAAGCTGGCCGAGGTGGAGGTCACATTTATGTACTATGCTTAATAAATACGTAATGAAGACATCCTCGCTGTCCAGACCCATCATTACAACATAAATTTGGCGACAAGTTGGAGCCAGCTGCTACGACCTAGAAGTGGTGTGACCTCTATCCTCAAGGAGTAAACGGACTAGCGTGCAGTGGAAAAGAGAGGACTTTGTTGAATCTATGCCTGGTTACAATACAGCTGTATTGTTGATGGTGATTAAAGGTTAGGATTGTCGGAAGGAATCAACGGAGGCTGTGGTCATCTGGAGACCAAAAGGGAAGAGAAAGGATATCGTTGGAGGGACGTCTTGCTACAATTTAGCACATACAGTACAGCGCAGATACTGTGGGTAAAGGAAACACAGCCAACGGTAGTTATAGGTTGCGGGCGCTGTGTGGAGTGCGACTTTCGTTCAGCGCAGAGCGCTAGAGTCCGGAAAAAAGGAAAAGAAGGGACTCGGTTGAATTTTAACTTTTGCCTTGTTACTATACAGTGTTTTGCTACAATTTAGCGCTAAATTGCTACAATCTAGCGCATACAGTACAGCGCAGGTACTGTGTGTAAAGGAAACACAGCCAACGGTAATTATAAGTCTCGCGCGCTGAGTGGAGCGTGGTGGTGTCTGTTATTCTTTCAGCGCAGAGCCCGAGACTGGCTCTGTTATTCTTTCAGTGCAGAGCGCGAGACTGGCTCTGTTATTCTTTCAGCGCAGAGCGCAAGACTGGCTGCGTGGACAGCGCAATCTGCAGCGCGTAACTCACCTCAGTTCTTCACGGTGACCGCGGAGTGGTGTGCGGTCACATCCTGCAGCGTGTGGGACTTGAGCTCATCTCAGTTTTCACGATGGGCGCGGAGTGGTGTGTAGTCTCATCTGTGTTCGTTCTTTATCTCAAGAGGTCTTCACGGCAAGTGGTTCCGGTGTTACGGTATTAGAGGAAAAGTCCTTACCATCAACTTGACATGAACTTAAGCTGGTCACAAGCTGGAAAACTTTAGATTTTAAATTTGACTTGGTATATCTTCATGTTCTTATCGCATTATTGTTGTTTACGGGGAAGATTACTTTGATATTTTTTATATTTGTATTTTAGGTGTCAACATCAACATGGATTTGCATTCCATTGCGCCACCACCATTGTTTTTACCTCAACCTGGTGAGCCTTCGCTTGAATGGGAAGAATGGATAGATGTATTTGATAACTATTTAGAAGCAATAGATGGGCGCAACTTTTCTCTTGGGATGAAAAAGGCCATTTTATTGAATGCTTTAGGAAAGGAAGGGCAACACATCTTTAAGTATCTACCGGCTTTACCCATTCAAGAAGACCAACCTGATGTAGATGTTTATTCTGATGCTCGTAAACGTTTAGAAATTAGATTTGCAAAGGGTCGAAATATTGTAATTAGACGACACAAATTTTACACTCAGCCACAACGTCCTGGGGAGTCGATTGATGACTTCATTACTAGATTAAGAGAATTATCGTTAAAATGTCAGTTTGGTCCAATGACTGAGGAAATGATACGTGATCAATTGATAGTGCAGTGCAACAGTCGCAAAATACAAGAAAGATTGTGGGCTGCTAAGAATCCTACTCTAAAAGATGCCATTGAGATAGCTAAAGTTATTGAGGAGTCTGAATATTGCATGAGAGTAATGGATAACAGAGAGGAAAAAAACAGTGTGTCAATCATCGGTCAACATACAGAAAGTCAAGTTTTTAGCAGCAAAAGTGGTACCAGTGCATACAAAGGTGGTACAGGTGGTCAGAGGGTAAAAACAACAGGGAAAGCATGCAATAATTGTGGTAGCTACAACCATGTAACTGGAGCAAGAAATTGTTTTGCGAAGGGAAAGGATTGTAGGAAGTGTAATCAAAAAGGACATTTTGCCAGGATGTGTCGAAGTTCTGCAAAGATGAGAGTAGCAGTGTTATCAGAGGGATCTGATAATAATTTGAATGAATGCCCAGACAGAGTATTATTAGTGGAGGATGAATATTATAGAAAGCAAAGACCCACAGCTGAATTTTGCATTATGGGACAGGCAATTCACTTAATGGTTGACTCTGGGTCTCTTTATACCATTATACCTAAGAGTTTATTCAGGTCCAAGTGGCCAGACATTAAGTTATTGCCGAAAGACATCAACCCTGGTGGGTATCAGGGTGAAAAAATTGATATTATAGGTTATGTGGTAGCTGACATCGCCTTTAATGAAAGGATTATCCAAGGGAAAGTATATGTTGCAGAAGCGGGTCCGCCGATTCTTGGGTGGGCTCATCAATACGATTTACACATCATTATAAATCCACGTGTGGAGAATCCTGTCATGGTTGTTCAGGAGGTTACATTGGAAGACATTATTAGGGGTGCCGATAATGTGTTTCGTGAGGATATGGGTGAACTCAAAGGGTATGTGCATAAGATTAAATTGAAACGTGGTGTGATTCCTATTCAACATAAAGTTAGAAGAGTACCTGTTCTGGTAAGAGAAGAGGTCAACAAATTAATATGTGACATGTTAAAAAGGGGAATAATTTAGCCAGTGGAGACGGCAGAGTGGATTTCTCCAGTGGTTATCACACGTAAAGCTGATGGCAAATTGAGATTTTGTGTTGACTTGAGGAGCCTAAATCAATCTGTTGTTACAGACAATTTTCCACTTCCAAATATCAACAAACTTTTGACTCTCCTGAAGGGTGGAAAATTTTTCACGAAACTAGATCTGAAGCATGCATATCATCAGATTAAATTGCACAGTGACTCTAAATCTTTAACCTCCTTCATAACTATGGAAGGCACGTTTCAATTTACACGTATGCCGTTTGGGTTATGTTCGGCGGCTAGTGTGTTTCAGAGAGTAATGACTGATGTATTCCGTGAATTGGAAAATGTTCTATTTTTCCAGGATGATATCTTAATTTTTGGAGACACAGTGGAGAATCATAATTTCACCTTGAAGCACGTCTTGGACAGAATTTCTAATGCTGGGCTAACTTTGAGGAAGGAGAAATGTGTGTTCTTAGTCAGGGAGATAGAATATCTCGGGCATACTCTTTCAGGGGAAGGTATCAAGTCTAAAAAAAAACTACTTGATTCCATTAGATTGGCTCCATCGCCGCAGGACAAAGATCAATTAAGGTCTTTTTTAGGAATGTTAGAATATTACTCTAAATTTGTGAAGAATTTCGCCTCTAAGAATGAGAGTTTGAGAGGGTTGTTAAGGAAAGGGGCAAGATTTTCATGGACCAACATGCATCAAGAGTGTTTTGAGAGTATTAAAGAGGAGGTATGCTGCGCTGGTCTATTGACTCCATTTGACATTGGAAAGAAATCCACAATTACGGTAGATGCGAGTGTATGTGGTATAGGGGCAGTGCTGGCACAAATACACCCAACAGGTGAGAAGACTGTTGCGTTTGCTTCACGTTCCTTAACGGATTCAGAGCGCAATTACTCCGTTATCGAGAGAGAAGCTTTGGCCGCAGCTTGGGGCATGGAGTATTTCAGAGTCTATGTATGGGGAACAAGAGTGACTCTACGTTTCGATCACAAACCTTTGTTGAAAATGTTGTCTTCTGGTGGTGCTGGCAAGTGTTCTGCAAGATTGGCTCGACTAGCTGCAAGGTTGCAGGAATATATGTACGACTTAGAATACATACCAGGGTGGAGGAATGTGCAGGCAGACTGTTTATCACGCTTACCTTTAGGTTGGGAGGTAGTTGATGGTGAAGGTGTACTGAAATACGAAAGTGAAGGTGCAGTTGCGAGTGTTTGTGATGTAACTCATTGGACCTTGGGGGCGGTGAGTAAAGAAGAGTGGGAGCGAGCTTTTACACATGATGAGGTGCTTATGGGAGTAGTTAAAATGATAGTGGAAGGGGGAAGGAGAGAGAGTACGTTACCCCCAGCTCTTAGACCTTGTGGTAAGGACTTGGATGAATTATCTATCTTGGACAAAGGAGTTTTAGTACGGTGAGAAAGGTTGATACCTCCTGTAGGTGTCAGGAAAAGGTTATTTGATATAGCCCATGAAGGACACTTAGGACAAACTATGTCAAAGAAACGACTCAGGGCTGAGTTTTGGTGGCCAGGAATGGACGATGATGTGGTAAACTGGGTGGAAAGGTGTTCTGAATGCATGGAGAGTGAGAAAAGGTTGAAGGTGGGCAAACAAACGGTGTGTGGGACCATGCGGGATCCAGGCATAGCTTGGCATACTGTGTGTGGTGATTTTATTGGTAAATTTGCAGGAGTAAGTTATAGTCAGAGGTTTGCGTTTGTATTGATTGATTTGAATACCAAATGGTTAGTAGTTAAGTTTATGGCGGAAGTGACGACAGTTTCTACTATGAGGGTGCTATCCGAGATTTTTAGTGAGGAATGTTATCCTGATTGTCTCATCACGGATAATGGTACTCAACTTACTTCAGATCGTATGAAACTATTCTTAAATGAATGTGGTGTGAAACATGCACGCACTTCTCTCTATAATCCTCAGGGAAATGGCACTGTAGAAAGAGCTAATAGGGTAGTTAAGGGCGCCATTCAACTAGCTTTGGCGAATAGACTAAGCGTAGGAAAAGTTGTGAGTGATTTGGTGTGGGCTTATCGGTCTACTGTGCACAATACGCTAGTATCTTCACCTTTTGAGTTGATGCGGGGCAGGAAGCCCAGTACCAAATTAACACCGTTTTGGATTAAATCCCTGCTGGAAGGAAATAGTTTGGAGGAGGAATGTCAGAAGGGTGAAAGTAGACACACTAAAATATAAGTTCTGGGGATTGGGTAAAAATAAAATCGGGACGGTGTGCTGGGGGATTGAACAAATTTTGTGGGCCGTTTCAAGTTAAGCATGTTGGCAGATGGCATGTTGTGTTAGAAAATGGTGAAAAGTGGAATTTTAGGAGGGTAGCTAGGTTTGGTGTGCAAGACTCAAAGGGCCTGATTCTAACTTTGGAGGACGGTGTTAAACCGTCCCAAAAGTGGCGGATATACCACCTACCGTATTACGAGTCCATTATATCCTATGGAACTCGTAATACGGTAGGTGGTATATCCGCCACTTTTGGGACGGTTTAACACCGTCCTCCAAAGTTAGAATCAGGCCCAAAGTTTGGTACACAGAGGAGTGAGTGTGAGGGGTCAGTGTTGGGAGAGGATGAAGGAGTAACTTCAGAATCTCGGAGTTCTACTAAAGATATTGGGTCAAATTCTTTAACATTTAATATTGATGTTGATAGACCCAGTAGCGAAACAACACAGGATTTGAAGAAGGGGGCCACATCTTTCTCTAAGGATTTGGTAGAGAATAGAGTGTCTTCTTCTCAAACATCTGGCATTGAATCTTCTGGTATTATTCCAGAGGTGGAACAATACTCTGGATCTTCCCGAAGGGTTGCAAGTTGTGTACAAAACACTGCGGTAGAGAGTTTGCCTGTAAGGGAGCAGAGACAAAGACGTCCTCCTATGTATTTGCAAGATTATGTAAGATAGTAATATTTAAAGTGATACATACCTTAAGGTAAAGTTCAAGTAATGTTAGTTAGGTGATGTTTGATAATGTACTTTTGCTTCAAATCAAAAGGGTGTTATTATGTAAAGGGGGAGGATATGTTATAATGTGCTATTGGTTAGAATAGAATGTTGGTAGGTTGTTATAGAAACAGTGTCTTAGTAACGTGAGATTCTGCCTGGGAACGGTTGATTCAAGCTGGCCGAGGTGGAGGTCACATTTATGTACTGTGCTTAATAAATACGTAATGAAGACATCCTCGCTGTCCAGACCCATCATTTCAACACAGTCCTAAGGGATAGTAAACATTTTGGGGAGATTGTCAACCGGCTTCTTTTTAATAATGATTTTTCGTTTGGAATTGAGTGTCATATTAGTGCTCCGGATTGGATTGATCATTTTACATCCCTTTTCAATCCTGAGGATGCCTTAGTTCTGGTTTCTCATCTCTTTAGGTTAGTGAAGATTGGCTATCTGACCATGTTAACTATGCAGCAGTTGTTAAAGCAATCCAGAGAGCAGCTAATGGTAAAGCCCAGGGTTCAGACGGGGTACCAATCGATTTGTTTAACTATAATATTGATCTTTTGGCCCTGTTGTTGATCAATGTTTTGATGGTGGCAGTTAAAAGAAATCTAAAGGATTCATGGAAAGAGGCCATCATAGTACCAGTATTTAAACAAGCATTTGCAATGTAATAGGTCTCGCATACTTCAAACAAGTTAATTTTCATCATTTGACAACAGCGCCCATGGGCAAAAAGAAAAAAAACATGAGTGAAAACTGAGAAAAAAACACTAAACAAAATAAAATAAAGTTAGCTTTAAAAAATAAAACTTTGCAATTTTGTTTGTCCTGCTGGGCACGTTTTTGCCAGTCACAAGATCTCTGTTTGCGTGGCACTGGAAGTTAGAACAAAATAGTACCTCAATGACGTCGGGAGCAGCGGACGGGCACTAGTTAAGATGAAATCAATTAGTGCTTGTTCCTTGCTCCACACAGAGGAACGGAAATGATGCAAAACATGCCTTGACAAATTACAAGGCTGTAAAGAAGAGTGCCACGCAATCCAACAAATGGTGAGTGAGAGGCGGGCTCCAAGTCCTTTGCTAAATACAACAGTGTCTCACATGTGAGCCGCATGCGCAAGCGCATGCACTCGCAAGCGCGCCCATAAAGAGGAGATCAAAACTTGTCCTCTTGCCACTGTCCAATCTCTTTCTTAGTGTCTCACATGTGAGACGCATGTGCAAGCTCATGCACTCGCAGGCTCGACCCTAAAAAGGAGATCAAAGCATGCCCTCTTGCTACCGTCCAATCTCTTTGTTAGACTCAACAGTAAAGATCCTTAGAAGGATCATTTTAGATAAATTAGAGACCTGGGCTGAGTCATCACCCTTCTTTTCCCCACTGCAATATGGGTTTAGGCCCAGTTTAAGGACAATAGAGCAGGCTTTAAACCTGACTCTCATTTGGGGAAAATATGTGAAAGCCAGGAGAGGTGCCCTTCACATGGCTTTTATGGACCTCCCCTGTGCTTTTGACTTAGTGGACCTAATGGGTCAGGCGGGAAAAGATCCCAGACTGTTGATGCTAGTACAGCGCCTTCATACAAATACATCTACTAAGGTGTGCTGTACTCTTGCTGGTGAGTGCACTAAACCTATTGGGCTCTCCAGAGGTGTAAGACAGAGACGTATTTTAGTCTTTTTTTGTTTTTATTATATATCAACTCTTTAGGTACTTTCCTAGAATCATACAGTAAAGACATCCCATGAGTTGGCTCATAGGCTGTCCCAGTCCTCCTTTATGCAGACGATGTTGTTCTTTTGGCATTAACCGCAAATGGTATTCAAAATCTCTTAACCGGGTTCATTGACTTTTATGAGTAAACTGAATCTTAAAGTCAATCATCAGAAATCATTTGTTTTGACCTGTGGCCCTAAATCAACTAAGACCAAAAATGTCTATATGGGAGGAACCCGAATTTCGAAAAGTCTCTTTTTTCAGTTATTTAGGTATTCTATTTGATGCCTGTGGTTCATGGGAGAGGTTTATTGCGCTCACAGCATTGAAAATGGGGGGAGTTTGTGATGTGTTATTTAGACTTGCCAAACTGTTTTGGCTGTAAACCAATTAGGGACTTGGTTCAGCTGTACAGAAGTAAATGCTTTTCACTTTGCGTCTATGGAGCAGGTGTATAGGGTTGTGCCATGCCAGGAAAACTGCTGGTAATTGAGAACAGGTTTCTCAGTCACCTGCTAGCAATACATCAAAGTTCACCTAGTTTATATCCCATTTTGAACTTGGAATGGACTACCTGGAAGAGTTTGTGGGTATGGCTCCCCTGCTGCTTTGGGCCAAAATCTGAAGTACCCCTAAGGTGGGCTTCTCTCGGAAAGTAAACTTGGCTAAGTTGCACGCTATCCCTTGGTTGGCCTGCGTAAAAATCAATTTGTGTAGTCTTGGGATGAACCAACTTTTTAACTCTCCAGAAGTGACACGGCCTCAAATAAAGGAAATTGTAAAAAAAAAAATGTTTGTCTTACAAAGATGAAGGTCGTATGGTAAGGTCCCTTTAAATGGTCTCTGTCCTGAGTTACATGCAGCTTTCTAATTGTTTGGGCATGAATGGGTATATGACATGGTTAACTAATTCCCAGTATAGATTTTACCTCACATCAGCAACTAATATACGATTTAGTTGCTTTTCCAACAGTGAGCTCGAGAGTAAAACATTTTTCACGGTGCCCATCTGATGATGTTTCCATGCAATCACCAATGCATTTTATGCTTTTTTGTAAATTGTACTCAGTGTTTGAGGTGATTTTCTTTGCCTTGTTTTAAAGCATGTGCACTTTAAGTCTCACAAAGATGATTTGAGACACTTACAGTCTGCTGCTAGAAATATTTCTCTCCATTGTGAGTTATATTAGGGCTGCCATTAAACTCCGGAAAACATATGGTAACTAGAGTAGAATTTTTGAAAGATGTGTTGTTAGAAATAATTTTTACATTTTCCTTGTAAATACTGTGTATGTTTTAATTTTATCAATTTGTGAATAATGGTGTATTTCAAGTGCTTTTATTTTCAAGAAATGGACCGAATAATGTTTTAAGAATTGAACTGAATTGACTATATGGGAACTGTCGCTTGTAAGAGGTGTGGTTTTTGTATACAAGGATGTGTCCTTAACATATTGGCCTCCTGCCTTATCTTCTTGCCCACCTCCTTCTGGTCCATTTGGTCTTCCTCAGCATCATCCTCCTGATCACCCTGCAACTCTTGGTCTTTCTCCTCATCATCATCACTCTCCTGTTCTTCCTCATCTTGATCCTTTTCTTCCCGGCCCTGTCCTTTGCCTCCAACTACAATTCCTCTTCATAATTCTCCTTTTAGTTCCCCCTGGTACTCATCTGGTCTTCCTCCTTTTCTTGGTCCTGGTCCTCTTTATATTGGTCCTCCCCATATTACTCAATCTCCTCCTATGGGCCCTGTTCCTCTGATTCTTCTCTTTCTGGACCAGGTCCTCCTCCTGCTTCTTATTGGATACCTCCTGGTCCATCTCCCCCTTCTATTTCTCCTCCTCCTGGTCTTGGTTCTATTTTTCAGCCTCCTGCTCATCCTTATTCTGATCCTCCTCTGGGTCCTGGCCCTGATCCCACCACTGAAAACACCCAGGGAAAAGGCACGTGCTGCAGAGATCCATGCGCACCCAGCCATCTTATAATAGTGGTAATCTAACCCAGGTAGTTAATGCACTTGCTGAAGAGAGATGTGTGCTATAACTAGTCACGAAAGTTAACCCACTAGGGCTCTTCTCAACATCATTTTTCCTTTGCTAATACCATTCCCCATCAGGATCCATCCACTGTAAACAAGTGTTAAAGCACCTGCAGCAGAAGTCTATATGTACTGAGTACTTTTCAGGGTACATTAGCAGCAAGTTAATGCAGTTAAGGGAGAGAAATGCATGCCAGCTCTGGTCGTAAGTTTGATGCACCATAAAATGGCAACAGAGGGTTAAAGGAAATGCTTCATTGCCTGTACGGTGTAGATCACATATTTGTATTTTTTACACCATAGCTCAGCGAGTTGATAAACTTGCTGGGGAGAACCTTTTTACCTGCTTGTCACATATTACAATCCTGGCAAAATAGGCAAAACAGTAATGTGCCGGCTTACTAAGGGAGAAAGAAGTCACTTTGTTTGGCCATATGAATGGACATTATGGGTATACTCACGCTGCACAGCCTATATCTGACATGCTTACAGAGTTGGAGTAGACCAGCCTATCTTACATATATATATATTGAGCTTGGGAAAGCCTATAAAAATACAGATCACAATATGTCTCTGGACATCTTGTGGAGTAGCATGCTTCCCATGATGGACAAGATGTTAGGCTTCATTTGTGCTCAGGATGAATTCCCACAGCTCCTAGCCAGGACACAAAAGGACGTGATCAATTATTTGTGTTTGCGCCCCCCATGCAGCAGAGGCAGGACACAAACTACTTGACACTGGCACTGCTTCTGTGTCCTGGTCTCACCAAACCGCCGAGACCAGCAAGGATTACTGATCTGCCTCCAGAATAGCTGCCGTATCAAGAATCTGGCCAGATCCCGCTCTGGTCCAGCACGGGAAGGGGACAGCGGAAACTACTAACATTGCTGCAGTGTTGATCTCCTCCACATGCAGACCGCCGATTTGCTGTGCAACAGAGCCCTACCAAAGTCAGACTTAATTATAAAAGAGAATAGTGTCCTCGATCACAATAAAGCGGTTTGTCCTTCAATGATTTATCCCATGTGGAGGGTGCCTTTTGGAGCTTGGGCGGACGAAAAGGCATGTATGCTTACTAGGTCTCCAAAAATGACTAGTAAATGAGATTCCTGGCTCTCCAGGTCCTATCGAAATTCCCTATCGTACCTACCCTATCGGGCACTATTACTGTCGTCTATCATCTGTGCAGTGTAGGATGTGCGTGATGTATGTTGGATGTGTGTGATGTATCATTTTGCTATCTTTCAATAACAAGAAGCAGAGAAAATACATTGTTCTTCATTTTCCAAATGTGAAAGATGGAACAAACGTCACACAAAAGCAGTATGTTCCATTTCCGAAATGCGAAAAAAAATACAAAAAAGTGCAAAGTAAGTCTGTTTTATATATCGTCATTTGAGAATTTGCTACAACTTTGATTACACTTGCAAATTAATTTATAATCAATCGATGTGCAATGTATGTTTGGCAAAGGTAGCATAACGTTCATTTTTCTTTTTGCAAACATCTTTGCACAATATGAATTAGAGCAAAACCTGTTTGCTCTGTTCCTTTTTGCACATGCACCCAAACTGATGTGAAGTGGATTTGTTCTAGCTTTTGCGCCAGTGCGCGGTTTATGTGGACGCAGGTGCTTTAACAGATGTTAAACAAATATATAATAATAATAATATATGGTGATAAGTCGGTAGATAACTTTACATTCAATTAAAGGAGGAAATTACAAACTTATCCTCCAATGACATTTTTAACCATTGTAAAAAAACTTAACAGCTGTACTTCTGATATACTTAAAGCAAGCTTACATGAACTAAATAAGTATTAAGAAAGCTAGATAAAAACATTCTAGTTCGAATGGTAGCATAGACTATAGAACACTGCGAGTTGTTTTTCCTACACTGAAGCAGCAGCCCGTCAGTGTGCTGGCACTTTCAGTCGCCCTGCTGCCTAAATGAGCCTGACGAATTGAGTGAACGGCCCCCTTTCACCCCTTCTCAATCAGTTAATCTTCCAGTGTATAAAGTGTACCCAGGGAATGAAGCTCTTCCGTTAAATGATCCACCATTACGGTACATCATCTGCTGCGAGTGACACAGCCTGACTCCTGCGGCTCTCGTTTCATCCACTGTGAAATTCATCTGCGGTGTCTGCAAGGGCACAGCCATCTCACTGTGCTGTGCAGAGGCAAATAAACATGCAGGAACATCAAGCTGTATGCGGTGTCACCGTTAAACTCTTCCAGGGAAGATGTATTTTAGAGGGGTGGGAAAAAAGCGCTATGCTTATTAAAATATTTAGAGCGGGAAGCCTCCGGCATCATGCCCATGTGACACTGTTCCTCGTTTTGTCAGTGTGGCTGCCCCTCTATGTCTTATTGTGCTGGAAATATGTCACAAGCCTCCTGCCACTTGAGATAATTATAGCATTTTGCTCACCAGCAGAGCACTAGACTCTGTTGGGTGATTACAGTCAACCCAAAGAGCTACTCCTCCTAAAGTGGGCAGCTTCTTCTCCCAAGATCAAATCATGTGCCTAGTCGGGGTTCGTGCCAACTGAATACATTAGAAAGGTACAGTCCTTTGTAGCTGAGTCCCAGTGACGGCAGACGGTTTCCTCTCCCTGATAAATCAAATTACTATGTCATCATGACCACCCACCTCACTCAGCATTGAATGTGTGTGAAACATTTGAGTTCTTGGGTGCACGTGGGTATATGTGATGTGGGTAGCCATGTTGGGATCCTCCATGGCTGTATTTAGGTCCTGGAGTTGTAGGGTGTGCCAAACGTTTAGTGGGAGAGAGTACATACTGTTTTTCGCATGTCTGTAGGTCTCCCTGCACTGCATCTCTCATTCCCTGTTCCACCTTACAGTACATTTGGATGCTAGGTGCCTCTGTCTAATTTTGGATGCACAAACACAAAATATGTCTGATCTTGGATACATAACCAGTGATAAAGACAGGAAGGATTTATTGTTGAACTGGGCCTCGGTTTTAACCAGAACCAGAATGTCAGGCTGTGGCATGGGCAGTGCACCACTTACATATCGGATTGGCCAAATGCAAGGATAATGTACACACCTCTTCTTGCGAAGAATCCCACCATCACATCCTGCGCTTTGTGCAGCTGATGGGAAGATGTGAGAAGACAATGAACAAACCCAGAAAGATAGTTTCAGCAGAAACTGGTCGACATGGAGATATGGCACACAGAAAAGAAAATGCACTGCAAGTTAATTTATTCCCCATGAGAGTTTGGGGCTAACTTAA
Source organism: Pleurodeles waltl (assembly GCF_031143425.1). Lineage (NCBI taxonomy): Eukaryota > Metazoa > Chordata > Amphibia > Caudata > Salamandridae > Pleurodeles > Pleurodeles waltl. The sequence continues at coordinate 312,358,466 of NC_090439.1, forward strand.
AACTGATTGCGCAGTTGAATTGATTCAAATACCCGAGGACTGAGTATAACGTGCCCTCTGCAGCACTCTCAATGTTCACCTATGTGTGTGGTGGAAAGCAAAGACCGGAGACAGAATTCTTAGCTGTCTCCTTTATAGGGGGAATGCATATACCCCAGAACAGAGAAGGAAACTCTGTCTGTTGAAGGAGTTCAGAAGGTAGACTCCATTGTGCATAGAGAACATGCCCTGTTGAACCAAAGCCTGAGTTCAGTGTTCAGAATCTTGCAATGTGGGTGTAGGTTGGCTATAGTGAATGCTAAATATCGATGAGTCACAATACCATGACAGAAATATCGAGGGACAGAATATCAAAAGGTAAGTTTGCAGCGGTGTGGCCTACAAACACCCATCCCTGCTGACTTCTGCACTTCAAGACTCCACCACACTCTCTTTATGAAGCACCAATGCCGAAACTGAACCCAGAGTCTACAGCCTAGAAGCTCTGAAGATGGGAAGCATCAAATGCATTGCTGGAAATGCAAAGAGAGCCCTGCTGGACTGTAAAATCCACCAAACCCTCCGAGAGTGTGGGGCCCGTAACTCCAAGATGGCCGCTGCAAAGCCTATACCATGCTGGAGTGCCTGAGTCAGAGAGAGGAGCTGTGATCAGCTACCCTCGAGGGTGAAACTGAGCCGCCACCCAACCACAAACGTATGCCGGTAAGGGGCAACCAATTGAAATCTGGAATTGGAAGAACACTTCACAGAGCTTTGAAAACATGTCTTGGAGGCCTGAGCTGAAGCTTAGGCCTCCCGCCGGCACCATCAGACCTCCACTTGAATGCTTGCCGTATTTCTTGAGCACACAGAGGCTACAGATAGGAAAGGACCACTGTGTGGTGCTCAGAGTGGTTGTGGTACCCCGACTGGCATACCTAAGAACTGCAAAATCTACATGCACACAAATGCCCTATGGGCCTTGAGAAGGGTGTGGGGAGAAATAAACCTAACAGCCACAAGCACATTTCCACAAGGAGAATGATGATGAGGGTGGCAGGCGCTGGTTGAGTGTCATCACCTTAAATTATTCCACATTCAACAGGGCCCTTACTCACCGAGATCGTTTAGACTTCTGTTGCACCAGCAAACCCAGAATAGCCTGCAGCCTCTACTAAGAACTGCTATGAACACTGTTACATTGGCAGCTGCAGAGTGAGCTGTCAAATCCCTGCAGGACTTAGCACCCTTCTAGCCTGCACTGCATTTACGAACAACAGTGTCAAGCAACACCACCCTTACCCCTTTCACAGTGACTGGAAACTGTGCAAAGTCTGCAAAATTGACTTCCATAAATGAAATGCTGCAATCTACTAAGACAGATACTCTCATCAGACCTTCCATCACCATGAAAGAAGATATCCACACCCTCCTCCATAAGTTTCGGAACTCAACTTCCATCTGCCAGGATCTCCTGCTAAACTCCTCAAATTGGACCATTAGCTTCAAAAGGCAGAAACATGACTTACAAAAGTGGAGGACTCTCTTGCTGGACAAGCTAATGAACAGAATGAACAAGCACTCAGACTCAACATCCTTGAGTGGCAACATTTATCAATGACAGAAAAAGTGGAAGACTTAGAGGGCAGAGTGAGAAGCAACCACATAGAAAAATATATCCCCAATCAAGAACTCTAAGTCCACGTCCATGTCCTATTCATGCCCTTTTACAAAAACAAGACAGCCCTCTAACTCATCTTGACTGCACCCACAGGGCAGTTGCCACCTTCCAGCAATGCAGAAATGTACCGCCCAAAGTCCTAACTTGCATTCATCACATGCAGGAGAAGGAGGAAATCTTGTTGGAGAAGATAAGAAAAGAACCAGTGGTCTTCTAAAGTGACAATCTAACACTTCCAGGATGCCTATCGCAACACCCTGGATGAACAGAGAGAATTCAGAGAAATGTACGCCTACCTCCAGAGAGAAAAAAATCCCATACCAGTGGGGTTATTCTGTCCACTTCCATGTCTCCTTCAGTGGCCAGTGCTTTGCAATAAAATACAACAAAGAGCCCAAAGAGATATTGGGCTTGCATGCCACCACTGGAGCTTCAGAGTCAGATACAGGCTGGCTCGATATCACACAAACCAGGAATGAATGGCAATTCCTCCAATCTTCGAAGACCGCTGCCGACAACAAGAGAAAGAGTACAATCCTCTCTCATCCAATGACAACTAACCACCAACAGGGATTCTCACTTTCATTTAAGAAAAACGTGACATTGATCACAACTATTCTAGATTTGCTCTCCACTTCTTGGTATAATGCATTTGCACAACTATTACGCTAGGATGGCGGGGGACCTACTGCTTAGTGCGGAGCTAGCCCCAATGTTTGTCTAGTGATTGTTCAAGTTGTTCTTAGCTTGTTTGTTGTTTAAGAACATGCCTATGCTGGAGCTGGCAATGGGGGTTATCCCATTCATATTGACACTGATCCCTATGGCACAGGTTCAAAAGCTCACCATTTAATTTTTCTGTTATTGTTATAGCTATTTGCAGAGGGAGATGTGTCATGCGGCCCAACAAAGTTGCAGAAGTCAGGCATACATGTTGGAAATGGTGTCTCTAGTTGGCAGTCAGTTTGCACCCTGTCCAAGTAGGGACCCTCACTCTAGTTAGGATAAAGGAGATACCCGATCAGATAACCCCCGCCCCTCCTTGGTATCCTGGCATGAGCAGTCAGGCTTATCTCTAAAGCAATGTGTAAAGCATTTGCACATAACACACAGTAAAAAATGAAAACACTACAAAAGGACACCACACCAGTTTTAGAAAAATAGCCAATATTTATCTATATAAAACAAGACCAAATACGATGAAAAATATGAATTCTGCAAGATTTACTCAAAGATATAGGCCCTCATTATGACATTGGTGGTAAATCCCACTTACCACAACGCTGACGGCCCCCAACTTACCGCTGCGGCGGCGGCAATCCGTTCACCATATTATGACACACACACACACTAATCCAACAGAATACAGCCACACACACAAATCAGCCAACCCAAAGGTCAGTGATAAAGTGGCGGATTCAAAACCTACACCATTAGCCAACAGAACAATGCCCACCACATTATGACCCACGAATCACCATGGCGGACATTCAACGGCGGTAAACCATTGGCTGTACATACCGCCAAGCTCACAATCGACACCTACAAACAAAACAACACTACATTGGACAATTCTAATAACACACACCTGACACCCATACACACACCACACCCACACCACTATAAAACACACACCCACAGTACCCACAACCCTTGACGACTACAAACCATTGCCAGCAGAGAGACACCAAGACCACTGACACAACTAGCGCCACACACTACTCACACCTATACACCACTCCCGCTCTCCACATCACACACCCCAACACATTACCCAACACACCCTCACCAACACACCTCACAGAACACCCATGGCACCACAAAGACACCCCCATTACACAGAGGAGGAGCTAAGGGTCATGGTGGAGGAAATCATCAGGGTAGGGCCACAGCTATTTGGAGCACAGGTGCAGCAGATATCAATAGCCAGGATGATGGAGCTATTGCGGAGAATCGTGGATAGGGTCAACGCCGTGGGACAGCACCCCAGAACTACGGATGACATCTGGAAGAGGTGGAACGACCTACGGGGAAGGTACGTTCCATAGCAGCAAGACACCAGCTCGCTATCCAGAGGACTGGTGGTGGACCCCCACCTTCTCCACCACAACTCACAGCATGGGAGGAGCAAGTCTTGGCAATACTGCATCCTGAGGGACTGGCCGGAGTCAGAGGAAGACTAGACTCTGGTAAGTCATCTCTCTACTATTATCGCCACCTACCTGCATGCCATCACATACCTTCACCCTCACCCCATCACTCCACTGCATCCCACACACCCCACCATCACATCTCACTCATCCCGATGCCAAGTCCTGCATGCTGTACCAATGCATGGACACCCCTCACAGCCCTGCATGGACACTCATCACGGAAGCATGCACACCATAGAGAACTAACAATCCAACCATACACTAACATACACAAGTGAAAGCTGGCAGGGCAAATCCGACCATAGAGGGGAAGCCACGGATGTACAATATGTCAGACACGTAAACCATAACACATCATTTGCATCCCCACAGGTACCCCAGCCAATGTCAGCAGAAAGGAGGTGCCAGCACTATCCAGTTCCCCAACTGAAGAGGCCCACAGTGATTACAGCATCTCTGGTCTTCAGGATCTGGATGACCTACCTGGCCCATCAGGGACCGCTGGACAGCCGGTTACCTAGGCCCAGTCACAGACCACCACAGAGCCTCCCCATCAGGAAACACCACCACAGTACCCACCCAGCGTACCCACACCTCTGTCCCCAGGACACGTCAATCAGCAGTGTGTCCACCTCTACAGGGACCCCAGGCCACACCTCGCCCCTAAGACAATCAGGGCCCTGGGGTCAGTGGGCACACAGTTCAGGGGACAGAGGCAAAGGCCACCAAGGACACTGGGAGGACTGCTGTTCGCTAGGGGAGGACAGGCCCAGGAAACCGACTCTCCAGGAGGCACTCTCCGAGATCCTGGGAGCCTACCAACATTCCAAGGACACGATGGACCAGATCCTGGACAACATGCAGGAGAACAGGAGGCTGCAGGAGGGACAGTACCAGGGGATCAGGGAGGACTTGCAGGCCATTAACAACACCCTGATCTCCGTAGCAGTAGTGCTGGCAGACATGGCCAACATTATGAGGGAGGCAGTCTCACACCAGTGGGCCCCTGCCACTACCCAGACATCTGAACAGCCTTCTAGGAGGCCTCACCACAGGACTCACAGGCCACCAGCACCCATCCCCCTGCAGAAGGTGAGCCACCCCGCAAAGTTTCCCTGCGATCCAGACAGAAGCCAGAGACACTTGCCAAGACCCCCACCAGGAAATGAGACTCTCCTGACTGTCATCCTTGTGTCCCACTCAGTCACCCTGTCCACCTTGAACTGCCATTGCTCCCCTTCTATGTCCCCATGGACACTGCACCTGTGCTACAAACAGACATAAACAATACCCCATTGCACTTTCCCCTATATGTTAGCACTCCAATAAACACCCTTGAATCAAAATCGATTTTGAGTATGTCATGTATTTCAAATATGTATTGATTGAAACAGGTACAACCATTGCAAATTAACTGTACATAGAATGAGCATAGATTAATGACCTGTAGCTGGCTGTGGTGATCACACCAAGAGTGTATGTCAGATCACCAACATCTGCAAAATGAATTGCCAGAGGGAATAGTAAGTGGGCATAGAAGTGGAAAATATCAGCATGCCATTGCCACACAGATTACAACCAAGGTCATTAAAATGTAAAGTTACACTGTCCTGCCTGTGTGTCATTGGAGGTATTGACGGATCACAGATGTTCTGTTGTCCTCATCCTCATCCTCTGCCTCCTCATCCTTACTGTCCACAGGGTCTACTGCTGGCACACAGGCATCCCCAGTCTCCTCCTCTTGCAGAAAAGGGACATGACGTCTGAGGGCCAGGTTATGTAACATGCAGCATGCCACTACTATCTGGCAGACTTTCCTGGGTGAGTAGCACAGGGATTCACCTGTTAGATGGAGGCACCGGAACCTGGCCTTCAGGAGGCAAATGGTCCTTTCATTGATCCTTCTGGTTCGTCCATGTGCCTCATTATAATGTTCTTCTGCCCTTGTCCTGGCATTCCTCACAGGGGTCAGCAGCCATGATAGGTTTGGGTAACCAGAGTCAGCTGCAAATATTGAGGGACAACATTTAGCCACACACTATCCCATATGGCCCACACCATATCCATACACCCATATATACTGGGTTGGAACCAGGGATCACATTTTAGCCACACCCTATGGTTCTGTAGTTGGCCCATCACATTTGGGATGATGCTATTCCTCAGGACAAAGGCATCATGCACTGACCCAAGATACTTTGCATTGATGTTGGAGATGCACTGGTCCGCCAAGCACACCATCTGAACATTCATGGAGTGGAAACTCTTACGATTCCTGAACACCTGTTCATTCTGCCAGTGGGGGGACAAAGGCAATATGTGTTTCATCAATCGCCCCAATTATGTTGGGGATATGTCACATTGCATAAAACTCGGCCTTCACTGTGGCCAAATCCTCAACCTGGGGGAAAACAATGTAGCTACACATGTGTTTTATCAGGGCAGACAACACTCTTGTCAGCATGTTTGACACCATTGGCTGTGACATTCCTACTGCCAACCCCACTGTCACTTGGAAAGAACCAGTTGCCAGGAAATGGAGTACTGATAGCACCTGCGCATGAGGGAGGATCCAGTGGGGTGACGGATAGCAGATATCAGGTCAGGCTCCAATTGGGCACGCAGCTCTGTGATTGTGGTCCTGTTAAGTTTATAGGTGATGATTATGTGCCTGTCCTCCTGTGTTGCCAAGTCCACCAGGGGTATGTACACGGGGGTATGTCTCCATTACCTATTCTTCCGCAGCGGTAGGAATCTAAGGGAAAAAAGAGTGAGGAGTCGGTCAGAACCTGAACAATGGAGCTACAATAGTAGTTTGCATTCAGTAAACATGTAATGGGTCAGTGTGATTTGTCCAGTATTTGACGCAGCATTATTCCAGAGGCCTCTCCCTGACCCCACTGAAATAGCATCTGCCCGTCCTGTGTGGAGGGACAGGTGGAAGTGAGGTAATTCCGCTGATGCTGTGCGTTGTTGCAGAAGGCAGTCAGGAACCGCCATGCAACTCCTCATTGGTTAACATTGGGTCCTATGGGGTACAGTGGCCAATGGTGATCTATGCCGGCGGTGCCCGTATACACCGCCGCGGACGTGACCATCATTTTCTATCATATTCCTCACTTTCTACCTGACCTTCCATAGGAGAGGACCTACACTGCATTTGCTGTTGTGACCTGTGTCTGGAACCGACCATGGCCCGTGTGACTGGGGAAAGGGCCCCAGCCTTCACTTCGGAGGAGTTGGAGAGACTGCTGTATGGGCCTCCAGACCAACAGGTGAGAACACTGTGGGCACGGTGCATGTGGGAAGGATGCAAGGAGTGTTTTGTGTGAAGGTCTCATGTAAGGTGGTGAGTGGATGTCCTCTTGGTTGCGTACAGGTTGTGTGCTGGGCAATGTGTGTGCCAATGGTGATGGAAACGGGTATGGTGGGCCATATGTGTAACAGGCTGGACTTGCTGTCTAATGGTATTTCCCTGTGTGTATTGTCTCTGCAGGTCAGCACCCATCTAAAGATGGTTATATGGTGTGCCATCACCAAGGAGGTGCGGACTCTGGGGGTCTATGACAGGCGGAGCACCCACTATTGCAAACGGTGGATGGACCTGAGACGCTGGCCACAGAAGACGGTGGAGGCCCAGCTGGGGATGGCCTCCCAACGAGGAAGGGGTGCCTGTCGATCCCTGACCCTCCTGATGGCCCGCATACTGGCAGTGGCCTATCCAGAGCTGGATGGGTGCTTGAGGGCATCACAGCAGCCACAAGGGGGTGAGCACAGTGCCCATCATTACAACTTATGCCTGGTAGGGTGATATCCGAGTGGTGGATGTGTGTCAGTGGGTGCCCCTAGGCCAGGCCTGACATTGCAGCATAGGTCCCCTGGTGGCTAGGGTTTTGAAGGGATAATCCTGCTACCTAGCTCGTAGGCATCCACTACTGCTCAGGGCTGCGTGGGTCCCAGGTGTGCTGCTTTTGCCGGTGTGTGTCCCTCCCGATGACTTGGTGACTAGCAATATCACTGGTACTGCAATGCATAGTGTGTAGACCTGTTCCCTGTGTGTGAGGGTGCTGTGTACACCAACGGAGGTGTTGGTGCAGCCACTGACCCAGTGTATACTTTGTCTCTCTCCCCCCCTTTTGTTTTGTCATCCTGTCCTTATGTGCATTAGCATCATCTGGCAGAGGAGCAGAGGCACCGGCAACGGAGGGAGCTGCATCCCACAGGACCCAGCAGGCAGAGACCACCGACTCTGAGGGCACCAGTGGGACAGAGGGCGAGAGGAGCACCACAGCGCAGACTGGAGGGGACACTTCAGACACAGATAACTACTCCGATGGAAGTTCCTTGGTGGTGGCGGGCACTTCTGTGACCACCCCAGCTACAGGTACAGCTGCCACCCCGTACCAGCACCGCCCTCCCAGCAGCCCCTCATCGAGTTGCCCATGTCCGCTCACCCAGGAGGGTGGGCATCCCCTTCACCCCAGGCATCTCAGGGGCTGTCCCAGTAAGCCCTGCTGCCCTGATTGAGGAAGCTATTGACCTCCTGAGATCCATCTCTGTAGGGCAGTCAACCATTGTGAATGCCATCCAGGGGCTTACAGCCCAGACTCAACAATCTAATGCATTCCTGGATTGCATTCACAGTGGTTTGGCAGCCAACAAAGATCGATTCAGGCTCTGGCCTCCTCTCTGATGGCAGCCATTGTCACTGTTTCTACCGTCCCCCCTCCAACTTCCACTGCCCAGTCCCATTCTCCTTAACCGAAACCCATCCCAGGCACACATACTGACAAGCATGCACACAAGAGTCACAGGCAAACACAGGCACCACACTGCATCCCATATCCAGTTGCAGACACAACAACATCCACTATTTCCACTTTCTCCCCTCTTCCTCCTCCTCCACCTCCCACCTAGTTATGTCAACACTCACACCTGCATGCACTACATCAGCCACTACCAGCATCATCACCACACCAAGCAGAACACACACCTCACTGGCAGACACCTCCACAACATCCATGCACACATCCCCTGTGTCCTCTCCCACTGTGTCTGTCCCCCTCCTCCTAAAGTACACAAACGCAAGCACTCAGACACCCAACAGCCATCCACCTCACAATAGTATGCAGCCCATGCACCTGCACCCAAATCCAGCAGACAGACACCTCCAACAACAACTCCCCCATCCTACACTTCCATTCCTTCTCCCTCTTCCCACCCCAATGTCCCTAAAAACTGTTCCTGTCCACCATTGACCTCTTCCCTACCCCTCCTCCCTGTCGTGCACCTATGGCCATGGTATCACAAACCCAGCCAAGCACCTCAGCCACACAGTCCACATGCCCAGTCCATCCGCAACCACTTGTGGTGAAAAGGAATCCAGGTCACATTTACTGAAGGGGAAGGAGCCTGCGCCAGGCAGCCTGAAGCGGAAGGAGCCTGCACCAACAGGCAAGAAGGGTAGGGAGCCTGCACCTGCCACCCAAAAGGCCAAGGAGCCTGCACCTGCAGGCAGGAAGGGCAAGGAGCCTGAACATGCCACCCGAAAGGCCAAGGAGCCTGCGCCAGCAGGCAAGAAGGCCAAGGAGCCTGCACCAGCAGGCAAGAGGGGCAAAGAGCCGGCACCAGCAAGCACGAGGGGCAAGGAGCCTGCACGAGCAGGCAAGAAGGGTAAGGAGCCTGGGCCAGCTGCTGTGACGGACCCCCCAGCACCAAGTATGGTTGTGCATCCGTCCGAGGGTGCAGGGGGTGTGCAGAAGCCTCCCCCCACCAGCAGCACCACCACAGTGCATCCATCCGAGGGTGCAGGGGATGTGCATGAGCCTCTCACCACCACCATCACAGTGCAGCCATTACCGCCGGCAGATGAAATGTAATCCTGTGTCCATGGGCTGCTGTGTGGCCTGTCCACCACAGAACCAGTGGGCAAGACACCCACTCCAGAGACCAGTGGGCCTATCACTCCTCAGGACCAAGCACAGGGCATGTTGCCCCCTCCAGAACCAGTGGGCAAGACACCCACTCCAGAGACTGTGGCCTTGCACTCCCCAGGACCAAGCACAGGGCATGTTGCCCCCTCCAGAACCAGTGGGCAAGACTCCCACTCCAGAGACTGTGGCCTCTCACTCCCCAGGACCAAGCACAGGGCATGTTGCCCCCTCCAGAACCAGTGGGCAAGACTCCCACTCCAGAGACTGCGGCCTTGCACTCCCCAGGACCAAGCACAGGGCATGTTGCCCCCTCCAGAACCAGTGGTCTTTTTTTAGCTCCGGCTGAGGTGTCCCACACCCATCCCCCTGAGGATCCTGCCTATTTACCAACAGATGCCTCTGCAGTGTTCTCTCCGTGTTGATGCAGGTGACAAGTGGGGCCTTGGACTTTGGCCTGTGGCCATGTGGCCCACGCAAAATGAGGACTGGACTGTGTCCCTTGTTCTGTACATTTGTATATAGCTGTTACGTTGCCTAAATTATTATTTATACTATTTTAAGCTTATTGCATTCACTTTGGTAAATTCTTTTTGTCCTTGCATTATTCAGCCGATTTAAGGGGATTAACTTGTTTTCTTGGGCAGCTGGTTGTGTGTATGGTGTGTGTATGGTGCGTGTGTGTGTGTCACTGTTGTTTCCCCCGCTTGTGTGCTAGGTGGCTGTACTCACTGTCGTCGTCTTCGCCGGCATTGGTGTTCGTGGTGGAGCAGAACGTAGAATATCATAGGAAAACCATGCAGTTTGGGTTCCATGGCAGCATGGTTCTTCCCTGTGTCTCCAAAGGTGAGTCCTTTTACTTTTGAGGTCTGTTTCTGCCAGGCTTTTGATGTCCTTGGTACCGCCCCAAAAAAGGTGGCGGATGGTGTTGTTGTAATATGGTGGGTGGAACTTTGACTTCCACCTGGCTGTAGGCGGCTATCGTCGTGGTGCCTGTTGTTTCCGCCCTGGCGGTCGGTGTGGTACATTGACTGTCTTTCAGAGATCTTTCCGCCATGGTCATAATTTGGCGGTAGTTACCGCCAGCCTGTTGGCGATATTACTGCCACTTTATCCGGGCCCATAGTTCCTTGAAGTCGATAGCTCCACCTGGGGCTATCACTGCGTTGTGCTCAACAAAATCAACACTTCAGAGCAGCTGAGGCTTTGAGGGCCAGCTACAGTGTCGGGAAGACCCACAATACAGTACCTTTGGAATTGCAGGGTGTTGTGTTCCTCCCAGTGAGCTCCGGAGAGCTGCGTCACTGGCGTCGCGGTGTCAGTTCCGGAGTCAGTGCGGGAGTCGTCAGGCCCTTGAAATCACACATGTTGCAGATCGAACTCTGGGCTGATGAAGTCAGGAGCGCTGGTGTGGATGGCGAAGCGGGCTGATACGACGTGCGGTGCCCACAGTTCACTGTGGAGACAGCGGCTCAGTGACAGCATCCAGCAGCATCGGTCAGACCAGGGCTGCGGTGTGAAGCGGGGCAGTGTGACGTGCGTTGTCACCAGGTCACGGTGCAGGCGGCGGTGTCGTCATGGCTGAAGTTCTGTTGTCAGTAGGCCCCAGCCAGCGGTGCAGGATGGGACAGTGCAGGCAGGGGTGCCTGGTGACAACATTGGAGTTGATGGTGCTGACATCGGTGGGCTGGGGCTACGGTGCGGGGTGGTGCTTCGCCTACCTCACGAGCTGTGTCCACAGGCCACGGTGCAGGCAGCGGCGCCGGTGTCAGCAGGGGCATCATCGTGGGGGATGCCCAAGCTGCAGTGTGAGCAGGCAAAGCCGGAGTGTGGGGTCCACAGATCGAAGTGCGAGCAGCAGCTCGATGAAGTCGTCTGATGATGGCGTCGGTGAGACCAGGGTCGCTGTGCGGAGCAGGGCATTGCAGCTCCGTGCAGCGTCAGCAGATCACGGTGCAGGCCAGCGGCGTCGTTGGCAGTTTCTCCTCTTGAAAAGCACAGAACACACAGTTCCCAGTGCTACAGGTCGAGGTAAGTGAAGTCTTTGGTGTCCCTCAGACTTCCAACAGGAGGCAAGCTCTACTCCAAGGCCTTAGAGAACTTCCTCAAGCAGGACACACAGCAAAGTTCACCCTTTGCACTATTTTCAGGCAGAGGCAGCAACTGCAGGCCAGCAAAGCAACACAGCAATGGGACAGTACTTTTCCTTCAGATCTTCAGCTATTCTCCTAGGCAGTGGAGTTTTGGTGAAATAAAGTATTTGCCCAAGGTGACACAACTTAACTATGTTAGCTATGATTTATCAACATGTTTTTGTACAAATCAGCATCTATTTGTTTTTCATTATGTTATGTCTTTGTTTTTAACCTCTTTGTGCAGTTTTTGTGTAGCGTAAATGCAACCCAAAGTAATTTAGAGCTTTTATAAGCACCAAATGCACCAAAATACATCAATTTTAAAAACTTTTCTCAAGGGAGAACACCCCCAAGCCTCACCCCATAAACATCGGCCTCGCTCGCGCTACAATTTATTCACTAGTTTTACGCCCCACCGCTTTCAAATTTCACCAGCCGCCACTGCAAAGGGCAATACTACAATGGCTCAGTGAGGAAAGACATAGATGTCGCTCTGTTCCCGGAAACCCACTTGTCATTGCTAAAGGTGAAAATTCAGCACCAGACAGGCTATTGGTTTCAAACTCAATTCCATTTCACTTTCAAATCTAAATCCAAAGGGGTGGCTACCCTCCTCCGTGGAGTGTAAATTTTACACTGGATGGTAATACTGCAAAGAGGGAAGACTCATGGGGATTAGAGGTAAACTGGGCCAGACTCCAATAGCAATCTATATCTGGTCCTAACAAGAATAAAGACATTTGCTTTGTATCCTTCTTCCCCAAAGGAATGCAAATTCTGGGAAAACTCCATAACTGCAGTGATAGGGTTTCTAACCTATGGGAGCAAGTACTCAGTTCAGTGCACCAGCTCTGATTAAGAATGACCTAATGGACCGCAGTCCCAACATTAACCAGCCAAGCTATCTTTGCACAGGCAATATCTTTTTTTGGTTACTATCAGCAAGCCTGCTCAACAAGTTCAGGGATACAATGGTAATCAAAACAATTATTTTGCTTTCTGAACAAAACACTCATTGATCAATTGTAATCAAAACATTTTTTTTTGCCTTCTGAACAAAACACTCATTGATTGCACTAAGAAACCAGGATTTATAGTTTTAAAACACGTATTTTAAAAGTCTTGATCGTAGGTATACAGCAACCAGGCAGAGAGAAAATGAAACAATTAAAACTGTCACTGTCATAGAGAACAGTTTGAACATTTCTACCATTTTATTGAACTGGCTAGCACCTAATACTTACTATCAATGAGTGCAGTGATATCTCTAAGCATTACACAAATTTAGTTTAACATTAAACAGCATACCTGCCTGTCGAGTTTCTAAAAATGGATCACACAGCATACATTTTAAACAGCAAGCCTGCCTGTTTGTTTTCAGAGTTCTGTCAAGAGAAAAAATACTCATGCTTTGGTGAAGGACTAGAATGCCAGAATTGCTCCCAGTTTATACAGTTAGCTCTCTGATTGAGAGCAGACCTGGATTGATAATCTGGCATGACCTCTGGCAATAATCTCAAGCAGAAAGACTTCTCCCAATCAATGGTCCAATACCAGCATTTTTATTGTGTTTTTACCACTGATTCAACCAAAATCTTTTCATAATAAAACTATGGATCAATGATATAAAATCATCGAATATTGATTCACACAAATATCACCAAAAAATATTGTTTACAAAATATCATGATCCTATGCTCAATTAATACACACACAAATATTGATGACCAAAATATCACTATTAAAAATATCTATTTCTACTAATAATATCACGACTACAAATATCAGAAACAAAAATATTGCTAACTTTTAATAAATTAATTAAATGTTTAAATGTATGGAGACACTCAGTATTAACTACACCAATATCACAACACATAAAGCCAAATATTTAATAATAATACAATAGCTCTATTTTAAGTTAAGCAATCAATAAAATGAAACTCTACATAATCAGTAATTCATCAAACTACACTATTTAAATAAACTTTAAAAAAACTAAAAATTAAAGTAAATTTCAAAACATCAAATAATTAACGAGCAAAACATACTTTACTACAACTAATGTATAAAAAACGATCATAAATAAAATTAAACATAAACAATACATTCAAAATAACGCAAAAAACTGAAATATCTATTAAACATTAAAACATTAACATTATTAGTGTCCACCAGGAAAGGTAATAACTAATATAAAATTCAAACTTAACAAGCACTGACCAATAAAAATAACCATAAAGCAAATTTACCAATAAAGAAAATGTCTTTAATTAAAAAGGAGCCAGAATTTTCGATACTTATCACACCAAAAACACTAAAGCTGCAAGACAATGAAACAACTTCCTTCACAAGTAAGTAAAACATTTAAATTAACATCGTTGAAAGTACATTAGTTAAAAATGTAAAAATAAAAAATAAAAATGTATTTTTCTACGTAGCTCACAACAGAAAAAGTACACCACCATCCACAACCTACAGAACCACCAATAAAATTCAACAATTGAACACCTGAAGAAAGGCACATAAAAAGTAAGTAAAATTGAAGCACTTCTAAATATCAGCTAAACTTTAAACCTAAAAAATACAACTAAAATCCCTCAGACCCTAATACTACCCACAAATAAATGTTTCAAATATATATCCTCCTGTGAAGAATCAGAAGAAAGACTACCCTGCTGTCTGAAGAACCTGAAAGAAGACTGGGCCTGTTTGCCTTGAACCCAGGACACCAGAAGGAACTACAAAGGTCATTTGGCTGACCTGTTTAAGCTTCCAGAGACCTTTCCTCCAACTGCCCAGGTGGCTAGTTCTAATTGAACCTGCCCTGGACCCTGCTGCTGGCCTTTGCTGGTGTGAGTCTTGACCCTCAACTGATGTCCCAAGGCCATAGACGCTTGGCTGGTGTCATAGTGTAGTCTTCCTAAAGTTTGATGAAACCTGGGACTTAGAAACCTTTTTGACAACTTTTTGCTCTGTGAAGTAACAGGGACTGAGACCAACTCGCCAAGCAGAGGAGTGTTCATCACCACTGAGCTAAAGATTCAGGTTTCTCCCACTATGTACTTCTCCCCAGAAGTAAGTCCGATCCAGCATGGCTCCGCGGAAAAGGTCTCTGGCATCGTGGAGCCCTTTTTGGCTACAGCCTGCAGCCTTGTCCTACTGGAAGAATACGAGCTCCAAAAAAGTGACTTAGAGCCTAATTTTTTATTATGGCCAGCCAAGCTGGCAATCATTTCAGTGGCGGCTAGTTGCTTTTGAAAGAGGTGGGGTGAAAAAGTCATCTTCAACTATTACCAAGCGAGCAAAGTGAGTGTCACTGTTAGAAATGCGATCTTTAGTTGGCAGTCAGGTTGTCCCCTGTTCAAACAAGGATCCTCACTCTAGTCTGGGTAAAGGAGAAAGACACCCGGGTAACCCCTGCTCACCCTCTTGGTAGCTTGGCACGAGAAGAAAGGCTTTACCCAGGGGCAATGTGTAAAGTATTTGTATCAACACACACAGTAATACAGTGAACCACTACAAAATGGACACCACACAGGTTTAGAAAAATAGTAAATATTTATCTAAATAAGACAAGACCAAATATGATAAAAATCCACCATACACAAGTAAAAATATGACCATAGGAATTAAAAACACAAAAATAGTGCCTAGAGGCACAAATGCTGCAATCTGATGTTAAAGCGGCGTCGTGATGAAGTCGTTTCCCCCACTGCAACGCCACTGGCACCGTTTACGGGGTCACACAGACCCCCAGGTACAGTACCTTAGCAAAAGTGGGGAAGAACAGGCCAGTGCAGAGAGTCAGGGAGCTGAGCATTACTGGATCCGCTGCGGCATTGGTTCCGGTGTTGCTGGGTAAAGAAGCGGAGGCGTCATGAGGAGACGTCGGGTACTTGCTGCAGAGTGGTGGAGATGAGGCGGCGTCGGTTGTGAGGAGCCGGTCCCTTGGCACCTCCTGCAAAGTCGAAGTCCGGTGAAGTCACGAGGCCTCATTGTGACCTCACAGAGTCGCAGTCACGTCACAGGGTCACAGGTGCTGCGACGGAGTCAGGTGTCACGAATGTCCGGGTACGACACTCCAACTCATGAGTTTGTGCGGACTTCAGCAGCTGCATCAACGTTGGGCCTACATTGACTGTGGGGTCATCGTGCCTCGGTGAGGTCCACGGATCCAGGTGTAGGCGTCGTCATGGGTTTCATGCAGCAGCGTCCTTAGCAAAGTCTCTTGGAGTTGTCCGGCATCGTTTCACAGGATTTCACAAAAAAATCACTTTGAGGGGCCCAGGAACTGAAATGGCACCCTCTGGCAAGCTAGAGACCACAGCATGCAGACTCAGAACATGTTGGTGAAGCCTTTGCTGTCCCTGGGGCTTCAAAACAGGAGGCAAGCTCAGTCTAAGCCCTTGGAGATACCTCTCAAGCAGGAATGCAAAATAAAGTACAGTCTTTGTCCCCTTTCACAGGCAGTAGCAGGAACTGCAGGATAGTCCAACAAAACACAGGCATGGGCAGAATCTCTCCGTAGCTCTTCAGCTCTTCTCCTGGCAGAGGATCCTCTTGAATCCTTAAAGTAATGTAACGTATGGGGGTTTGGGTCCAATACTTAAACCCCTTACTGTCTCACAAGTTGCCCAACTTCAAAGAAAAGTTTTGGTTGTTTACAGGATCCTTCCCCAGGCCTGGCTCCAGATGAACACCAGGGGGTTGGAGACTTCTTTGTGTGAGGGCAGGCACAGCCCTTTCAGGTGTAAGTGACCACTCCTCCCTCCACTCTAGGCCAGATGCACCCAAATCCAGCAGACAGACACCTCCAACAACTCCCTCATCCTACACTTCCATTCCTTCTCCCTCTTCCCACCCCAATGTCCCTAAAAACTGTTCCTGTCCACCATTGACCTCTTCCCTACCCCTCCTCCCTGTCGTGCACCTATGGCCATGGTATCACAAACCCAGCCAAGCACCTCAGCCACACGGTCCACATGCCCAGTTCCATCCGCAACCACTTGTGGTGAAAAGGAATCCAGGTCACATTTACTGAAGGGGAAGGAGCCTGCACCAGGCAGCCTAAAGCGGAAGGAGCCTGCACCAACAGGCAAGAAGGGCAGGGAGCCTGCACCTGCCACCCAAAAGGCCAAGGAGCCTGCACCTGCAGGCAGGAAGGGCAAGGAGCCTGAACATGCCACCCGAAAGGCCAAGGAGCCTGCGCCAGCAGGCAAGAAGGCCAAGGAGCCTGCACCAGCAGGCAAGAGGGGCAAAGAGCCTGCACCAGCAAGCACGAGGGGCAAGGAGCCTGCACGAGCAGGCAAGAAGGGTAAGGAGCCTGGGCCAGCAGCTGTGACGGACCCCCCAGCACCAAGTATGGTTGTGCATCCGTCGGAGGGTGCAGGGGGTGTGCAGAAGCCTCCCCCCACCAGCAGCACCACCACAGTGCATCCATCCGAGGGTGCAGGGGATGTGCACGAGCCTCTCACCACCACCATCACAGTGCAGCCATTACCGCCGGCAGATGAAATGTAATCCTGTGTCCATGGGCTGCTGTGCGGCCTGTCCACCACAGAACCAGTGGGCAAGACACCCACTCCAGAGACCAGTGGGCCTATCACTCCTCAGGACCAAGCACAGGGCATGTTGCCCCCTCCAGAACCAGTGGGCAAGACACCTACTCCAGAGACTGTGGCCTTGCACTCCCCAGGACCAAGCACAGGGCATGTTGCCCCCTCCTGAACCAGTGGGCAAGACTCCCACTCCAGAGACTGTGGCCTCTCACTCCCCAGGACCAAGCACAGGGCATGTTGCCCCCTCCAGAACCTGTGGGCAAGACTCCCACTCCAGAGACTGCGGCCTTCCACTCCCCAGGACCAAGCACAGGGCATGTTGCCCCCTCCAGAACCAGTGGTCTTTTTTTAGCTCCCGGCTGAGGTGCCCCACACCCATCCCCCTGAGGATCCTGCCTATTTACCAACAGATGCCTCAGCAGTGTTCTCTCCGTGTTGATGCAGGTGACAAGTGGGGCCTTGGACTTTGGCCTGTGGCCATGTGGCCCACGCAAAATGAGGACTGGACTGTGTCCCTTGTTCTGTACATTTGTATATATCTGTTACGTTGCCTAAATTATTATTTATACTATGTTGAGCTTATTGCATTCACTTTGGTAAATTCTTTTTGTCCTTGCATTATTCAGCCGATTTAAGGGGATTAACTTGTTTTCTTGTGCAGCTGGTTGTGTGTATGGTGTGTGTATGGTGCGTGTGTGTGTCACTGTTGTTTCCCCCGCTTGTGTGCTAGGTGGCTGTACTCACCGTCGTCGTCTTCGCCGGCATTGGTGTTCGTGGTGGAGCAGAACGTAGAATATCATAGGAAAACCATGCAGTTTGGGTTCCATGGCAGCATGGTTCTTCCCTGTGTCTCCAAAGGTGAGTCCTTTTACTTTTGAGATCTGTTTCTGCCAGGCTTTTGATGTCCTTGGTACCGCCCCAAAAAAGGTGGCGGATGGTGTTGTTGTAATATGGTGGGTGGAACTTTGACTTCCACCTGGCTGTAGGCGGCTATCGTCGTGGTGCCTGTTGTTTCCGCCCTGGCAGTCGGTGTGGTACATTGACTGTCTTTCAGAGATCTTCATGCCATGGTCATAATTTGGCGGTAGTTACCGCCAGCCTGTTGGCGATATTACTGCCACTTTATCCGGGCCCATAGTTCCTTGAAGTCGATAGCTCCACCTGGGGCTATCACTGCGTTGTGCTCAACAAAATCAACACTTCAGAGCAGCTGAGGCTTTGAGGGCCAGCTACAGTGTCGAGAAGACCCACAATACAGTACCTTTGGAATTGCAGGGTGTTGTGTTCCTCCCAGTGAGCTCCGGAGAGCTGCGTCACTGGCGTCGCGGTGTCAGTTCCGGAGTCGGTGCGGGAGTCGTCAGGCCCTTGAAATCACACATGTTGCAGATCGAACTCTGGGCTGATGAAGTCAGGAGCGCTGGTGTGGATGGCGAAGCGGGCTGATACGACGTGCGGTGCCCACAGTTCACTGTGCAGACAGCGGCTCAGTGACAGCATCCAGCAGCATCGGTCAGACCAGGGCTGCGGTGTGAAGCGGGGCAGTGTGACGTGCGTTGTCACCAGGTCACGGTGCAGGCGGCGGTGTCATCATGGCTGAAGTTCTGTCGTCAGTAGGCCCAAGCCAGCGGTGCAGGATGGGACAGTGCAGGCAGGGGTGCCTGGTGACAACATTGGAGTTGATGGTGCTGACGTCGGTCGGCTGGGGCTGCGGTGCGGGGTGGTGCTTCGCCTACCTCACGAGCTGTGTCCACAGGCCACCGTGCAGGCAGCGGCGCCGGTGTCAGCAGGGGCATCATCGTGGGGCATGCCCAAGCTGCAGTGTGAGCAGGCAAAGCCGGAGTGTGGGGTCCACAGATCGAAGTGCGAGCAGCAGCTCGATGAAGTCGTCCGATGACAGCGTCGGTGAGACCAGGGTCGCTGTGCGGAGCAGGGCATTGCAGCTCCGTGCAGCGTCAGCAGATCACGGTGCAGGCCAGCGGCGTCGTTGGCAGTTTCTCCTCTTGAAAAGCACAGAACACACAGTTCCCAGTGCTACAGGTCGAGGTAAGTGAAGTCTTTGGTGTCCCTCAGACTTCCAACAGGAGGCAAGCTCTACTCCAAGGCCTTAGAGAACTTCCTCAAGCAGGACACACAGCAAAGTTCACCCTTTGCACTATTTTCAGGCAGAGGCAGCAACTGCAGGCCAGCAAAGCAACACAGCAATGGGACAGTACTTCTCCTTCAGATCTTCAGCTATTCTCCTAGGCAGTGGAGTTTTGGTGAAATAAAGTATTTGCCCAAGGTGACACAACTTAACTATGTTAGCTATGATTTATCAACATGTTTTTGTACAAATCAGCATCTATTTGTTTTTCATTATGTTATGTCTTTGTTTTTAACCTCTTTGTGCAGTTTTTGTGTAGCGTAAATGCAACCCAAAGTAATTTAGAGCTTTTATAAGCACCAAATGCACCAAAATACATCAATTTTAAAAACTTTTCTCAAGGGAGAACACCCCCAAGCCTCACCCCATAAACATCGGCCTCGCTCGCGCTACAATTTATTCACTAGTTTTACGCCCCACCGCTTTCAAATTTCACCAGCCGCCACTGCAAAGGACAATACTACAATGGCTCAGTGAGGAAAGACATAGATGTCGCTCTGTTCCCGGAAACCCACTTGTCATTGCTAAAGGTGAAAATTCAGTACCAGACAGGCTATTGGTTTCAAACTCAATTCCATTTCACTTTCAAATCTAAATCCAAAGGGGTGGCTACCCTCCTCCGTGGAGTGTAAATTTTACACTGGATGGTAATACTGCAAAGAGGGAAGACTCATGGGGATTAGAGGTAAACTGGGCCAGACTCCAATAACAATCTATATCTGGTCCTAACAAGAATAAAGACATTTGCTTTGTATCCTTCTTCCCCAAAGGAATGCAAATTCTGGGAAAACTCCATAACTGCAGTGATAGGGTTTCTAACCTATGGGTGCAAGTACTCAGTTCAGTGCACCAGCTCTGATTAAGAATGACCTAATGGACCGCAGTCCCAACATTAACCAGCCAAGCTATCTTTTCACAGGCAATATCTTTTTTTGGTTACTATCAGCAAGCCTGCTCAACAAGTTAAGGGATACAATGGTAATCAAAACAATTATTTTGCTTTCTGAACAAAACACTCATTGATTGCACTAAGAAACCAGGACTTATAGTTTTAAAACATGTATTTTAAAAGTCTTGATCGTAGGTATACAGCAACCAGGCAGAGAGAAAATGAAACAATTAAAACTGTCACTGTCATAGAGAACAGTTTGAACATTTCTACCATTTTATTGAACTGGCTAGCACCTAATACTTACTATCATTGAGTGCAGTGATATCTCTAAGCATTACACAAATTTAGTTTAACATTAAACAGCATACCTGCCTGTCGAGTTTCTAAAAATGGATCACACAGCATACATTTTAAACAGCAAGCCTGCCTGTTTGTTTTCAGAGTTCTGTCAAGAGAAAAAATACTCATGCTTTGGTGAAGGACTAGAATGCCAGAATTGCTCCCAGCTTCTACAGTTAGCTCTCTGATTGAGAGCAGACCTGGATTGATAATCTGGCATGACCTCTGGCAATAATCTCAAGCAGAAAGACTTCTCCCAATCAATGGTCCAACGCCAGCATTTTTATTGTGTTTTTACCACTGATTCAACCAAAATCTTTTCATAATAAAACTATGGATCAATGATATAAAATCATCGAATATTGATTCACACAAATATCACCAAAAAATATTGTTTACAAAATATCATGATCCTATGCTCAATTAATACACACACAAATATTGATGACCAAAATATCACTATTAAAAATATCTATTTCTACTAATAATATCATGACTACAAATATCAGAAACAAAAATATTGCTAACTTTTAATAAATTAATTAAATGTTCAAATGTATGGAGACACTCAGTATTAACTACACCAATATCACAACACATAAAGCCAAATATTTAATAATAATACAATAGCTCTATTTTAAGTTAAGCAATCAATAAAATGAAACTCTACATAATCAGTAATTCATCAAACTACACTATTTAAATAAACTTTAAAAAAACTAAAAATTAAAGTAAATTTCAAAACATCAAATAATTAACGAGCAAAACATACTTTACTACAACTAATGTATAAAAAACGATCATAAATAAAATTAAACATAAACAATACATTCAAAATAACACAAAAAACTGAAATATCTATTAAACATTAAAACATTAACATTATTAGTGTCCACCAGGAAAGGTAATAACTAATACAAAATTCAAACTTAACAAGCACTGACCAATAAAAATAACCATAAAGCAAATTTACCAATAAAGAAAATGTCTTTAATTAAAAAGGAGCCAGAATTTTCGATACTTATCACACCAAAAACACTATAGCTGCAAGACAATGAAACAACTTCCATCACAAGTAAGTAAAACATTTAATTTAACATCGTTGAAAGTACATTAGTTAAAAATGTCAAAATAAAAAATAAAAATGTATTTTTCTACGTAGCTCACAACAGAAAAAGTACACCACCATCCACAACCTACAGAACCACCAATAAAATTCAACAATTGAACACCTGAAGAAAGGCACATAAAAAGTAAGTAAAATTGAAGCACTTCTAAATTTCAGCTAAACTTTAAACCTAAAAAATACAACTAAAATCCCTCAGACCCGAATACTACCCACAAATAAATGTTTCAAATATATATCCTCCTGTGAAGAATCAGAAGAAAGACTACCCTGCTGTCTGAAGAACCTGAAAGAAGACTGGGCCTGTTTGCCTTGAACCCAGGACACCAGAAGGAACTACAAAGGTCATTTGGCTGACCTGTTTAAGCTTCCAGAGACCTTTCCTCCAACTGCCCAGGTGGCTAGTTCTAATTGAACCTGCCCTGGACCCTGCTGCTGGCCTTTGCTGGAGTGAGTCTTGACCCTCAACTGATGTCCCAAGGCCATAGACGCTTGGCTGGTGTCATAGTGTAGTCTTCCTAAAGTTTGATGAAACCTGGGACTTAGAAACCTTTTTGACAACTTTTTGCTCTGTGAAGTAACAGGGACTGAGACCAACTCGCCAAGCAGAGGAGTGTGCATCACCACTGAGCTAAAGATTCAGGTTTCTCCCACTATGTACTTCTCCCCAGAAGTAAGTCCGATCCAGCATGGCTCCGCGGAAAAGGTCTCTGGCATCGTGGAGCCCTTTTTGGCTACAGCCTGCAGCCTTGTCCTACTGGAAGAATACGAGCTCCAAAAAAGTGACTTAGAGCCTAATTTTTTATTATGGCCAGCCAAGCTGGCAATCATTTCAGTGGCGGCTAGTTGCTTTTGAAAGAGGTGGGGTGAAAAAGTCATCTTCAACTATTACCAAGCGAGCAAAGTGAGTGTCACTGTTAGAAATGCGATCTTTAGTTGGCAGTCAGGTTGTCCCCTGTTCAAACAAGGATCCTCACTCTAGTCTGGGTAAAGGAGAAAGACACCCGGGTAACCCCTGCTCACCCTCTTGGTAGCTTGGCACAAGAAGAAAGGCTTTACCCAGGGGCAATGTGTAAAGTATTTGTATCAACACACACAGTAATACAGTGAACCACTACAAAATGGACACCACACAGGTTTAGAAAAATAGTAAATATTTATCTAAATAAGACAAGACCAAATATGATAAAAATCCACCATACACAAGTAAAAATATGACCATAGGAATTAAAAACACAAAAATAGTGCCTAGAGGCACAAATGCTGCAATCTGATGTCAAAGCGGCGTTGTGATGAAGTCGTTTCCCCCACTGCAACGCCACTGGCACCGTTTACGGGGTCACACAGACCCCCAGGTACAGTACCTTAGCAAAAGTGGGGAAGAACAGGCCAGTGCAGAGAGTCAGGGAGCTGAGCATTACTGGATCCGCTGCGGCATTGGTTCCGGTGTTGCTGGGTAAAGAAGCGGAGGCGTCATGAGGAGACGTCGGGTACTTGCTGCAGAGTGGTGGAGATGAGGCGGCGTTGGTTGTGAGGAGCCGGTCCCTCGGCACCTCCTGCAAAGTCAAAGTCCGGTGAAGTCACGAGGCCTCGTTGTGACCTCACAGAGTCGCAGTCACATCACAGGGTCACAGGTGCTGCGGCGGAGTCAGGTGTCACGAATGTCGGGGTACGACACTCCAACTCATGAGTTCGTGCGGACTTCAGCAGCTGCATCAACGTTGGGCCTACATTGACTGTGGGGTCATCGTGCCTCTGTGAGGTCCACGGATCCAGGTGTAGGCGTCGTCATGGGTTTCATGCAGCGGCGTCCTTAGCAAAGTCTCATGGAGTTGTCCGGCATCGTTTCACAGGATTTCACAAAAAATTCACTTTGAGGGGCCCAGGAACTAAAATGGCACCCTCTGGCAAGTTAGAGACCACAGCATGCAGACTCAGAACATGTTGGTGAAGCCTTTGCTGTCCCTGGGGCTTCAAAACAGGAGGCAAGCTCAGTCTAAGCCCTTGGAGATACCTCTCAAGCAGGAATGCAAAATAAAGTACAGTCTTTGTCCCCTTTCACAGGCAGTAGCAGGAACTGCAGGATAGTCCAACAAAACACAGGCATGGGCAGAATCTCTCCTCAGCTCTTCAGCTCTTGTCCTGGCAGAGGATCCTCTTGAATCCTTAAAGTAATGTAACGTCTGGGGGTTTGGGTCCAATACTTAAACCCCTTACTGTCTCACAAGTTGCCCAACTTCAAAGAAAAGTCTTGGTTGTTTACAGGATCCTTGCCCAGGCCTGGCTCCAGATGCACACCAGGGGGTTGGAGACTTCTTTGTGTGAGCGCAGGCACAGCCCTTTCAGGTGTAAGTGACCACTCCTCCCTCCACTCTAGGCCAGATGCACCCAAATCCAGCAGACAGACACCTCCAACAACAACTCCCTCATCCTACACTTCCATTCCTTCTCCCTCTTCCCACCCCAATGTCCCTAAAAACTGTTCCTGTCCACCATTGACCTCTTCCCTACCCCTCCTCCCTGTCGTGCACCTATGGCCATGGTATCACAAACCCAGCCAAGCACCTCAGCCACACAGTCCACATGCCCAGTTCCATCCACAACCACTTGTGGTGAAAAGGAATCCAGGTCACATTTACTGAAGGGGAAGGAGCCTGCACCAGGCAGCCTAAAGCGGAAGGAGCCTGCACCAACAGGCAAGAAGGGCAGGGAGGCTGCACCTGCCACCCAAAAGGCCAAGGAGCCTGCACCTGCAGGCAGGAAGGGCAAGGAGCCTGAACATGCCACCCGAAAGGCCAAGGAGCCTGCGCCAGCAGGCAAGAAGGCCAAGGAGCCTGCACCAGCAGGCAAGAGGGGCAAAGAGCCTGCACCAGCAAGCATGAGGGGCAAGGAGCCTGCACGAGCAGGCAGGAAGGGTAAGGAGCCTGGGCCAGCAGCTGTGACGGACCCCCCAGCACCAAGTATGGTTGTGCATCCGTCGGAGGGTGCAGGGGGTGTGCAGAAGCCTCCCCCCACCAGCAGCACCACCACAGTGCATCCATCCGAGGGTGCAGGGGATGTGCACAAGCCTCTCACCACCACCATCACAGTGCAGCCATTACCGCCGGCGGATGAAATGTAATCCTGTGTCCATGGGCTGCTGTGCGGCCTGTCCACCACAGAACCAGTGGGCAAGACACCCACTCCAGAGACCAGTGGGCCTATCACTCCTCAGGACCAAGCACAGGGCATGTTGCCCCCTCCAGAACCAGTGGGCAAGACACCCACTCCAGAGACTGTGGCCTTGCACTCCCCAGGACCAAGCACAGGGCATGTTGCCCCCTCCAGAACCAGTGGGCAAGACTCCCACTCCAGAGACTGTGGCCTCTCACTCCCCAGGACCAAGCACAGGGCATGTTGCCCCCCCCAGAACCAGTGGGCAAGACTCCCACTCCAGAGACTGCGGCCTTGCACTCCCCAGGACCAAGCACAGGGCATCTTGCCCCCTCCAGAGCCAGTGGTCTTTTTTTAGCTCCCGGCTGAGGTGCCCCACACCCATCCCCCTGAGGATCCTGCCTATTTACCAACAGATGCCTCTGCAGTGTTCTCTCCGTGTTGATGCAGGTGACAAGTGGGGCCTTGGACTTTGGCCTGTGGCCATGTGGCCCAAGCAAAATGAGGACTAGACTGTGTCCCTTGTTCTGTACATTTGTATATATCTGTTACGTTGCCTAAATTATTATTTATACTATGTTGAGCTTATTGCATTCACTTTGGTAAATTCTTTTTGTCCTTGCATTATTCAGCCGATTTAAGGGGATTAACTTGTTTTCTTGTGCAGCTGGTTGTGTGTATGGTGTGTGTATGGTGCGTGTGTGTGTCACTGTTGTTTCCCCCGCTTGTGTGCTAGGTGGCTGTACTCACCGTCGTCGTCTTCGCCGGCATTGGTGTTCGTGGTGGAGCAGAACGTAGAATATCATAGGAAAACCATGCAGTTTGGGTTCCATGGCAGCATGGTTCTTCCCTGTGTCTCCAAAGTTGAGTCCTTTTACTTTTGAGGTCTGTTTCTGCCAGGCTTTTGATGTCCTTGGTACCGCCCCAAAAAAGGTGGCGGATGGTGTTGTTGTAATATGGTGGGTGGAACTTTGACTTCCACCTGGCTGTAGGCGGCTATCGTCGTGGTGCCTGTTGTTTCCGCCCTGGCGGTCGGTGTGGTACATTGACTGTCTTTCAGAGATCTTTCCGCCATGGTCATAATTTGGCGGTAGTTACCGCCAGCCTGTTGGCGATATTACTGCCACTTTATCCGGGCCCATAGTTCCTTGAAGTCGATAGCTCCACCTGGGGCTATCACTGCATTGTGCTCAACAAAATCAACACTTCAGAGCAGCTGAGGCTTTGAGGGCCAGCTACAGTGTCGGGAAGACCCACAATACAGTACCTTTGGAATTGCAGGGTGTTGTGTTCCTCCCAGTGAGCTCCGGAGAGCTGCGTCACTGGCGTCGCGGTGTCAGTTCCGGAGTCGGTGCGGGAGTCGTCAGGCCCTTGAAATCACACATGTTGCAGATCGAACTCTGGGCTGATGAAGTCAGGAGCGCTGGTGTGGATGGCGAAGCGGGCTGATACGACGTGCGGTGCCCACAGTTCACTGTGCAGACAGCGGCTCAGTGACAGCATCCAGCAGCATCGGTCAGACCAGGGCTGCGGTGTCAAGCGGGGCAGTGTGACGTGCGTTGTCACCAGGTCACGGTGCAGGCGGCGGTGTCGTCATGGCTGAAGTTCTGTCGTCAGTAGGCCCAAGCCAGCGGTGCAGGATGGGACAGTGCAGGCAGGGGTGCCTGGTGACAACATTGGAGTTGATGGTGCTGACGTCGGTGGGCTGGGGCTGCGGTGCGGTGTGGTGCTTCGCCTACCTCATGAGCGGTGTCCACAGGCCACGGTGCAGGCTGCGGCGCCGGTGTCAGCAGGGGCATCATCGTGGGGGATGCCCAAGCTGCAGTGTGAGCAGGCAAAGCCAGAGTGTGGGGTCCACAGATCGAAGTGCGAGCAGCAGCTCGATGAAGTCGTCCGATGACGGCGTCGGTGAGACCAGGGTCGCTGTGCGGAGCAGGGCATTGCAGCTCCGTGCAGAGTCAGCAGATCACAGTGCAGGCCAGCGGTGTCGTTGGCAGTTTCTCCTCTTGAAAAGCACAGAACACACAGTTCCCAGTGCTACAGGTCGAGGTAAGTGAAGTCTTTGGTGTCCCTCAGACTTCCAACAGGAGGCAAGCTCTACTCCAAGGCCTTAGAGAACTTCCTCAAGCAGGACACACAGCAAAGTTCACCCTTTGCACTATTTTCAGGCAGAGGCAGCAACTGCAGGCCAGCAAAGCAACACAGCAATGGGACAGTACTTCTCCTTCAGATCTTCAGCTATTCTCCTAGGCAGTGGAGTTTTGGTGAAATAAAGTATTTGCCCAAGGTGACACAACTTAACTATGTTAGCTATGATTTATCAACATGTTTTTGTACAAATCAGCATCTATTTGTTTTTCATTATGTTATGTCTTTGTTTTCAACCTCTTTGTGCAGTTTTTGTGTAGCGTAAATGCAACCCAAAGTAATTTAGAGCTTTTATAAGCACCAGATGCACCAAAATACATCAATTTTAAAAACTTTTCTCAAGGGAGAACACCCCCAAGCCTCACCCCATAAACATCGGCCTCGCTCGTGCTACAATTTATTCACTAGTTTTACGCCCCACCGCTTTCAAATTTCAACAGCCGCCACTGCAAAGGGCAATACTACAATGGCTCAGTGAGGAAAGACATAGATGTTGCTCTGTTCCCGGAAACCCACTTGTCATTGCTAAAGGTGAAAATTCAGCACCAGACAGGCTATTGGTTTCAAACTCAATTCCATTTCACTTTCAAATCTAAATCCAAAGGGGTGGCTACCCTCCTCCGTGGAGTGTAAATTTTACACTGGATGGTAATACTGCAAAGAGGGAAGACTCATGGGGATTAGAGGTAAACTGGGCCAGACTCCAATAACAATCTATATCTGGTCCTAACAAGAATAAAGACATTTGCTTTGTATCCTTCTTCCCCAAAGGAATGCAAATTCTGGGAAAACTCCATAACTGCAGTGATAGGGTTTCTAACCTATGGGAGCAAGTACTCAGTTCAGTGCACCAGCTCTGATTAAGAATGACCTAATGGACCGCAGTCCCAACATTAACCAGCCAAGCTATCTTTGCACAGGCAATATCTTTTTTTGGTTACTATCAGCAAGCCTGCTCAACAAGTTCAGGGATACAATGGTAATCAAAACAATTATTTTGCTTTCTGAACAAAACACTCATTGATCAATTGTAATCAAAACATTTTTTTTGCCTTCTGAACAAAACACTCATTGATTGCACTAAGAAACCAGGATTTATAGTTTTAAAACACGTATTTTAAAAGTCTTGATCGTAGGTATACAGCAACCAGGCAGAGAGAAAATGAAACAATTGAAACTGTCACTGTCATAGAGAACAGTTTGAACATTTCTACCATTTTATTGAACTGGCAAGCACCTAATATTTACTATCAATGAGTGCAGTGATATCTCTAAGCATTACACAAATTTAGTTTAACATTAAACAGCATACCTGCCTGTCGAGTTTCTAAAAATGGATCACACAGCATACATTTTAAACAGCAAGCCTGCCTGTTTGTTTTCAGAGTTCTGTCAAGAGAAAAAATAGTCATGCTTTGGTGAAGGACTAGAATGCCAGAATTGCTCCCAGCTTCTACAGTTAGCTCTCTGATTGAGAGCAGACCTGGATTGATAATCTGGCATGACTTCTGGCAATAATCTCAAGCAGAAAGACTTCTCCCAATCAATGGTCCAATGCCAGCATTTTTATTGTGTTTTTACCACTGATTCAACCAAAATCTTTTCATAATAAAACTATGGATCAATGATATAAAATCATCGAATATTGATTCACACAAATATCACCAAAAAATATTGTTTACAAAATATCATGATCCTATGCTCAATTAATACACACACAAATATTGATGACCAAAATATCACTATTAAAAATATCTATTTCTACTAATAATATCATGACTACAAATATCAGAAACAAAAATATTGCTAACTTTTAATAAATTAATTAAATGTTCAAATGTATGGAGACACTCAGTATTAACTTCACCAATATCACAACACATAAAGCCAAATATTTAATAATAATACAATAGCTCTATTTTACGTTAAGCAATCAATAAAATGAAACTCTACATAATCAGTAATTCATCAAACTACACTATTTAAATAAACTTTTAAAAAACTAAAAATTAAAGTACATTTCAAAACATCAAATAATTAACGAGCAAAACATACTTTATTACAACTAATGTATAAAAAACGATCATAAATAAAATTAAACATAAACAATACATTCAAAATAACACAAAAAACTGAAATATCTATTAAACATTAAAACATCAACATTATTAGTGTCCACCAGGAAAGGTAATAACTAATACAAAATTCAAACTTAACAAGCACTGACCAATAAAAATAACCATAAAGCAAATTTACCAATAAAGAAAATGTCTTTAATTAAAAAGGAGCCCGAATTTTCGATACTTATCACACCAAAAACACTAAAGCTGCAAGACAATGAAACAACTTCCTTCACAAGTAAGTAAAACATTTAATTTAACATCGTTGAAAGTACATTAGTTAAAAATGTAAAAATAAAAAATAAAAAATTTTTTTTCTACGTAGCTCACAACAGAAAAAGTACACCACCATCCACAACCTACAGAACCACCAATAAAATTCAACAATTGAACACCTGAAGAAAGGCACATAAAAAGTAAGTAAAATTGAAGCACTTCTAAATATCAGCTAAACTTTAAACCTAAAAAATACAACTAAAATACCTCAGACCCTAATACTACCCACAAATAAATGTTTCAAATATATATCCTCCTGTGAAGAATCAGAAGAAAGACTACCCTGCTGTCTGAAGAACCTGAAAGAAGACTGGGCCTATTTGCCTTGAACCCAGGACACCAGAAGGAACTACAAAGGTAATTTGGCTGACCTGTTTAAGCTTCCAGAAACCTTTCCTCCAACTGCCCAGGTGGCTAGTTCTAATTGAACCTGCCCTGGACCCTGCTGCTGGCCTTTGCTGGAGTGAGTCTTGACCCTCAACGGATGTCCCAAGGCCATAGACGCTTGGCTGGTGTCATAGTGTAGTCTTCCTAAAGTTTGATGAAACCTGGGACTTAGAAACCTTTTTGACAACTTTTTGCTCTGTGAAGTAACAGGGACTGCGACCAACTCGCCAAGCAGAGGAGTGTGCATCACCACTGAGCTAAAGATTCAGGTTTCTCCCACTATGTACTTCTCCCCAGAAGTAAGTCCGATCCAGCATGGCTCCGCGGAATAGGTCTCTGGCATCGTGGAGCCCTTTTTGGCTACAGCCTGCAGCCTTGTCCTACTGGAAGAATACGAGCTCCAAAAAAGTTACTTAGAGCCTAATTTTTTATTATGGCCAGCCAAGCTGGCAATCATTTCAGTGGCGGCTAGTTGCTTTTGAAAGAGGTGGGGTGAAAAAGTCATCTTCAACTATTACCAAGCGAGCAAAGTGAGTGTCACTGTTAGAAATGCGATCTTTAGTTGGCAGTCAGGTTGTCCCCTGTTCAAACAAGGATCCTCACTCTAGTCTGGGTAAAGGAGAAAGACACCCGGGTAACCCCTGCTCACCCTCTTGGTAGCTTGGCACAAGAAGAAAGGCTTTACCCAGGGGCAATGTGTAAAGTATTTGTATCAACACACACAGTAATACAGTGAACCACTACAAAATGGACACCACACAGGTTTAGAAAAATAGTAAATATTTATCTAAATAAGACAAGACCAAATATGATAAAAATCCACCATACACAAGTAAAAATATGACCATAGGAATTAAAAACACAAAAATAGTGCCTAGAGGCACAAATGCTGCAATCTAATGTTAAAGCGGCGTCGTGATGAAGTCGTTTCCCCCACTGCAACGCCACTGGGACTGTTTACGGGGTCACACAGACCCCCAGGTACAGTACCTTAGCAAAAGTGGGGAAGAACAGGCCAGTGCAGAGAGTCAGGGAGCTGAGCATTACTGGATCCGCTGCGGCATTGGTTCCGGTGTTGCTGGGTAAAGAAGCGGAGGCGTCATGAGGAGACGTCGGGTACTTGCTGCAGAGTGGTGGAGATGAGGTGGCGTCGGTTGTGAGGAGCCGGTCTCTTGGCACCTCCTGCAAAGTCGAAGTCCGGTGAAGTCACGAGGCCTCGTTGTGACCTCACGGAGTCGCAGTCACTTCACAGGGTCACAGGTGCTGCGGCGGAGTCAGGTGTCACGAATGTCGGGGTACGACACTCCAACTCATGAGTTCGTGCGGACTTCAGCAGCTGCATCAACGTCGACTACATTGACTGTGGGGTCATCGTGCCTCGGTGAGGTCCACGGATCCAGGTGTAGGCGTCGTCATGGGTTTCATGCAGCGGCGTCCTTAGCAAAGTCTCATGGAGTTGTCCGGCATCGTTTCACAGGATTTCACCAAAAATTCACTTTGAGGGGCCCAGGAACTGAAATGGCACCCTCTGGCAAGCTAGAGACCACAGCATGCAGACTCAGAACATGTTGGTGAAGCCTTTGCTGTCCCTGGGGCTTCAAAACAGGAGGCAAGCTCAGTCTAAGCCCTTGGAGATACCTCTCAAGCAGGAATGCAAAATAAAGTACAGTCTTTGTCCCCTTTCACAGGCAGTAGCAGGACCTGCAGGATAGTCCAACAAAACACAGGCATGGGCAGAATCTCTCCTCAGCTCTTCAGCTCTTCTCCTGGCAGAGGATCCTCTTGAATCCTTAAAGTAATGTAACGTCTGGGGGTTTGGGTCCAATACTTAAACCCCTTACTGTCTCACAAGTTGCCCAACTTCAAAGAAAAGTCTTGGTTGTTTACAGGATCCTTGCCCAGGCCTGGCTCCAGATGCACACCAGGGGGTTGGAGACTTCTTTGTGTGAGGGCAGGCACAGCCCTTTCAGGTGTAAGTGACCACTCCTCCCTCCACTCTAGGCCAGATGGCCCATCAGGATATGCAGGCTACACCCCCAGAACCCTTTTTGTCGCTGTCTAGTGGAGATGCACAAACAGCCCAAATGTCAGTCTGACCCAGACAAGGAATCTACAAACAAGTAGAGTCACAGGATGGTTTAAGCAAGAAAATACCTACTTTCTAAAAGTGGCATTTTAAAACTAATAATCTAAAAACCACCTTCACTAAAAGATGTATTTTTAAATTGTGAGTTCAGAGACCCCAAACTCCAAATATCTATCTGCACTCAAAGGGGAAACCACACTTTAAGGATATTTAAAGGCAAACTCCATGTTAACCTATGAGAGAGGTAGGCCTTGCAACAGTGAAAAACAGGTGGCAATGTTTCACTTTTAGGACATGTAAAAAAAAAAACAGAACATGTCCTACCTTTAACATACAATGCGCCCTGCCCATGGAGCTACCTAGGGCCTACCTTTGGGATGCCTTACAAGTATAAAAAGGGAAGGTTTAGGCTTGGCAAGTGAGTGCCTTTGCCAAGTCAAATTGGCAGTTTAAAAACTGCACACACAGACTGCAGTGGCACGTCTAAGCCATGTTTACAGGGTTACTCGTATGGATGACGCAATCAGTGCTACAGGCTCACTAGTAGCATTTGATTTACATGCCATAGGCACCTCTAGTGCACTTTATTAGGGACTTACTAGTAAATCAAATATGCCAATCATGCAAAAGCCAAATACACATACACAATTTATACAGGGAGCATGTGCACTTTAGCACTAGTTAGCAGTGGTAAAGTGCCCAGAGTCCTAAAGCCAACACAAGCAGGTCATAAAAATTAGGAGGGAGGCAAAAAGTTTGGAGATGACCCTGCAAGTCCAACATTCACCAAGTGACCCAAGGAGGTTTCAAGCTAAAGGACTTTGGCTTTCCATTCACTACATAGGCAAATGTCTGGAGTTGGGATTTACATTGCCCTAATCCCAAAACATAAATCTGACACAAGAGTTAAGTCTGAAGGGACAGGAACGCAAATTGTAATTACAGTATAAAAGAAGTTAAATGATGGACAACATTTAGCCTTTTATCATAATTTACCTAGTTACTGCATGCATACAATAGTGTCCTTTTACTTGCATATTGTAATTGCATATATGCATAACAGATTGGCACTGTGCGATTGTTGAGTACTGGGGCCACAGGAGTCTTACTTGCCTGCAGTGTCACCTCAAAGAAGCATTAGAAGTAAGGCAAGCAAAGCCTGCACACATGCTTGGAACTGCACAGACACGACACCCACTGCACTTAATCATATTCATTTGGTATTGTTGAAGGAGCTTTGTGGTTCAACCACCAGTGGTCCCTCTTATTGTGAAATAACACAGCACATTATGACGGCTTTCCTTGTATGCACATTTCTAGTAGCAATCCGTGTCCGCATTTTTCACTGAACCCTTTCCGAGGCATGCCTCTTTGATATGACCTATATAATGTGAACTTCTACATTTGATTATTCCTATCTCAGCTAGTGAATATATGAGAGATGAAGAAGCTATTAAGAGACAACAATATGTGATCAGAAAAAGCCATTTGAATTCTCTCCAGTTGTTTTTATTATGCTATCGAGGGGGAACAATGTTTAAAGAATTAAAATCTGAAGTACCTCGTTTTTAAGACAATTGTATTGGATAAAAGGAATACTTGTCAACTTGGACATAATTGCCAACTTACAGTTATTTATTTTTGCAGTTTTTATATAGCTCAACTTGACCCACTCGCACTGGAGCACTTTACAGAGAACCAGTTTCTTTAGACAAGGTCACATTAGTTATTTTTTAGGTACCGGGAGATTAAGCTATTCGCACCGTTTCATAGAATGTCGAACCGACACAGAGACTCAAACCTACTTTCCCTACTCGAAAGTCAGCAGCTCTAACCATGACGCCACACCTTCTTATTGTTGTATAGGTTGGTCTCCTGAAGAACATAGGCCTCAGAAAAGACAGTTTCCCTCAGTGCAGTTTTTATATGGTGCAGCATGCTTTAAAGGAGCACCAGTTACAACAGCCAAGGTCACGTTGATTGTTTTTTTAAGAAACGGGGAGATTACATTATTTGCACAGAATGTTGAGCCGACGCCAGACTCAAGCCTAGTTCCCCCACTCCAAAGTCAGCAGCCCTGACAGTGATGCCACACTCTCTTATTTCACAGGTTTGGCTCAAAAAGAACATGAGGCTTCATAAAAGACACTTTAGCCCTTTATAATTTCCGACTGGTCTTTGAGCGTTTGGGCAATTGCAAGTTTTCAGCACGCACCTTCCCAGTCCAAATCTTCACAAACACTACCAGGAAGGAAGTCCAGGCAGAAGGTAATCAACACAGTACATCGTTGTGTACTTTCAAATAAAGTGGAACCATAATCAGCCATATTGCATGGTCTACCTGCCCCGCGCTGTCTGGAGCCACTGTGTGAAAGCTTGGGGTTGCTTGGCAAGTCAGGAGCCAATCCCAATGCAGCTCCTATAAAGTTTAATATGTTATATTTCAAGTCAGCACAGCGCATCAGTGAAGACATGGAGATGTGCTTTTGCTGCCTCAAGCCATGGACTCAACACAGAGTGAGAAGCCTGAAGTACGCATGTCAGGCTGGCCGAGTCCAAAGACCAGGTCATTCTGTCATGTGTACTTCAACTACACAGTGCTTCAGCTTTCTATAGCAACAGCCTTGACCCCTCCCTTCGCTATGCTATTTAAAAACACAATTGCAACCCAGCCCTGTCACAGTATGAAGCAGCTCCAACCATGTATTTTATATATGCCACACGGGTAGCAGATCAAAGCAGTGGGTTAACCCCCTTCTGCCCTTATGCAGGAATCAACTCTGGTGATTTCTAAAGCATTGGCAGAAACCAATGTCATGGCATTTCCTGCAAAAGCTGTTTACAGTTGGATGCAGGGCTCCACCAACATGATGGAGCCCTATGCCAAACTGTTTTCTTTTTTTAAGCTTTTTGAAGCGGACTTCCTTTTGGAACATAATAAAGGAAATGCTACTATTGCCATGAGAGTCCTTTCCCATGTCAAAGAGAGCTTTTAGCAGTTGTTAGTGCCCTTTACCACTAGAGTTTTCCTGGTGGTAACCAGTATTGAAAACTGACCTCTAATTCTGCCCATAGAGTTCTGCCTCAGACGTCTTTCTCCTTAGGGCTTTCAGAGGGGTTTAATCACAGTGGAGATGGAGTAGTTTCTGCCATAATTAAACCTAAGGCCTGCCCTCACATATATTTGCATGGCAGACTATTCTCATGGCAGTATAGCGACTCCGTCTCTGTTGCGACGGAGTATCTATACCACCAAGATATAAATCGGGCCCTACGTCTGGAGGTCGAAGTCTTCACCGGCCAAAGGCACAAAAAGTATCCGAATGCTGAGGGATCCTCACCGGGCACGAAATTCAAATTTCTTCTGCTCGGAGCCGTTAGCGTAAACTTACATGGGGACGCAAATAGGTCGCTGAACCTTTTGATACGCAATTAAGATGTTCCCACAATGACTCCAGTGCATGCAGATCAATAATCAATAATTAATCAATGTCATCAATAATCAATGTTAATCAATAGCATTAATAATCAAGGGAATCAGTAATTGTCACACACCATGTCCTTTCAGTCATGAATAACCACACCTTTTAGTAAAATTAGAATATTTATTTCCCTATATTAACAATGCTAATGTCACGTAAATTAATCTAAAAATCAAATGATACACATACAGAAACAACACTGGCTGTCCAAAGCTACAGAAGAAACACAATCTAATCAAAGCTTGAACTACCACACATTCTAAGGTTACAGTGCAAATTAATAATAAGAACAATTGCGCAAGTGATATCACATATATTTAGATTCAGCAAAGAAAAACATCAAATGTTATTCCCTATCGCAGACTTTCATTAATGAGGATCCTTAACTAACAGCAGATTAGATTCAGCATGTTGGTCTTCATGCAAAACAATTTAGTAAACACAAATTTAGAAACCATGTACCTATGGCACTATCAAAACAGTGTGGCTGGTACCTAAAAAGGAAAAGCAAATAGGCATAACAAACACCTGGGTACAAGAACACCTCTCCTCAATTGGATCGGCAAGCTAAGATAGTCTTCGTCATCAGGACATCAGTTCAGTCAGCAAGGCATCAGGATTCAGCATCAAAGTTCAGAACAGGCAAAGTCTTTAAGCAACTCAAAAGAATAGAGGTAAACACTTAAGAATAGAGAAAAATGCTTGTCTCTCCTTGGTGCAGTCCTCTTAAGTTAAATTTCCTAAAATTAATTCCCAAGTCGATATTGGTCAAGGGATTACATGTTCACACTTTGTCCAATAAAACAAAAACTTCAAATCTATGAATTCTACCACTAAACCGTTCACACATCGCTAATTGGCTTCTCCTGTAATGTTCTCATTATCCGGCTCATCAGGTAACAATATTATTGCAGCTTATATTCCAGTCAGTGTCTTCATTGTTCTCCTCCTGAGAAAGTCAGTCTTACACACATTACACTCATAATGTTACATTCTAGCAAGAACAGCATCTTCTAGCAATCGGTTCTCATGAGAAAACCTTTAGCTACAAACACATTTAGACAGTACAATAGAAAATCACAGTTTAACTCTTCTGAACAGCCATTCTATTAAACGTTAAGAAATACAGCTTGAAATTAGGCCAGGCAACTATGCCAAGACCTCCGCTAAGTTAAGGCCCACACTTAATAAAGCTAATACATAATGCATAACCCTTAATATGAGATATTACTCCATTAGTCAAACATATACTCAACATTTCATATTAGTAAACCATTAATAAGTATACTTCGTAAACATTGGCGGCCACTCACCGTGATCACATTTTCAAATGTGTGCATTATTTTTATAGGTTATTACATTTTCTACACAAATCCATGACTCAAAATACATGAACTCTCGTTAATAATTTTCATTAAAACACCTGCACTTGCAATCCCTCCTCCGATGTGTCATCACACCAATTATCACTCACAAATTTTGCATCTGCTAAATTTCTGTCATTTCAATCCCTTCATACTTTTGTTCCCTTTTCAAATTTTCCCTGAACAATTTTTCCTTTTTCTTTTCTTCCCTCCTCTGATCATTCTTTGGCTTTTTCAATTTAATCCTTTTCCATAATTTACAGATTCCCCATATTCCAATTCGGCAAACCACAATAATTAATATCCCCTGTATAATGTTCAACAAAATCCCTTACCCAAGGTTGCCGAGCCAATTTCACACTGAAGCAAAACCCTTGCCAACTTTCTCCCAAACACCTGGTTCTTTCAATTCTTGTAAGTCAGCACTTTCATTAGTCAGATTAGTAAGTAAGTCTCAAATTTCTTTACTATTGTCAGGAATGAAGCTAATTCAGTATCTATCAGGAGTATGGCTCCAGAAACATTTGTCAGCATGTTATCCACAATAGTAGACAACTTTCAAATCTTTATTGAATTCAGAACAACTCTCACTGAAGGAATCATTGCTCCAAATATATCTCCCACCATACCAGAAGGAGACTCTCTCCTCTGTCTCATATGATGTCATTCAGTCACTTTTGGAAATGTCTTCAAGTCATTCATTTTAAAAATCTTTGGGAAAACTATTCCCAAATAACATATCTCATACCATCCTCTTATAAGACGGTAATAAGCATTTGGACCACAGATGTAATATATCCCTGGAATAGCTGGGTCCTGTCCATTCAACATAAATGTCCATTTACTCAGAAACAAAAACACATGTCTACATTCACTGGTTCCCACAAACAAAGTATCAGCACGTGATTTAGGACGATATATACAAAGTTTCCCTATGTGTTGCTCATCTAGAGCTAATTTCCCTTGTGTTTTAATTGTACTATAAGCATAATCATTCCTGTAAGTCCTTTTCTCTAAGCCTTTTTCTAACTTCTCCCTCAATGCCTTTCTCATGTCATCTGTATGATATAAGAAGCTCTTCTCTAAAGGTGTAAGCAAGCATGTCAGATTATTGCAGTGTGTGTAAGCTGTGCCGAATGTCAATGTAGGTTCAAAGACACCTCTAACTAATACTATGTCATTATCCTTAGCTACCCTACTCAAATATCTAATTTTAGGGACAAACAAAAACACCATATCATAATTAGAGTAGAAATACTGAATGTACTCTTGGTTATAGAATCTTGTTAGTAGCAGACTAAAACTTATTCCATATGTTAGAGGCAGACTATGGTAAGTAACTCCTTTCTCAACTGATGAAGGAATCTGCGTACACACATAACAACTCCTCGCATCCATCATCTCAACATACTCACTCAGCAAGCAATAGAAGGCATTAGAAGAAAGTTCTCCTTGCGCATTAGTATCCTCATTCAAATACTTCTCATCTAACCTAAACTTCTCCATTGCCGTTAGTGCAGTAGTTGTCTCAAAAGCAGAAATGTGGTTGGCTTCACCCTTATTAAGAACAGACATACCCACAATCAATACCACAAACAATATCCCACATACAATCGCCAAACCAATACTCATATATTTACAGCACCTGGTATTCCTACCCTGTTGGCTAATCATGATCAAGAATCAGAAGGCAGAAGAGAAATTTAGGAAAACTGCAGCAAAAATCAAAACCAAAATCTTCTTTGTGGCGTTATTTACACCTTTCAGTCTCTCTTTCAGGATCCCTTTGTCAAAATCGGTAAGCAGCTTGTCAAAATCAGATTTCAAAAGTCAAATCAGGTTATCAAAGTCTCATTCGGTAACTTTGAACAGTCTCTTTCTCGAAAAATTTTCAACTTGTTTCGACAATTCAGTTCATCAGCTTTCTTCAAGTGCCAAAATACTGACCCGGAAGGTCTGTGTCAAAACAAAAAGACAGATATTCTTGCTGCCATTCACTTGTAGCTGCATACGCCCATTCAGGACCTGCGTATCTTCTACTTGCTATTCTCTTTCTTTTCAACTTTCGATCATCATTTCTCTCCTTGTTGTATCCACTCCTTCTTCAATTGCTGTTTCAACAACTACTTCCTTTCTCTTTTCTTGTGACTCCTGCCACTTATCTCCTTTCAGTGGACCTTTGGTCAATGTTCTTTTCAGAGTCGAATTTGTAACTTCTTGTTCTATGGTGTTTTCTCTTGACGGACCTGCAACTGGTTCAGAAGGAGTCAGATCACAGTGACTTTGATCCGCCTCAACTCCTTCCCCCTCAGGGTCTGGCAATTACTCTGTTCGTCTCTCAAGATCATCTGCTTCTGGGAAATCACTCTTCTGACTAGCCTCTCCTGCTGCCTCAATTGAGATAGGCGCTCCGTCACCCTTCTGGAGGTCTTCTCCTTTGTCTCTCACAGGAGTGACTGAACTGTCATCAACAGGCTCAGATCCGGTCTCAGTTCCTCTTTATTCTTCTTCCGGCCCTGAGACTTGCTCCGCTGTTGTTGGTACTCTCAACAACTTTTCCTCTCCACTATTCCTATAGCTTCGGGTGGTAACTACAATGCAACTTCTGCTCAATGTTCAATGCGGCACACAGTAGTTTTATTACTTTGTTGTTGAAGTGACTTTCCCTATCTGATTCTAAAGAGATCAGAAACCCGAAACGTAGTATCAGTTTCCTAAGCAGCAGTTTCGCTACTGTGAGACCGTCATTTCTTTGTGTAGGGTAAGCTTCAATCCAGTGACTAAAAATACAAACAATCACCAACACATATCTCAAACCTCCACACACAGGCATCTCAATAAAATCCATCTGCATTCTGCTGAATGGACCTCGTGCTCTTCCAATGTGGCTCAGATTAACCACTGTCTCTTTCCCCACGCTCATTTGCTGGCAAATACCACAACAATGGCAAACTGCTTCAGCAACCTGTCTAAACCTTGGGTTGAACCAATCATGTTTAAACAACCGAATCATGGCATCACTCCTAACAAGTGCTTGACCATGATAACACCTAGCCATTTGAGAGAACAAATTATTGGGCAAAACCAATGGAGCCTCTTCTGAAACCCACAAATCATCTTGTCTTTGCACACATTTAATTTTACTCCACTAACTTTTTTCCTACCTACCAGCATTATGCTGCAACATTTTCAATTCCTCCAAGGTATCAATTACTTTCAATGCAAAACTTGGACATGTTTCGTCTTCTTCAGATAACAGTTCCCACTTATCTTTGAACGATACACAGTTCAATGGGCAAAACCTTGCGACTTGATCCACATATCCATTTCCCAGTGACACAAAGTCCTGCGACTTAAGATGTGCACTGCATTTCACCACAGCAATATTTTCAGGCATTTGGATAGCATGTAACAGTTCTTTAATTCTCTCACCATTTCTCACAGGTGTACCAGATGATGTCTTGAAACCACTTTGTGACCATAACTGGCCAAAATCATGGACTATTCCAAATCCGCACTGCTCTATCCGTATAGATAGTAACTCTCAGCTGAGCGGAAACATGGCATGCTCTAGTAAGGGCTACCAGTTCTGCTACATGGGCAGAATATACTCCTCAAAGCCAGGAAGCTTCCAAAATACCAGTAATTGTGCACACGCATATCCTGCTCTCAGTGTCCCTGTATTGTCTCTCAGACAAGAACGATCAACAAGGATAATTTGGTCATTCTCTTCCAATCGGGTATTTCTAATGTCAGGTCTCGGTTTTGTGCACAAGTCAGCTACTTGAAGACAATCATGCTCAACATCTTCCATCTTTTCAATTTCAACATTTTCATTAGGAAGTAAGGTTGACGGGTTCAGCACTGTACATCTTTTCAATGACACATTTGGTGACCCAAGAATATTCGTTTCATATCTAGACAATCTTGCACCAGTCAAATATTGGGTATTCATCCTCGTAGAGGATCTCAATAGAGTGAGGGACCATTATAGTCAAAGGGTATCCCATCACAATGCCCTCACACTGTGTAGGGATTTGACCAACTGCTGCAACTGCGTGCAAACAACCTGTTAAAGGTGCTGCGACTGGGTCCAAAGTAGCTGAAAAGTATGCTACTGGGCAGTTTACACCTCCATGGACCTGTGTCAGAACAGACAAAGAACATGCATCACGCTCATGACAAAACAATTTGAAAGGTTTCGTGTAGTCAGGCATACCCAAAGCCTTGCACAGATTCTCTCTCAATTCAGTGAACGCTTTCATTCCAGCCTGGTCTAACACTATCGGGTCAGTGACTTCCTTCTGAGTCAGCTTCTGCAATGGTCTCAAAATGACTGAAAAATTTGGAATCCATTGGCGACAATAGCGGCCATCCCTAAAAACATTCTGACATCTCTCTGTGTGGTCGGGGGAATTCATCTACAATATGGTTGTAACCATTTCTCTTGATATCTTTCTCGATCCCTTCTCCATCTGATGACCCAAGTATTTAACTTCTTTTTGACAGTATTGCAATTTAAGTGGAGACACTTTGGCCCTCATTATGACATTGGCGGTAAATCCGACTCACAGCCATGCTGACTGCCGCCAACTTACTGCCGCCGCCGCGGATATCCGTTCACCACATTATGACATACACCAATCCGTCTGTATTCAGCCACACACACAAATTGGCCATACCAAAGGTCAGTGATAAACTGGCGGTATCAAAACCTACACCGTTATGCCTACCACATTATGACCCAAGAATCACCACAGCGGACATTCAATGGCGGTAAACCATTGGCGGTACATACCGCCGCACTTAAAATGGACACACACATAAAAAACACCACCACATTGGACAATTCAAACAGCACACACCTGACACCCATACACACACCACACACCCACACCACTATAAAACACACACCCAGAGTACCCACAACCCTTTACCATTCCAAACCACACCCAGTAGAGAGACATCAAGACCACAGACACAACCAGAGCTAAACACTATACACACCTATATACCACTCATGCACTCCACATCACACACCCTAAACTCATTACCCAACAGACCCTCACCTACACACCTCACACAACACCCTTGGCACCACAAAGACACCCCCGTTTCACAGAGGAGGAGCTAAGGGTCACAGTGGAGGAAATCATCAGGGTAGAAGCACAGCTGTTTGGAGCACAGGTGCAGCAGATATCGATAGCTAGGAAGATGGAGCTATGGTGGAGAATCGTGGACAGCGTCAACGCCGTGGGAGAGCACCCAAGAACCAGGGATGACATCAGGAAGAGGTGGACCGACCTACGGGGGAAGGTATGTTCCATTGCAACACAAGCTCGCTGTACAGAGGACTGGCGGTGGACCCCCACCTTCTCCCCCACAACTAACAGCATGGAAGGAGCAAGTCTTGGCAATCCTGCATCCTGACGGCCTGGCCGGAGTAGGAGGAGGACTGGACTCTGGTAAGTCATCTCTCTACTTCTATCACCCCCCCTACATGCATGCCATCACATACCGCCACCCTCACCCTCACTCCCATCACTCCACCACTTCCCACACACCTCACCATCACATCTCACTTATCCAAATGCCAAGCCGTGCATGCTCTACCAATGCAAGGACGCCACTCACAGCCCTACATGGCCACTCATCACTAAAGCATGCACACCATAGAGAACTAACAATCCCACCATACACCAACATACACAAGTGAAAGCTGCCAGGGCAAATACAACCAAAGAGGACAAGCCGCATAAGCACAATATGTCAGAAACAGAAACCATAACCAATCATTTACATCCCCACAGGTATCCCAGCCAATGTCAGCAGAGAGGAGGTATCAGCAATATCCAGTCCCCCACTGAAGAGGCCCACAGTGATGACAGCAACTCTGGTCTTCAGGATCTGGATGACCAACCTCGCCCATCAGGGACCTCTGGATCGCCGGTTACCCGAGCCCAGTCACACACCACCACAGAGCCTCCCCATCAGGAAACACCACCACAGCACCCACCCAGCGTGCCCACATCTCTGTCCTCAGGACACGTCAATCAGCAGTGTGTCCACCTCTACAGGGACCCCAGGCCACACCTCCTACCCATGACAATCAGGGACCTCGGGCAGTGGGCACACAGTTCAGGGGACAGAGGTACAGGCCAACAGGGAAACTGGGAGGACTGCTGTGCGCCAGTGGGAGGACAGTCCCAGGGAACTGACTCTCCATGAGCCACTTGCAGAGATCCTGGGAGTCTATCAACATTCCCAGGACACGATGGGCCAGAAACTGGACAATGTGCAGGAGAACAGGCGGCTGCAGGAGGGACAGTACCAGGGGATTAGGGAGGACTTGCAGGCCATCAACAACACCCTGATCTCCATAGCAGGGGTGCTGGCAGACATGGCCAATATTATGAGGGAGGCAGTCACACAACAGTGGGCCCCTGCCACTAGCCAGATATCTGAACAGCCTTCCACCTCCGCTGCCACTAGTGGCCAAGAGGGCCTACTATAGGACTCACAGGCCACCAGCACCCCTCCCCCTGCAGAAGGAGAACCACCCCGCAAACGTTCTCTGCGATCCAGACAGAAGCCAGAGACACTTGGCAAGACCCTGCAAGGAAATGAGACTCTCCTGATTGTCACCCTTGTGTCCCACTCAGTCACCCTGTCCACCTTGAACTGCCATTGCTCCCCTTCCTATGTCCCCTTGGACAATGCACCTACGCTACAAACAGACTGGAACAATACCATAGACTTTCCACCATCATCACCCCATCCCCTTGCACTTACCCTTCAGTATTTTAGCACTTCAACAAAAAGCCCTGGAAAAAAAAGAAGTTTGGAGTATGTCATGTTTTTCAATTATTTATACATTGAAACAGGTACAAACATTGCAATTCAAATGTACAGAAAATGAGCATAGATTAATGACCTATAGCTGGCTGCAGTGATCACACCAGGAGTGTATGTCAGGTCACCAACATCTGCAAAATGAATTGCCAGATGGAACAGTAAGTGGGCATAGAAGTGGGAAATATCAGCATGCCACAGAAATGCAAACAAATGTATTTGAAATGTGAAGTAACACTGTCCTACCTGTGTGTCATTGGAAGTATTGTCTGATCACTGATGTTCTGTTGTCCTCATCCTCATCCTCTGTCTCCTCATCCTCACTGTCCACAGGGTCCACTGCTGGCACGCGGGCATCTCCAGCCTCCTCCTCCTGCAGGAATGGGACATGGCGTCTGAGGGCCAGGTTATGCAACGTGCAGCATGCCACCACTATCTGGCAGACCTTCTTGGGTGAGTAGCACATCCGCCTGTCAGATGGAGGCACCGGAACCTGGCCTTCTGGAGGCCAAAGGTCCTTTCAATTATCCTTCTGCTTTGCCCATGAGCCTCATTATAATGTTCTTCTGTCCTTGTCCTGGCATTCCTCACAGGGTCAGAAGCCATGATAGGTTTGGGTAACCAGAGTCACCTGCAATTATTGAGGGACACCATTTAACCACACACTATCCCATATGGCCCACAACATACCTATACACCCACACATACTGGGTGGGAACCAGGGATCACCTATTAGCCACACCCTATGCCTCTGTAGTTGGCCCATCACATTTGGGATGCTGCTATTCCTCAGGACAAAGGCATCATGCACCGACCCAGGATACTTAGCATTGACGTTGGAGATGCACTGGTCCGCCAAGCACACCATCTGTACATTCATAGAGTGGAAACTCTTACGATTTCTGAACACCTATTCATTCTGCCGGCGGAAAGGGAGCGGGACAAATTGCATACAACTTGGCCTTCACTGTGGCCAAATATTCAACCTGGGTGGAAAACAATGTAGCTGCACATGTGTTTAATCAGGGCAGATAACACTCTTGTCAGCACTATTGAGAACATTGGCTGTGACATTCCTGCTGCCAAACCCGCTGT
This sequence comes from Pleurodeles waltl, assembly GCF_031143425.1. Classification (NCBI taxonomy): domain Eukaryota; kingdom Metazoa; phylum Chordata; class Amphibia; order Caudata; family Salamandridae; genus Pleurodeles; species Pleurodeles waltl. Next base: position 312,403,368 of record NC_090439.1, read on the forward strand.
CATTTGGAAAGAACCAGTTGCCAGGAAATGGAGCACTGATAGAACTTGCACAAGAGAGGGGATCCCAGTGGGGTGATGGATAGCAGATATCAGGTCAGGCTCCAATTGGGCACACAGCTCTGTGATTATGGCCCTGTCAAGTCTATAGGTGAGTATTATGTGCCTGTCCTCCAGTGTTGCCAAGTCCACCAGGGGTCTGTACAGGGGGTATGTCTCCATCTCCTATTCATCCGCAGCGGTAGGTATTTATGGGGCAAAAGAGTGAGGAGCCGGTCACAAACTGAACAAGGGAGCTACAACAGAACTTTGCATGCTGTTAACTTGTAATAGGTCAGTGTGATTTCCCCAGTAACTCCTAATTTCACCAGTGATGCAGCTATTTTACAGGGCCTGTCCCGAACCCCCTGAAATGGCATCTGCCTGTCCTGTGTGGAGGGCCAGGTGGAAGTAAGGTAATTCTGCTGGTGTTGTGCACCTTTGCGGGAGGCGGACAGGAACGGCTATGCAACTCCTCATTGGTTAACATTGGGCCCTATGGGTTACAGTGGCCAATGGTGATCTACGCCGACGGTGACGATATGCACCACCACGGACATGACCGCCATTTTCTATCTGATCCATCACTTGCTACCTGATCTTCCACAGGAGAGGACCTAGATTGCATGTGCTGCTGTGACCTGTGTTTGGAACCTACCATGGCCTGTGTGACTGGGGAAAGGGGAAAGAGTTGGAGAGACTGGTGGATGGGGTCCTACCCCAGTATGGACTGCTGTATGGGCCTCCAGACCAACAGGTGTGTACACTGTGAGCACAATGCATGTGGCAGGAATGCATAGAGTGGTGTGTGTTATGGCCTCGTGTAAAGGGGGTGGGTGGATGTCCTCTGGGTGGCATACAGGTTGTGTGCTGGGCCAAGTGTGTGTAAATGGTGATGTGAAGGGGTGAGTAGAGTGCCCATCATTACAACTTACGCATGGTAGGGTGGTATCCGGGTGGGGGATGTGTGTCAGTGGGTACCCCTAGGCCAGGCCTGACGTTGCAGCGTAGGTCCCATGGTGGCTGGGGTTTGGAAGCGCTTGTAGGCATCCACCACTGGTCAGGGCTGCTTGGGTTCCAGGTGTGCCTAATTTGGCAGTGTGTGCCCCTCCCCATGCATTGGTGGCAAGCTATTTCTCTGCTAGTGCTATGGTATATTAAGTAGGCCTGTTCCCTGTGTGTGAGGGTGCTGTGTACGCCAACGGTGGTGTTGGTGCAGGCATTGACCCAGTGTATCCTTTGTCTCTTCCCCCCCTTTTTGTTTTGTCATCCTGTCCTTATGTGCATTAGCATCGACGGGTGGAGGAGCAGTGGCACCAGCGACGGAGGGAGCTGCATCCCTCAGGACCCAGGAGGCAGGGTCCACCAACTTTGAGGGCACCAGTGGGATGGAGGGCAAGGGGAGCACCACGGCGGAGACTGGAGGGGACAGTTCTGACACAGATACCTCCTCAGATGGAAGCTCTCTGGTGGAGGCGGACACTTCTGTGACCACCCCAGCTACAGATACAGCCTCCACCTTGTACCAGCACCGCCCTCCCAGCAGCCCCTCAGCGAGTTTCCCGTGCCAGCTCACCCAGGAGGGTGGGCATCTCCTTTGACCCAGGCACCTCAGTCCCTGCCCCAGTGAGCCCTGTTGCCCTGAGTGAGGAGGCTATTGACCTCCTGAGATACATCTCTGTAGGGCAGTCAACCATTGTGAATGCCATCCAGGGACTGGCAGCCCAGATGCAACAGACTAATGCATTCCTGGAGGGCATTCACACTGGATTGGCGGCCCAACAGAGATCGATCCAGGCTCTGGCCTCCTCTCTGATGACAGGCATTGTCCATGTTTCTACCCTCCCCCCTCCAACTTCCACTGCCCAGTCCCATTCTCCTCAACCCCAACCCATCCCAAGCACACAGGCAGATGAGCATGCACACAAGACAACACACAAGAGTGGTACAGGCAAACACAAGCACCACACTTCATCCCACAGGCACTCACAAAAACACGATCCAGATGCAGACACAACAACATCAACTATTTCCACTGTCTCCCCCTCCTCCTCCTTCTCCACCTCCCTCCCAGTTCCGTCTACACTCACACCTGCATGCACTACATCATCTTCCACTACCAGCATCATCACTACACCAAGCAGAACACACACCTCACTGGCAGACATCTCCACAACAGCCATGTACACATCCCCTGTGCCCTCTCCCACTGTGTCTGTCCCCCCTCAGGTACACAAACGCAAGCACTCAGACACCTAACAGCCATCCACCTCACAACAGCATACAGCCCATGCACCTGCACCCAAAAGCAGCAGACAGACACTTCCAACAACCACTCCCATTCCTTCTCCCTCTTCCCACCCCAATGTCCCTATAAAAACTGTTCCTATCCACCACTGACCTCTGACCTACCTCTCCCCCCATCCTGCACATATGGGCAGGTTTGGAAGAACCCAGCCAAGCACCTCAGCCACCTAATCCACAGGCCCAGTCGTCACCACACCCACGTGTGGTGGAAAAGGATCTAGGCCACATGTCCTGAATGTGAAGGAGCCTGCACGAGGCAGCCTCACATGAAAGGAGTCTGCCCCAGCTGCCAGAAAGAGCAAGGAACCTGCAACATCAGGCAAGAAGGTAGAGGAGTCTGCCCAAGCTGCCAGGAAGACCAAGTGGCCTGGGGCAGGAGCTGTGACAGAGCCCCCACCACCAACCACGGTTGTGCAGCCATCTGAGATAGCAGGGGATGGGCAGGAACCTCCCCACCAGAAGCACCACCACCTCCACTGAGCAGCCGTCCGAGGTTGCAGGGGATGGGCAGGAGCCTCCCCCCCTCCCAGCAGCACCACCACCTCCACTGAGCAGTCGTCCGAGGTTGAGGGGGATGGGCGGAGCATCCCCCCAGCAGCCCCACCACCTTCACTGAGCAGCCGTCCGAGGTTGCAGGGGATGGGCAGGAGCCTCCCCCCACCAGCAGGACCACCACCTCCACTGAGCAGCCGTCCGAGGTTGCAGGGGATGGGCAGGAGCCTCCCTCCCCAGAAGCACCACACCTCCACTGAGCAGCCGTCCGAGGTTGCAGGGGATGGGCAGGAGCCCCCCCCAGCAGCACCACCACCTCCACTGAGCAGTAGTCCAAGCTTGTGGGGGATGGGCGGAGCATCCCCCCAGCAGCCCCACCACCTTCACTGAGAAGCCATCCGAGGTTGCAGGACATGGGCAGGAGCCACCCCCCACCAGCAGCAGCACCACCTCCACTGAGCAGCCGTCACCACCGGCAGACGGTATGTAATATTGCCTCCATGAGCTGCTGTTCGGCCTGTCCACTCCAGAACCAGTGGGTATGACACCCACCTGAGAGACTGTGACCTTGCACTCCCCAGGATCAAGAGCACAGGGCAAGATGCCCCCTCCAGAACCAGTGGGTAAGACACCACGTGCTCAACACCCCCCAGGATCAAGAGCGCATGGCACAATGCCCCCTCCAGAACCAGTGGGTAAGACACCAACATGCCCAACACTCCCAGGATCAAGAGCACAGGGCTTGAGGCCCCCTCCAGAACCACAGGGTAAGACACTCACATGCCCAACACGCTGCAGGATCAAGAGCACAGGGCACAAGGCCCCTTCCAGAACCAGTGGGTAAGACACCCACATGCCCAACACTCCCCAGGATCAAGAGTACAGGGCACGAAGCCCCCTCCAGAACCAATGGGTGGGACACCCACATGAGAGACTGTGACTTTGCACTCCCCAGGACCAAGCACAGGGCATGTTGACCCCTCCCGAACCAGTGGTCTTGTATCGTCTCCCGGCTGAGGTGCCCACCATCCCCCTGAGGTGCCTGGCTAGTTACCATCTGATACCCCTGCAGTGTTTTCTCCATTTCGAAGCAGGTGACATATGTGTCCTTGGACTTTGGGCTGTGGCCATGTGGCCTATGAACATTGTGGAATGGGCTGTGTCCCTTTTTCTGTACATATGTATATATCTATTATCTTGCCTAACTTATTTTTCATGCTGTGTTGATCTCATTACATTCACTTTTTCGAAATGGTTTTGTCCTTGCATTATTATTATGGGGTAAATTGTTTTTGTAATGTAGCTGATTGTGTGTATGGTGTTAGGGGTGCATGTGTGTGTGTCACTCTCTTTTTCCTCCCTCTCTCCCTTGTGTGCTAGGCGGCTATATTCACCGTCATCATCTTCGCCGGCGTTGGTGTTCGTGGTGGAGCAGAACGTAGAAGATCATGGGGAAGACATGTAGTTCTGGTTCCATGGCGGCTTGGTTGTTCCCTGTGTCTCCAATGATGAGTCCTTTCCCTTATGAGGTCTGTTTCCGCCAGGCTTTTGATGTTATTGGTACTGCCCCGGAAAAGGTGGCGGTGTGGCATGTCTTAATAAGGTGGGCGGAACATGACTTCCGCCTCGCTGTAGGCGGCTACCACCATGGTGGCTGTTGTTTCCACCCTGGCGGTCGGTGTGGTACATTGGCTGTCTTTCGGAGATCTTTCCGCCATGGTCATAATTTGGCTGTAGTTACCGCCAGTCTGTTGGCGGCATTACTGCCACTTTAACACCAACCACCAGGGTTGTAATGAGGGCCTTTATAACCATTCTTTCCCAAATGGTTCAGTAAAGCAATCGTGTCATACTTGCACTCATCCCTTGCTTTGGACGCAATCAGCAAGTCGTCAATGTACTGTACCAAGGTTGATTGGAAAGGCAATTACGACTCCAAATTCTTTTTCAAGATCTGATTGAATATGGAAGGTGACTCTGAAAACCCTTGAGGAATTCTGCACCAGGAGTAAACTCGGTCCAAAAATTTGAAAGAAAAGAGAAATTGGCTGTCCTCATGAAGAGGCACAGAAAAGAAGGCTTGTGACAAATCAATGACAGTGAACCATTCTGCATCACATGGAATCTGAAACATTATCACAACTGGATTTGGCACCACAGGACAACATTTGACCACAATCTAATTTAATCTCATTTAATCTCATTATCTTTCTCAAATCCTTAACAATTCAAACTTTCCCACAGGGCTTTTGCAAACCCATTATCGGTGAATTATGTGGGCTGCTCAATGCTTCCCTCAAAACCCTTGTTTCACAAAGTCTGCAATGATTTGGGCGACCTTCACAAGAACATCTTGTGGCATGTGATATTGGGGAATTCGAGGTAAAACTGCATTCGGCTTTACAGTAACTATAACTGGCTCAACTCCCTTTAACAGACCTATCTCTTCTCCTGTCAGATCCCACACTTTCTCCTTAACTGTTCCCTGCAAATCAGGATGAAGCTCCTTCATGGTAAACATTGGGAAAAATTCAATCAGAGGATATTCCTCATTTCTAGTCTCACACTCTAACTCTGGAGCTTGGTCATCTTCATCATCACTATTCATCTGAATCTCAATTCCATAATTTGAAAAAGTAATCGAGCATTTGGCTTTACACAGCAAGTCTCTTCTTAATAGGGATACTGGATTTGAATCACAGACTACTAATTTGTGCAATCCCTGAAAGTTGCCAATTTTAACCTGAACTGGTTCTGTAATCGGGTTAGTTATATTCTGATTCGCACCCCCACAATTTGAACTGTTTTACCTAAAAGGGGCAAGCTTGTAACTTCCGCACTTCTCACTGTAGAGAGTGTAGCTCCTGTGTCAACCAAGAATGAAACTCTGTGACCCATGATTTATCCTTTCACATAGGGACCTCTCTGATCTACTTCTAAGGAGGTTGGAAGCACACATGGCACCTCATCTGAACTTTCGCTCATCCAATCATCGTTTATTCCATTCTCACTGTGTAACGAGAATTGGTGTACTGTGTTATCACTTTGGTTAGGTCTCTGACCTGTGACCTGTTGACAAAGCATCATTTGCTGCTGTTCCATTGGGGCTTGAGGTATTTGAATTTGCTGTCTAGGTACCATGGGAACCTGCTGCTTCACTGGCTGTAACTGTGTCATTTGTGCATGCGACATTTGCACCTGCTGAATCGGTTGAAAACCTTGCATTTGATTAGCATTACTTGGGAAACTTGTATTAGGACTTCTCATCCTCAGTCCTCTCATATTCTGGAATGAACTGATGTAATTACTTTGCTGAACAACATCTTCCTGCACCAACATCGGACACTCCCTTTTCCAAAGACCAAAGGCTCCGCAAACGTGACATGGCAAAAATGTATTCATTCCCCCAACATCATTCTGAACCAATACAGTATCTAAATCTGAACCACGATTCACATTACCTCCGCGACCTCTACCTCTCATCTGGGGCTGAAACACCATGGGCCTGATTTATACTTTTTTAGTGGCGCATTTGCATAATTGTTTTATGCAAAAGCGGCACAAACTTACAAAATATAAGTGAATTTTGCACATTTGTGCCGCTATTGCGTAAAAAAATGATGCAAATGCGGTGCTAAAAAAGTATAAATCAAGCCCCATGTGTTCCCTGCTGCTGCTGTGGTAACTGTGGTGGAAAACTTCCTCACATGCCTGTCTCAGCAGCTTTAATCTGCATCACCATCGCCTTTTCTTTCAGCTTTCTCTGCTTCAACTCAATCTCATCACTACAGTACTTTGTATACTGCAATACCTCATCAATTGGCTTTGCTTGCCAGCAAATCAAATGACTCTTAATAATTTGGCTAATTTCAGGTCTCAATCTTTCCACAAATCTGAACACAAAATGAATCATGTCTTTCGCCTCAATTATCTCTGTACCACTGTAATGCTTGAACGCCTGTAAAAATCTCTCATAATACACATGTACTGACTCCTTTGCTTCCGGAGCTGTCCTGTCAATCCTCTTCCAATCAATATTCTTGGGCGGAATTCTCATTTTCAAAAATACAATCACCTTTTAGTAATGTCTCATTACCTCGGGAGATGGTGCACCTGTATTTTTATCTCTCTCTGGTTCACTTGTTGGCCAATCTACACTGCTCTTACACTCTAGCCACAGATCTGCTGGAAGCATTATCTCTAATGAAGTGTTCAAGTCCTCCCACAGGCCCTTTGCAAGTTTCACAAACCTGTCTGTCTGCTGATACCACTCTTCTGGCTTCTCTTGCAATTTTGGAAAATAATTTGTAAATGATAGAATGTCACCTCTGCTCCAGGGGACATGAATAAAATTCCCTTCTGGAACCTCTCTAATTGGTAAAATCTTCACTGGATCTTGACCTTGCTGCACATTTGCTGTCAGCTCCATGGAATCCCTTTTTCTTTTGTCTCTTTTCTTTACCCATCTGCCTTCCCATTTGTCTAAGGTTTCCCTGGGTACTTTGAAGCAATTCCCTAGGGTGTGCTTTCCTTCCGGCAGACCTCATGTGTTCAAAATCTTTAGTCCCGAAATCTAATTTGTAACTCCTTTTCAAATGGTTTGTTTTCTCTATTTCTATGCCGTACTTCTCTGCCAGTTCTGCTAGCTTCTGATGCACCTTGCTCACCTCCCTTGTGATCTTCGGGCACAAATATCTCAACTCTGCTTCTGTGTAGGATTCTAACCTGTTCACACCCATAGTTCCTTCAATGAGCTCACCCGCTTCCAAGCTTAGCCTAGCATAATTCAAATACTCATCTCCCTTAAGAGCACTCTGTGGGGTATTCAGCTTGTCTAACCATTCAGTCAACTGCTGAGCTGTCAACCCTTGCAAAGAGATGTTAATGGCTTGGACTGGTGGCACCTGCAGTGCAACTGCATTCGGGGTCTGCTGTGCCAACAATTTCAAACTCTGGCTAATGTTTGACCCTACCATAGTATCTGGAAGTACTCTGACTGGACTAAGGTCCAGCAATGATCTTGATCAGTCAAAAGTCTTTCCCATATGAGAGATCACTTGAGTATTTTGGTTATGTTCTCCCCCATTACATTCTGTGTCATGACACCCTATTCACTTACACTAGGTTTCTTCTGTGCAAATAAAAGTACGGCTGTACCAACAGTAATGGGTGGGGATATAGCATCTGGGGTTGGTCTGGTACTTACGTTCTGTGGGAGAGTAACTCCCATATTCTGATTCATCATTGAAGACATATCTGACTTTGTCCCTGTTACTGGAGTGAATCTCTGCATGACTTGTGGCTGCACTTGGGACAGTAAAAGTGGAGTTGGTTCTGTCTGAACCAACATCGGTCTCGGGTAAACCTGTTCCATAGGCACCATTAAGTTCAAAGTCATTTCCATAATGGGTACATCAGGGTAAAGTCTCTGAACCTGTGGCGGTTGCACCTGATTTTTCACTACAGTAGTAGGCGCTTTAAAACCACCCTGCATCATATTCTGTGTCAGGCTAGTATTAACCTGCATCTGACTCACTATCCCATCAACCTGTGTCAGAGCTGTAGGATCAGCACTGGTGCTCGGATCTCTCTCATGTGCTGCATATGTTGATGGTCGATTTCCCAATAACTGTAAAATGAACTCATCATCATCTGATTCTTCCTCCACTGTTGAAGACTTTCTATCCTCCCTACTTTTGGACGGACTTCTGTTAGTCTTTCTAGTAGCCTTCCTTCCTTCCTTTTCATTGTCCTGCGTAATTGCCAGAAACAACTTAATTCCGTGCAAAGTCTCATTCTCCAAGTTCTCTGAGCACTGTCCCACCTAGCCTCTATTAAAGTCTTTTCTGCCTTTCTCATTCTCCTCTTGAATTTCTTTTGCTGCTGCTGTCTGGCTACTAACTCCCAAATCACCAATACCTCAAACTGTGCTGGTCTCGGAAGGGGCTTTGATTCATTTAGCACCATCCCATTTATAGCAAACACTAAGTTCCCATCTTTCTCTGTCACTTTGCATCATTGCTTTAGCCAAAGACATGGCACGACACCCTTCTCTTCCATTACAATGTAAGCTGGTGTACCTTCTGGCGCTGCAGCTTCGCCTATACTTGTTGTAATGTATGTATCTCCCCTTTAAGCACTCTTTAAAGCTTTGAAAAATTTCATCTTTTTGACCTTTTTTGTTATTCACAATCAAATCAGGAAGTGACTTTTAATCCCAGAATTCCCTTCACCCACTTTCTCAACCAATCGCCTTTCATGGACGGCTGCCAATCCGTGCGCGACCCTTCTCACTCAGCTCCAATGACATCACACTCACACGTACTGCGGCTGAAAAATTGTCCTCCAAAACTTCGATTCACACAAAACTAATTCAAAAATTGCGAGCACTAAACCCATATCAAAAAACAAATCTGCTGGTTTACTACAGGAGAGGTAACACAATTGCTTCAGAAACTTTATGGATTTTTCACTGACGACTCTCGCAGCTACTCCTTCTTTCTCAGTTTCCCTGATTTGCAAGCAAAATTCGCCCCGCAAATTTTACTCTCAGCTGATAAGTGGGTCTGTCCTGGTGCACATAGGACTCGCCAGATCTCAGTCGAAAAATTTCTTTCACTCACTTTGACTCACTCTCTGACTTGTCGACCACTCCAGACCGACCTACTAAACCAGACAAATTACAACATAAAACCCAAGTGTCTCAGACACTTTTCACTATACTCCGGAGTCTTAGACCACACAAGGTCCGGACGGCACCAACCATGTGGACAATTTTGAGCTCAAAATACCACACACATGTGGAGTACGACGCCTTCCCTACTCTCACACTGTGGAGTACGCACACTCCTTACTCCGTAACCCTTACAAACCTCACAACTCATATGTGAATGGCATAAGCTATGCGAACGCAAAACCCTACTTCATTTACACGATCACTAGAACGGCAAGAACATCCTCAAACAACCATTAGCAGGCTCTAAGATTCTGGGAAAGTTGTTTCTCTACTTAAGGGAACATTTTCTCTCCAATTAACATCATTGAAAAATAAAATCCAAATCTCAGTAATAATGAACTCTCAAAAGACCAAATCACCAAGCTACTACCATCTCTGGGAACACCTATGACAGATTTTAAGGAGACAAGCCATTCGTCTCTGCTATCATCTCTGTTAGTACCTATTACTCTGTACTGGACGTCTATGATGGGCTCTTAAAGAGACAAACCATCCGTCTTTGCTACCATCTCTGTTAGTGTGTCTGACCTTAAGAAGTAAACTTACTTACAAGGGGACACGTATAGGTTGTTGAACCTTTTGACTCGCAATTAAGATGTTCCCACCATAACTCCAGTACATGACGATCAATAATCAATAATTAATCAATATCATCAATGATCAATTATAATCAATAGCATTAATAATCAAGGAAGTCAGTAATTGTCAAACACCATGACCTTTCAGTCATGAATAACCACAGCTTTTTGTAAAATTTGAATATTTATTTCCCTATATTAACAATGCTAATGTCACATAAATGAATCTAAAAATCAAATGATACACATACAGAAACAAAACTGGCTGTCCAAATCGACAGAAGAAACACAATCCAATCAAAGCTTGAACTACTACACATTCTAAGGTTACAGTGCAAATTAATAATAAGAAAAATTGAGCAAACGATATCACATACATTTAGATTCAGCAAAGAAATACATCAAACATTATTCCCTATCACAGACTTTCATTAGTGAGGATCCTTAACTAACACCAGATTAGCATCGGCATGTTGGGCTTCATAAAATACAATTAAGTAAACACAAATTTAGAAAACATCTACCTATGGCTCCATCAAAACAGTGCGGTTGGTACCTAGAAAGAAAAAGTAAATAGCCACAACAAACACCTGGGTACAAGAATACCTCTTCTCAATTGTATCGGCAAGCTAAGATAGGCTTCGTCATCAGGACATCAGTTCAGTCAGCAAGGCATTAGGATTCAGCATCAAAGTTCAGAACAGGCAAAGTCGAAAGAATAGAGGTAAACCCTCAAGAAGAATAGAGAAAAATGCTTGTCTTCTCTTGGTGCAGTCCTGTTAAGTTAAATTTCCTAAAACTAATCCCCGAGTCCCTATTGGTAAAGGGATCGCATGTTCACACTTTGTCGAATAATTTAAAACTTAAAATCTATGAATTCTACCACTATTCCGTTCTCATATCACTGATTGGCTTCTCCTGTAATGGTCTCATCATCCGGCTCATCAGGTAACAATATTGTTGCAGTCTATACTCCAGTCAGTGTCTCCATTGCTCTCCTCCTGAGAAAGTCAGTCTTACACACATTACACTCAAAATGTTACATTCTAGCAAGAACACCATCTTCTAGAAATCGGTTCTCATGAGAAAACTTTTAGCTTCGAGCACATTTAGACAGTACAATGGAAAAATCAAAGTTTAACTCTTCTGAACAACCATTTTATTAAATGTTAAGAAATACAGCTTGACATGAGGCCGGGCAACTATGCCAAGACCTCTGCTAAGTTAAGTCCTACAATTAATAAAGCTAATACATAATGCATAACCCTTAATATGAGATATGACTCCATTAGTCAAGCATATACTCAACATTTCATATCAGTAAACCATTGATAAGTATATTTCGTGAACATTGACGGCCACTCATTGTGATCACATTTTCAAATGCATACATTATTTTTCTAGCTTATTATATTTTCTACACAAATCCATGAGTTAGAATACATTAACTCTCATTAATACGTTTCATTAAATCACTGTGCTAGTAGAGCTACCCTCCAAAAGTCAACAGCTTCTCTAAGACCTAATCCAGTGCCTATCCAAACACATGGATTTCTCCACCATAACCTGCTGCCTTATCCCACTGAGGGATTTGGACTTCCATCCCAGAGACCAACTCTGAATGTAAAGCTTTTCACAGAGAGGAACCTGGTCCCTGTGTCTAACTCATGCTCCATTGCTGTTGACGTTCAACCTACCTTTGTCCTGGTCAAGCACAACCAGATGGCTGTGGTTGGCTCTTAACCTTTTTTGGTGCTATTTTGAACATTAAACATTAAACATTCATACCTCCACTTTTACTTATTGGACTTATTTATTAAAATGTTCTCCATTTTTCTAAATTGGTTTGGGATTTTTCTTCTACTTTGTTTACTCTTTATTGCTGGTTGAGTACTGCATAAAAACTTTTATACTTTACACCTTGCCTCTAAGTTAGGCCTGAGTGTTTTGTGTCAGGCTACCAGAGGGTTAAGCAAAGTTTTTTTAGTGATTTTTGTGGCTCACCTTTACAAGGATTATTATTATTTTTTGAGGTGGGTTCTCAACCCCATCAACTAATACTCCAAATTCCTACAGTAAGCATTGACAGTTCAATTTTGTTAACCCGAGCAAACCAAAGCCGAAACAGGAGGTAATTCAGCAAGCTCAAAGTGAAAACTCGTTCTTGTGTTTCAAAGGAAACCAGCAATATTTCCCACAGTGGGTGCCTAACCAGAATTGAGTCATATATTCCCTGGAGACCTGCCATGACATACTTGACATGCAAAAGGAATTTCTGCTAGCACCAAAATGCGCAAGAAAGGACACATCAATGTTAAAGGCCACCAACCAGTGGTTCAACTGACAAACAGCCCCCAAGGTCATAAAACTATCCTCAGAAACACACCCAGAAGAGAAGTCCCAGAAAGCCACCTGAGATTCACCCCAATGCACCTTTAAAACAGAGAAGCCAATAATCAGATGTTCTACTGCTTGCACCACAAAATTCAAAGCTTCTTCCTTTGTACCAGTCTTTTGCCCCAGTTTATTTATGAGGATTAACAAGGCCTTGCGTTTTATCCTGACACTGACTGGTGCAGTGGTGTATTTTAAAGGTGTACTTTAAGGGTGTGCTTCAAATGGTCACTGTTGGGCAAGTTAAGGCAGAACGTGGCTACCTAATTTTGCATTATTTGTGGTCTGGGAAGGTAGTGTTTTTAAAAGGCCAGAGTATTTGACATTACAATAGTTGAGAGGGTTAAGAATAAGGCCCTGTGTCAGATTAAATCTCTTATAGGTGGGGAGAAGTGGAAGGACTTTCAGTGGGGAATAGCTGCATGTTTACCCCTTAGGCGATTGTGTTGATTTGGCGAACAAAAAAGAGGTCGACAGTTAGAAGGTTCCCTAGGCCCTTCACTTTTAGCATAGTGAGAAATGGTATACCAAGGCATAAAGGCCTAACAAAAAGTAGTAATTCCTGCCCAGTGATTCCGGCCACTAGAATCTTTTTTCATTCTTGGAAAGATAGCTCTCTTTTATCCAGTGGAGAACATGGTCCAGGCAGATAGTAATGTTGGTTGGGTTTTCTAGCCTGGTACTTGGTCGGAAGCAGATTTGTGTATTGTTACATACATTTGGACATTTCTCTGGTGCAGCTCAAGGAACTGAGCTGGGAACCAAATGTAGATGTTGAGAAGAAGGCACAAGAGGCTTAATCCTTCGGGAACACCACAGGACACTAAACAGGTTGAGGTTTCAAATAATCTATTCTTAATTGTTTGCTTATGGTTGAAGTGAAAAATATGGACACATTTCAGTGCAGTTCCAAGAATTCCTACATACTATTTGAGTCTTTGTAATAGAATTGTGTGGCCAGCAGTGTCATAAGTGGTAGATAAGTCGATGACAATGACAGCAATTTTAAAACCTCATCTAAAGACTTTGGGATCTCTTCCCTTATGTTTGCCAAGGCAATTTCTGTGCATTTTTAGGGCAGACTCATCGAGAATGTGATCCACGTAGTTCTAAGGCTGCCTTAGAGTTGTCTCGTAACTTCCCTGTCTGTGATTTTATTGATAAGCGGGCAGATGATACTATGCTTCGGAGGGACGTGACTGTCCCAGCTCTGAGGAGGCACTGATGATGTTGGTTGTGTCTTCTGTGGTTGAGGATAAGAATGATTTGTGTGTGGTGTAAAGTACAGTTTCATAGGCTACGTTAAAGCTTTTTTTTGGTGGCCAAAATCTGAACGATGTCAGTTGCTGGTTGCCATTGGTGTGAACGATGATTACAGTGCTGGGATTAGGAAGGTTGAGGATGATGGGGCAAAGTGGTACTTCAGAGTGACAATGGAGCGAACCATTTTGCAATTTTGGCCTTGAAGAACTTAAGTGATTTTGTAATATGTTGCTAAAATGAAAGGGGTCCCATTTTAGGCATGTAAGCCCTCATTATGACATTGGCATTAAATCACATTTACTGCTGTGGTGACGGCTGCCATCAAACCGCAACAGAGGCGAACATCCTTTCGCCATATTATGACACACACACACTAAACCGACAGAATACTGCCACACATCTGCCAGATCAAAGATAAGTGGTAAAATGTTGGTTCGAACACCCACAGCGTCACACCAACAAAACCAGCCCTCCACATTATGACCCACAAATCACCACGGCGGACGCTCAATGGCAGTAAACCATTGGAGGTACACACCAGCGCGGTCACAATGGCCACCCAAAAACAATACAACACAACATTGGCAAATACCAAAAACACCCACCTGACACTAATACACACACCACTCCCACCCACAGCACTCTAAAACACACACCCATATAACCCACAACCCTTTATGAACGTGAAAAATAGCAGAGACAGACACGCTAATCACAGACACAATTACACACACCACTACCACCCAGCCATCCGTCACGCACCCCACACCCCACCACATCATTCAACACCCAATGCACAACACAAACTGAACAACACCCATGTCCCCACAAAGGCACCTCTGTTTCACTGATGAGGGGTTGTGGGTCATGGTGGAGGAAATAGTCAGGGTAGAGTCACAGCTGTTTGGAGCACGGGTACAGCAAATCTCCATAGCAAGGAAGATAGAGCTATGGCAGAGAATTGTGGAGTGGGTGAACGCCGTGGAACAGGATTCAAGAACAAGGAACAACATCAGGAAGAGGTGGAACGACCTACGGGGGAAGGTACGTTCCCTGGCAGCAAGGCACCAGCTCGCAATCCAAAGAACGTGCAGTGGACCCCCACCTCCTCCCCCACAGCTGAGAGCATGGGAGGAGCAAGTCTTGGCAATCCTGAGAGACTCACTGGAGCAGCGGGAGGACTGCACACTGGTGAGTCAAAATTTACGACCTATCACACCCCCATACCTGCATGCCATCGCACCCCCTCACCCTGACTCCCAACACTCCACTCCATCCTACACAGTGCACCTAAACATATGACTAACCCCAATGCCAAGCCCTGAATGCCATACCCACTGCATGTACATACTTCCCAGCCCTGCATGTTCACCCACCACCTATGTATGCACAGCAAGGACCATTCACAATCCCACAATTCATCACCATACACAAACAAAGGTGGCAGGGCAATAGCAACGATATAGGGGAAGCTAGGGATGTAGAATATGTCACAGACATGATGCACAATACATCACTTACATTCCCGCAGGTGCCCCAGCCAATCCCAGTGGCGAGGAGGTGCCTCGGCTATCCAGTCCCCCAACAGAAGACGCCCCCAGTGAAGATAGCAACTTTGGACATCTAGATCTGAATGAACCTCCTGGCCCATCAGGGACCACTGGTCAGTTGGCCACCCGAGCCCGCTCCCAGTCCACCACAGAGCCTCCCCCCTCAGTGTCCAACACCACAGCATCCACCCAACGTCCCCACACCTCTGTCCCCAGGACACGTCAATCGGCATTGTGCCCACACGTACAGGGACCCCAGTGTACACCTCACAGGCAAGACAATCAGGGTCCTGGGGTCAGTGTCAGTGGGCACATCGTTCAGGGGAAACAGGCACAGGGGGACAGGGACACTGGGAGGTCAGCTGTGCACCAGGGGGAGGACAGGCTCAGGGAACCAACTGTCCTAGAGGCACTCACTAATGTCCTGGGGGCCTACCAACAATCCCTGGACAAGTTGGGCCAGATTCTTGACAATCTGCAGGAGAACCAGCAGCTGCAGGAGGTACACCATCAGGAGATCAGGAAAGACTTGCAGGCCCTCAACACCACCATGGCCTCCATAGCAGGGGTGCTGGCTGATATGGCAACATCATGAGGGATTATACAGTAATCCAGCGGGTCCCTCCCACTAGCCAGTAAACTGAACAGCCCACCACATCTGCTGCAGCTAGTGGACAGGAGGCCCTGCCAGAGGACCCACAGGCCACCAGAACCCATCCCCCTGCAGAAGGTGAACCACCTAGCAAATGTTCCCTGCGACCCAACAGGCAGATACCAGAGACACTTGCCTAGACCAAGGCCACTGCCAGGAAATGAGACCAGCCTGAATGTCCCCCTTGTGTCCCACTCTGTCACCTTGTCCACTTTAAACTGCCTGTGCTGCCCTTCCTATGGCCCCTTGGACACTGCACCTGTGCTACAAACAGACTGGACCAATACCCTGGACTTACCTCTACCATCACCCCATTCCATTGCACTATTCCGTCTATAAATTTCATTGCAATAAACACCCATGAACACAACTTGAGTGATAGTGCTTTATGTGATGAAAATGTGCAATTATGGTAACAGTTACATCTTGAGCAAATTACGTGAACTCTGTGATAGCATAAAAATAATGAGCTGTAGCTGTCTGTGGTCATCACATCAGTACACAGTTGTTATAACACCAACATCTGAAAAATGAGAAGGCATAGGTGACAGTCAGTTGTGATGCAAAGGAAGTGAATGCCATCCTGCTACAGCCACACTGAAAACATAAATAATCAGAGGAATGGTCAGTTCCACTGTCTCACCTGTGTGTCACTGGAAGTACTGATGTATAACTGATCTCCTGTTGTCCACATCCTTATCCTCTGCCTCCTCATCCTCACTGTCCTCAGAGTCCACTGCTGCCACAGGGGAATTTCCAATCTCTTCCTCCTGCAGATAAGGCACATGTCATCTGAGGGTGAGGTTGTGCAATATTCAGCATGCTACAACTTTCTGGCATACCTTCTCAGGGGAGTAGCAGAGGGATCCACCTGTCAGATGGAGGCATCTAAACCTGGCCTTCAGGAGGCCGAAGGTACATTCTATGATCCACCTGGTTTGCGATGTGCATCATCATACTGATTCTCATCCCCTGTCTTGGCACTCCTCACAGGGTTTGGGTAGCCAGAGTCGCCTGCAAGTATTTAGGGACAAACATTAGCCTTACACAATGGTATGGGGGATAACTCCTAAAGGCATACACTGACATACACTGGGTGGGGACTCTGGCTCACCTATTAGCCACACCCTGTGCCTCAGTAGTTGTGCCATCACATTTGGGATGCTACTATTCCTCAGGACAAAGGCGTCATGCACTGATCCAGAATACTTGGCAGTGAAACGGGAGATATACTGCTCCGCCAGGCACACCATTTGCACATTGAGTGAGTGGAAACTGTTCCGATTCCTGAACACCTGTTCATTGTGCCGGGGAGGGGTGGGGGGACAAACACAATATGTGTTCCATCAATCACCCCACTAATATTTGGCATATGTCCCATTGCATAGAATCCAGCCTTCACAGTGGCCAAATCTTCAACTTGGGGGAATGTGATGTAGCTGCACATGTGTTTATCCAAGGCAGACAAAACCCTTGCCAGCATGATTGAGAACATTGGCTGTGACATTCCTGCTGCCAAGCCCACTGTCACTTGGAAAGAACCAGTTGCTGGGAAATTAAGCACTGATAGAACTTGCACAAGAGGTGGGATCCCAGTGGGATGATGGATAGCTGATATCAGATCAGGGTCCGATTGTGCACACAGCTCTGTGATTGTGGCCCTATCCAGTCTATAGGTGAGTATAATGTGCATGTCCTCCAATGTAGCCAAGTCCACAAAGGGGTCTGTTCACAGGGTCTTCCTCCTATTCATCCGCAGTGGTAGGTATCTAAAGGACACGAGTGAGTAGGGTGTCACAAATTGAACAATGGAACAACCACCTCAGTGTACATAGAGCATATATGTAATCAGACAATGTGAATGGCAATGTATGTGAAATTTACAGCAATGACGCAGTTTCAAATTTCTGAATGTTGCCCACCACAATAAAATGGCGACCACCAGTCTTGTAAGTATGGACAGGTGGAAGTGAGGTAAAACTGCGGGCGTTGGGCGTCATGGCGGAATGCGATCTTGCACCGCCGTGCTATTCCTCATTGGCTAAAATGGGGCTCTATTGAGTACAGTGTCCAATGGGGATCACCGGCAGCAGTGACGGTGTACACCGCCACAGACATGACTGCCATTTTCTGTCTAAAACCTCACTTGATTACTGACTTTCCACAGGACAACACCTCCACTGCTTGTGGTGCTGTGACCTGTGTCTGGATCATGCCATGGCCCGTCTGACTGGGAAAGGGCCCCTGCCTTCACTTCAGAGGAGTTAGAACGCCTGGTGGATGGGGTCCTACCCCTGTATGGACAGCTGTATGGGCCTACAGACCAACAGGTGAGTACACCATATGCACAATGCATGTGACAAGGTTGCATGGAGATGTGTGTGCTAGCAGCATGTCATTTGGGTGGGGGGTATGTCTGGTGGTAGTATACATGCAGGGCTCTGTGTGATGTGTGTGTCAATGGGGAGATGGAAATTGTATTTGTGGGCCATATGTGTGACAGGCTGTATTGAATGGTTAATGGTGTCCTCCTGTCTGTATTACCTCTGCAGGTCAGTGCCCATCAGAAGAAAGGATTGTGGCGTGCCATCGCCAAGGATGTACGGACCATGGGGGTCTATAGCAGGCAGAGCACCCACGGTAGGAAAAGTGAGGACCTGAGATGCTGGGCCTGGAAGACCGCGGAGGCCCAACTGGGGATGGCCTCCCAACGAGGGCAGGGTGCCCGTCGGAACCTGACCCCCCAATGGCCTGCATACTGGCAGTGGCCTACCCAGAGCTGGATGGTCACTTGATGGCAGCACAGCAGCCACAAGGGGGTGAGTACAGTGAGCGTGACAATAATTATTGTTGGGTGGCATGGGATACTTGTGGTGGGTTTCAGTTAGTGGGTGCCCCTTGATACCAGGTGAGGCACTGCTGCGTGATCCAGCTCAAGGTAAATGGGTGTGTAGCAAAATCTAGTAACCTAGCTATGTTGCATTCCATGTAAGACAGGGCTTAGTGGGTCCCAGGAGGGGTGCAGTTGGTGGTGGCTGGCTCTCATCTTGCTGTGACACCTAGCCAATGGAATGCCAGTGCGATGCATAGTGCTCAATCCTGATCCCTGTGTGTGATGGTAATATGTATGCCAACTGTGGTGTTGGTGCTGTAATTGATCCTCATTTTCTTCTGTCATCCTGTCCATGTGTGCATTAGCATCATCTGGCGGAGGAGCAGGGGCACCGGTGACTGAGGGAGCTGCATCCGACAGGACCCAGGAGGCAGAGACCACCGATGCCGATGTGACCAGTGGGACGGAGGGCGAGGGGAGCGCCACATCGGAGACAGGAGGTAACAACACTGACTGATTCCTCCTCGGATGGAAGCTCCTTGGTGATGGCGGACACCTCTGGAACCACCCCAGCTACAGGTAAAGTCACCACCCTGTTCTAGCACTGCCCTCCCAGTAGCCCCCCACTGAGTTGCCCATGCCCGCTCACCCAGGAGGATGGGCGTCTCCTTCCCCCCAGGAACCTCAGACCCTGCCCCAGTGAGCCCTGCTGCCCTCAGTGAGGAGGCTATTGACCTCCTGAGATCCATCTCTATAGGGCATCCCAGATGCAGCAAGGCAATGCATACCTGGAGGGCATCTACGGTGGCCTGGAAGCCCTAAAGAGATCGTTTCAGGCTCTGGCCTCCTCTCTGATGGCAGAAAGTGTCCTTGTTCCCACCAGCACACTTCAGGTCAAAAGCACTCACACAAACAACAGACAGTTGCACACACAACCAAATCCACTGCCTCCATTGTCTCCCTTCCACCTCCCTCACAGTCACACCCGCACTCACACCTGCATGCACTGCATCAACAGCCACCACCACCATCATCACCACATTAAGCAGCACACACGCCTCACTTGCAGACACCTCCATAACATCTATCCAGGCATCCCCTTTGTCCTCTCCCACCCTGTCTGCCCCACCTCCTAAGTGACACAAACTCAAGCACTCAGACACCCAACAGCCATCCACCTCACACACGGACACTGTCCATTCACCTGCACCCAAGTCCAGCAGACGGACACCTCCGACAACCACTCCTTCAACCTCCACTCCCATCCCTACTCCCACATCCTGCCCCAACATCCCTAAGAAGCTTTTCCTTGCCCAACTTGACCTCTTCCCTCCCCTTCCACCCCCCATCCTGCCTGTAAGAGCAGGGTCCCAACAACCCAGCACAGCACCTCAGCCAAACAGTTTGCCACTGCTCCCATCAAATCATCAGCTGCTGGCACAAAGGAGCCCCAGACTGTGACGCCTGCCACTCCAACTTAGAACACACCTCCGGCTACGGAAGGGGGGACTAGGGTGGAGAAAAGCAAGGGACAGGAGACAGGGACAGTGGAGGCAAGGACACAAGTGACATGTCAAAGGCCAAGGTGACCCATCACAAGAGTGGACACATGGATCCCTCTCCACCACCAAAGATTGCCAAAGATCCCCCCTCCACCAGCAAAGAAAGGGAAGGTTCCCATTCCACCACCAATGAAAGGAAAGGTTCCCGCTCAACCACCAATGAAAGGAAAGAGGTCCACTCAACCACCAATGAAAGGCAAGAGGCCCACACCTCAGCAGAGGCACAGGAGCCCTCACCTTCAGCAGAGGGCAAGGAGGCCCTACTTCCAGCACAGGCACAGCAGCCCTCACCTCCAGCTGAGGCACAGGAGCCCCCATCTCAAGCAGAGGGCAAGGAGGCCCCACCTCCAGCACAGGCACAACAGCCCTCATCTCCAGCAGAGGGTAAGGAGCCCCCACCACCAGCACAAGCACAGCAGCCCTCACCTCCAGCTGAGGCACAGGAACCCCGACATCCAGCAGAGGGTAAGGAGCCCCCACCTCCAGCACAGGCACACCAGCCCTCACCTCCAGCTGAGGCACAGCAGCCCTCACCTCCAGCAGAGACACGGCAGCTGTCACCTCCAGGAGAGGGCATGTAGTCCACCCTCCAGGGACTTTTTGTAAAAGGACCCCCCCCAGAACCAGTGGGCAAGTTCCCCACTACAGAGACTGTGGCCTTGCACTCCCCACTAAAGACAAAGGGGCATGGAGCACCCTCCAGAACCAGTGGGAAAGTTCCCCACTTTAGAGACTGTGGCCATGCACTCCCCACCAAAGACAAATGGACATGGAGCCCCCTCCAGAACCAGTGGGCAAAATCCCCACTTGAGCTGAGGTGCCCCCCTCCCCCTCTTCCACCTGAGGTGCCTTCCCATTTCCAACATGATGCCCCTAAACAGTGGATTCCGGATTGTGTCAGGAGTCAAGTTGGGCCTTGGACTGTGCCCTGTGGCCATGTGGCCCTTTTGTACTTTGGACTGGCCACTGGCCCATTCTGGACATTGTCGCCTGCATTTGTATTTGAATGGACAATATGGTCACTGTTGGCATTAAATTACAGTGTTTGTTGATAATCATTTTGGTCCTTGTTTCATTTTAATGTGTGTCCTGTGGCATTGGTTTAACTCTGCATCTGGTTCTGTGTATGGTGTGTGTGAATGGTGTGTGTTGTGCATGTGTGTCACTCACCTTTTCCTCTCTCCCTCCCTTGTGTGCTAGGTGGCTGTACTCACCGTTGTTGTCTTCGTCAGCGTTGGTGTTCCAGGAAGGCCATGGTGCAGAAGAGCATTGGAAAGACTTGAAGTTCCAGTTCAACAGCGGCGGTGGAGTCCTCTGTGTACTTCTTGTTGAGTCTTTTGTTTTCTGTGTTGTGTTTCTGCCAGGCTTTTGATGGCGTTGGTACCGCCTCGGAAATCCTGGCGGTATGCTATGTCATAATATGATGGGTGGTACCTTGTCTTCTGCCTGGCTGTTGATGGCTACCGTCATGGTCAGTGGTGTTAATGCCCTGGCGGTTGGTGTGGTACATTGGCTGTCTATAAGAGGTATTACTGCCATGGTCATAATTTGGTGGTAATTACCACCAGCCTGTTGGCAGTATTACCGCCACTTTAACAGTCGCCGACAATGTGATAATGACCATCATAGTTCGGTGAGTTCTTGGTAGAGGTTAAATATGTCTTTCAGATGGTTGAGTGCCACCTCAAGGCCCTCTGCAAGGTAGCCTCATTGGTTCTCTTTACGGCTTTCCATAACAGCCTAGCAGCCTCTCCTGTATATCTTTTAAAGCATTTTATCCTCTCGGATGTGCGAAGTACAATATTTCTTTTCCAGGTTTTGATTGCTGTATCTCACCTCAGCAAGTTCATCATTGCATCACTTGTTGGTGGATTTGGACACACCTCGAGTTTCTGTGAGTACTATGTAGCAAGTCCTCCCCTTTTGAACCCCATTATTATTACGTTTTGAGGTTGTATGCTAGGATACATTTACCATCACATTCTGAGTTTTTGAAGTCAGACTGAAGGATCATACGCCGAATCAAAGTTATCGCATCCAACTACTGCATATTTGCCTATGAAATTGTTGGGGGTAAAATCTCAGGAGCTCAATGTTTTAGCATACACTTCAGATTCTTAGCATCAATCCCGGTATTTATTTGAAACTCGTTATAAGAACCTAAATAGAAACGAATGTAAACAAAATAAGACGATGAGTAAATGAATACATGGTTGAGGTTTGAAATGTAAATGAACTGACAGTCATGCTGCAGGAAATGTCCTCTGCCACAGAAAGGTACTGCTGCTATTAATCTTAACATTGGAATGGTAAATGAGATTGGAACAACATTTGCAATTTATAAGTAATGTGGTCTGAAGATGTCATTAGCGAAATTTGAATTCTGAAACTTTATATGTGTTAGGAATTACAGGGTGTGACAAATATCTGCATAATCTGTGATGAAGCGCGTTTAACTGGCAAACACATTTCTTACATCTATTAACACCTCATTCTAAGCTCTGGATCATGGTTCAAATTGCTGAAGCACAGAACATTTGTTTCTGGAAAGGACCAGTGACACCCTTCTCCTTTCTGACAGCAGGCAGGATTTGGAGATGGCTGAACCTTCTCGGAAGACTGAGCAAACTGCCAACTAGAAGGCTTGCTTCCTTGGCAACTAAGGGGGCTAAATGGAAAGGAAATGGGAGGAATTGATAAACCGAGAGATATTTCAGATGGCTGACGCAGAGTCCTGTTATTTTAACCTTTAGTGCAAAGGCCTCTGTGAAGGGAACCGGGCTCTCACTTTGCAGAGGCTACATAGAGCCTCCGTAGTCGCCTACACCTTCCTCGCCCGCCGTTCTGCTGGAGCGCAGGTGTGATTAAATAATGCGGCGTGCCTGCAGCTAGACCTACCAGGCCTGCAGCGGTCCTTCCCAGCCGCGTCTGACCGCAGTGCTTGGGCGCTGATTGCTGACATCTAGCTGACACCTGGTATCCCCGACAGTAGTGCTATCCTGCTCTGGCCCCTGGAGTGCCACTTTGCTGAGCCAGATCAGGTTGGGTCGAATCAGCTGCTGCAATATTTGCCCAGATGTCTGAGGTGGAGATATCAGCGGCAGCAAGACCAGTGGCTGGGGACCCTCCTACCTATCGATCTCCTGACGGCTTCAGATGTCTTTCTTCTACTGAAATGTCATGTAAAAAGTAGAGTCTCTGCAATGTCTTAGCTTTCTTTTGGATAAGTACAGCTGCAGAGGCGCAATTCTTTGGGAGCAGGCTTAGCCTTGTGCCCACCAATAGAACGAAGCAAAGTCTATCTGCAGGGTTTCCCATCATAGTTTCTTATATATACTTTCATTCAGGCTATTTTGGTTCTCAATATTTATTAAGGCATCAATGTTGTGGCCACACATTATTGCTTTCTAAATACATTGGCATTAAAAATGTTTGCAGAGCTCCCATCCTTATGACTGTTCTTGCTATTATACTTGATAATGACTTTGACAAACATTTTCACAAATTTGCAGTTTGCTGCCTATACTCATAATGCGGTAAAATAAGCTTCACCAAGTTCATTCACTTGCTTTAATTGTGTATATAACTTTCATCTTGTTTGTGATACAAAATATCATTTAACATTTGCAACAGATTCCATTTGTACATCCTATTCCCATGCATCATGTTCAGTCCCATACTCGTAGATTTGTTTTGTCCCTAGACTTCAAGATAATGGCATATGTTGGACTGGGCTCTGTCTGCAGGGTCATCCACAAACTTTTTTGCATTCCTTCTCCTATTTTTGCTGTGTTTGTTTTAGTTGGCCTTAGAATCTGTGGGCTTTACCACTGGCAACCAGTGCTAAAGTACTTGTGTTCTCTCAATAAAACATGGTAACATTGGCATATACCCAAATGGCATATTTAATTTACCTATAAGTCCCTAGTAAAGTGCATTACATGTTCCCAGGGCCTGTAGATTAATTGCTAATAGTGAGCCTGCAGCACTGATTGTGCCACCCACTCAAGTAGTTATTTACACATGCCTCAAGCCTGCCATTGCAGAGCCTATGTGTACAGCTTAAACTGCCATGTCGACCTGGCAAAATAAACCTTTTGCCAGGCCCAAACCTTCCCTTTTTATGCACGTCACCCCTAGGGTAGGCCCTGGATAGCCCAAAGGATAGGGTGCAGTGTATCTATAAGGTAAGACATGTTCTAATAGGCTTTACGTGTCCTGGAAGTGAAAAAAACTCTGACATTTATTTCTCACTACTGCAAGGCCTATCTCTCCCATAGGATAACATTGGAGTTGCCTTATCACATCTTATAAGTGTAGCTTCCAAATGGGAAGAGATGGCCCCATCATGTTTGGTGTCTCTGGTATCACAATTAAAAACCTAACTTATTGTGAAGTCGGGTTTTGAATTACAATTCTGAAACTGCCACGTTTAGAAAGTTGACATTTTCTTGTATTAGCCATTTTGTGCCTGCAGCCTACATCTTTTCACATAACTGGGTGTAGTTGTCAGTTGGGCTTTGTGTATTCCTCTCATTGAGACACAAAATACTGGGATTAGGTGTGCCTCAATGGGTCGATAACTTGCTTGATGGGGTGGTGGAGCTGAGCAAAGCCCCATTTGCACCTGATTAAGCTGATTCCTATCCACACACAAAGGGCTTAGTGATGCTGTATTGTCACTTCAGCCGGCTTTAAAGCTAAGGCAGGAGATGAAGGTGATTCCTTGCACTTCAAAGCCACTGCCTATAATCGTGTTTTTCAAACATTTTAATGCAGCACTCCCCCAGTGGAAAAAGATCATTGGGCCCCCCTAAGAATTTTTCACAATAATTCTGTTAGGTTGGCAAAGTTTAAATATGTCTAGACTTATTTAAACATTGCAGTTAAATTCTGTTACCTTTTAAAAAATGCAATAAATAATTTTCTGCTTTAAACAAAGCACTGTTATCCTCATAATGCTTCTTCTGGCCAGAGCCTGGCACCCGGCCTGGAAGCACTTGAGGCCCCCCTAGGGGGCATGCTCCCCAGTTTAAAGACCCCTGGTCTAGAAGCTTCTCCTACCTTCTAGAACCAGGGCACCAAATTATAAATACTGGACCTCGAACACCACCACTTCAGTACTCTTCTGGACCTGTGGATACTCTGCCAGGAAGAAGGACTGCGGTGCTGCTGAAGGATTGCTATTTGCTGGACTCCTGCTTTGCCGTATTGACCTGTGCCTGAGAGTGAGAACGACTAGACCTGCACCTCTTCAACTCAGCGTGGGTCCAAGTACTAGCTTGCTAGCCTCTAATCTGAAGTTTCTAGGACAGAAAAGGCTTCCAACCACCCCTTATGCACCTGGACTCTCCTCACTGTGCCCTGCTAAGTGATGCCATTCCAGTCCTAGATCCTTAGAAGTGGGCCTGAGATGCTTTTCTTCAGCAGAACCGATGCATCCTCTGTTGCAGGACCAGAACTGAGCCATTGCCGCTGGTGTGTGAAGAAAATCTCTGCATCACTGCTACTGCTTGGGTTGGAATCAGTGAAATCAGAATTGCATCACCACTGTACCTCACATCTCAAAATCAGAGCATCACCTTCAGAACCGACACTGCGGCGTTTACCTCAGTGCAAGGTCCTCACATCCCCTTTGACACCAGCCTCAACAATGTAATTCCATATTGCAGCCCCAGCGCTAATCAGTACTGACACATTGCTTCAACTGCCCCACACATCCTCAATGTTGATGCATGGGGAACTCACACCTCAAGCTCACTTGGAACCGACACATCACTGCTGTTGTGTGGAGAAAAGAGATGCATCCCCTCTGCTGCGTAGTAAGGAACCTCTGCATCGCTCCTCAACCCAGATTTAAGGTATTTTGTTTCACAAGGGCCCAACACCAACTGCACTCCAATGCAGTCGACCTCAACTCTTGACCCAATCTGGCACAACCAGATATCCCCACTTGGCACTTCTTGCTACTAAGTACAGGCTTACAATTTAATCTTTAAAAAATCATAACTCAAGTTCTGTTTATTGGATTTTTAGTCTTTAGGTCTTGCTTAATTTTTCTAACCTGGTGTGAGGTCCTTTTTGTGTGGTGTTTCACTGTTTTACTGTTTGAAGTGTTACCCAAATACTTTACACATTGCCTCTGGGTTAAGCCTGAATGCTCTGTGCAAAGCTATCAGGGTGTGAGCACAAGTCGATTTGGGGTTGCTTGTGCCGTACCCCAACTACGTTTGTGGTTGCTGATTGACCAGAGCTCGCACAATGCAGTCACCATCAACCATCAACTCAATTTCTAAAAGTGTAGTATTGCAATTTTGTTTCTATAAAAATATATGTCCCTCGAACAATTCAAAAGCAGTGTTCAAATTAAATAAGATTTAATACGAGAGTTAACAAGTTCGGCTTCAGTTTTTTTCTTGCTCTGCAAGAATACCAGTTAAATGTAAGTGTCTCAACTTTTCTTTGTGAAGATGCACGTGTGTCACCATGCAACACGTATGTTGTCTTTCATTTAAGTTTTTTTGTGTGCACATCACATTGTTACATATGCAGGTTTACTTTTGCAGAATTAACCTGTAAGCAGCTGAAAGTTTGCGGTTTTAACACAGCTGACATTACAGATGCTAAAGTTTTCTTCCATACCTCATAGGGTTCCATTGTCCTTCCTCGCCACAAACTGCATATTGTGAATACAGTATAAGATGCTCACTTCTAGCACTAGACCAGCCAGCTTACCTCAAGAGCTTCGCCAGTTACCAACACAGCGCACCTACCCCAAGTTCTTGCCACTACTTCCAAGTCTTGTAACAGAAAAGAATGAAGACAAGTCGTGTAACAGAAAAGGATGGGGCCCCTCTGCAGAATGGAAGTTTGGCCTCGTGAGTCTCCCATATCTCACGAATATTCATTGACCGTGGGCTGAATGGGGCCTCCTTGAAGGGCTGCCTCCCGCCCCCGGAAGGTTGAGGGCCACCCTGCACGACAGGGGCTGCAGGGGCCTGTGTTACACCCCTGCCACTTCTCTATCCTGCCCAAGCTCCCCACTGCTGCCCTGTAGTCCTAGCAGCTCTGTTTGTTGGTGTAGCTTTATGACTCCACCCTGATCCAGTCTATCTGTTCCCTTCCTTTACTAACAGTTATTTTGCAACAGGCTTAAATACAAAAAAATAGGTAGGCTTTGCATTTCAACAGCACGTAATTCATGATTCATGAAGAGGCAGGACACAGAACGACAATGTCAGTAAGTTATTCAAAGCCAATTCAAAGTGCGGCTGGATGTCAGAGAAAAAGTGAACAGCTGGACTCTCATCTGTCACACCGAAATGTTCTCAAGAAAGAGACCAAAGGCGGTCTGCACACACAGCCAAACACCTCAAGGCAGTGCAACACAGGAAACATGAGAAATACAGTACAGCACATTCCTGTATTTTATTTGCCATGAAAGCACTGTTAATTTTGCCACACTGGAAAAATTAACCAACCTGAAAGAAATTCATTCGTTCCAACCAAGGGATGTAAAATATGTGTTTATATCATTTTTATGATTCATCTTGTTTATTGGGTTTGTGTAGCTCTCACAGTGTTTTGAAGAAGACTCTACTGATGATACTTTACAGTTTTTTCTAACTTAATACAATGTGTAAATGTTCCTGCGTGATTTTTGTTTTGAAATAAACCCAACTTGACATGTCTTGATCAGCCAAAACGCTACTGGTTAAAACATGTCGGGACCAGTGAACAGCCTCACTAAGCATTAAGCTTTAGTGTTAGGGAATTCATGTATTCATTTGCAAGTCTGCAAAGTGTGTGTTATGTCATTCCGTGTAGTTTTATGCTCTGTTTAGCGCTTACAGGCACTTGTTAGACCACTTTAAAGGTATTTTAAGAAAACAATTGTCTAACAAAGTGATTTATACAGCACTACTTCTTAGATCACTGGACTAAAGCGGTGTCTGCGTCGGTACGACAACACGGGAACAAATCAATATCCCTACTTCAGGTAAAGCCGCAAACGGTCTATCTAGTTATCTTTGTGTGAATTGTGAAACTCCTAGGCAAGCTGGTGTCTTAGGGTGATATGTTCATAATTTTAAAGAATTGTGAACGAGTAAAACTTCTAGGTAGACCTGGGGCCTGATTTAGAAACTCGGCGGTGGGAATACTTCATCGCAAATGTGACGGATATTCCATCTGCCGTATTACGACCCCCATAGGACATAATAGGATTGCGATACAGCGGACAGGATATCTGTCACATTTGTGACACCATGTTCCCCTCAGCCAAGATCTAATTCAGGGCCCTGATCTTCATTCTCTGGCAGGCTTTCCCTTTCTCTACTCTCTCCCCTGTTGCAGCCCAATGCTTTGCTCCCCACTGCATAGTTCACACTCTGGGCTTTGCTAGAGTAGGTGTTTTAACTAGAAATTATTAATGAGTGTTTATGTAATTTGAATAATTATTTTTGTAGAAAATGAATAACCTAGAGAAAAATAATGTACATGTTTGAAAATGTGACCTCGAAGAATGGCCACCAGTGTTCACGTAATGTACTAATTAATGATTATTACTAAGGAAATATTGAAAAATTTACTAGATTAATGTAGTAGTATGTTATATTAAGGGTTATGAAGTATACTCTAGTTTTATTAATTGTAGGCTTAACTTAGTGAGTGTCTTGGCCTAGTTTTGCCAGGCTCATGCAGAAGCTGTATTTCTTAGCGGTTAATAAAAATGCTGACAGAGTGAACTAAACTGTGAAATGTCCCTTGTCTTGTTAAAAGTGCTTTATAGAAGCCTTTTGTGAGAACAGACTGACAGGAGATGATGTTCCTGCTAGAGTAACAATTTGTGTGTAGTGTGTGTGAGATGTACTTTCCCAGGACGAGAACTATGAAGACACTGATTGGAGCTGAAGATGCAACAATTTTGTTACCTGATGAGCAGCATGATGAGGACATCGTAAAGTGGACCAATCAACTTTATGAGAAGAGTAAAATATTACAATTTATAGATTTGGTATAGAAATATTATTGGGTAGAGTATAAACTTACAATTAACTGACCAATAGGGAATTAGGGGATAGTTTTGGTGACTTTGATATAACAAAGTGACAGAGGAAAATTATTCAGACTAGAGAGAATTACTGTGATTTTAGAGAGAGAAGAGACTTTAGAAGAGATTTGAGATTCAACTGTCATTGGGCTCATACTCTCTAACTGAGACCCTGATACTTTTCTGATCGATTGAAGACCTGAGGACGAAGACTGATTCTGCTTGCGGACCCATATTATGATGAAATGTGACTGTTATGCATTTTATGCCTTTTCTTTCTAGGTACCCACTGTGCTGTTTTGATAGACCCATAGCTAGAGGTTTTTCTAAATTTGTCTTCTAAATTGTTTTGCATGATGCCCAACATGTTGAGGCTAATCTGACGTTAGTTGAGGGCACTCAAATTGACTGCCGAATTACAGGGACTAATGTTTGACGAGTTATATTGCTGAATTCTATGTATGTTATATCTTTATTGCAACGGATTCTGCTATTAATTTGTACTGTAGCTCTAGAATGCATTGTGATTCAAGCTTTGCTTAGATTGTGTTTCTTCCGCCGCTTCGGCCAACCAGTATTGTTCATATATGTGTTTCATTTTGAGATTAATCTACATGACTTTAGTATTGTTAATATAAAGGAAATAAAAAGTACTAAACTTTACTAAAGGTGTGGTTATTCATGACAGAGAGGTCATGGTGCGTGACACTTACTAACTCCATTGATTACTTATTTTGTTGATTACTAATGTTTATTGATTATTGTCTATTGATTATTGATTATGTACTGGAGCACTGGTAAGAACTTCTTAAATAAGTCAAAAAGTTCATCGACCTATTCGCGTCCTCTAGTAAATTTACTTATTAAGGTCTGAAACGCTTACAGTTATGGTAGCAGACTGATGGTTAGTCTCTTTGAGAGCTTGCCATAGGTGTCCAGTACAGAGTGATGGGTGTTACGGTTATGGTAGCGATTTTAAGTTGGTCCTTTTTGAGAATTCAGTATTATTGATATTTGTATTTTGTTTTTCAAAATGACAATTGGAGAGAAAATGTTGTCCCCTTAAGCCCAGAAATGACATTCCCAGTTCCTGTATCCTGCTAATGGGTTGTTGAGTATGTTCTTGGCGTTCTAGTAATAGTCTGAATTAAATAGGTTGTGCTTGCACAGCTTACGCAAATCGCAGGTGAATTGTGAGGTTTCCAAGGGTTTTAGGGAGTTTGCATACTCCAAATGAAGTTTTAGTAGGAGTGTGCGTACTCCGCAGTATGAGAGTAGGGAAGTCATTGAACTTTATATGTGTGGGGCGCTTTGTGCTAAAAAATTGTCCACGTGGTTGTTCATGTACTGATCCTGAGGGGTTTAAGACTCCGGAGTATATTGAAAAGTGTGTGAGACACTTGGTTACATGTTGTAATTTGATTGGTTTAGTAGGTTGATCGGGTGTGGTCAACAAGTCAGTGTGTGAGTTAAAGTGGGCGAGAGAAAATTTAGACTGAGATTTGGCAAGTCCTATGTCCACCAGGACAGACCCATTGATGAGCTGAGAATAACATTTGCGGGTCGAATTTTGCTTGCGAATCTGGGAGACCGAGAAAGAGGAATAGCTGCATGGGCAAAAGAGCCATCAGTGAAAATCCGTAAGGTTTCTGAAGCGATTGTGTTACCTCTCCTGTAGTTAACCAGGAGATCTGTTTTGGGTTTTTTGTTTTTGATTAGGGCTCGCAATATTTTGCATTAGTTTTGTGAGAATTGAAGTTCAGGAGGATGAGCCGCAAGACTTTGTCAGCCGCATTACGTGTGAGTGTGACGTCATTGGAGCCGCGCTGGGATAGGTTGGTTAGTGAGAAGGGTCACACACGGATTGGTAGCCGTCCGTGAGAGGCAATTGGTTGAGAATGTGGGTGAAGGGAATCCTGGGAGTAAAAGTAATTTCCTGATTTGATTTTGAATAAACAAAATTAGAAAAGATGACGTTTTTCAAAGTGTTGAGAAGTGCTCTAAGGAGAGATACATACATTAAAGCGAGCGCAAGAGAGCCTACACTGCCAGAGAATACACCGGGTTACATGTAATGGAAGACAGAGGTGTTGCGCCCTGTCTTTGGCTAAAGCAATCGTGCAAGTTGACAGAGAAAAATGGGAACTTAGTGTTTCCTGAAAATGGGGCATTGAATTTGAGGATTATGGAGCAATTGCGGATGGCGCTGTATGAATCGATGCACCTTCTGAGACAAGCACAGTTTGAGGCCTTAGCAGTTTGGCAGCTGGTAGGTAGCCAGCAACAGCAATTTAAATTAGAGAGAAGAATACGATGGGTAGAAAGGACTTTAGCGGAAGCGAGATGGGATTGGTAGCAGAAGAAATGGAGATCAGTGACTTTGCAGGGAGTTAAGTTGTTTCCAGCTATTACGCAGAAAGATGAGGAGGAAGGGAAGAAGGCGACCAGGAAGACTAATAAAAGTCTGTCTGAGAGTAAGGAAGCTAGAAGGTCTTCAACAGTAGAGGAGGAATCAGATGCTGAAGATCTTGTTACACAGATAGTGAGAGATAAACCACCTCCATATACAGTACATGAGAGTGGTACGAGTACTAGCGCTCATCCGACAACTCCGGCACAAGTATCGGATGCAGCGAGTCCGGTACAGGTTAATGCTAACCTGACACTGAATGTGGTGCAAACTAGTTCTCATGTGCAGACTACTCCCGTAGTGCAGACACAGATGCAGCCGCCACAGATACAGAAAATGTATCCTGATGTGCCCATTTTAGAGACAACTTCAAACTTAGTGATGCCTACGGAGCAGGTGGTTCCGAGACCAATGTTGGTCCAGACTGAGCCGACTCCGATTCTGTTACCTCAAGTGCAGCCGCAGGTAATGCCAAGATTTACGCCAATGACAGGGACACAATCAGACTTGACTCGGTGATGAATCAGAGTATGGGAATTACACTCCCACAGAGTGTAGGTGCTAGAGCAGCCCCGGATGCAATATCGCTACTGATTACTGCTTCATTATTTGCACAAAAGAAACCGATTGTGAGTGAACAAGGAGCAATGACCCACAGTCTAATGAGGAGAGGACACAATGAACAAGTTCAGGTAGTCTCTTCCATGGGTCAGACTTTTCGATGATCGAGATCATTGTTAGATCTTAGTCCATTTGTTGCATCTCCAGATGCAGCGACTGGACCAAATGCAGGTCAGAGCATGAAATTATTGACACCGCAGACTCCGAATGCAGTGGTGCAGCAGGTGCCACTGGTCCAAGCGAGTAACATTTTGTTACAGGGACTGACAGCTCGGCAGTTAACTGAATGGTTAGACAACCTGAATACCCCACAGAATGCCTCTAAAGGCAAGGAGCAATTGAATTGTGTCAGTCTAAGCATGGAAGCGGGTGAATTAGTTGAGGGAACAATGGGGGTGAATAGATTAGAGTCTTACATAGAGGCAGAGTTGAGATACTTGTGCCCAAGGATTACGAGAGAGGTGAGCAAGGTACATCAGAGATTAGCAGATTTGGCAGAGAAACATGGCATAGAAATTGAGAAGACAAAACATTTGAAGAGGAGTTACAGGCTAGATTTAGAGGCAAAAGATTTTGAACACATGAGGTCAGCCGGAATGAAGGCACACCTTAAAGAATGAATGCAGAGTGTCTGGAGAGCATTAGACAAGTGGGAAGGCAGATGTGTAAAGACAAGAGACAAGAGGAAAAGAGATTCCTTGGAGCTGACTGAGAATGTACAGCAGGACAAAGATCCAGTAAAGATTTTACCAATGAGGGAGATTCCAGGGGGGAATTTTGTTCATGCCCCTTCGAGTAGGAGTGGCATTCTGTCATTTATGAATGATTATAAAAAGTGAGAGAGAAGCCAGTAGAGTGGTATCAGCAGACATACAGGTCTGTGAAACTTGCAAAGTGTTTGTGGGTGGACTTGAACACATTATTGGAGATAGTGGTTCCAGCCGATTTATGGGTCGAGTGTAAGAGGACTGTAGATTGGCCAACAAGTGAACCAGAGAAGTATAAGAAACAGGTGCACCATCTCCTGAGGTAATTAAATATTACTATAAGGTGATTGAATTCCTGAAAACAAGACTTTGGCCCCAAAATATTGATTGGCAGAGGATTGATAGGACAGGGCAGGAAGCAAAGGAGTTGATACATGCGTACTATGAGAGATTGTTGAAGGCGTTCAAGGAGTACAGTGGTAGGGAAGCAATTGAGCCGAAAGACATGTTGCATTTTGTGTTCAGATTTGTGGAAGGATTGAGACCTGAGATTGGTCAGATGATTAAGAGTCATTTGATTTGCTGGCAAGTAAAGCCGATCAATGAGGTGTGGCAGTATGCAAATTATTGTAGTTATGAGATTGAGTTGAAACAGAAGAAGTTGAAAGAGAAGGCGATGGTGATGCAGATTAAAGCAGCTCAAATAGGAGTGCAGCAGGGAAATTTTGTGCAGATGCAGCAGCAGCAGCAGGAGGGAAATGTCATGTTTCAGCCTCAGATGAGAAGTAGAGGTCGTGGAGGCAATATGAATTGTGGTCCAGATTTGAATACTGTAGTGGTTCAGAATGATGTGCAGGGAATGAAGAAGCTATTGCCGTGTCACATTTGCAGAGCCATCAATTAATTTCAAAATGTGAGAGGACCGAGAATAAGGGGTCCCAATGCATATTTTCAGAATAATGTGAATCAAGTGCAGAATTTTCAGCCCATGTAACAGGCAAGTGTCACAATTGCAGCCGATGTAGCAGCAGGTTTCCAAGGTACCTAGACAGCAAATGCAGATACCTGAAGCCCTGATGGAGCAGCAACAGATGATGCTTTCTCAACAGGTCACAGGTCAGAGACAAGACCGAAGTAGTAACACAGTGTACCAATTCCCATTATACAGTGAGAATGAAATAAATGGTGAATGGACGAGCAACAGTTCAGATGAGAAGCTTTGTGTGCTTGTGACTTCTTTAGAAGTAGATCAGAGAGGACCCTATGTGAGGGAAAGGTTATGGGTCACAGAGTTTCATCCTTGGTGGACACAGGAGCTACCCGCCCTACAGTGAGAAGTGCAGAAGTTCTGAATTTATCCCTTTCAGGTAGAGCAGTTCAGCTTGTGTGGGTAGCAAACCAATATCTGACAAATCCAATCACAAATCCAGTGCAAGTTGACATTGGCAATTTCCAGGGACTCCATACATTTGTACTCTGTGATTCGAGTCCAGTATCCCTATTGAGAAAAGACTTGTGTAAAACAAAGTGTTTTATTACTTGTTCAAATGATGGAATTGAGATTCAGACAAATAGCGATGATGAGGAAGACCAAGCTCCAGAAACAGAGTGTGAAACTACAAATGAGGAGTACCCCTTGATTGAGTTTTTCCTGATGTTCACAGTGAAAGAGCTCCATTTTGATTTGCAGGGAACAGTACAAGAGAACGTATGGGATTTGACAGGAAAAGAAGTAGGTCCGATTAAAGGAGTGGAGCCAGTCAAAGTTACCTTAGAGCTGAATGCAGTGTTTCCTCAACTTCCACAGTAGAACATGCCACAAGATGTCCTGATAAAAGTGGCACAGATAATTGCAGATTTTATGAAGCAGGGAGTTTTGAAATAAGTATTGAGTAGTCCATGTAATTCACCAATAATGGGTTTGAAGAAGCCATGCGGAAAGTTCGGATTGTTCCGGATTTTAGAAAAATACATTAGATTGTAGTCAAGAGTTGTCCCGTAGTGCCCAATCCAGCTGTGATAATGTTCCAGATTCCATGTGATGCAGAGTGGTTTACAGTCATTGATCTGTCACAAGTGTTCTTTTCGGTGCTTCTTCATGAGGATAGCCAATTTCTCTTTTGTTTCAAATTCCTGGATCAAGTCTATTGCTGGGGTAGGCTTCCTCAAGGGTATATGGAGTCACCTTCCTTGTTCAATCAGATCTTGAAAAAGTATTTGGAGCCATAAGAATTGCCTTTTCAATCGACTTTGGTAAAGTACTTTGATGACTTATTGATTGCGTCCAAGACAAGGGATGAATGTAAGTATGATTCGATTGCCCTGTTGAACCATTTGGGAAAATATGGTCATAAAGTATCACCACTAAAATTGCAGTATTGTCAGAAGGTGGTAAAGTATTTGGGTCACCAGATTGAGAAAGGGTTGAGGAAAATATCCAGGGAGAGGATTACAATGATACTGCAGATAAGTCCCCCGACTACACAGAGGGATGTCAGGCTGTTCCTAGGGATGGTAGGTTATTGTCGCCAATAGATCCTGAATTTTTCAGTCATTTTAAGACCATTGCAGAAGATGACTCATGAGGAAGTGATAGACCCATAGTGCTAGATCAGGATGAGATGAGAGGGTTTACTGAGTTGAGAGAGAGTTTGTGCAGAGCTCCAGCGTTAGGTATGCCTGACTACATGAAGCCTTTCACATTGTTTTGTCATGAGCGTGATGCATGTTCATTGTCTGTCTTGACACTGGTGCTCATTGCCCTGTAGCATATTGTTCAGCTACTTTGGACCCAGTTGCAGCAGCCCTAGCAGGTTGTTTGCGTGCAGTGGCTGCACTTGGTTGGAGTCTTTCACAGTGTGAAGGTGTGGTGATGGGATATCCCCTGACTGTAGTGGTCCCTCACTTGATTGAGATTTTTCTGACAAGGACGAAAACCCAATACTTGACTGGTGCTAGGTTGACTAGGTATGAGATGAGTATTTTGGGATCAACAAATGTGACACTGAAAAGATGTACAGTGTTGAACCCGGCAACCTTACTTCTGAGTGAAAGTGTTGAAATTGAAAAAGTGGAGGATGTTGAACATGATTGTCTTGAAGTAACTGAGTTGCACACAAAATCGATACCTAACATTAGAGATACCCGATTGGAAGAAAATGACCAAATTATTTTTGTCGATGGTTCATGTCTGAGAGACAACACAGGGACACTGAGAGCAGGATATGCTGTGTGCACGATTACAGGTACCTTAGAAGCTTCCTGGCTTCAAGGAGTGTATTCTGCCCAGGCAGTGGAATTGGATGCTCTTACTAGAGCATGTCATGTTTCTGCTCAATTGACAGTTACTATCTATACGGATAGTCAGTATGGATTCGGAATAGTTCATGTGTCAAATGTGGTCGCAGAGAAGTTTCCTGACCTCTTCTGGATCACCAGTGAGAAATGGTGAGAGAATAAAGGAGTTGTTATATGCAATACAATTGCCTGAAAAGATTGCGTGGTGAAATGCAGCGCACATCTAAAGTCGCAGGACTACGTGTCACTGGGAAATGGATATGCGGATCAAGTCGCAAGGTTTTGCGCATTGAACTGTATATCATTGAAAGACAAGTGGGAACTGTTACCTGAAGAAGACACAACATGTACGAGTTAGATTAAGAGTGAGAGTAATTTACACTTTGGAAAAATTTAAAATATTTGCAGAGTAATGTCGACAAAGAGGAGAAACGTTCAAGGAGTAAAATGAAATGTGTTTAAAGACTAGATTAATTGTGGATTTCTGAGGAGGGTCAATTGGTTGTGCCAAATAACCTGTTGTCTCAAATGGCAAGGTACTATCATGGTCAAGCACACATTGGGAGGGATGCCATGGTTTGTCTGTTCAAAATTGATTGGTTCAACCCCAAGTTTAGACAAGCTGTGGGAGCAGTTTGCCATTGTTGTGTCATTTGTCAGCAGTTAAATGCGGGGAAAGGGGCAGTGGTTAACTTGAGCCACATTGGAAGAGCAGGAGGTCCATTCAGCAGAATGCAGATGGATTTTATTGAGATGCCTGTGTGTGGAGGTTTGAGATATGTGTTGGTGATCGTTTGCATCTTTAGTCACTGGATTGAAGCGTATCCTACAAGAAGAAATGATAGTCTCACAGTAGCAAAACTGCTGCTTAGGGAACTGATAACCAGTTTCTGGTTTCCAATCTCTTTAGAATCAGATAGGGGAAGTCACTTCAATAACGAGCTGATTAAATTATTGTGTGCAGCATTGAACATTGAGCAGAAGTTGCCTTGCAGTTACCGCCCTGAAGCATCAGGACTAGTGGAGTAGATGAAGTGTACCTTGAAGTCAAGAATTGCAAAGATGTGTGCAGCTACGAATTTGAAATGGCCTGATCAATTGCCTTTAGTGTTGATGTCAATGAGAAACACACCTGACAGGAAGACAGGACTGTCGCCTCATGAGATTCTCATGGGCAGAGCACTGAGATTGCCAGTGGTGCCAGCAAATGCACTTGTTAATATTACAGATGATATGGTGTTGGATTACTGCAAGGGTCTGGCTGATGTAGTCCGCTCTTTTTCTCAGCAGGTGGAGGCCACCACACTACCACCAATCCATGATCCAGGGCACAACCTGAGAGCTGGAGACTGGGTTGTCTTCTGAAAGCATGTGAAAAAGACATGTTTGGAGCCTAGTTGGAAGGGACCTTATCAAGTGGTCCTGACAACTACGACAGCTGTGAAGAGGAACTAAGACCGGATCTGGGCTCGTTGACGACGGTTCAGTTACTCCTGTGAGAGACTAGGGTAGAGACCTCTAGGAGAGTATCGGAGAATCTATCTCAATTGAAGCAGCAGGAGAGCCTAGTCAGAGTAGGGTTTCACAAGAGCAGACAATTCTGAGAGACAAGCAGAGCAATTGCCAAATCCAGAAAGGGAAGGAGTTGAGGTGGATCAAAGTCAAGGTGATCTGACTCCTCCTGAACCGGTTGCAGGTCCATCAAGAGAAAACACCACAGAGAAAGAAAAGGATTTGAGTTCAATCCTGAAGAGAATATTGACAGAAGGTTCACTGAAAGGAGATAAGTGGCCGAAATCGCAATTGGAGAAATCGAAAGAGGTGGTTGTTGAACCAACTATAAAGGAAGAGGTAGATATTACTAGAAAAGAAGAATTAAGCGAAGGAGAGTTGAATGGTGATCGAAAGTTGAAGAGAAAGAGAATAGCAAGTCAAAGATACGCAGGTCCTGAATGGGCACATGCAACTACAAACAAATGGCAGCAAGAGTTTATGTCTTTTTATTTTGATAGGGAAGTTCCAAGTCAATATTTTGAGGTGACGTGAAGAAGATTGATGAACTGAACAGTTGAAAGAATCTGGGAGAAATAATTTTGAGAAAGAGACTGTTGAAAGTAACTGGAAAAGACATTTGATAACCTGATTTGTCTTTTTGAAACCTAATTTTAAAAACTGCTGACTGATTTTGACAAGGAAGAAGGGTTCCTGAAAGTGAAACTGAACTGCTGAAAGAAGAATTGTCCATTTTAGATTTTTGCTACAAGTTAACTAAACTCCTTCTGCTTTCTGATTCTTTACAGATCATGGCTGACTTAAATAAGCAGGTTAGAGATGCTTGGTGCTGTAAATATATGAGCACTGGGGTGGCAATTATGTGTGAAATATTGTTTATGGTTTTGATTGTGGGTATGTCTGTGCTTGATGCAAAAGGAGCCAACCATACTTCTGCTTTTGAGATGACTACTGAACTAACAGCTTTAGAGAAGTTTAAGTTAGATGAGAAATATTTGCATGATTATGCTAATGCGCAGGGAGAACTTCCTTCTAACATTTTCTATTGCTTATTGAGTATGTTGAAACAATGGATGCGAAGAATTGTTTTGTGTGTACACAGATTCCTTCATCAGTCGAGGAAGAAGTCACCTATCATAGTTTGCCCTTAACATAAGGGATAAGTTGTAGTCTGTTACTAACAAGGTTTTATAACCAGGAGTATATTCAGTACTTCTCTTCGAATCATGATCTTGTATTTTAGTTTGTTCCTATAATTAGGTATTTTGAATCATGATCTTGTATTTTAGTTTGTTCCTATAAACAGGTATTTGAGTAAAATAGCTAACGATAATGACATAGTATTAGTTAGAGGATTCTTTGAACCTACATTGACATTTGGCACAGCCTATGCGCATAAGAATAATTTAACATGCTTGCTTACACCTTTAGAGAAGAGGTTCTTAGATCATACTGATGACAGGAGAAGGTGCTAAAAGAGAAATTAGAAAAAGGTTTAGAGAAGAGGACTTACAAGAATGATTATGCTTATAGTGAGATTAAAACGCAAGGGAATTTAGCTTTAGATGCACTACACGTAGGGAAGCTTTATATATATAGGCCGAACTCCTGTACTGACACTCTAACTGTGGGTACGAGTGAACGTAGGCATGTGTTTTTGTTTCGTAGTAAATGGACATTTATGTTGAATGGGCAGGACCCTGCGATTCCAGGGATATATTATATTTGTGGACTTAATGCTTATTACCGTCTTGCAAGAGGATGGTATGGAACATGTTATTTGGGGATAGTTTTCCCAAAGATTTATCAGATGGAGAATTAGAAAAAGTTTCTGAAATTGACTTAATTACATCATAAGAGAAAGAGGAGGAAGTACTCTTTTGCGATAGTGGGAGATATATTTGGGGCGGTGATTCCTTCAGTGGGAGGCATCCTGAATTCGATCAAGATTCGAAAGTTGTCTACTATTCTGGATAACATGCTGAAATTCTTTTCAGGGGCTATACTCCTGATAGATACTGAATTAGCTGCAGATAGAGCTATGAATCTACATAATCATCTTGCTTTAGACATTATTTTAGCGAAGGATGGCCGAGTCTGTAGAATGATTAAATAGGTATTGTTGTTCATATATACCCAATAGTAGTAAAGAGATAAAGGCCCATATTTATACTTTTTGACGCAAAACTGCGCCAACGCAGTTTTGCGTCAAACAAATTAGCGCCGGCTAACGCCATTCTGAAGCACCATGCGGGCGCCGTATTTATTGAATGACGTTAGCCGGCGTTAGCCGCCGGCGCTGTCTGGTGTGCGTTAAAAAAAACACGTACACCAGGCAGCGCCGGCGTAGGGGGAAAATGGCGTATGGGCGTCCACAAATGGTGCAAGTCAGACTGAGGCAAAAAAATCGCCTCAACCCGATTTGCGCCATTTTTTTTTCACTCCCAACCCCCATAGCAAAGACAGGAGTCATGCCCCCTTGCCCAATGGCCATGCCCAGGGGACTACTGTCCCCTGGGCATGGTCATTGGGCATAGTGGCATGTAGGGGGGCACAAATCAGGCCCCCCTATGCCACAAAAAAAATAAAAATAAATAACTTACCTGAACTTACCTTAATGTCCCTGGGATGGGTCCCTCCTGCCTTGGGTGTCCTCCTGGGGTGGGCATGGGTGACAGGGGGTGTCCCTGGGGGCATGGGGGGGCACCTCTGGGCTCATTCTGAGCCCACAGGTCCCTTAACGCCTGCCCTGACCCAGGCGTTAAAATCTGGCGCTAATTCGGGTTTTTTAGACCCGCCCACTCCCGGGCGTGATTTTTGCCCAGGAGTATAAATCCCACGCATATGCATCGGAGTCATTTTTTAAGACGGGAACGCCTACCTTGCATATCATTAACGCAAGGAAGGTGTTCACGCAAAAAATGATGCTAACTCCATGAACTTTGGCGCTAGACGCGTCTAACGCCAAAGTATAAATATGGAGTTAGTTTTGCGACTAATTTGCGTCGAAAAAAACGACGCAAATTCTGCGCAAACGGAGTATAAATATGCCCCAAAATACTTACTTACTAATCTGACTAATGCAAGTGCTGATTTGAAAGAATTGAAAGAACCAGGTGTTTGGGAAAAGGTTGGCAAAGGGTTTGCTCTGTGGGAAATTGGCTCAGCAACATTTGGAATGGGGTGCTATTGAAAAATTACAGGGAATATTAATTGTCGTGGTTTGTTTAATTAAGATATGAGGAATGTGCAAATTATGTAAAAAGATCAAATTGACAAGGTCTACAAATAATCAGAGGAGGGAAGAATAGAAAAGGGAAAGAATTTGCAGGGAAAATTAGAGGAGAAGACTACATTTTGAAGAAATCAAATTATAAAAGTTGTGGGTGGAAATTAGAATGATGACATATTTAGTCATCAGAGGAGGGATTGCTAGAGCAGGTGTTTTAACCAGAAATTATTAATGAGTGTTTATGTAATTTGAATAATTAATTTTGTGGAAAATTAATAACATAGAGAAAAATAATGCACACGTTTGAAAATGTGACCTCGAAGAATGGCTACCAATGTTCACGTAATGTACTAATTGATGATTAATACTTATGAAATATTGAAAAATGTACTAGATTAATGTAGTAGTATGTCATATTAAGAGTTATGAAGTATGCTCTAGTTTTATTACTTGTAGGCTTAACTTAGCGAGTGTCTTGGTCTAGTTTTGCCAGGCCTTATGCAGAAGCTTTATTT
Source organism: Pleurodeles waltl (assembly GCF_031143425.1). NCBI lineage: Eukaryota > Metazoa > Chordata > Amphibia > Caudata > Salamandridae > Pleurodeles > Pleurodeles waltl. Next base: position 312,445,117 of record NC_090439.1, read on the forward strand.
CCTAGTGGTTAATAATAAGGCTGACAGAGTGAGATAAACTGTGAAATGTCCATTGTCTTGTTAAAAGTGCTTAATAGAAGCTTTTCATGAAAACAGACTGACAGGAGATGATGTTCCCGCTATAGTAACAATTTGTGTGTAATGTGTGTGAGATGTACTTTCCCAGGACATGAACAATAAAGACACTGACTGGAGCTGAAGATGCAATAATTTTGTTACCTGACAAGCAGGATGATGAGGACATCGTAAAGTGGGAATCAACTTCATGAGAAGAGTGAAATATTAGAATACATAGATTTGGTATAGAAATATTATTGGGTAGAGTATAAACGTGCGATTAACTGACCAATAGGGCAAATGGGGAAAGTTTAGGTGACTTTGATATTACAACGTGACAGAGGAGAATTATTCTGACTAGAGAGAATTACCGTGTTTTTGGAGAGAGAAGAGACTTTAAAAGAGAGTCAAGATTCACCTGTCATTGGGCTCATACTCTCTGACTGAGAGCCTGATACTTTGCTGATCGATTGATGACCTGAGGACGAAGACTGATTCTGCTTGCTGACCCATACAGTGGATAGGTAGATATGATGAAATGTGACTGTTATGCATTTTATGCCTTTTCTTTCTAGGTACCAATGGCGCTGTTTTGATAGACCCATAGCTAGAGGTTTTTCTAAATTTGTGTTCTTAACTGTTTTGCATGAAGCCCAACATGCTGATGCTAATCTGACGTTAATTGTGGGCACTCAAATTGACTGTTGAATTACAGGGACTAATGTTTGTCGAGTTATCCTGCTGAATTCTATGTATGTTATATCTTTATTGCAAATGATTCTGCTATTGATTTTTACTGTAGCTCTAAAATGAGTCGTGATTCAAGCTTTGGTTAGATTGCGCTTCTTCTGCCGCTTCGGACAACCAGTATTGTTCATATATGTGTTTCATTTGATTCTAAGATTAATCTACATGACTATAGTATTGTTAACATAAGGGAAATAAGAAGTACTAAACTTTACTAAAAGTGTGGTTATTCATGACTGAGAGGTCATGGTGCGTGACATTTACTGACTCCATTGATTATTGATTTTGTTGATTACTAATGTTTATTGATTATTGTGTATTGATTATTGACTATGTATTGGAGCTATGGTAAGAGCTTCTTAAATGAGTCAAACGTTTAATCGACCTATTCACGTCCCATTGTATGTTTACTTATTAATGTCTTACGCACTCACAGCTTCCATCTCACACAGAATGGGAATCATGGTACAGCAACATTGTAAGCATTCCAAATTGATACCCAATACTAACAAACTATTTCAAATAAATGATTTAATCAGAATTTACAAGATGATCGATATTTACACAGTTCATACAAAATCTTTTTTCACATGCCTTTTACATATAATTTTTGAATATGGAAATGCCACTAATCTTGAAAGGTCTTGTCTGTGGTGGATTTTCTAAAAGCATTTCATAGACCCTTTATTCCTTTTTCGATCTTCATTTCCCACATCCTGTCACTGGGTGATAGTTTTTTATAGAGCAGGTCTTAATTTAAAAATAACTAAGTGCAGGTACACAAACGTTTTTCTTAGGCTGTACTGCTGAATGCAGGTGTTAGTGCATACCACAGCTGCTTGTTCTTGAGTCTACCTCTTTCTTCCATCCCTCTATACTTCCTATCTCTTTATATCACTCTTTTAGTTCTTGTTATCCATGCTTTCTTTAATGGTTGAGTTTAGTCTTTCATTAATGTCAATTAAATTCTCAGTCCTACATTGATGGCAATTACATTCACAGTTAAAGTTCACAGCATAACATGGTCACACATTGTGTTTATTTTAATATGCCTTACTGTTCGACATTCTTTCTCCATGGTTTCCAATTACAACTCAGGCAGTTGCAGCTTAGATTTCATGAAGAATAGGCATGCTGGACGTGGGCTCCTGTCTTGTACAATTAATCTTCTATATCTTATCACACCACCTGCCTTCTGGATATTAATTTCCACTCAACATATTTGACAATGACGGAAGAAACAAAATTAACATAAAAATATATAAAAGTACAAGAACTCACCGTCCTTCATACGACAGCATCAAAACTTATACCCCATCACCTGACCACTTTGAAATTCAGTCATGCCGTTATGTAATCTGGAGGACTGCATGGTGGATCAGAGCAACTTTAAAACCCGGATGTACCATTGTTTAACCTGGAGGAGTGCTGTATTGATCAAGTTGCTCCGCTACGCGCTGTCAGTGTGCCACATACCCGGCTCTTTCCTGTGCTGCATTGAATCGTTCTCCAATCCGCTATTGAAATGTTTCATACTCCTTTGGAGCCACATATAAGTTATTGAAAAGCTTGCAGGTGCCTCCGCAGTGGAATGATACCTCTGTGCAGTTGTTGTTTGCCGTGCCTATCTCTAGTTCAACGTGCTGTTTTTATTGTTTGACCAAGATTTAGAGAGCCACTGCTGAAGAGTCTGGTGCAAGAGTGTCTCAGTTGCTTTTTCTCATCCCGCATGCTATCCTTTTTAGCAATTTAGGCTCTGAAGGTCCTCACATTTTTGAAAACATACATGTTATACGACCATATGAGTATACTGAAGCAATCACAAGATCAAAAAACAAATTCAAAGAGCAACCAACTGCACTCTTGAAAAGATTAAGTTTCTTTAAAGGAAAACAAACTCAAAAAGAAGCTGTGGAAGTGTACATGTCCGCACTCAGGAATTTAACTGCAAACTGCATCTTTGGCCCTGAAATAGACACATATCAGAGATCAATTTGTATATAGCTGCAACCCAAAGAAGATCCAAGAACGCTTACTCAGCTGTCAAGATCCCTCGTTATTTGAGGTCTTGGGTTTGATAAAAGCCATTGAACTATCTATAGTGTCCTGCAAATGTATTGCCGGATAAACTACATCTCATTCCTTAAATGCTGTTCAAATTCCTAAGACAGTTAATGCATTATCCTCCAAAGATAAAAATGAAATTTTTTTTGCAAAAGAAGGGTGTGACATATTGTCACAGATGTGGGTCAAAACACATCTAGGCTACAACACTTCATGCCCAGCTTTGGGTAAAAAGAGTAATAAATGTCACAAATAGGGACATTTCCATAATGTTTGCAAACGTGTTAGGGGTAGTGTTTGTGTGAGTTCTGTGGAGATCGATCCGGCAACAGAGGAATATTCATGTGACTTATCAAAGGTTGTTCTCACACTTCATGTAAATGGTAAAGATGTGAAACCTGTTAAATGTCCTTTGATGTACACACTGGGGATGTCAAACTCAATATGATGTCTGACTCTGGAGCTCCCATCACAATCATCTCAGACACTTTCTACAATCTCACTTGGGTTAACACTAAACCACTAACTCCTCCTGATGTTTCACCAAAAGCCTATGGAGACCAAGTCATACATATGATTGGTTTGTTTGTTGATTAACTAGAATGTTTGAGAAGAGCAGTTATTACAAAATCTACGCGACTGAAAAAGGTAAACATATTGTTTGTTGGTAAGACTTAGCAAAGGGTTTAATGCCAGTACCTGGTTCAGATAACCATTTTGTTAATAAGGATATTCTTGTGGCATCAGTCATTGACAAAGGTGACAAATTACTAATTGAAGTTGTTCAAAAATATCCAGGGATATTTACTCCTCTGGCTGCTAGGCCTTTCCCCCACAGTGCTAAGCCCTTTTTTGGCTACTTGGGGTAGTTGACACTGTTTGATTTTTTTCCCTGCAAATAGCATGAATGGAAGGTTTGCAGTACTAAATCACAATCTTCCCAGCTTTCAGGAACGGGCAGACTTGAATCAGAAAAACAATTTTTTCAGCAGGGTTTTGGCATTTTACTGGTACATAGCCCATTTTTTCTGTTTTTTGTGCTTTCAACCTCCTTCCAGTTAGTGATACAAATGAGTATGGCAACAATGGTGGATCACGGAAAGCTATACATTTCTAAAAAGAAGACAACATTATAAATTCAGCAAGGGGTAATTTGTGTAGATCCTTCAAGGTCTTCCTAAAGAAAGTGAAAGTAACCGTGAAATAAAAAAAGAATTGAGTGGAGTTAAAAAAACAGTCCTTTGTGTCTAGGTTTTCATCTGTAACTTCTTCTAACTATGGCAGATTTTCTAAAGTAATATACCATTATGTCTGCTGGACCGTTCTCATTGCAGGGGATATATAGGGCTTATATGTTCACCAAGAACCTAGGTACCCAGAGCCAATAACTGAGCTGCACCTTGCAATGGTTTTTCATTGTGTACCGGGTACATAGTAATTCATTTGGTAAAATATAAACAGTGAAAAATAGGTGTCAAGCAAACCTATGTATTTCTTAAATGGGGACAAGATATGGAGTTTAGAAACAGTGGTTACTTGTAGATCTCTGAATTTGTGAATACTCATACTGTACTAACATGTGAATTAAAGGGCATTTCTCAAAATGACTTCTTTCTTACACACTGTCTTACATTTGGAAGATGCAAATGCAGAGAAAGATAATTGGTAATAACATGTATTCTACTATTCTGTGTTCCCCTAGGTCTATCAACAAAAATGATACCTCACTTGTGTGGGTAGGCCATGACAGGAAACAGCCCAAAATACAAGAATGGCATAGCACATCTTTCCACTAAAACTGACTCTTTTTTTGCAATGTGCCTAGCTGTGAATTTTGGGCTCCACCTCAGCCGGCACCTAGGGAAACCTAGCAAACCTGTACATTTTTTAAAACAAGACACCTAGATGAATCCAGGATGGGAAGACTTGTGTGGCTTGCATAGATTCAGTTACCCAGAATCCCTAGCAACTCAAAATGTGTCTAAAAAACACATTTTCCTCACATTTCTGTGATAGAAGGTTTTGGAAACTGTGGTGAGCCTCAAACGTTCTTCAACCTGGCATTCCCCCAAGTCTCTTGATACAAGAGGTACCTCACTTGTGTGAGTAGGCCAAGTGCTGGTGACAGGAAACAGCCCAAAACACAACATGTATGCAGCACATTTTTCCACAGAAAATTGACCCTCTTTTTCCGATGTGGGTAGCTCTAAATTTTGGACCCCAGCTTAGCCAGCAACCACAGAGACCTAGCTAACCTGTACATTTTTATAAACAAAACTCATAGGGGTATCCAGGGTGGGCGTACTTGCATGGCGCGGCCCATGTTTTTTTTTACCCAGAATCCTTTGCAAACCTCAAACGGTGAGGGGAAAAAAACACATTTCCTCATATTTCTGTGATGGAAAGTTCTGGAAACCGTAGGGAGCCACAAACCTCCTTCTACCTGGCATTTCCCCAAGTCTCCTGATAAAAATGGTACCCCACTTGTGTTGGTAGACCTAGTGCCCACGACAGGAAATGGCCCAAAACACAACATGTCTGCAGTGCATTTCTCAACACAAAAGTTTACCTGTTTTTCTCAAGTGGGTAGCTCTAGATTTTGGACCCTAGCTCAGCTGGCACCTAGGGAAACCTAGCCAACCTACACATTTTTTAAAACTACACACCAAGGAAATCCAGGAAGATTTGACTTACGTGGATCCCATCCGTTTTTCTTACCCACAATGCCTTGCAAACCTCAAACTTTTCCTGAAATCACCCATTTTCCTTACATTTGTGTGATGTAAAGTTCTGGAATCTCCAGAAATACACAAAATTCCTACCGCCCAGCATTGTCCCACCTGTGCCACTAAAATCGCTGCCCCACCTGTGTGGCTGGGCCTAGTGCTGTGACAGAACCAGATCAAGCTAAGTACAATGGGAGCGCTTGTTTGGAGACTCTCATTGACCTCGGTTGGATCCGTTCCTGTCGCCGGAATTATGCCCAGACACACAAGAGGGGCAAAGCTGGGTGGTAGGAATTTTGTGGATTCCTGCAAATTCCAGAAGTTTCCATATAGGGAAAATGTGTGACTTCTGGCAAAGTTAGAGTTTTGCTGGACATTGCAGGTAAGAAAATGGTGTGGAGTGCATTTGAAGCAACCCACGCTGGACTTCCCCAGATGTCTACTTTTCAGAAATGACTGGGTCTGGTAGGTTTTTTCAGGTAGCAGCCTACCCAAGCACAAAAAGTGCAGCCGCTCACCATAGCAAGTCGGACGATATTGGGAGTTAGCCAAGCTCTGCTGGCCCATATGTGAAATCAACACCAACAAGAGTAAAATCTCCTATTCCTTGCCATTGAGATGAGATGTTTTAGTCAGCAGGGGGACAGAAAGACTATGCCCATTTTGGAGGGTGGGGGCATGCCATGCCCATTCGGGGAAGCCCTCACCCCTAATAGTCCCCGGTGCCTAGTAGGCTTTCTGCGCTCCAATGAGCAGATCAGTGCCCATTTGTTACGTTGGTTGGTGCATCATCATGACCATACTGGGCAGCCGCCACCCCATCACTAATAAAACAATAATCCTACTGGACTTTCTGGCCCCCAGGGGTGGTGCAGAAAGACTGAGCCCATTTATTTTGGGGTGGGGGCATTGACAGGGCCATAATGTCCAGCCCCTACCTCTACGCTAATAATAAAAAATATTCCCTAGTGTGCTAGTGAGCTTGTCCCCCCCTGGGGGCAGATCAGGGGCTACTGCCCCCACCTTCCCCCTGCCTGTGCCCATTTTTTGGGGGTGGGGACATTGACAAGGCCATAATGGCCAGCCCCTACCCCTTCACTGTTAGGAATGGGGTCTTTGGTTGGCAGTCAGTTGACAGTCAGTTTGTACTCTGTCCAAGCAGGGGCCCTCACTCCAGTCAGGGCAATGGATACACACACTTAAGATAACCCCAGCTCACCCCCTTGGTAGCTTTGCACAAGCAGTTGGGATTATCTCAAAGGCAATGTGTAAAGTATTTGTACTACCACACACAGTAACACAGTGAAAAAACTACAAAATGGACACCACACTAGTTTAGAAAAACAGGCAATATTTATCTAAATTAAACAAGACCAAAACAACAAAAATCTAACATACACAAGTAAAGTTATTAAGTTACTCCACAGAAAACAATGGAAATGTTGTTGTTATACAAAATACCTAGTTTGCATCAAAAATAAAACCTCCCGGGCAAGCGTGCATGAAAAAAGTCAGCGAAGCATCATTTTCTCACTCGCAAGTGAGGCTGTGCATCCTTTTCTGAATGGGCTCCACAGGTTTGCGAAGGTTTATGATTATTTTGATGCCCAGCGACGATGCTTGTGAAATATGGCCGCACGGTGATGGAAATCCAGCCGCTATGCAGGTGATGCATAGAAATCCCAGCCGCAATGCAAGTGGCGCATCAATTGCAGCCACGAAGCGGGTGGCATGTCGTTTTTGCAGCCACGTTGCAGGTGGTGTGTCAAAATGTTCCCCGCACAGCATCCTGTGCGTGGATTTCAGTCCTTGTTCTACCAGTTTCACCTCTCAAGGGCCCAGGGACTGGATAGGGCACCACTTGGCAGGGCAGGAGTCTTAGCAGAGAGTCCAGGTGCTGTTAGAGGAAGTCTTTGATGGCCCTGAGTCTTCAAAACAGGAGGCAAGCTCAGTCCAAGCCCCTGGAGATTCTTCACAAGTAGGAATATACCACAAAAAACAGTCTTTGTCCTCTTTCAGGCAGAAGCAGCAACTGCAGGCAAACCCAGCGCAGCACAGTTATGGGCAAAGGGGCAGTACTCCTCCTCCAGCTCTTCAGCTCTTCTCCTTGGTTCCTCTTAGTTCCAGAAGTAATCTGAAAATCTGTGGTTTTGGGTCCTCTACTTATACCCCTTACTGCCATTGAAGTAGGCAAACTACAAAGTCAAGTCTCTGTTGTTTGCACGATACTGCCTTATCCGGGCCTGGCTCCAGACTCACACCAGGAGTTTGGAGACTGCATTATATGAGGGCAGGCACAGCCCATTCAGGTGTAAGTGACCACTTCTCCCTCCACTCTAGCCCAGATGGCCCATAAGGATATGCAGGCTACACCCCAGCTCCCTTTGTGTCATTGTCTAATGGAGATTCACAAACAGCCCCACCGTCAAGCTGACCCTGACAGGAAATAGGCAAGTAGGCAGAGTCACCGAAGGGTGTAAGCAAGAAAATGCCTGCTTTCTAAAGTGGTATTTCAAACTGACAATCTAAAAACCAACTTTACCAAAATATGTATTTTTAGATTGTGAGTTCAGAGTTCCCAAACTCCACATCTCTATCTTCTCCCAAAGGAAAACTGCACTTAAAAGATATTATAAGAGAGCCTCCATGTTAACCTGTGAGAGAGAAAGGCCTTGCAAAAGTGAAAACCGAACTTGGCAGTATTTCACTGTTAGGACATGTAAAACACATCAGTACATGTCCCACCTTTAACATACACGGCACCCTGCCCATGGGGCTACCTAGGGCCTAATTTAGGAATGCCTTACATGTATAAAAAGGGAAGGTTTGGGCCTGGCAAGTGGGTACACTGGGCAGGTCGAATTGGCAGTTTAAAACTACACACACAGACACTGCAGTGGCAGGTCTGAGCCATCTTTATAGGGCCACTCATGTGGGTGGCACAACTAGTGCTGCAGGCTCACTAGTAGCATTTGATTTACAGGCCCTGGGCACCTCTAGTGCGCTTTATCAGGGACTTACTAGTAAATCAAATATCCCAATCATGGAAAAGGCAATTACACATACAATTTACATAGGGAGCACTTGCCCTTTAGCACTGGTCAGCAGTGGTAAAGGGCCCAGAGTACTAAAAACAAAGTCCAGCTCACAGTCAAAACATAGGAAGCAGAGACAGGGGAGACCATGCCAAGGATGCCAGGTCTAACATACACTAATAATAAAAAATATTTCCTGGTGTGCTGCTAGTGGGCTTTTACTCCCCCAGGGGACAGATTGGGGCTATTGCCCCCATTGTCGCCCGAGGTGAGGAAGAAAAACTGCCCATTTTGGGGGGGATGGGGACATTGACAGAACCATCATGGCCAGCCCCCACCCCTACACTAAATAAATTCCTTGGCATCCGAGTGGGCTTTCTGCCCCCCAGGGGTCAGATCAGGGGTTATTGCCCCCATCTGCTGAAAGACTGAACTTTGGCAAAAAAAGGGGGGAGGAAAAGCTCTTCCCCAAGGGGATGCTCTCCATCCCTGGGATCTTGTGGAGTAGATCCCTACTTGGGGATCACCTCCATGGGCAATCCCCAAGCAGGGATCCACTAGGGAAAGATACAAAAGGGGAGACTCTCTGCTTTCCAACTATACCTTTTCCTTCTGGATTGGTGCTTGAGGGACTGAGACTCTCCCCATTCCAACAATACCTCTTTCTTCTGGATCTGTGTTTGGGGGCTGAGATAGCCATACAAGCACTGATGCAGAGAAAGTGAAATAAGCCCATCGATCATTTCAGCTTTGTTTTCAAGGAAATTACATCAGCGTGCTGCATGCACTGATGTAATTTCCCTGAACACACAGAAACAGCCGTTACAAAAAAGTACACTGTTCCTAACTCTAGGGTAAACAATTAAAGTTTAGGAGCTATAGCCATCACACACCCGAAAGGGTGTCATGCTTCATCATCTGGAAGCTCCTCGTCAGACCGGCTGGTGCAATATCTGACGGGCTCCCCTTTCGGGGGCTCTTTGCCGGAGATCTTTTAATATATGGTGGCTGCCATTAATTCATAAAGGTCAGACACTCAATATGGCAGGAGAGTAGAAGGATTTAAGATTGATTAGAAACCCCTAAACTAATCTGTTTACTGGTTATCCAAAGGGGTTACGATCAAGATTAAAAACATACTTAAGTGGAAAATGAGAGTAATGCTCAACCACTTTAAAAGCCTGGAGTACTGGGAAATTGTCACCTGACCCCTAGGGTCTGGTCAACATGTTTCGCGTAATTTGGTCGTGAAAGATCCTCTAACGCTTCATCAGGACCTACATCAAACTAGACTTCTCCTGCCTATACACAAAAGAAAACACTATCTAATTATGTGTGTGAGAAATAGGTAACAGTCACTTACATTTGTGTGAACTGTCTCGTCAAGAGTCTGAAACAAAAAAAGGTCGCACTAGAAAATAGAAATAAAAACATAGACAAATCTAAAAGCACGGTTAAATGACCATCACACCCAACGTGAATCTGTGCATGAAGTGATGTCAGACAAATAGAAAACATCTGCTTACCCGCCCTCTTCGTGTGGGGGGCCCCTTGGGGAGTAGCACGATCCAGCCTATTGCTTCTAGCGGGAGTTAGACGTTATTAGCACAATAGAAAATGTGTGTCTTAAGTAGGGGTCGAGATATACAGTGGAATAACCCCTGTAGCAAAAAATATACTAATGCAGGCAGACATCAACATACAGTGCAATGTTAAATCACATTATACTGGCAAAATCACTTAGTCAATCCCATGTCTGTAAATATATAGAAGGTTATTATATGTATAAGTTCCTCCTTATCCACAACAAATATTAGGTAGAATAGCTGTATCACCAAAATAGTTTTTAGTCATAGCTCAGTGCATACATTCGACCGTAATTAGATAAAGCAAAACACTCGGTAAGAGCATGCTCGTTGCAATGAAAACGAGAAGATAGTCTCTACCGTGCATTTCCTCATAATGAGGCTCCCAAACACTTACTTTTGTATATGCGTCCTCGATTTGAGACACCTACCCGCGGCGTGCTAGCCCCGGAGACAAAATGCTGAGGCAAAATCGGGGCATTTAAAACGCGACGCGGGAGCTAATTGCTTCCGCGTGGCGTGAACGCAGCTTCATCGAAAGAGAAAACGGACTCGGGAGGAAGTCCCAGTGATTGGCAAAAGTCGGGTTTCTCTCTGCTGGTATGTCGGCCATCTTAAAGGAGGTTAAGAAGGCTAGTCTGTGATTAAGTTAAAAGGTCAAAAGGAAACGTGTGGTGAAAAACAGATACATTTCCTACGCCACTCTTCAAGATTAGAGTGTAGTAAAGTAATACAAATTCAATGGAAAAATCCAGGATTGTAACAACAGATAGTCAATCATGGGTAAGTAAGACTATGAAATTGTGATAGAGGAGGAAAAAAATCATCGCTATTTGGTCTAAAAAACGGAAAAGTTCGGGAATATGCCCATCATTAAAGAGCAAAGGCCCGTAGCGGGTATAAACAATTAGAGAAGGAAATCCTAACTTGATGCGAATAAGTCAGTGATCTCATCAAGGCTATTACCGAGAAAGGGACACGCAAGGGATGTCATCGTTCAACCCAATTGTATTAGTGTGTAATTTAAATACCCAGCGTTGTTCAAGCCTGGACAATGATTGAGAAGAGTCATTGATAAACTTGGGGGATTCCAAAACAACCCAGCGCAAGTCATCTGGATTGTGAGGTATCTCGAGGAAGTGAGCACATAATTTCGTGGTTATTCGTCCACATCTGATGTTACTCCTATGCTCATTGATCCGTATCTTGACAGGTCTGGAGGTCATTCCGATATATCGTAGACCGCACGGACATGTTATCATGTAGACACAATTCTTTGTGTTACAATTAGTATGTTTAGTCAAGTTCCATCGGCTGATGGGAGCCAGATCGAGTGTCTTGGTCTGGTAAGTCAAAGAGCAAACGTTACATTGTCCACATGGATAGTGTCTTGACACTGGAGGGAGATTCCAAAGTGTCGACTGGGTCTGGGTGATGTTTCTAGGACGAGTATGTATTATCAAGTCCTTGATATTCTGCGATCGTTTGAAAGCAAATAGCGGTCTAGGAATTGTGCAGCCACTGCTGCCAAGTATTGACCATCTTTTCAAGATAAATCTCTTGATCTTGTTAGATAGAGGGGTGAAAGTTGTCACACATGTCAATGACTTGTTATTGTCCCTAGTATTCGGTGCGAGTAATGCTTCACAATTATTATTCCTCGCTCTTTTTCGGGCTCGATTGACAATTTCCTGGAGATAGTTGCACGCTAACAATTTAGTTTGAAGGTCAATAGCCTGTGTATTGTAAGTGTGTGTTGAACTACAATTGCGTCTTAGTCTCAAGAATTGGCCAAACGGTAAGTTATCACGTAACGATTAGGGATGGTGGCTGTCGTATGTCAAGAGGCTATTACGGTCCGTTGGTTTGTGGTATGTACTAGTGATTAGTTTGCCATTCTGGATAGTGATCAGTAGATCCAAAAAACTAATCTCATTAGTTGACATTGTTGATGTAAATTTCAAGAAGGGGTTGAGTGTATTAACCCATTCTGTGAAAGTTGAAGCGGTATCCAGGGGACCTTGCCATACTACCAAAATGTCGTCGATGTAACGTCGCCATAGTTTGATGTTGACAAAAAACAGGTTTGTAGGTGGTAGGATGAATTGTTTCTCGAAGTTGTACATATACAAGCATGCCAAACTAGGAGCAAAGGTGCTACCCATGCATGTCCCCCTTATCTGATGATAAAAGTCATCTTCAAACTGAAAAAAGTTCTCAGTCATTGCTAGATTAGCACATTGCATGATAAAGGAAACCGGTGACGTGAGATTCTCACTGTTTTCTAGGAGTGTTGTTTCAACTACCCGTAAGGTCGCATCCTGTGGGATGTTTGTATACAATGCTTCAACATCCAAGGTGATCAGACCGTGGACATAGACCGTATCATTGATCAGATCGATCAAATTTAATACATCCTTGGTATCCTGTAAATAAGTTGACGATTTTTTAACCAATGGTTGTAAAAAATGATCGCAAAATACAGACAGTGGTTCTAATAGGGACCCAATGCCTGACACAATCGGCCGTCCCGGTGGTGGTGAAGTGCCTTTGTGAATCTTGGGAAGACAATAAAAGTATGGGACTTTAGGATGGATATTTTGCAATAATTTTTTACAACCATTGGTTAAAAAATCGTCAACTTATTTACAGGATACCAAGGATGTATTAAATTTGATCGATCTGATCAATGATACGGTCTATGTCCACGGTCTGATCACCTTGGATGTTGAAGCATTGTATACAAACATCCCACAGGATGCGACCTTACGGGTAGTTGAAACAACACTCCTAGAAAACAGTGAGAATCTCACGTCACCGGTTTCCTTTATCATGCAATGTGCTAATCTAGCAATGACTGAGAACTTTTTTCAGTTTGAAGATGACTTTTATCATCAGATAAGAGGGACATGCATGGGTAGCACCTTTGCTCCTAGTTTGGCATGCTTGTATATGTACAACTTCGAGAAACAATTCATCCTACCACCTACAAACCCGTTTTTTGCCAACATCAAACTATGGCGACGTTACATCGACGACATTTTGGTAGTATGGCAAGGTCCCCTGGATACCGCTTCAACTTTCACAGAATGGGTTAATACACTCAACCCTTCTTGAAATTTACATCAACAATGTCAACTAATGAGATTAGTTTTTTGGATCTACTGATCACTATCCAGAATGGCAAACTAATCACTAGTACATACCACAAACCAACGGACCGTAATAGCCTCTTGACATACGACAGCCACCATCCCAAATCGTTACGTGATAACTTACCGTTTGGCCAATTCTTGAGACTAAGACGCAATTGTAGTTCAACACACACTTACAATACACAGGCTAATGACCTTCAAACTAAATTGTTAGCGCGCAACTATCTCCAGGAAATTGTCAATCGAGCCCGAAAAAGAGCGAGGAATAATAATCGTGAAGCATTACTCGCACCGAATACTAGGGACAATAACAAGTCATTGACATGTGTGACAACTTTCACCCCTCTATCTAACAAGATCAAGAGATTTATCTTGAAAAGATGGTCAATACTTGGCAGCAGTGGCTGCACAATTCCTAGACCGCTATTTGCTTTCAAACGATCGCAGAATATCAAGGACTTGATAATACATACTCGTCCTAGAAACATCACCCAGACCCAGTCGACACTTTGGAATCTCCCTCCAGTGTCAAGACACTATCCATGTGGACAATGTAACGTTTGCTCTTTGACTTACCAGACCAAGACACTCGATCTGGCTCCCATCGGCCGATGGAACTTGACTAAACATACTAATTGTAACACAAAGAATTGTGTCTACATGATAACATGTCCGTGCGGTCTACGATATATCGGAATGACCTCCAGACCTGTCAAGATACGGATCAATGAGCATAGGAGTAACATCAGATGTGGACGAATAACCACGAAATTATGTGCTCACTTCCTCGAGATACCTCACAATCCAGATGACTTGCGCTGGGTTGTTTTGGAATCCCCCAAGTTTATCAATGACTCTTCTCAGTCATTGTTCAGGCTTGAACAACGCTGGGTATTTAAATTACACACTAATACAATTGGGTTGAACGATGACATCCCTTGGGTGTCCCTTTCTCGGTAATAGCCTTGATGAGATCACTGACTTATTCGCATCAAGTTAGGATTTCCTTCTCTAATTGTTTATACCCGCTACGGGCCTTTGCTCTTTAATGATGGGCATATTCCCGAACTTTTCCGTTTTTTAGACCAAATAGCGATGATTTTTTTCCTCCTCTATCACATTTTCATAGTCTTACTTACCCATGATTGACTATCTGTTGTTACAATCCTGGATTTTTCCATTGAATTTGTATTACTTTACTACACTCTAATCTTGAAGAGTGGCGTAGGAAATGTATCTGTTTTTCACCACGCGTTTCCTTTTGACCTTTTAACTTAATCACAGACTAGCCTTCTTAACCTCCTTTAAGATGGCCGACATACCAGTAGAGAGAAACCCGACTTTTGCCAATCACTGGGACTTCCTCCCGAGTCCGTTTTCTCTTTCGATGAAGCTGCGTTCACGCCACGCGGAAGCAATTAGCTCCCGCGTCGCGTTTTAAATGCCCCGATTTTGCCTCGGCATTTTGTCTCCGGGGCTAGCACGCCGCGGGTAGGTGTCTCAAATCGAGGAGGCCTATACAAAAGTAAGTGTTTGGGAGCCTCATTATGAGGAAATGCACGGTAGAGACTATCTTCTCGTTTTCATTGCAACGAGCATGCTCTTACCGAGTGTTTTGCTTTATCTAATTACGGTCGAATGTATGCACTGAGCTATGACTAAAAACTATTTTGGTGATACAGCTATTCTACCTAATATTTGTTGTGGATAAGGAGGAACTTATACATATAATAACCTTCTATATATTTACAGACATGGGATTGACTAAGTGATTTTGCCAGTATAATGTGATTTAACATTGCACTGTATGTTGATGTCTGCCTGCATTAGTATATTTTTCGCTACAGGGGTTATTCCACTGTATATCTCGACCCCTACTTAAGACACACATTTTCTATTGTGCTTATAACATCTAACTCCCGCTAGAAGCAATAGGCTGGATCGTGCTACTCCCCAAGGGGCCCCCCATACGAAGAGGGCGGGTAAGCAGATGTTTTCTATTTGTCTGACATCACTTCATGCACAGATTCACGTTGGGTGTGATGGTCATTTAACTGTGCTTTTAGATTTGTCTATGTTTTTATTTCTATTTTCTAGGGCGACCTTTTTTTGTTTCAGACTCTTGACGAGACAGTTCACACAAATGTAAGTGACTGTTACCTATTTCTCACACACATAATTAGATAGTGTTTTCTTTTGTATATAGCCAGGAGAAGTCTAGTTTGATGTAGGTCCTGATGAAGCGTTAGAGGATCTTTCACGACCAAATTACGCGAAACATGTTGACCAGACCCCAGGGGTCAGGTGACAATTTCCCAGTACTCCAGGCTTTTAAAGTGGTTGAGCATTACTCTCATTTTCCACTTAAGTATGTTTTTAATCTTGATCGTAACCCCTTTGGATAACCAGTAAACAGATTAGTTTAGGGGTTTCTAATCAATCTTAAATCCTTCTACTCTCCTGCCATATTGAGTGTCTGACCTTTATGAATTAACGGCAGCCACCATATATTAAAAGATCTCCGGCAAAGAGCCCCTGAAAGGGGAGCCCGTCAGATATTGCGCCAGCCGGTCTGACGAGGAGCTTCCCGATGATGAAGCATGACACCCTTTCGGGTGTGTGAGGGCTCTAGCTCCTAAACTTTAATTGTTCACCCTAGAGTTAGGAACAGTGTACTTTTTTGTAACGGTTATACGTATTGGGAGTACGTACACTGGACCTTCAATTCTCCCGATCCCTCTCTTTGTTGATACACACAGAAACAGCGTCAGGGGATGGGGAAGCTTTTCCCCAGCTCCTGGGTCTTTGCTAAGGAAATCCCTCTGGTACCCACACCAGAGGAATTTCCAGAGGCATGTACGTTGGACAACTGGGAGCCGTCAGATGCAAACGAGCACCGTGGCATTGGACAGCTCCCAGCCGTCCGATGCACACAAAAGGTTAATACACAAATTTGAGCACAAGATAAAACTACAGAAAAATGCAATCCCTGTTATCACATGGTAAGGCCAGTACCATTGTCTGTGAGACCAGAACTAAAAACACTCCTTGATAAACTTGTCAAATAAGGTATCATTACTCATGCATACTCTCCTAAATGGGTAAGTCCCACCATCATTGTTTGAAAAAAAGATTAGGACATTAGGCTATGTACCGACTTTCGCATCCTAAACAAAAACCTAATTGTAGGCTGTCATTCTCTATCCAAGATAAATGAGCTGTTGGCAAATATTGGCAGCGCTAAATATTTTTTTGCTACTGGATCAACGCTCTGCCTAGTATGAAATACCACTTACTGCATATTTTTAAGACCCAACAATATTCATTACTCCTTTTGAAGCCTTCAAATTTCTGAGGTTACCTTTTGGTCTTGCGTCTGCAGTGAGTGTGTTTCAGAAACTGATGAACACAACTTTGGCCAACATACCAGGAACTCAATCTTATCAAGATGATGTATTGATATTTGCAAAATCACTCAAAGACCATAACACACTTCTGTACAAGGTATTGGAGGTGTTCAAAGAGGTTTGTGCTCAAACCTGAAAAAAGAACTAGACTATTTGAGTCATCATATTTCCAGCATGGCTATTAAACCAACATGTTTATTAGTTCAAGACATACAGGGTGTGACACCACCTAAAGATAAGGCTATATTATGATCTTTTCTTGGTATAAGTGAATACTACTAAAGATTCACACAAGGGAATGCCTTAGTTGTTCAACCCATGTGCAGATTACTTCAGAAAGGTGTAAAGTATACTTGGGGTGATTCTGCAGACCAAGCCTCCTCAATGATCAAAACATTGATTATTGATGCACCGGCTTTATCTCCATTTAAAACTGGATGTAACTGCATTCTCACAATTTATGCCAGCCAAGTAGGAGTAGGGGCAGTATTATCACAAATGTCTGACACGCAAGAACACACTGTTGCTTTCACTTCCTGGTCATTGAAACATGCAGTCACACCACAGTGCAATTGAGAAAAAAGCATCGGCATGTTCTTGGGCAATAGAGAAGCTCAAAACCTTTTGGTGGAGAACACATTCACAAGCCTCTCTTTAACTTATTTAATGGCAATGGCACTGGTAAGGCTTCAGCTATGCCTGTGAGACTTATTTCTTGTTTACAGGAATACCATTTCTTTATTAATTATATTCCTGGAGGCAAATATTTAAGAGCTGATTGCTTATCCAGAATGTTGTTACAAAATGTTGAACAAAATGAAGTCCTTGACGATATTTACTCTGTGTTGGCCACTTTAGATGATATTCTCAGTTACTCAGCTGTAATTTCCGGAGAGGAATGGATGGTTGCTTTACAAAAAGACAATACCCTTTCTACCCTAATGGATTTCGTTAAAAAAAATGGTTGGCTTAGAGAGAGAGATCCTTATCTAGTCCACTCAAACCTTTTTCATAAGTTGAAAGTGAATTGTCAATTGTAGAAGACATTTTACTATGCAATGATGTTTTTGTGCCACTAACTACTGTTAGACCCTAACTTATTAAAGCTGCACACCAGGGCCATCTAGGTGTAGGATTCACTTGTAAGAATTTAAAATAATTTTTTGGTGGCCTTCTTCGGGCTCCCAAGTTACTGATTAGACCTCTAAAGGTAGCACCTGTTTATTATCTGATAAACACTGTGCCACTCATCAAACTCCTCTACACACAGTACCACTTCCTGATGATTATGGACAAAGGTTGCATTGGATTTTGCTGGTCCATTCGAAATGTTATCATCAGACAAATGATTCATCCTAGTTTTAATAGATTCTTTTTCTAAATGGGTATCTTTTGAGTATGCTCAAGCCACAAATACTACAACTGTCCTAAACT
Organism: Pleurodeles waltl; assembly: GCF_031143425.1. Lineage (NCBI taxonomy): Eukaryota > Metazoa > Chordata > Amphibia > Caudata > Salamandridae > Pleurodeles > Pleurodeles waltl. Next base: position 312,463,328 of record NC_090439.1, read on the forward strand.
TTTTGTAAAAAAAATGTTGATATTAAAGAGGAGTTGGTGACTGGCAATGAGACACACTTCACTTCATTACAGATTAAGGAATTTATTGATCGCTTTCACATCAAAGTTTTGAAGGTGGCTTTGTATTCGCCGACTTCAAATGGACTTGTTGAAAGAATAAATAGATTGCTCAGGGAAGGGGTGCAATCTGAATTAGCTACCAGACTTCTTGTGGAGGAATTCTTCAGAAATAAACTATGGGTTTATCTTCTTACTCCGGACAGCACCACAGGTATGTCACCTTTTTGCTTGCTAAGAAAAATAAAACCAGGATCTGAAGTGTGCCCCGACTGGATAAAAGATATACTACCGAAAGAAAAATATTGTCAAACGCAAGATTAATAAGAAAGTCAAAGAGAACGTGACTGCTGTTCAATCATCACAGAAGAACCTGTAGGATGATACAAACATTGTACAAATGTGAATTTCAAAGTTGCAGATTGGGTTCTAATCCGAAACACCACTAAAGTAAAAAAAGATGAATCTGTATTTCTTTCGCCTGTACAAATTATCAAAATTGCAAAAGACTCAGTTCTACTAAATCAGAAGTTTATAGAAGCAAAAGGGCTATTGTGAAGCTTACACCTGAACAATCTTGCAACATTTCTGAACATAAATGTTGACTTAGTAATGAGGTGGATCGGAACAATGATTGCTGGGTCGCTATGGAAAATACCAAATGTCAGCCATGTATGGTGAAAAACCCCTCATCCACTTTGCTTGAAACAGCAGAGCCCGGCACAGATTCTGAACTCCGTGAAACTACTTCATTATTCAAATGAGAGGAAATAATTGAATAATGTGTCAGAAGTAGAGAAGGCTCCAGAAATTATAGAATACATAGAAATATTTCTATACCATCAAAATGTAAAGATTATTATATGCACTGACTTGTTTGAATTACTTAGATTCTATTAGTTCTATACATATATTTTTGTGCATGTTTTATTAGGGGGAAGGTGCTGTAATGGTTGAGTTTAGTCCTTCATTAATGTCAATTACATTTTCAGTCTTTCATTGCTGTCAACTACATTCGCAATTAAAGTTCATAGCATAACTTGGTCACACACTGTTTACTTTTAATGTGCCTCACTATTCGGCATTCTTTCTCCATGGTTTCCATTTACAACCCAGGCAGTTGCAGCTTGGATTTCAAGAAGACTGGGCATCCTGGATGTTGTCTCATGTCTTGTACAACAAACCTTCTATATCTACCACGCCACCTACCTTCTGGATATTTATTTCTACTCAATACCTTTCCTTTCTTGTCACTGTTTTCCTTCGTCTCTCTCCCTCTTTCTTTCTCCGTTTTCTCTCTCTTTTGCTCTGGATCAAAGTCTGATGAAGGTAAAAATAAGCCCCAGTTCCCAGAAATGAGCACCGAGTCCACCACCTGTACATATTAGGCACTGTTTTGGGAGCCACAATTTATTTTTCTTTCAAAAACATTTTTGAGTAAATCAAGATCATTTTTAACTGTTCTTGTGCCTAATCTATTATTCTCATCCACGTTGCATTGCTTTTCATTCGTTCATTTACTAAAGGAGTTTTCGAAGAGGTTTATCAGAAATGGGCTATTGTTTTGTTTCTCTATGGATTTACATACTACATGCGACACAGCTTGGTCAGCGTTCCTGTTCACTTTCCAAGCAGGAATTTGAAGATGGTGCATGTGAATGTGGATGTTTTCACCCTCTTCCATTCCTAAGTGCTATGGGGCCACATTGCTGGAAGAAAGACATGCCAGTGGCCCTACGTACTGCCTTGTGACACCAGTTGTCCTCATCTTTTTGCCCTTGTCTGCCCACATTGACCTTCCTTCCAATTGGATCACAGCCTTCGACTTTTTTCTAATTGATACCACTGTTTTCAGTGAGCCCAGGATTTGGATTGTTGACCAGCTTCCCAACCCTGGTGATTTCTGCCCACCTGATCTCCGCACACCTGAGATTCCACCTATTCAGGGCAGTGCACAGGAAATCAAAACCATTCCTCAAGCCCATTGGCTTCTGCCAGGTGACACTACCACATGGAGCAAAGCAACCGGGTGGGAGAGGGGCATCACCCTCAGGGTGCTTGCACAGCTATGGTGATATTGTACATCAATCCACTATTTTGCTATAGCTCGCATGTAATTAAAGGCAATGACCGCAGCCAGCCACGATGGAGAGGGTGGCAGGGCGGTGAAGATCTGTATGTCCTGATACTGTCAGAACGTATAGCTATTGTTGTGTGAGCTACATAGCACAACCGTGAAGAGAACGATTCTACATGGTACATACCTATAAGTGTCTCGTTAGAGTAGGAAATAAATGTTTGATCTTATCCGTAAGCAAAGCCCTTCTCAGCGGGAGAACATGAAGGAATATCAAACGAAAATGATATAGAAAAAATATCAAATTAATTATAATCGAAAATTACTTTGAAAGCCTCTGTATTCATTACCTCTGGCGTGTGGGATGTGCACTTCTCTGACATCTCTCATAAGTGATTTTCACACACTCTGACTAGCAGAAGTTCAAGATATCAGTTTCATATCAATTTAATTGCATGTAAGTGCTACATCCATAGCTCACAAAATATTAAAGTTATCGCTTTTGGTAATTTGGAACTTTGTTCTGGTTGTGTCGGGATCTAAATTTGTCAGAGAAAATGTATTCATTTTTCATTTCCTATCACCCTCCCATCTCGACTTCCAGATGAGTTACTCTCTATTGTGTAGTCACATGCAGGGAAGGCTATGAACAATTCTAGCTCAAGCAAATTAATGACTAATGATACATCGCATACATTATCTGTACACAAAGTATTGTTTTTTTCTGTCCTTGCAATTACTTTCAACATTAAGTATTGTTGTAATTACATCTTATTCCGATTTAGATCGCATTTGCTCCCGAAAAAATACTTCATTTCAGGGCGCCATAGTCTATAAGAATGAAGCGCATTAATTAATGAACTATGTGAATGCCCTTCGAGTAAATAATGTTACTTACATACTTTAAAACTATTCCCACATTTTAAGTGTGCTATACACTGCAGCAGACGTGATGTCGGAAGAGTTAGAAGAAATAAAACACATTTCTCCTTCTTAGTGCCTGCCTCAGAAAATCAATATTTTTGTGCCAAGGACGTTAGCGTAAAAACGTGCACATACCACCCATGGGATACCACATTTATGCAAAATAGTGCAAAGCAGCGCAAAACACTATTTGCATAACTGATATGTCCACCTTGCAGCTCAAAATGCTATGGGCTAGAAAGCAGGAAATTTATCAAAACTTTGCCCTGGCTTGCTACAATTTTTGACACTTTGTTCTGTTGCAAAGTGTTGATTAATCTGATACTTCATCTTCTCAAGCTACCAGAAACTAAACTGTGACCTACGTTAATTAAAAAATAAATAGACTTGGCCAAGTGAAACAACTTTTGTTGCTTGATAATGACCGGTACCGTGGCACAAGAGAAATTACTTCATTTAGTTTGAGGCTCCTGCCAGTGAAAAATATGCATCTCAGCAGGGCTAGGAGAAGTATCTAGAAAAGGCAACTGGTCTGGCTTTGATGTGCTAAAACACAAAAGCACAGGAAAACCCAAATGCTGTTGAGTAGAGCCGGATATATTAGCTTTGCTAATGCTTCTTTGTTCTCATAGCGCTGCGTGCGGCAGACAACAACAATCTTGGTATACAGAGGAGAGGAAGGAAGTGAGGCCATCCTGGCAGGTAGAACCACGCCCTCCAAGTGGACATGTGGTGAGAGCGCAGCTCAGTGGCTGGCTCTGATCACCAATGCCCGGTGGCTGGCTGGGTCTGTGCTGGCCTGACATTTTAGTCCTGTGTTTATTACGTTCTGCTTTTAATGCGTTTAAAGGAAATAATTAGGCAGACGGGGTTGCAATCAGACTGAGCTGTGTAAATAACCCGACAGCTGTGAACCCATGTGTGTGCTGGGCATGACAGAATCATTTCCAGTGTATAGAAAGGTTGTTGGAAAAGGTACGTTTGTCTACATTACTGCCGCACACCTGCTCCCATGGCTTCTCGTTTAGTGACCCATCCAGTGTTTGGGTGGCATTTCTCCTAGTATTAGAAGCTGTGTCACCTAACGTTTTACCAAACTAGACAAGATTTAGATAAACAGTTTCTTTGCCAGCATATCATTATCCAGCAAAACATCATTGTATACAATAATTAATGTATTGACTTATTACAACTGTAATAATACAAAAAGCAACTGCTGTTTTTTTATGATTTACTGGTATATAGTAATTATACAACATGCAGTCCCTCAATGCCATTAATGCTCCTCCAGTATTTATTGCACAACCAGGACCGCTCTCTATAAAATGGAAAGATTGGGTATGCATGTTTCAAACTTATATTGAAGCATTAGGAGGTCAAGAATTTAACGCATCAAGAAAGAAAGCTTTGCTCCTAAATGCATTAGGTAAAGAAGGCCAACATATTTTTAAATGCTTACCATTGGCAATTGCACCTAAGGGTGACCCCATTGAAGATGTTTACGTAGAAGCAAAGAAACATCTAGAACTTAGATTTACTAAGGATATAAATATAGTAATGAACAGGTATAAATGTTATACTCACTCGCAAAGTGAGGGTGAGACCATTGATGACTTTGGGGCATATTTATACTTTTTGGTGCAAAACTGCAGTGATGCAGTTTTGCACTAAAATGTTTAGCACCGGCTTGCGCCATTCCTGTGCACCAGCCACGTGCCATGTTTATAGAATGGTGCAAGCTGGTGCAAACGGTGTCTAGTGTAAAAAAATTACGCTAGCCGGGTGGGGTTGGTGGTATGGGAGAAGGGGGTTTTGCACCCAAAAATGACGTTAGGCTGGTTAGAGTAAAAAAGATGACCCTAACTAGCCTAGAGTCATTTTCTGACGCAAGACCATCCATACCACATGACTCCTGTCTTAGAAAAGACAGGAGTCATGCCCACCACCCCAATGGCCAGCACAGGGGACCAGTGTTCCCTGGGCATGGCTATTGTACCCTGTGCCATGCAGGGGCCCAAGTTGGGCCCCCAATGGCACTTTAATTAAAAAAGAAATGTACTTACCTATACTAACCTTATTTACCTCAGAATGGGTCCCCCATCCTGCGGTGTCCCTCTGGTGTGGGTGGGGGTGTTCCTGGAGCTCGAGGAGGGCTCCTGTGGACCCATTCCATGGTGTGTAACCACAGGTCCCTTAACGCCTGACCTGACCCAGGCGTTAAATAATGGTGCAAAGCAAGCTTTGCACCATTATTTAGCCCCTCCTCCCACCCGTGCATCATTTTAGCACCGGGGAATAATTATGGGGTTAGCACCATTTTTTAGTTGGGAACGCCTACCTTGCATCTCATTGATGCAAGGTAGGTTCACGCATTAAAAAAATGGTGCAAACTCCAATATTTTGACGTTAGATGGGTCTAACGTCAAAATATAAATATAGAGTTAGTTTTGCGCCAAATTTGCGTAAAGAAATGATGCAAATTCGGCACTAATGGGATATAAATATGCCCCTTCATTTCAAAACTGAGAGAATTGTCTTAAAATGTAAATTTGGGGTAATGACTGATGAGTTGGTTTGTGACCAACTGACTATACATTGTAAGACCAAGAAAATCCAGGAATTACTATGGTAAGCCATGAATCCCTCACTCAAGGATGCCATTGATATTGCCAAAGTTGTGGAACAATCTGAACTTTGTATGAAAAAATGGAACAGGAGAACAATAATAGTGGATCAGCTAATATTGGAGGAAAAGCAAGTTCAGAAATTGGAGCAGTTTTCAAAACTAATAATAGTGTGTTGAAAAGTCAGGCAAAGCATGTTATCGGTGTGGTAGAAACTTTCACGCTGGGAAATATTGTACATATATAGCCACCAATAAGGTCTGCAGAAGGTTCGGACAAAAGGGGCATTTTATGATTGTTAGTAAACAAGAGAACAAAACAAAAGTAGTCACAATAGACGAGGAAGTTGGAGAAATGGAGCAAATTGACAGAATATTTGCGTGGGAAGTATAGAAACCTAGCAAGGATGAAAAAAAAGACCAATGGCTGACTTTGTGATTAATATGAAAGCTGTAGAACTTATGATATACTTAGGTTCTATGAGTACTATATTTCCCAAAGTAATGTTTGTTAAAGATTGGTCAAATTCTAAGTTGTCCCTGAAGGAAATGGGACATGAGAGGATATCATAGAGAAATAACTGAGTTGAGTTGGTAGGAATCATGGAAGCTACCATAGAATTTGGTGGAAGAAAAATATGTGGAAAACTGTATGTGGTAGAAGATGGTCCACTTATTTTAGGTTGGATGCATCAGTATGACCTCAACATTGCATTAAACCCAAGAGTGCCTAGTCAAATAATGGTGGTGCTGAAACCCAATGCCATACCCGTGCAGCATAAATTATGAAGAATTCCTCTGTTAGCTCAAGCTGTAGTGAAAGAAATGTGAAAGGAGATTATTTCTACTGGAATGATTGAACCGGTAGAAGCATCAAGCTGGATATCACCAGTTAATTACCAAAAAGTCTGATGGGAAATACAGGTTTTGTGTTGACCTTGGGTCATTGAAACAGAATGTGGTGGTGGGCACTTACCCGTTGCAGAACATAAACAAACTAATACTAGCTTTGAAGAGAGGAAAGTACTTTTCTGAACTAAAAATGTGTACTATCAAATCAAACTGCATGAAGAGTCCAAACCCCTAACAACCTTTATTACGATGGCGTGTATGTTTAAGTTTACTCGTATGCCCTTTGGTTTATGTTCAGCAGCAGCCGTGTTGCAAAGGATGATGAGTGAAGTCTTTAAAGGAATGAACATCATTCTGTACTTTCAGGATGATATTTTATTTTTTGGTGATTCTATACAACAGTACAACTTGGTACTCAGACAAGCTCTCTCTGCATGGATTAAGAGAAGCTGGTTTGTCCCTTCGGTATGACAAATGCAAATTTATGGTGATCCAAATGGAGTATTTAGGATATAACATTACAGCAAATGGTGTGAATCCTAAAGAAAACGTACTAGATGCAATAGGATTAGCTCCAGCACCTAAAGACAAAGATAATCTGTGATCCTTCTCAGGTATTATTGAATACCATTCAAAATTTGTTCAAATATTTTCTGACAAGAAAGAATGTTTGAGATTATTACTAAACAAAGAAACGAATTTTGTTTGGGGAAAAGAACAGCAGGAGTGTTTTGAACATATAAGGAAAGAGATCTGCAATGCTGGTATCGTAACACCATTTGATACTAAGTTAAAAACCAATTCTTACGATAGATGCCAGTCCCAGAGGGGTAAGAGCAGTTCTCTCACAGGTTCACAGTAAACAGGAGGAAACAGTGACATTTGCCTTGAGAACATTAACCACATCTGAAAGAAACTTCTTGGACATTGAGAGGGAGGCGCTTGAAGCAGCGTGGGGGGGCAGAATATTTTCGGACCTATTTGTGGGAGACCAAATTTATATTACGAACAGATATCAGGCCTTTAGTGAAGATTCTTCTTCCGAGAGGGGCTGGTAAAGAATCTGCGAGATTAGCCAGACTTGCAGCCTGTCTACCAGAATATTGCTACACACTGGAACATAATCAAGGTTGGAGAAACTTTCAGGCTGATTGTTTATCTAGGATGTCCTTAGATTGGCATGAGGTGGATGGTTTCACTGTCATGACTAGAGAGGCAGAAGGAGCAGTTGTTTCAGTACAGACTGTGATAAGTGTTGAGGGAGCATGTTGATTGTAACCTACAAGAAGTAAAACATTTAATCTTGTCAGGTACTAGGAGGGAGAGATCTGTAGCTACACCTGTCAAGCCTTACGTCAAGATTTTAGATGGATTTTCGATTTGTGATGATGTTGTGACCACTGGGAGCAAAATTTGTTCCTCCCTCTGGCTTAACGCCTAAATTGATAGGAACCGCACATGAGGGTCATTAGGGGAAAACGGAGACTTAGAAAAGGTTGAGGGCTGACTGGTGGTGGCCCAGAATGGATAATCAGGTGGATGAGTGGGTAGAGAAATGTTGTATATGTAAGGAAGGTGAAAAGCGGTAAGAACATGAAATCAAGTGGATTTGGGACAAATTTCTGATGCTGGGAAGGTTTGCCACACGTTGTCTTTGGTTTTTATTAGCCCAATGAATGAGATGAAAGCAGATTTAAGGTATGCCATGGTAGTAATTGATGTTCATACCAAGTGGTTGATAGTTAGATGTATAAGGGACATTACCACCAGATCAACAACTGTTGGATTAAAGAATGTATTTAGTGATGAAGGAGTTCCGTCGGTTATTATGACAGATAATGGTACACAATTAACCTCAAATGAAATGCGAGCATTCTTGGAATCACTTGGAATAAAACACAATTGTACCTTGTTGTATAACCCACAGGGAAATGGAATGGTGGAGAGGGCTAACAGGTTGGTTAGAGGGACGATTCAGATGGCAGTGATGGGAGGACAAGATGTTACGAGAATGGTCACACAAATGGTACGAGCGTATAGGACAAGTGATCATGGAGTGACAGGCAAAATCCAATTTGAGATGTTGCAAGGAAGGATGCCTGGGACCAAATTAGTTCCAGCATGGATTAAGGAAGTGGTGGAGCAATATCATGGGAAGACTCAGAGGAGAGATCAAGTGAAGGAAACTGAGGTTCAAGGACTCATAAGAGTAGGTGATTTGGTGAAGGTTTGGTGTGGGCAGAAAGTAAGAGGGCTGACAAAGTTTAAAATCCATTGGAAGTTCTGAGTACTCATCATTTCTTTGTGGTATTAGATAATGGAGAGAAATTTACTAATAGACTGATGGCCTTGTATCAAAGGGGTGGTCAGAAGGAAGCAGGAAAGAAAAACTTACATGTTGATGTCAGATGATGAATTGTGTCCTCCCATGTAGAGGTCTGGGAACATTCGTAAGTGTGAACAGGGTAGGGGAGATGTGAGATTGGAATCCAATTTTTCAAGCTAATCGGGGGAGGTTATGAGGAGTAGAAGAAATTGTCCCACCTCATACTTAGGAGATTACGTTTGTTAAGAATTTACACTTGTTGATTTGTGTTCCTTTTGTTGTCAATACTGGTAGAACATCTGGGAATGACAATACTAATACTTTAATGATATTTTTCAGTTGATAAACTTCAGTTATATTTGTATTAATATATTTTCCTTTCTTTCTTTTATATGTTATAAGCTTACAAGCTGTGTGCTGTGTGTAAGTACTTGGAACTTAGAAAACCACTGTCCCCTGAGTTCCAGCTGCAGAGATAGCATTTCAGCGATGCCAGTTGACAGCTGACTGGCTGAGGGATACCCATACTCTGGTTGTAAGGATTGTAGTCTAATAAACTACAATTTCTCTTACCTTTGCTGGTGCACTCTCTTTTCACAGTGCAAGAGAGGCACACTGGAGTAGGACAGGCAAGGCTGAGCACCGGATGTTTTTTAAGAAATTATTTCTCTGCATCCAAAAGAACTCCCTGCATGCAAATGATATGATGATGTGGACAGTTTAGAAACAAAAAAGTGCAGTCAGTGAAGGCAAATTCCCTCCATTTCCCTTGCATGAGCCCAGCTCTTTGATGTGTAAAAGGAAACAAGCACATATAAGATACTGTCTAGTTCAGCAGCCTACAACTTTTTTGCCCTGTGACTGAACAGTGGCAAATTAACGAAATACTAACAGTTCAATCAGACCCTACAAATACAATGGTGTGCAAAAACAAACTTTCTCGCAGAGGCTGTAACAATTTTCTCTGTGATGGTCAGAGTTCCAGCAGAAGTGGTCAGAGTTCCTGCAGAGACAGTCTGAGTTCTCTCAGAACCAGCCAGCATTCTCCCAGAGGCTGTCAGAATTCCCACCGAAGTGGTCAGAGTTCACTTGGGCAGTCAAAGTTCTCCCAAAGTGGGTCAGAGTTCTCAGTCAGAGTACTCCCAGAGGTGGTCAGAGCTCCTGCACAGGCAGTCAGAATTATCTCAGAGGTGGTCAGATCTCTCGTAGAGGTGGTCAGAGAGCTCTCAGAGGCTGTCAGTGATATCTATAGGAAGGCAGAGTACTTTTAAAAAAAAGTGAGTATACATTGAAAAGGACCATGGCATCCAGTTATAAGTTTTCAGGAGAAATTATGTTCTTCATGGATCTCGTGAGAATGAGTAGAGACCAGGTGAGTAAAAGTGTTCATCGCTCACAGAATGTGTACAGTGACATTCACTGAGACAACAATGCTGACACTCTCTAAAGTACTGCCTACTGTCCAGCGACCCAGCCTCCAAACTCCCCAACCAGGTGCCAGGATCTTATGGTGCAATTTTTTCAAATGTTGGCAGGTCAGCAATTTTTAGATACTAAGATTTCAATATTTGGCCATTTCATTGTCAGGGAGTAGTCAACACAAATATCTCCTTTTTGCTTGTATGGGAAAACAGTCAATTTAAACCACACAAAAGCACTAAAAGGTAAAACAATCTGTCAACTGCAGTCCAAAAAATAAGGGGAAGAGTCAAAGTGCGAATACAGGTCATCATTCTATTTAGAAATTCTTAGATCGGCATTTGTCACTACAAATATTTCCCTAGTATGCTATTTTCCCTCCAAAATTAACTTATCTTGTTGACTTTGCCTTGTTTGATTGTTTCTAATCTACTGTGTTTCATAGTGCACAAAGAAACAAAGCATACGGTGAACGCAAGTAAGAACATTAGGCCAATTGAAAACCAAGGGGCTAATTTAAGAGCCCCTTGCACCATCTAAAGCCACATTAGCATAATTTATTTTACGCTAATGTGGCGTTAGATGGCCAAAAATGCTGCGCCAGATTTACAAAGTGGCGCCATGCATGCATTGAGCCACTTTGTAACCCTTTGCGCTACATTATGCCTGTGCCTGACATAATGTATGCAAAAGGGCCTTCCCCCAATAAGGGGCAGAAAAAAAGATGCAAAGAAATCTAAGGGATTTTTTTGTGTCATTTTTTTGGGGACTTTTAACACCTGCATTTTTGTCAGGGAGACCAGATCCTCGGGGCCTGTGCACATTCCCAACATGTCCTCCACTAGACAGCTCCAAAACTCTGATAGAAATATCACAGAGCCTGAGAGAGTCCAAGTGGGGGGAAAGGGGATTAGGTAGGGAACAGCTGGGAAGGAGACCTGTAGGAAGCAAAAGGTTAAACAACACAATATCAAGATATAATCACAGTGACTTTCACTAGACTATGGTTCTAAGCGTTCTCATACTGTAACCATGGATACCCTAAGAAGTGAGTATCACTAGACCCCAAGAACTCTGGGTACCTGGAAAAAATCAAGAATGGTTAATACAATGTTTCATATGGGCTTTTCATGAAATGTCACATACTGTCTAAGAATACAAGAACCTTCTAGAATAATGTTTCAGAACAAACATTGCATTTTAAAAATGAGGACAAAGGCAATCTGAAACATTCCCAGGAAAACAATAGGAATTGTACTAGGAACTTAATTTGCACAAAGAATGTCACATTTTGAATTTAACGTCTTCACAGAAAATCCAGAAGCCCAGGATAAATGTATGCACTTCAACAAACACTACACATCAAAGTTTGAATTGCCATTAAATGATCGCGCACACTGTTGCCAATCTGAACATCAAGTTTTACATGCTGGAAATGAATCGCACACACTGTCGATTCTAACAAGGATATGCAAATGCCACGAAATGATCGCACAAGCTTTTGCCGATCTGAACACCAAGTTTTACATGCGGGAAATGAATCACGCACACTGTTGATTTCGAACAAGAATATGCAAATGCCACGAAATTATCGTGCAAGCTTTTGCCGATCTGAACACCAAGTTTTATATGCGGGAAATGAATCGCGCACACTGCCGATTCTAACAAGAGTATGCAAATGCCATGAAATGATCGCGTAGGCTTTTGCCGATCTGAACATCAAGTTTTACATGTGGGAAATGAATTGGGCACACTGCAGATTCGAACAAGAATATGCAAATGCCATGAAATGATCGCGCAAGCTGCAGCCGATCTGAACATCAAGTTTTACACGAGAGCAATGACTTGCGTACTCTGAAAGTTACACGAGTAGGCCCAAAACTCAAGAGTCTTTGAGAACGGGGTCGGGGGCCCAGCCCGACCTCCGCCTTACCATCCTGCTCAAGGATCACCAATGTAATGCAGGGCAGGCCTGGAACATCAAGGTAGGCCTCTGGAACAGGAGCTCAGGAAGTTGCTGCTGCTCTGCACGAGGACCTCTGAATAGTGAGCACGTGGAGCTGGGATGGCTCCCTTATATAGAGTCTGGCCAAGCCCACACACCACACCCAGTCATGTTGCAGGGAAAGCTTCTAGAAGGTCCTAGAAAGGGACCACACCCTAACAGACTCAGTAAGCCTGCAGCAATACATTGCAAATGAACAGTTATTGCAAACATCATTAATAGTGTTTTTCAAGGTTAAAGTCTGCAATGCAAAAGGTTAACATACTGCATATAAATACAATGCATGAATTATGCCCTTGCATAAAGGCTGGGTTTTTGCATTTCCGTCGCCCATAGAACGCGCACTGTCCTGATGTTGACAATTTTTAACAAATAAACTGCAATATAGACACTGAAAGCACAAAGCATCAACAGTGGCTATCTTTTTGCACAAAGTCAAAAATTAAGCCCAACCTTTATGGCGCATTGGTCGAATACAGTTCCAGATTAGTCCCGCTAAAGTTTGACCTTCTCAGGTTTTGTGGCAAGAGTTCCATTCGCGTTGGAGAGGGTCACCGGGAGCAAGGAGAATAGCGAGGGTGGTGGCCAGCATGGTGCTAAGAGCAGGCAGGGTGTCGTAGATGGTAGGGCTAGAGCTTCACCTTGATGGTCCCTTGAAGTCTGGTGATGCTGCTGTGCAATAAGAAGGGTTGACATCCACTTATGTTTATTTTTTGAGCTAGCAGTGTGGTTCCATTGCAAACAGGCCTGTTTGTGGTTGCAAAGAGCCCAAAAGCTTGATTTCAAGAGCTTGATAGCCACACCAAGGGTCCAGGGCCTGAAAGGCTCCACTTGAGGGTCTGGAACTCTCTAAAGACAGGTCCAGCAGCTTTTGTCTATGTCCCTGAGGCTCAGACCCGGAAGCCAGCGGACCAGCTATTTAACCCCTTTAGTGCAGGCGTTTGCCACTGGCCAACGCCCGCACTACCTCCCTGGTGCGGGTCACGACCAGTGGCCGACACCGGGGAGGGGGTTTGAAAATCCTCGGGTGCATCGCACCCCAGGATTTTCTTTTTTTTTTTAGCCCTGGGAGACACAGAAGATCTTCTGTGTCTCCCCCCGCCCCCCACCCACCCCTTTGTGACGTCATCGCACCGCGAGGTGCACTGACATCACATTGTTGTTTTCCCCATCTGAGCAGGAAGCGGCCGTAGGGCCGCTTCCTGCTCCAATGGGGAAAACGGACCCAAATGGCCTTCCCCACATTCGGGAAGGCCTTGTATGAAAGGGAAGACTCTCCCCTTTCATACGAGGCCTTCCTGAACACGTTTCCTGGCCCCCAATCGCAGCACAGCTGTGATCGGGGCCAGGTAAGGCCACTAGATGCCAGGGATTTCACTTGGGGGGGTCGCCCCCCCCCGGGGGCCATATTTTAAAATTCAATGTTGGGGCCCGTAAAAAATAAGGAGATTGACAGGGGGACCATATTTTTCAATTTCGATGTTGGGGCCCCCTAGGGAGGGCACGATCGCGCCACCCCCAGGGGCTAATTTAAAAAAAAAATTGACAGGGGGTTGCCCATTGTCAGTGCATGTGTGGTTTCCCTGGGGGCTGCAATCGGCCCCCAGGAAAACCAGACCCACATATAAAAGTGATCTATATATATATTTGCCCAAACATTTCTGGAAACTAGACATCCGGGGGAGTCCACAGAGGTGTGACCAGGGTGGATTCCCCAAAGGTTTCTTACTCAGAATACCCTGCAAAGCTGAAATGTTGAATAAAAACTCTATTTTTCTTGCAATTCTGTTACACAAACTACAGGAATATGCTGTGATCCACAACCTTCTACCACCCAGTGATTCCTCACCTGTCCTGATAAAAACACTACCCCACTTGACTGCCTATACCTAGTGCCTGCGTAAGGAATGGATCACCCCAGGATCAACAGTTGCCACATGTAAGTACCAACATTGACCGTTGTGTGATCTATTCCTGTCACAGGCACTAGGCCTACCCACTCAAGTGAGGCACCATTTTTAGTGGGAGACTTGGGGGAATGCTGGGTGGAAGGACATTTGTGGCTCCTCTCAGATTCCACAACTTTCTGTCACCGAAATGTGAGGAAAAAGTGTTTTTTGGGCCACATTTTGAGGTTTGCAAAGGATTCTGGGTAACAGGACCTTATAAGAGCCCCACATGTCAGCCCAACCTGGATTCCCCTGGGTGTCTAGTGTTCAAAACTGTGCAGGTTTGCTAGGTTTCCCTAGGTGCCTGCTGAGCTAGAGGCCAAAATCCACAGCTAGGCACTTTGCAAAAAACAGCTCTGTTTTCTTTGTCAAAATGTGATGTGTCCATGTTGTGTTTTGTGGCATTTCCTGTCGCGAGCACTAGGCCTACCCCCACAAGTGAGGTATAATTTTTATCGGGAGACTTGGGGAAACACTGGGTGGAAGGAAATTTGTGGCTCCTCTCAGATTCCAAAACTTTCTGTCACCGAAATGTGAGGAAAAAGTGTTTTTTTGGCCACATTTTGAGGTTTGCAAAGGACTCTGGGTAACAGAACCTGATCAGAGCCCCACAAGTCATCCCTTCGTGGATTCCCCTAGGTGTCTAGTTTTCAAAACTGTGCAGGTTTGCTAGGTTTCCCTAGGTGCCTGCTGAGCTAGAGGCCAAAATCCACAGCTAGGCACTTTGCAAAAAACAGCTCCGTTTTCTTTGTCAAAATGTGATGTGTCCATGTTGTGTTTTAGGGCATTTCCTATTGCGGGCACTAGGCCTACCCCGACAAGTGAGGTATCATTTTTATTGTGAGACTTGGGGGAACACTGGGTGGAAGGAAATTTGTGGCTCCTCTCAGATTCCAAAACTTTCTGTCACCGAAATGTGAGGAAAAAGTGTTTTTTTGGCCACATTTTGAGGTTTGCAAAGGACTCTGGGTAACAGAACCTGATCAGAGCCCCACAAGTCACCCCTTCGTGGATTCCCCTAGGTGTCTAGTTTTCAAAACTGTGCAGGTTTGCTAGGTTTCCCTAGGTGCCTGCTGAGCTAGAGGCCAAAATCCACAGCTAGGCACTTTGCAAAAAACAGCTCCGTTTTCTTTGTCAAAATGTGATGTGTCCATGTTGTGTTTTAGGGCATTTCCTATTGCTGGCACTAGGCCTACCCCCAAAAGTGAGGTATCATTTTTATCGGGAGACTTTGGGGAACACTGGGTGGAAGGAAATTTGTGGATCCTCTCAGATTCCAGAACTTTCTGTCACCGAAATGTGAGGAAAAAGTGTTTTTTGGGCCACATTTTGAGGTTTGCAAAGGATTCTGGGTAACAGGACCTTATCAGAGCCCCACAAGTTAGCCCATCCTGGATTCCCCTAGGTGTCTAGTTTTCATAACTGCGCAGGTTTGCTAGGTTTCCCTAGGTGCCTGCTGAGCTAGAGGCCAAAATCCACAGCTAGGCACTTTGCAAAAAACCGCTCCGTTTTCTTTGTCAAAATGTGATGTGTCCATGTTGTGTTTTGTGGCATTTCCTGTCGCGGGCACTAGGCCTACCCCGACAAGTGAGGTATCATTTTTATTGTGAGACTTGGGGGAACACTGGGTGGAAGGAAATGTGTGGCTCCTCTCAGATTCCAGAACTTTCTGTCACCGAACTGTGAGGAGAAAGTGTTTTTGGGCCACATTTTGAGGTTTGCAAAGGATTCTGGTTAACAGGACCTTATCAGAGCCCCACAAGTCAGCCCATTCTGGATTCCCCTAGGTGTCTAGTTTTAATAAATGTGTGTGTTTTGTAGGTTTCCCTAGGTGCCGGCTGAGCTAGAGGCCAAAATCTACAGCTAGGCACTTTGCAAAAAACACGTCAGATTTCAATGTAAAAATGTGATGTGTCCATGTGGCCTTTCCTGTCGCGTGCATTAGGCCTACCCACGCAAATGAGGCACCATTTTTATTGGGAAACTTGGGGGAACACAGAATAGCAGAACAAGTGTTATTGCCCCTTGTCTTTCTCTACATTTTTTACTTCCAAGTTTATGACAGTGTGTAAAAAAGACGTCTATTTGAGAAATGGCCTGTAATTCACATGCTAGTATGGGCACCCCGGAATTCAGAGATGGGCAAATAACCACTGCTGCTTATCTTATGCCCATTTTGGAAATACAAAGGTTTTCTTGATACCTATTTTCCACTCTTTATATTTCAGCAAATGAATTGCTGTATACCCGGTATAGAATGAAAACCCATTGCAAGGTGCAGCTCATTTATTGGCTCTGGGTACCTAGGGATCTTGATGAACCTACAAGCCATATATATCCCTGCAACCAGAAGAGTCCAGCACACGCAACGGTATATTGCTTGAAAAACTCTGACATTGCAGGGAAAAGTTACAGAGTAAAACGCTGAAAAAAAGGCTGTTTTTTTCAGCTCAATTTCCATATTGTTTTTTTCAGCTGTTATTTTCTGTAGGAAAACCTTGTAGGATGTACACAAGTGACCCCTTGCTGAATTCAGAATTTTGTCTACTTTTCAGAAATGCTTAGCTTTCCGGGATCCAGTATTGGTTTCACATCCATTCCTGGCACTAACTGGAAGGAGGCTGAAAGCACCAAATATAGTAAAAATGGGGTATGTCCCAGTAAAATGCCACAATTGTGTTGAAAAATGTGGTTTTCTGACTCAGGTTTGCCTGTTCCTGAAATCTGGGAAGATGGTGATTTTAGCACCACAAACCTTTTGTTGATGCCATTTTCAGGGAAAAAACCACAAGCCTTCTTCGGCAGCCCTTTTTTCCCATTTTTTTGAAAAAATCAAAATGTTATGTGTATTTTGGCTAATTTCTTGGTCTCCTCCAGGGGAACCCAGAAACTCTGGGTACCTTTAGAATCCCTAGTATGTTGGGAAAAAAGGACGCAAATTTGGCGTGGATAGCTTATGTGGACAAAACGTTATGGAGGCCTAAGCGCGAACTATCCCAAATAGCCAAAAAAGGGCTCAGCACGGGGGGGAGGCCCAGCAGCTAAGAGGTTAAGTCAAACTGGGGTCCTGGGTTCACAATGAAGTTGCAGGTCAAGTTCTTCTTCCCTTGGCCAAAGAGCAGGAGGCAGCAGGGCAGCAGAGCAGGGCAGCACTTCCTTTAGAGCAGCAGTCCAGCAAAGAACAGTCCTCGTAACAGCACAACAGTCCTTCTTCCTGGCAGAGTATCCACAGGTCTAAAAGCGCACTGAAGCAGTAGTGCCTGAGGTCCTTCTTTTATACACAGTTATGCGTTTGAAGTGGGGAATGGCTTTTAGCTGCATGCCTTTGAAGTGTACAGATGCCCTGCCTTCCTAGCCCTGGCTCTAGACTAACTAAAGGGGATTATGCAGCACATTCTGTGGAGGCAGCACACTGCCTATTCAGGCTGAGCCAAGCTCCTCACTCCCATCCTGCTAGTTATGCTCAACCAGTCACCTCCAAATTCCCATTGTGTGTGGCTGTCTAGGAAGAATACACAAAGCCCAACTGCCAACTACACAGTGTGTCCCAGAGACAGGCAGGAGGCACCAAATGGCTAAGGCAAGATAATGCAAACTTTCTAAATGTAGCATTTTTAGAATTGCAATTTAACAACCAATTTCACCATAACATAGGATTTTAAACTAAGGTTCTAGAGACTTCAAACATGATCCAGTTACCTTTTGCCATTTGGAAATTGCACTTATAAAATGTTGTCCTATGGAAGAGTTTGGCCTTGTAGTGGTGAAAAATAAATTTGAGAAATTTTCACTACCAGGACATATAAAACTTAAAAGTATAAATCCAACTTTTTAAATACAATGCACTTTGCCCTTGGGGTGTCTAGGTCCTACCTTAGGGGTGACCTATATGTTTTAAAAAGGAAAGTTTGGGCCTGACAACAGGTTTATTTTCCCTGGTCGACATGGTAGGTTAAAACTGCACACGTGCTCTTCAATGGCAGGCCCGAGACATTTGTATACTGCAACTTAAGTGAATGGCACCATCAGTGATATGGACTCCCTAGTAGCATTTGATTTACAGGCCCTGGGCACATGTAGTGCAACATTACTAGGGACTTACAAGTAAATTATATGTGCCAATTGGGTGTAAGCCAATGTTGCCATGTTTTGATGGGAGAGCACATGCACTTTAGCGCTGATTAGCAGTGATGAAGTGCACAGAGTCTTAAGGCCAACAAAATCGAATTCAGCAAAAAGTGGAGACCTGAAGGCAAAAAGTTTCAGGATGACCCTGTGGAAAGGACCAGGTTCACCAGTCCACCACTTAGCAGGTGACTAATAGAGGTGGTGATCTGGGCAGAGGCAGACAGCGCAGTGCTGTTCAGGGACGCATAAAAAACCCATTGTATACCTGTGGGTGGAGGTACTTAATAGCTTCAGGGACTATGAGACCTAGGAACTATCCTGCTGGAGTGGGGCACTTTTGTGCCCCCATGCTACCGGCATGATGGGGGGATTTGGGGAGAAGATTAGTAGCTATGTTGGTGGTGCTGCCAATCTTCTCAGGGGTGGACCAGAGAGCATATGGATAGACCTGAATGACACCCATGCCTTACAGATCTAGAGACTCCTCCTCCCCTGTAGATACTCATGCAGGAGGGCACTAGTAGGAATATATGGCTCACTGGGCAGCTAACACTGGACAATAATTGTCTTCTAAGTTATTAGTTGAAATTTGTGCTATCTTCTCTCAGACAGTTACATGTATCAGAGATATGAGGGTCGCTGTGCTATCTGACGCAGTTTTGCTAGATGGAGCCCATATTGGCACTCTGAAAGTTGCTATTTGTGTCTGCATGGGCAATGATAGAGACAATGTGTGTCCCATACAACGCAGGGTGATGGTGCGCCGGTTTCTTTGTATATACCTGAAGGGCACACTCGCAATGAGACAGCAAGTGTTGTTTTTTGTTACTCTTGAACTGGCGTGGCGTCTGTGTTTTTGAAATGCCAATAAAGATGTCTTTAAAAAAAATGGAGCTCGGGTCATGTAGGTTGCCCTGCCCGGCCCCATATGGCTCAGTGCCTCACATGACCTGCTGAGTTACAGCCCAAAAGCAAGAGAATCAAAACACTGAACCCGGTACCAACATAAACAGCTCTCTTCGCTTTACATGATACTGGCAATCCCACTTTTCTTTACCTTTCTGATCCCTTTGTTTTTTATGTCTTCTATTCCGCTTCGTTGTTCACTTGTCGTCTTCTTGCCCTCTCCATCCACTCCTTCGTTTGACCTCCTTCCTCAGTTATTCACCTATTATTCCCCATTCCCTCCTTATTTATCCTTTTGCAGAAAACGTATCCTCATTCCTATTTATTCTTCTGCTTTCTCTTCTCCCTTAGAGATCTCTAATAGAATCCTTCTCATTCTCCCCTGCTAACACTCGCACTCTGTTCTCACTTATGATTTCTCTCTCTCTCTATATATATATATTACATCCACGCCTCATATCTTACCCATCCTTTTACTCTACTATTTCATTCAAGTTTTTCCCCCATCTTTCTCCTTTTTGTTCCCTTGTTTGTGATTCTTGCTTCTGCTCTCTT
Source organism: Pleurodeles waltl (assembly GCF_031143425.1). NCBI lineage: Eukaryota > Metazoa > Chordata > Amphibia > Caudata > Salamandridae > Pleurodeles > Pleurodeles waltl. The sequence goes on from NC_090439.1 coordinate 312,483,149, forward strand.
TCTGCTCTATTACTCCTTCACAGCTTTAGTTTCTCTTTCTTTTGATTTTTGCACCTGTTCTTTCGCCTCCCACTGCGTCCGTCCACAATCTTCCAGGGCAGAACATTAACTCAGACCATGGCACGCTCATGCTCTAATTTAGCTCTTGTTTCCAGCTTCTGACATTCATTTTTAATTAAAAAAAATAATAATAATAAGCACTGAGTGTACTTTATAAACATTTGTCCAGCGCAATTATTCAGGTAAACTGATAAAAAATGAGTGACAGGAGACCGTAATACCTTTCAGGGACACTCAGTCTATACTTTTGTCTTTCAAATACACAAAATATGATTGAAGCAATGCTTCCCATAAGTCTAACCACTGGCAAAAACATCATTCTGCCCCCCTCAAATAACTTGCTTTAAATTTGGATATTAATTCATTTAAGCTTTCATTTAAAAAAAAAAAATCACAAAATTCCGCTGCAGCTCTTTTTGGAAGGATCGGGTTTTCCTGAAACACAGCTGACTGGGAGAAACTATAATATTATACACTCACCTTAAATGAAAAGCAAATGCAAGTTAAACTAAACTAATCTGTATCAAATGCTTTGTTTTGATAGGAACAAGGGCCGGATCTAGGGCGGTGTGACCTGTGCAACCGCACCAGGTGCTGACTTGGGTGGGGGCGCTGTGTTTGCAGGTATATTATAGTTTTAAAAGCACCTGCTGCAGCGTCCCTTTGCTCCCGCAATTTTCAGGCAATAGTAAATATGTCAAGATAACTGGTGATTTAATGTTCTGCCTGGAGAAAGATCAGAGTTTTCTCTAGTGAAAGTTTTAAGGTAGAACAGAGGGTTAATATGCTTGCAGCAAAGAATGTTTCCCATGCAGATCACAAAGTGCATATAATGCAAATAGGTCTGTGGGTTACTACATTTGTCAGAGATCTTCTTTTGTTACTTGCAGTTTATAAGTTAAAATCCTAATAAGGAAAAGTAAGCTATTAACTGTCATCAAAGAACTGTCTGCATACTGCAAGGTATAGATTAGAGCTTTGTGATTTTTTTCCACAGGCTTTCCTTATCCTAATGGTGCAAAAAGTGTTCATTTGAAAAGAAAATAAATCTTATTATTAAAGAAAACTCCCATCCGTTGGTGTTTCATTTTAAATTCTGAGTTTGCACTTCTCCTAACCAACCACTCTTAAACTATACAGCCTATCAGTATGGATGACATATGACTCCTACAGCTTGTAGTCCTCTGTCTTATGTAACATTTTTATACACTGATTTACACACCTATGATTGATTGTCAAAGTGTCAGGTGTGTGCAGTGAATAGTGCTCTGACACCCTACACTGGCATTAGTGGCGCTATATAACTAATTAAATGCAGCTGATTGAGAGTGGTACTGGAGACCCGAGGGGCACTGTTAAAGGGAGGTAGTGAGGGATTCCATGGCGGAGGTGGTATTTGGGGGTTGTCAATAAACATTGTCGCACATGGCTCCAAAAAGGCCGTCCCTGATGGGAACTGTAGGTTAATGTGCTCATATCTGATGTCTGTGTGTCAAGCTGTAAGGTCAAGGATTCGAACCATATTTGGTACACTGCAGTGGCGGCTACCGTCAAGCAAAAGTGGTGGGGTGTCAGAGCCTGGGTATCGGCGTGGATCATGGGGGTAAAAATAAAAAATAACTTACCTGTCACTGCTGCTGCTGCTCCCACTCCCGCTGCCGGCAGCTCCCTTTCCTCCTGGCAGTCAAGAGTCACCAGTAAAGCACAGGCTCCCAATCCCGGCACTGCTTTCATGCTATACCAAGCATTAGAGCAGCATCGGAATTGGCTTGTGTGGGCTGGTTTGATGCTTGCTCAGGCACAAGGAGCCTGTGCCGTTTCTCCAACCCGGCTGTGCAACACAGCTGGGTTGGAGAAATGTAAGTGCGCATGTCAGTTTGGCCGGCGTAAGATGAGCAGCCAAACCAACATGCGCATTTTACAGTGCCCAACACTCCTCCTGCCTATGGCCCGGCACATCCACTCCCTTGGTTCATTGGCTGTCAGAGAGATAGCAACAAATAAAATTACAATAAAATTGTTTTATTTTAATTTTATTTGTCACTGAATGCCTGACTCTGAGCAGTGCGGTGACTCAATATACATAGCTATAACGTTCCTCCTTGTGACAGAAAGCAATGTGAATATGTGTAAACTTGTATTACACTGAATATAGGATAGGTTATACACAATTTACGATAGATGCACACAATATGCAAAAGATTGTGTTTGTGTTTACAGTGCATACAGAAGTATTTTTAGTTTACATTATCCCAGAACTGGTAACACCCTTGTAGCAGGTCTCAAAAATAATAACACATTGCCACCCTGAAGCTTCAAATGATAACATCAATAAAAGCCAATATTGGCTCCCAACCAGCGGATGGTTTGTTGATTAACCATTTGCAACACATTGGTATTTTTAAGTATTAGGCACCTTTGAGAAAAGGCTTGATTCTGCTTTAGCTGCAAGTACCTTCTCTTGCTTCGCTGAACAGATATTCCTGCCTGTTCCTTCAGTCCAAGGCGACTCAAGGTCGCCATTAACTATTCCGGAACTGTTTTTTTAAAAACAAAAAGTATTTAAACTGTTTTTTAAATTATTAAATAAGCATGGGAGTGTTGTTAGCAATATCCCACTTCGACTCTGAATCTTGACTATCCTTGTTTGACCAGGCATGTAACAGAGTCACTTGTACAGACCTTTATTAACCTGTGCTGTGACGGCACTGACACTGTGTGGGTTACTTGTCCCGGCCTTGCCTGACACATAGGATGTTTGGTGGGCAACTGCAGCAAGCACCACCACCAGCTAGCACCTGCTCTGCCTGCCACTGCCTGCTCTTGCCTGTGATACTAGAGGCTCACATGTCCCTGTTAGGGTAGTATTGCAAGAAAAGCAGAGCACCCACCAGCATGGACCCTAGTGCTTACGTCTGCACCTGCCCTTTGAGCACCACTGAGCAGGGGCAGCAGCTGCCAAGTATGTTGCAGCCTCTTAACATGACACCCCCACTTCCACTTTGGGTGACTCGTCTCCGTGCAGTCAGGGAACAAACAGGCAGGTGAGCTGGGTGACAGTGAGTCTGCCCTGATCAGGTCTGTTAAGGTGCTATAGAGATGACGTCTGGCTAACCCAACCCTACTCCAAATCAGAGAGTATTGTATATATTTGAGAAGAAGAAATCAAATGTTTAGAAACAGAATAATGTGCCTTGTCCCTGTGGTTTCTCTGAGCACTAACATTTAGAACAAACTCAATAAACATTGCAAATTGCTGATTTCTAGAAATAAATTAATCTATAAACAACTGTGATAGCTTGGTTTCCAAGTGAATCATACATAACAAATATCACAGTTAGCACAGTGGTATAACATTACAGACAGCTACACCACAAAGTGATGCTGTAATAAAGTAGTGGATTATTAATCTGTACAGGCATTACAAAATGCTTTCTAGTTCTAAGTCCGACATTAGACACTATCATCCTGCCTCCGGCATTTTATGCAGTACTGGGGTTTGATGGGTATATGGAAAGATAAAGGATTCAGCAATGAACTATTTTGTGTGGGACAGAGTAACAAACTTTTAAGAAGATCAGCTTTCAGTAATGGCACTATGACTGAATTTTTACATTACCTCATGGAGGTGGATGGAAAACGACATGCTTTACTTTACATGCAGATGGTAAGAGCAGCTGTTTTGGTGAGGCCTACAAACATATTGAATGCACACATATGTTTATATGGCTTGTGTTTGTGTTGACAGAAATTCAAGTCGAAGATCAGAATGTCGCAGTTGGACTCTCACTCCTAGGCGAGACTGCTAGTTTTGGTATGATGCACTTTTGTTTGTAGGTGACTAAGCCAGTCCTACAACAAGTCACAACTGTTGGCCCAACCCTCCCTGCTCACAAGCAGTACCTCACCAAAAATTCAAACAGTAAAACGTGATTTCTGGTAGCCTTACGCATGGACTCTAGAACGCAACATCTCAGGGAAGTTGTGGTGGAATGGAAATTATCCTTTTCTCACGTTAGAAATAAGTCTCAGTCGCACACAAGCAATGAAGGAGATTCAGGAACGTTTTCGATATATTTATTGAAAGGACTGCAATCTACGGTAAAATGCACGAGCTACAATGATTAGCATAACCATAATAAAAGCATGATTGTAAAGATGAGAGTCGTGAATACAAAGACCCCCACTATCCTACAATAAAAATGAAATGTAAAATCCATAGCATAGAGAACCTAGTCCCTAACCTAATAAGAGCTAGGTGTGATAAACCTAATCTGCCAGTACCGTGCCCCTGAGAAGCACCCCTAACCCTTGTTACCCTGAAATTAGGTCTCGGTCACACTTCGTGGGGACACAAAGGCTGGTTTCTGCAGCAAGGTGAAGTGCCACATAGATTGCGTCTGTGGCATCTGGTAGGAATCCTTCTGATAATCCCCATTTGTGTGAGCTGTATTTATACAGACCATGCAGGACCCCTGACACAGGTATGTTCCAAAAGAATAGGTAGGAAGGCATACTTGTGGCGGCAATTATGTAAACAATATTTGATAAGTGTACGTTATGTTCCTACCTATGCACATAACTTGATTTTGATAATAATAGTGACGCCTTCACAGAGTGACAATCAAAACATGTATCTAACTATAAACATGGCAGCCATTTTAACAGAAATAAGAAAATAAATGGGCTATAAAAGCAAACTAAGTAGGTTAAAAGTCACTAGGTGTCAGGGGCATAGGCCTGGAAGCCAAAAGGCTAAGCTATCCTCCTGAGTCTCAATAAAAATAACTGGATCCACTACAACAAACAGGCAAATGTGTCTGATTCAAATACCTTTGGTCAGACATGAAGTCGAGGACCACGGAAGAGTTCTGTGCCATCATGATGTATAATATGTATTTGACATCTTTATTTAGTTCTCCTATTAATACAGTGATTATTGAAACAGCCAGCATTCTCTGCAAGGTGTCCTTACTGGTGATTTGTAGAGACACTGTAGGTGCCAAATAGGACACTTAACGAGCCAATGTCATCAACCAATTTAAACCTGTTCCCTAGGGATGCTGTTTACTGGTGGATGACTGTGTATCACATGGTCTCCAAAAAGGGTAATGTAAAATCGACCTTTTCTCCATATGTATACCGACCAAAGAACCTATAGGTGAGAACTTAAGTCTCTTACAGCCTTTCTAGTTCCTAATATGGTTAACCCGATAGGAAAAGAGACAAAGAGAGCAGATGTAAGAGTGTTGTAAAAACTTAGGTTTTAATATTACATGACGGGTTCCCTGACTCTCGAGGAGAGACAAACTCCAGCGATTCAAACCTTTTCTTCATGCTCTCATTATTGGGGGCCATGTCCCTTGAAACAAATATTCCTGGCTACCACCCGGTTTACCAATTCCACAATAAAATGCTTAAGCACATAAATATTTATCATAGGCTTCGGGCATTGCATTGTGCAATTTCTGCCAGGGTGACACATTTGAAATAATGAGCAACGAAATGCTTAGTGTTTATCTCATTGTGCTATTATGTTTTTTATTAAACATATTACGGCAGAGTAGCACATGGCACTGAGTACTCTGTGTGTCTGAGCTGGGGCACTCACTATCTCCGGTGGTGGGTCTGACATAGACTTGTATTTCCCACTTCTGCTCTCCAGCCGGTGTGCCAGGCTTGGCTCTGCCAGCATAAGCAGGGTGTCATGCATTCCGACTTTGAGTGCAGATTTCATCGTGTGAGCAAGCCCATGATGCCATGCAGAGATTTGGGTGCTGCTAAGCAAGCACAGATCCTCAGCACAAGTAACGTAGAAAATAGAGAACACTGGCATGTGCTCTACTGATAGCACCAGTGGAAAAGTAGCAGTGACGGACGGTACTTTTAGGAGGGAGGGGGGTGGGACACACATGCAATCTCACACTCATTCATTCACTCTCATACACTTGCGCGTGCACACTCATCCATTCACAGCACTCATTATCAAATATTGCAAACATACACGCACACACCAAACATTAATTTTAAAAAACACACACACTTACCTTCAGCTCTGCTTTGGAGGTCCCACGAGGGTTGGGACTGCTCCCAGGTCAGCCAATGAGGGAAGAGAGCAGTCCCAACTTGTTCACAGAGTGGGATAGGGTCAGTGAGACTGCTGATCCCACCCCACTGTGTGACAAGGTGTCACTGATTGACACTCACCCTGGGCGCTTCAGGGCTTAAACCTGAAGCGCCCAGGTCAAAGTCAATGGGCTGAGCTTCCCCTCGTCACAGAGGGGGAGGGCTTCGAGACACCTTTTCTGAGCTGAGGAGGTCACACCCACAGGAGCTGTGACCTCTTCAGCCCAGCAAAGTTCATCTCAGGCAGTCGGGAGCCTGCGCAAATCGCCCATGTCTAGCTCCTGGCTGCCTGACCTGAAGATGAAGACTGTCTGTCAGGCTGACCTTTGCTCAGCCTGACAGACACTCTTGTTGAGGGGCAAAAGATGAGGGGGCATGGCCCCTCTGCCCTGATGGACGGGCCACGTCTGAAAAGTAGTGAAGGACGGACAGTGTGTGCTTTGCAAAGCCGGAAACAGCTCAGTTGCACCTGTGCAATCAGCAGGTGCTTGTCATGAGGGAGTGGACAGAAATTCCAGTACAAATCTGACTCCTACTTTCAAGTTCCAGTTTTCCGCTTCTCCCCACGCTTCATCATTAGCCTCAGCTTCTCCTTCATACACTGTTTCTGTTTCAGAAGACACAAGAAGGACCCTGATCCTGCCCACCTTGTTCACACATAAGTCCTAGCCACTACCCATGAGTACAGAGATAGGTGCACCTGAACATGGTGTCCAAGCGTGTGACAATCAGCAACAATGCTGAATCACTTGCTTGGAGTGGACACAAGAAAATATTCACTGGCCACGCCCCATCCTGCTTGGTACCCCATGGCGCTGGCCTTCTATTCTACGTGCAATATTTTGACAGAATTTTTTACACTGAAGCAGTCCTTTTGGATAATAACATCACCAGTGCTGGCTCAAGGGTGGTGAGCCGTTTTCACCTCACCAGGTGCTGAATTTGGGTGGAGGCGCCCTGTTTGCAGGTATATTATGGTTTTAAAAGCACCTGCTGCAGTGTTTCTTGCCTCCACCAATTTTCCGTCAACAATAAAAATGTCAGGATAACTGGTGATTTATGTTTTGCCTGGGGAGAGATCTGAGTTTTCTCTAAAGTCAGTTTTAAGGTAGCGGAGAGGCTTAATATGCCTGCTGCAATGAACGTGTACCATGTAGGTCACAAAGTGCATATAATGTAAATAGGTCTGCGAGTTCCTATTTGTTTCAGAGAGGTCCTTTTGTTACTAGAAATTTATAATTTAAAATCCTAAAACAGTAACGTATTAGCTGTCATCAAAGAACTGCATGCACACGGCAAGGTATAGATTAGAGCGTTATGATTTTTCCCCTAGTCTTTCATTATCCTAATGTTGCAAAGAGGGTTTATTTGGGTGGAAATCAATTGTTATTATTAAAGAGAACCTCAAAACATGGTGCTACATTTTAAATTCTTTGTGCTTTTCCAGACCAAGTACTCAAACTATACAGCCTACCAGTATGGATGAGGTGACTCCTACACCTTGTAGTCCTGTAACATTTCTTACACACTGATTTACACACCTATGATTGATTTGTCTGTGTAATGTGTGCAATGTAAAGTGCTCTGACAATCTACACTGGTATGAGTGGCGCTATAAAACAAATGAAATGCATCTAAGAATGCGCGGTTATGGAGATTAGAGGAGCACTGTTAAATTGTAGAGTTGAGGGATTCCGTGGCCAAGGTGGTTATTGGGGGCGCCAACAAACACTGTCACACATGGCACCACCAGCATAAGGCCGGCCCTGAATATCACCTCAATTGATATTTACCTAGTAGTAGCTGCAAGGTACAAAAAAATAGCAAAAATTAATAAATAATTGCAGCCTCCAGTCCTAAAGCTAAAATTGAGTTTCGTGTTTTGCATCATACACCAGAACGAAACATGTCATGCTATGTATTCAGGTGTGGTTGTCGAAGGAATGTCCTGTCATAACATTTACTACCAAATGACATGCGTGAAAATGACATGCCATTTTTTAAATGGCCATAAGAATTATGTTTATCATAACTCTGTTAATACTTGGTAATTTGAATGCTAACTTTCTACAAGGAATAATGTAATTTGAATTAATGATGAAGAGGAAAAGGTTTCAGAGTAAGTATTAACATGCATTCTTCTAAATGTTTATGAAAATAATATTGTTCAGTCTCCCTGATAGTCAGTACAACTTGAACTTTGTAAAAACTGTGTGTGGGTAGAAAAGGTGATTGGCAAGGCTGGGAAATTACTTTTTTCTTGTGCGCAATAGATTTTAAAGTAAAATTGTCAAGAAACTGATTATTGTCTCTAAATCCAATTCTCTCGCCCACACATTCATTAAAAATACACAAGTTCGTTGAGGAGCTAGACAACAGGTTGAAACGAGGAAGCTAGCATGGCCCTTTAAGAAGTGTTCCCTTTCAGTATAAAAACCATGTGCGGGCGGCAGCTTTGCTATTTGCGTAATCTTCAAACATGCATTAAAATTCCTTTACAGAAAACCTGGGGATGTGGTGGCTTGCTAATGTGTTGGCTAACCACATGGCCTTTTTCCATTAATCCAAAGTGCTACTTCAGTTTCCTGCTCTTTGTCAGAAAGGAGCCTCGACCACCCACGCGGGTTCTCCGAAGGCGGTTACTGTACAAACAACATAGCGCGAAATGGATTTCTTACAGCAGCACGGGCTTTGCTTATACGTTGGGCCCCCTGCTAATATCTCCATTATGTACCCAGGTGAAAGCTCTAACTTGAAACACACTTTTATGTGGATAGATTTAAGAGCGAGGACAAGTGGTTACTACATAAATAAATATCGGAGTGAACTAAAATTGTATAGAGCAAATCGATATTTTCCTGTGAGTGTCTTGAGTAACTCAGATTATAACGTATAATACAAACATGCTTACTTACAGCAGTTGTCATTGCCATTAATACACATTGGAGGTTATTACAATTTTGGAGGAGGTGTTAATCCGTCCCAAATGTGACGGATAACCACCAGCCGTATTACGAGTTCCATAGGATATAATGGACTCGTAATTCGGCTGGTGGTATATCCGTCACTTTACCGTCACTTTTGGGACGGATTAACACCTCCTCCAAAGTTGTAATAACCCCCATTGTTTTTCTCTCACCCAAAAAGCGTCTCATGGCACCATTTTTCAGACAGATTGAAGGCTGCAAAGCGCTTGATGGCGCTCACCAAGATGGCACCTAGGTTCAGCACAGAATACAAGAATTGTACTACCACTGTCACTGCTGCTGAAACAATGTCCGATGAGAAGTAACGAAGCGCACAAAGCATGACTGCCACTTGGCATTATCCCAAACAGTTGTCTTTTCTATTACACAAACGTGTATGGCATTGTAATATTTACTTTATCAGTTTTAGCTTTATTGTACTCAATCAATCAATCAATCAAGGCATTTATATAGCGCGCTACTCACCCGGAGGGTCTCAAGGTGCTAGGGGGGAGAGGGGGTCTGCTACTGCTCGAACAGCCAGGTCTTGAGTTGCTTCCTGAAGGAGAGGTGATCTTGGGTCCGGCGGAGGTGGATGGGGAGGGTGTTCCACGTCTTGGCTGCCAGGTAGGAGAAGGATCTTCCTCCCATGGTGGTTTTTCGGATGCGTGGGACGACGGCGAGGGCGTGGCTGGCAGATCGAAGCGGGCGGGTGGGGGTGTAGAAGGTCAGGCGGTTGTTGAGATACTTGGGGCCCTGGTCGTGGAGGGCCTTGTGTGCGTGGGTGAGGAGTCGAAACGTGATTCTCTTGTTGACGGGGAGCCAATGTAGGTCTCTTAGATGTCCGGAGATGTGGCTGTGACGGGGGATGTCCAAGATGATTCGTGCGGAGGCGTTTTGGATGCGTTGGAGTCTTTTCTGTAGTTTGGCTGTGGTTCCGGTGTAGAGGGTGTTTCCGTAGTCCAGACGGCTGGTGATGAGTGCCATCGTCTTCCTGGTGTCAGTGGGGATCCATCGGAATATCTTACAGAGCATGCGTAGGATGTTGAAACATGAGGATGAGATGGCGTTGACTTGCTTGGTCATCGAGAGGGAGGAGTCCAGGATGAAGCCCAAGTTTCGTGCGTGGTCCGTTGGTTTGGGTGCCCTGCCCAGGGCCGGGGGCCACCAGGAGTCGTCCCAGGCAGAGGGTGATGATCCGAGGATGACGACTTCCGTCTTGTCTGAGTTCAGTTTCAGGCGGCTGTTCATCATCCACTTGGCTACGTCTTTCATCCCTTCGTGTAGGTTGGTTCTGGCGGTGGCTGGGTCATTGGTGAGGGAGAGGATCAGCTGGGTGTCGTCGGCGTAGGAGATGATGTTGAGGTTGTGTTGGCGTGCGATGGCTGCGAGGGGGCTCATGTAGACGTTGAAGAGGGTGGGACTGAGTGATGATCCTTGTGGTACGCCGCAGGTGACTTCGATGGCCTCG